>NC_044040.1:6752801-7414467 GCF_901765095.1 Microcaecilia unicolor | reverse complement strand
AGGGCCCCTTTGTTGGCAGCGACATTAAACATGGAAAGACTTCTAAATTGTCACAAACATTCCCTGGCATCACACCTAAGTTTGACCCCACATACGAACTGAGAAATTCTGTTTCAACAGGAATCAAGTATTAGCAAAATTGTTCAAGAGAAGATCAAGTGACAACAATGCACTGGCAATATGCTGACATGCTACAAAGGCAAATTTCATTCTTTCATTCAAAAGATACTTTGAACAAAGAGTATAAGCAAGGAAAATTAACATGCAATAGATATCATCTAGCCATAGCCAATGCTTTCTAAGAACATAAAATGATTGGTTAAGACCAAACGTCATCAAGTCCACAATCCTGTCTCCAACAGAAACTAATGCACATCACAGGGATGTCCACGTTAATTAGGATTTACTATACTGCTTTTTGTGTCAGATAAATCAAAGCAGTTTACAGTTTAAAATAAAAGTACCCAAGCAGGACCCCAAAGACCAGATCCATTTCTTGTTGCTTAACACCAAGGAATAACCAATTGTTTCCCCCTGTGGAGGAGTAGCCTAAAGGTTAGTGCAGTGGCCTGAGAACCAGCTCCTTGATTCTGGGCAAGTCATTTAAGGGCCCTTTTTACAAAGCGCTGGTAGTTCCAGCTCTAGCACACACCATTCCAGCGCACCAGCGTGGTGCTAACCCGGCGGTAATCTGGCATCGCCGAGTGCTGCCCTGTTACCACCGGGAGTCCTTACCGCCACCTCAATGGGCATGCAGGAAGAGTTATCTTACTGCACGGCCTTTTTAAGGGGGAGGGGGGGGCTTTTTACCTGCTGCGGTAAAAAGGGCCCTGGCACGCAGGAAAAATGGCCCCCGTCATTACCGCAGGGCCCCTTTTTTCACAGCTTAGTAAAAGGATTCCTTAACCCTACATTGCCCCAGGTACAAAATAAGTACCTGTATATAATATGTGAACCACATTGATTGTAACCACAGAACGGTGGTATATCAAGTCCCATCCCCTTCCCCACTGCATGGCTAGTAATGGTTTATAGGGATTCCCTCCAGGAAAGTGACTGAACCATTTTTGTTTCCAAAACCCAGCTATTCTAACTGCCTTAACTACATCTCCCAGCAACAAAATCTACACCTTAATTGTGAACTGAGTGAAAACCACACTTCTTTTCAATCTACTGCATATTAGTTCCACCGTGTACCCCCTCGTCTTAGTACCATGTAAAGGCATAACAAAAAAAATTCCCAATTCATCTCTTCCACCCCACACGTGATTTTAGACTTCTATCAGGCCTCAGCTCAGCTGTCTCTTCCAACCCTGCTCTAGCCCCTTTTAACATGTTGGTTGCCCTTCTCTGGCTTCCCTAGCCCTATTGCACCTTTTTGAAGGAGAGTGACAAGAACTGGGGCCAAACCTCAAAGTGCAGTATTTTAAGGAATAAGAGAAGCCGGTTACCATTCGTAATCTTGTCAAAGGTAAAAAACGCCAGGAGAGAGGTTCTGTTTTTACTTTAGTACAGCTTTACCCTGAAATTAGGGTTTATTATAAAGTTAGTATCATTCTATGCATTCTGCCAAAGAAGAAAATTAAAAACTAATTCAATAAAGTTGCAGGCATTCAGATTTTCAGTTCAAGCTCTTTAAATCAGCAGCATTAACTACGCCAGGACCCAACAAATCTTAAGCGTCAGGTTGCCACAGTGCCTGGGATTTCATGTCTCTGATATGGCTATTACCATCTAATAAACAAAAGTGGCTCTCATTAGGTTCAAGCTGTGCATTCAGTGAATATTGAGCCAGGGAGGTGAGAAGTATCTAAGGTATGAGGAGGTGATGAAGGTGACTAAACGGTTAGAGAGATTCTGGGAGGGAGCAAGGAGCAGGGATATACGAGAGAGACTGATGAGGACCTGGGGCATGGTGATAAGTAGAAAGAAAACGTAATTGCCTTGGGCACGGCTATAGGGGTTACCAGCAAGCAGCTCTTGGCTTATATGGTGTGAAGCCCCGCCCAGTGATTCCCAGGATGCACTGGGCAGGGCTGGGTGTTGCCATTTTTGAGGCGCCGATGGAAAAGCAGGAAGGCCACCTCCCTCCTCCAACTGAAGGTAGGGGGTGGGTAAGGGCTGCTAGAACACCAGGTGAGGGGGGGGGGGGGGATTGAATCGCGGCCCACTGGGCCACCAGGGACATCTGAGGGATGCTGGGGGGGGAGGGTCGGTGAAGGAGGGTTCTGAAGGTCCGCTGGACCTCCAGGCCCGTTTCGCTTGGCTTGGGGGTAGTTGGGGGTCTGGTGGTCCCATGGACCTCCAAGACCCTGTGTTTGGCAGGTCTGGGCTTTTGTCAGACCTGTCAAACAAGTGCAGAAGGATCTTAGGCACAATCCTCCCGCACTTCTACCCTGTGATCAGAGAGAATTGCATGCTTAGATTTACATGCAATTATCTCTGATCATAGGGGCGGTAAAGTGTTCCAGTGCTATTTTTAAAGCGCTGCTTGGAACAGCGCAGGGTTTTTAATCATCTGTCCATAAAAGAGCTAGAAGGAGTAGTCTAATGGTTAGTGCAGTGGGCTTTGATCCTGGAGACCTGGGTTCAATTCCCATTGCAGATCCTTATGATCTTGGGCAAGTCACTTAACCCTCCATTACCCAGGTTAAAAACTTAGATTGTGAGCCCTCCTGGGACAGAGAAAGTACCTGCATATAATGTGTACAGCGCTGAGTATGATGGGAGGGTGAGGGTGGGGATGGGGGAGGCAGCAGCAGCAGGCAACAACCTCCACTGGAGCTTGTCTGGTCAGGCAGAGCTGTGGCAGTGCCATGACGTTGGCCGTGCATTAGGGCCTGCCTCACCATGGCCTGTACCAGGTTGTGCCAGCCTCCATCACACACTCCTTCAGGGGCTCCAGGGTCTGGTTCCTGCTGTCATAAGGGAATAATCTATTAACCAGTTAAACAGCAAGGCCTAGGGGCTCATCAATTAGCCCTTCAGAGGTAATTTTATAAAAAGGAAGGCACATAGATGCATACCTTGTGTCTGATTTATAAATGCCATTGATCCAAAAACACTTAAAATTGCATACAAGCACACAAATACACACCTAATCTGTTTTACAGAATACGCATCAAACTCCCGTTCAAAGAATTACTCTCTCAGTGGCCACTACTACACGTAGAAGTTTAAATAGCTGTGCATGGAAGAATGGACCAAAATTCCTCAAGCGAGAAGATGTAAAGAAATTGACCAACAGTTACAGGAAATGTTAGTTGAAATTACTGCTGCTTAAACAGTTGACATCAGTTAACACATTTTTTTTTTTTGCAGGTTACCTACTGCTGAATCATTTTCTTGAATAATCAAAATATTCTTTTTATAGGAGTTATTTACTCAGTGGGGTAATCTCTCTCACAGCAGGGAACAGATTAGGACCTAAAATACAGACCATCTTAGAGGATTCATTGGTTTTCTCTCAGCTCTGTAACCGTCTTTCATGCTGACTGCGCTGAAGGGACATCAAATCTGCAATGTAACACGAATTCTGCAGGAAACTTAAGCATAAGAAGTAGACTAGGAAATACTGAAGGGTCCACTGGATTCTGCACTGGTGAGTGATTAACCATTTCAAATATTTCACACGTTTACTTACTTAACTCCATATCTGTCCCTGAACATGATGTGGTCCCTAAACGTACGATTGACATCGAGATCAATCTGTCTGATATCTGGCGACAGCCCTCTTGCTCGATGTTTTAGCTTCTATAAAATGAAAAATAAATCAGACACATTAAGTAAAAGCAATATGCTTCTAGATGATATGATGCCACTCTTAAATTGATTTTCAAATGAACCAGCAAATGAAGATGAATGGAATAATGACTTTAACCTTCTCAGCAAGAAGGCAATTTACTCAACCATAAAGAACTAAGAGGCTGAAGTGAGCTTTCCAAGCTCGTGTTCAATACATGGTATTTAATAAGTTATTCTGTCAATAAACACACTAACTACTAAGAAAACTTCTTGAAATCTTAATTGCCATTGAACAAAGACTAATTTTGTAACAACCTGCCTAACTAGTGTGGTTAATATGCCTATAAGTTACACAAACTTTCCCACAAGGTCTTGCAATCTGACCTGCTACTCAGTGCATACAAAACTTGAAATATTTATATGCATGCTTTTAGAAATTTAAAGTATGCGCATATGCAAGGTTTAATTTTGGCCAGAACATTATTCTTGTTGAGCCTCTAAGAAGGTAGTAACTTAGGGGCTCAATATTAGCCTGACCCTTAAGAAGGCAGAGCAGAGAGCACTGCCACCCAGATCCTAACCTCTGCAGTTCTGCCCCCTGACTCCAAGAGCAGAGGGCAGAACAGAGCAAACAGCAGAAGATGGAAAATGGCCACATCATGGCCCCTCACTCTGGAACACCTAGCCTAAGAGAGCAGGCCTGAACACCCCAAACTCTAGGAACAGACAGCAGGGGACAGTGAGCTGTGAGCCACAAGGTTACATACCAGCAGTCTTACCCCACTTGCTCCATCACTTGCTACGGATGGCCAAGAAGGGAGGTGTGGTTCTCTGTCTCTTCCTCACCATAATATGGAGGAGAAAACAGAGTTTAAGCAGCCACTGCTATACACTACTGGCCAGGGATGGTGGTCTCTTCTCTTTATTGGAGAATGGAGTGGAGGAGTAGCCTAGTGGTTAATGCAGTGGACTTTGATCCTGGGGAACTGAGTTCAATTCCTACTGCAGCTCCTTGTGACTCTGGGCAAGTCACTTAACCCTCCATTGCCCCTGGTACAAAATAAGTACCCATATATACTACGTAAACCGCTTTGAATGTAGTTGCAAAAACCTCAGAAAGGCAGTATATCAAGTCCCATTTCCCTTATGACATCACAATATCAGAAGTGAGCCAAGCCAAGCCATTGTGACATCACTGATGAGGTTGGCTCTTATTGGTGGAATGAGTGGAGGAGTAACCTAGTGGTTAGTGCAGTGGACTTTGATCTTGGGAACTGGGTTCAATTCCCACTGCAGCTCCTTGTGACTCTGGGCAAGTCACTTAACCCTCCATTGCCCCTGGTACAAAATAAGTACCTGAATATATTGAATGTAGTTGCAAAAACCTCAGAAAGGCAGTATATCAAGTCCCATTTCCCTTTCCCTTATGACATCACAATATCAGAAGTGAGCCAAGTATCAGACAATCAAGCCATTGTGACATCACTGATGAGGTTGGCTCTTATTGGTGGAATGAGTGGAGGAGTAGCCTAGTGGTTAGTGCAGCAGACTCTGATCCTGGGGAACTGGGTTTGATTCCCACTGCAGCTCCTTGTGACTCTGGGCAAGTCACTTAACCCTCCATTGCCCCTGGTACAAAATAAGTACCTGAATATATGTAAACCGCTTTGAATGTAGTTGCAAAAACCTCAGAAAGGCAGTATATCAAGTCCCATTTCCCTTTCCCTTATGACATCACAATATCAGAAGTGAGCCAAGTATCAGACAATCAAGCCATTGTGACATCACTGATGAGGTTGGCTCTTATTGGTGGAATGAGTGGAGGAGTAGCCTAGTGGTTAGTGCAGCAGACTCTGATCCTGGGGAACTGGGTTTGATTCCCACTGCAGCTCCTTGTGACTCTGGGCAAGTCACTTAACCCTCCATTGCCCCTGGTACAAAATAAGTACCTGAATATATGTAAACCGCTTTGAATGTAGTTGCAAAAACCTCAGAAAGGCAGTATATCAAGTCCCATTTCCCTTTCCCCTTTATTGTGAAGGGAGGACAGAAAGATTAAGATTATGTTGGAGGGGAGGGGGAAGAGGATGGAGGTTATACCGTAATGTAGTGACCTCGGTTCTGGGTGGCAATTCAAATCAATTCTTGTATACCACTAATATCCCCTTTCCAGGGTTCAGTGCGGTTTACATTCTAGGTGAGACAAAAGCAGACAGTGTTAGTGTGAGGTATGAAAATGGGTGGGAACTGCTGGTACAGGATGCAAAATCAGGGGTGAAGGACGGCAAAACTGGAAATTTCTGCCACAGGCACCACAGCGGCTCTCCCTGTGTCATTTCCCTCAACTGCCACACAGGCTCCCGCTCCCACCCACCAAGTTCAATTAGCGTTTGATATACCGCTCAATTCAGAGCGGTTTACAATATATCATAAATAATGGGGAAAAAGAAGAAAAGGAATTCACACAATGATAGGAAAGGGAGGAGGTTCAAGAGTAAACAAACATAGTAATGCGGGCAACCACAGTCCTCGAGAGCCACAACTCAGTCAAGTTTCCACAATGAATATGCAGGAGATCTATTTTAATACAATGGAAGCAGCACATGCAAATCAATCTCACGCATGTTCATCGTGGAAGTCCTGAAAACCCTCAAGGACCATTGTTGCCCACCACTGTTCTACATAGCAGGTAGTCAAAGCAAATCTCCAATGAGCTTCACGCTTTAAACAGGGCATACAGAGGTGCAGGTGACAACTCTGGCCTTCTTGCTGAGCAGATTGGATGGACCATCCAGGTCTTTATCTGCTGTCATTTACTATGTTATTCAACCACAATCCAAAAACATCTGACTAATTTAGACAAATACCTTGAAATGATCAACTTTAGTTACTGATTCAGTAATACCGAAGGAATTGTAACTAAACAACTCACCAACTATCTAAATAAACACTCAATACTACATGATGCCCAATCAGGATTCCGATCTAATCATAGTACAGAAACAGTATTAATTACCCTCATGACCAAATTTAAACAAATGATTGCAACCGGCAACAACATACTCCTCCTACAATTTGACATGTCAAGTGCCTTTGACATGGTTGACCACGGAATCCTACTACACACACTTGATTATTTTGGCATTGGAGGAAACGTCCTAAACTGGTTCAAAGGGTTCCTAACCATGCGTTCATACCAAGTCACATCAAAGTCAGCCACGTCTGCCGCATGGACGCCTGAATGTGGAGTACCACAAGGATCACCTCTCTCACCAACCATCTTCAACCTAATGATGATCCCCTTAGCAAAACTCCTATCAAACCATAACCTTAACCCATATATATACGCTGATGATGTAACAATATACATCCCTTTCAAACAAGACATCAAAGAAATCTCTAATGAAATCAACCAAAGTCTACACATCATGAACACCTGGGCAGACGCATTCCGTCTGAAATTAAATGCCGAAAAAACACAGTGCCTGATACTTACTTCCCAATACAACACGAAGGAATTCACCACTATAAATACACCAAAACTAAACCTTCCAATCTCAGAAACACTAAAAATCCTTGGAGTTACCATCGACCGCCACCTAACACTCGAAACCCATGCAAACAACACAACAAAAAAATGTTCTACTGCATGTGGAAACTGAAAAGAATAAGACCATTCTTCCCAAGATCCGTCTTCCGCAGCCTAGTACAATCCCTCGTACTCAGCCATCTGGATTACTGCAACTCACTGTACGCAGGCTGCAAAGAGCAAATACTGAGGAAACTTCAAACAGCCCAGAACACAGCAGCCAGACTCATATTCGGAAAACCAAAATATGAAAGTGCTAAACCATTACGAGAAAAGCTACACTGGCTCCCACTCAAGGAACGCATTGCGTTTAAAGTATGCACACTAGTCCACAAAATTATTCACGGAGAAGCCCCAGCCTACATGTCTGAGTTAATCGACTTACCGCCCAGAAACGCTAAAAAATCATCCAGGACTTTTCTCAACCTCCACTTCCCTAACTGCAAGGGCCTGAAATACAAAGCGCTGCACGCGTCAACCTTTTCTTACATGAGCACGCAGGACTGGAACGCGCTGCCACGTGGCCTGAAAACGATCTGCGAACAAACCAACTTCCGCAAATTATTGAAAACACATCTCTTTGAGAAAACTTACGGAAAGAACCAAAACACATAGATCCACACTCAATGTTCAGTCATACATCAACACATCCACTATGAATTTCCTATCCTGAAACCTCACCACACATATACCTCTACTCACAAAAATGTATACCATTTGTTTTTTGTCATGATATATTGCCCCTTAGCTCCTCGTTGTTTCCTTCCAATGTCTCAACGTTCTTTTCCATCGATATATTCCTTAACGTTACTTTGATTTTGTCTCGTATAACTCGTCACAATGTAATCCATAACCGAATTGTAACAAAATGTATTTCCATCATTCATAATGTATTGTAAGCCACACTGAGCCCGCAAAAAGGTGGGAAAATGTGGGATACAAATGCAATAAATAAATAAATAAATAAATACAGATGATATAATACAGCTTGTGCAAGAAAGTTTCTATCTGAATTAGATCCTGAGGAAACTGGTAGCATCTCACTGCTCTGCAGAACACAAGCCCCTCTTGTTCTCAAACATTCCCACACCTGGCATTAATTACACTCCCCAGACTCCCCCCCTATGAGATAACGCAATTATCCTGAACCAGTGGGTATCCTAGAATGAAGCATAATCTCTGATCCAGTGGCTTGGGAAATGCAACCCTTGATGAACATTGGGGCCCCAGAATGTTAAAAACAAAGGTCAAAGCTCCGGCGCTGAGGCAAACAGCGCAGAAATGTAGCCCTCCAATGCTCAAGGCCAATGGCATTCAAATAATATGCACACTTAAAACTGAGAAAGTAAGGGTAGACACGCGCACAACAGTTTCACGGTACACGCAGCTTTTGTGCGCATGTGCCAGGCAAACCCTGAAGTGAAGCACACATTTGTGCAGATATAAGCTTTTCAATTTTTTTTTCCCCACTTGAAAGGCTTATATTGAAGCACAGAAAACAGGTCTCAATGAGTGCTTTCATTTTTGACCTTGTTAGGATTCGCACTCATTTGTTTTTCAGTGCTGGTGTTTAAAGGCTTGCTTCCACTTCTGGAACAAATCAAAACTGGCAGATTTTAAACTGAAAATCAAAAGAAATTCACTTTTCAAACCTCCCCCAATCCAGCTCCAAGCTGGAGGTAGTTTTTCAGTGTTAAGAGTAACATTTGTTTCTGCTTTGTTCTCTGAGTATTGGGAGAACAGCAAATGACCTCATTAACATCTGTTTGACTACATTTAAATACAATTTGTGGCCATCTTTGGTGTGTACATTGTTTCCTGCGCTAAAGAACCCTGGGGATTCTGCAAAAATTAACACAGGTGACAGTCCATCGGGAGCCAAGCATTGGAGCCTGGGCTACATTGAGCCAGCAACGTAGCAAGAGCCGGCCGGTGGGGGCGGTCCACCCCAGGTGCAGGCAGCAAGGGGGTGTGTGGAAGTGGTGTGCAGTTGTCGGCTCTGCCAGTCTCCTGCCCCCTCTAAAATTACTTCCTGTTCCGGGGCGGGGACTGGCAGAGCCACAGCCGTGTGCCTGCTCTGCACACCCCCTTGATGGAAGGAAAGGTCTGGTTATGCGCTTCGGGGGGTAATGCGTTGGGGGGGAGCAGCGCCAACCCACTCCGGGTGCAAACAGGCTAGGAACGCCACTGCATTGAGCTCACTTCTTCTATTACTGAATGACAGTCTGCAATAAAAGTCAGAGACATCAAATACTGTAGGACAGAACTCTGCTTCTTTCAGTTAAGCCAGCGGTTGGTGTGTGGACAGTGGACCAAGCAACTGTGATGGTTCATATTGTGTTTGAGACCAGAATTTCCCGAGTTGGGGGGAATTTTAAATTGCTTTTGGAATTATAATCCACTGGCAGAATCCGACACTGAAAAATATCTGGGGTTTGATAGCAGAGTTTAACCTCTATGAGGGCTTCTTAATTACCAATCACAGCAGCTCAGGGGCAAATTCTGCAGCAACAGTGTGATTCATTTGCATTAATTACCATCTTCTGCATATGTTTAATAAACCTAGGAAAGGCAATTTTCATTTAACTGGGATAACTGACAGTCTGAAAATTGCTCATCCTTTCTCTGGATAAACAGACACAGAGGATCAACAAAGTGTGTACTTTTACCCACGAGAAAACAGAGTTAGGTGGGGGAAGCAACAATGCACCCAAACAAAAAGAGGTGAAAATCTTTCTAGATGCTTTTTCCCCAATTTTTGAAGGAAAGCCTCCCTTTAAAAAATGTAGGTCTTTGCATCTGTCTGCAGAGCTTTGAAAACTGTGCCCTATAAAAATAAGCTAGTTTAAGGAAGGACGTGGTATTGGTCTGGAAGGGAGAAGCATATGGATTGGGGAAGAAGAGTGAAAAGGAACCTTAGGGACTGGGGAAGAAGGAGGAAGTTGGATGGAGAAAAGGGAAGAGAAGAGAATGGAAGGAGGTTCTGGGATTGATGAGCAAGGGTGGAGGGCAGATAGGAATAGAAAGGCTGGGGGAAGGAGAAAGATGGGAGAAAACCAGGATTGGAAGGGTTCAGATATAGGATGAAGTGTCCTTCCCATGGCTCTGGTCCTGCTCTTCCATTTCCCCCTCCTTTTCCCTGGGGTCCTTTCCCACTGCCCCCATCCTTTATGTCCTTTACATACACCTACAGACAACCATCTTCTCAATCACTACTTAACTCAGTGCTTTCAAATGTCCCCAGTCTCTCTCTCACCCTCCTAACCTTTCGAGTGTTCTCCTTTGCCCCTTGAACCAGTTCCCTCCCGCCTCCTGTTTTCCCACACCTTCCCAAATATACTCCCCATCATCCACTCTATTATAGATGCCCAACTGAGCCTCCCATCCCTTCTCTCCCCACCAGCCATCCCTCTGTTCTTTTTCCCCCCATTTGAATCCTCCCCATTCTTCTCCTTTGCCTTTATCCCCCCACATCTACAGGGCCTACAATAGGAGGAGGGTGAGGACAGCGCTGATACACTGGCCACATCTTCCTCCTCCCACACTAAGTTCACAAATTGAACCGCACGGGATACTGTTGTGCAACACCGTTCAACGCACTAGGAGCTTCTTTTACAAAGCCGCGCTACTGATTCTCGGTGCGGCAAATGAGAGGAAGCCGATTCAATTCCTATGGGCTTCCTCTCATTTGCCGCGTGGCTTTGTAAAAGAAGCCGTAGATGAGGAGGAAGAGGCCTAACGCTATGCCGCAGTCCCAATCGAAGTGGCAGGAGGCAAGAGGGCTGTCACCAGCAATTGGAAAGACATGGAGGGAGAAAAAGGTACATCTGCTCAACCCATCTCCTGATTCCCACAATTCCACAGGCCCTTCCAACAGCACTGTGAACCCTTGTTCCCCTGATTTGTCCTTGTTATTTCCAGGGCACAGACCGTAGAGGTATGCCCAGCACTGGCCTTGTTCTCCAGTTACTGAAGCTGAATCTGTCTAGCCACAATCAGGGAACAGATTGTAGAAGTCTGCTTAACACCAGCTTTACTTCCCAATTACTGGTTTTTGCCACCTAATCATCGCTAAGTTTCTCTAGTTCCGTGTGTTCTATACAGGATTCCTTTGTGTTTATCCCACACATTTTTGAATTCTGTTACTGCTTTTACCTCCACCAGCACCCATGGGAGGGCATTCCAGGTATCTACCACCCTCTCCATGAAGAAGTACTTCCTAATATTATTCCTGAGTTGGTTCTCCTGCAACCTCAATTCATGTCCTCTAGTCCTACCACTTTCCCCATCTCTGGAAAAGGTTTGTTTGTAGATTAATATCTTTCAAATATCTCCCCCATCTCTCCTTTTCTCCAGGCTACACATATTCAGGTCCTCAAGTCTCTCTCCCTCATACGTCTTGCGATGCAAACCCCATACCATTTTTGTCGCTTTTCACTGAACTGCTTCCAAGTCTGTTTACATCCTTAAGATACAGACCTCCAAAACTGAACACAATACTCCAAGTGGGGCCTTACCAATGACTTGTACATTCGTTGGTGAGGCCCCTGTTTGAGCCAATGATCTTAAGCTAGCTAAACAGGTTGAAAAGGTAATGGCAAAGGCTTATGGGAAGAGGAATGGCCAGCAGGAATAAATAAATAAATAAAAGAGATTATGTCGTCCCTGCACAACTCTCTACTGAGACCTCAACTGGAGCAATTCTGTAGTCCGTGCATTCAAAAACATATAGACAGGATGGAACTGACATTGATGGAGACTTCTAAAGCAATCAACCAGTGGTAGTCATTACAAAGCCCATGGGGGCAGATGTAAAGATCTCAATATGTAGAATTTGGAAGAAAGGCAGCAGAGGGGAGATATAATAAAGACATTTAAATACTTCCATGGCACAAATGCACAGGAGCAAAGTCTTTTCAATTAAAAGGAAGACAAGGAAGAAAGGGGCATAGGATGAAAGTGAAAGGAGGGGGTGGAAATAAAGATTGTATCTAAATTGAAGAGAACATGAGACAAGCACAGATAATCTCTAAGGGAGAGGAAAGGATTATAGAGCTTTCTAGTACATACAGGCAGAATGGATAGGACATATTGCCTGTCTGTCTATGAAATAATCTTGCACGCCTGGAGTCAGTTTTAGCATTTACAGCTTGAAAATCATCCTGACTTTAAAAGAGGCAGAAAACTGTTACTTTCAATGTGCAGAGACTTACATTTTATACAAAATAAAGTTAAAAATTGCACTACAGAAAAGAATGAAATATTCCAAAGCTGCAATCAGGGAAACAGTGCATGGAGTCAGCCACTAGGTGGCACTCGAGTGCTGTTAACTCTTGCACATTCCAGCAAGAACAAACCACAAAGGTAAAAGCAGCACTTACCAGTACAAACACTAAGGGCCAGCAGATGCACTAAACTTTACGAGCCATTAACGAGCAAGTAGTAAACCCTGGCATGCACTAAATACTCCCCCCCCCCCCCCCCCCCATGATGAACGCAAACAGAATGCAGATGAGCAAATTGTGTAGAAACCCTATTGAAATGAGATGCACTAAAGCTTTTCCGCTTGCCCTAATGCTGGAAAACGCCAGGAAAGCTAACGAGAGGTCTGTACGGGCTTCGAAAACTTATAAAATGCTTAAAAAAAAAATCAGGAAGGGGCAAAAACGCTCATCAGGAGCGTCCTTTATGGACGTTCTTCACTGTAGGTATTATAGGTATTATTTTAAAAAATCGAAATCCGCTATGGTACGCCGCTCCCCCCTACATTGAAATCAGAACTTTTACGCAGTCACGGCCTCCCTTCCTTGAAATGACAGCTTCCCCGCCATCCTCCGGGCTTAACCGGAATCACCAACCAGTGGTTGCTAAATGATCGACTTGCACATACTTTACAGAACAGATTACATATAAATAATTTTGTAGTACACTGGATTTTATGCCCAGGTGAAAAAGTTTATGTTGGACGAACCTCTAATGTTTAAGCTCTGTATTAATGAGTACTGAAGTAGTGTAAGAAGGGGCAGTATTTCAATGATCTGCAATGTTTTATTTTGCACCATATTCCACTAAAGGAATGTGGACAAGATTGCAAGAAGATGTTTCTGCACCAAGCGCAATTACACACTTGAATCTCATAGTCTTGACATCAGTAGGAAACAGAGTCAGAGCTGGAGTTGAAGGTTTAGTGTACTGACTCCACAGTACTGGCCAGGATCGTCACAGATAAAGGAGAAGAAATAGGCCTTTTTGACCACAAGATACAACTCTCTCACCAGATCTAATCATCAGTCCAAAAAAATAAATGCAGAAAAATACAAACTAGCACACTCTTCCAAAGATTCTACAAGAACAAAGATCTAAACAGTGAAAAAAAAAACCCTGGACTTCTCCTACGGGTGTCCCATTATAAAACCAGGCCCAGTGGCTCCATACTGGTAGCTGTGCAAATGCTTATTTTTACCCACCCATAACTACTAACAAATTGAGACAAATAGCTGCCTGGATGCCAGAGCTCGCCATTTGGAGGATTACAGACGTTCCTTTAATTACCCATCAGGAGCCTTTGAGCAAATCAATTCAACTGTGTTCAAAACTGAAGAGAAAGGTCTTCTGTGCAGCGGAACTGAAACATGTGAACTATGAGTCAGTATAGAGTAAAAGGAACCAGATTAGAGCACTTGTGTATAAATGAGTGCACATCTGACAAGAGAACCAAAAGACAAATACATTTATGGCAAAAGTGCTGCAGCCGCAGAAGGAACGCTCATAAAAACAGGCTCATTGGTTCTGAGTGCTGGCATCCTAATTGCAGCTCTCTTTGGTACAATGCAAATATTTAGAAGTTGCTCTAATTTGAGAGACATACACTGGGCTTCAGTCAAGTTCACTTCCATTTAAAGATTCCTCCATAGCTTGGCGGAGATGAAACGTACTCACCATGCACTCCACCCCTCAACAGTTACTTCTGAGGATAAGAAACACACGGTGAGTACACCCCCTCTCCTCCCTCACCTCAACTAGATGCAGTCCACTCTTCTCTCCCTCCCTCCCTGTCCCGTGCAGTCCTCTCTCTCTCCTTTCCTCTTAATGCCAAGCATTCCATGCTCTTCCACTCCCACCTCCCCCCCCCCCCACCCAAGTCTTCTCCTTTTACATTCCCATCCCTTTCCCTCAACCCCAACTATTTATTTATTGGGATTTATTAATTGCCTTTAAGAAGAGATTCACCCAAGGCGACGTACAACAGTACAGTTTAACATAAAACTTACAATTTCGTTAACAGCGTAACTATTTAGTAAAAATGGCCAAATATAAACACAAATAAATGAGTTAAACTTGAGAGCAACAATTAATACCTAATAATAGGACTACCATGAAACAGTATCAAAAACATACATTAACAGCACTGAAATTCAAATAACAGAGATATGATATGATGTCATGAAACATCTAATATACATTAGAACATTCAAATAATATTGCTATGATTATTATTATTACCATTTGTATAGCGCTACCAGACGCACGCAGCGCTGAACACCTGACACAGAGAGACAGTCCCTGCTCAATAGAGCTTACAATCTAAAATAATACAGACAGACAAGACAATTAAGGGTGAGGGAAGTACTGGGTGAGAAGGAACAAGCGGAGGCAATTGAGTATTGGCTAGGAGCCACAAGCAGTGGTGAAAAGGTGGGTTTTTAGCATAGATTTGAAAACAGGTAGAGATGGAGCTAGACGTACAGACTTTTCTACAATACAGCTTACCATGTAGCCAAGGAGCCAAGTGCAGATATATAGATGGGGACAAGATGGGTGGCACCTAAGTACAGTCATCTTCTCAGCCATCTTTCTTTCCTCCATTCCCCACCTCCCCACCCTGCTGCTGACTTCCAGACCCTGGCTGGATCTCAAAGGGTCCCCCTTATACTTCTATCAGGTCCCAATCAGAGGTCAACGATGCTGCTGCCGTCATCTCCCTGTCCCCCAACATGGGGCTAGATAGACAATGCCCACTGATTGTGAGGCTCTTGCACCAGATGTGACAAGCCACTCATGTGAGAATGAATTCTGGTATGTGACAAACAAATTTATTTGGTGACACTAAGGGAAAGGGGATGGGGACTTGATATACCCCCCTTTCTGTGGTTACAATCAAAGTGGTTTACATATTATATACAGGTACCTATTTTGTCCCAGGGGCAACGGAGAGTTAAGTGACTTGCCCAGAGTCACAAGGAGCTGCAGTGGGAATTGAACCCAGTTCCCCAGAATCAGAGTCTGCTGCACTAACCACATGGCTACTCCTCCACTAGCAACATTCCATGTAGAAGCCTGCCCTTGCAGATCAGCAATGCGGCTGCGCAGGCTTCTGTTTCTGTGAGTCTGACGTCCTGCACATACGTGCAGGACGTCAGACTCACAGAAACAGAAGCCTGCGCGGCCGCATTGCTGATCTGCAAGGGCAGGCTTCTACATGGAATGTTGCTAGTGGAATAGCAACATTCCATGTAGAATCTCAAATAGGGAAAGGGAACTGGGACTTGACATACCGCCTTTCTGAGGTTTTTG
This sequence comes from Microcaecilia unicolor, assembly GCF_901765095.1. NCBI lineage: Eukaryota > Metazoa > Chordata > Amphibia > Gymnophiona > Siphonopidae > Microcaecilia > Microcaecilia unicolor. The sequence goes on along the minus strand of NC_044040.1, from coordinate 7,398,560 downwards.
CAACTACATTCAAAGCACTTTACATATATTCAGGTACTTATTTTGTACCAGGGGCAATGGAGGGTTAAGTGACTTGCTCAGAGTCACAAGGAGCTGCAGTGGGAATTGAACCCAGTTCCCCAGGATCAAAGTCTGCTAGGAAAAACAGAAATGAAGAGGTAGTTCTAAACAACCATTCTGCTCTGCATACGGTGACAGACAGAAAGACCATCAAGTAGGAAAAGGTGGCAGAAAGGTACAGACATATTCCCAATTGTTTGAAGTGCCACTGAGTGGCCTGATCTGTAACCATGGCAGGAGCAATTGCACAGCTCCAGAAGGAAGCTCTCTGGCACTCAACAGACTCTAGTTTAAGAAGGAGGCTTATTCCCACAATACAAACTTATTTGGAGACACTGTACTAAGAAGTATTCTGCATAATTTCATTAAAAAGCACCTTTAAATTTTAGACTTGCAAGTGTTTCATAAGACGTTTTAAATCTACTTTATACGACCCCTCCTACACTGGATTGGTTCCATCTCTTCAAAGTAAGCAACAGAAGAGCATCACAAAAAGACTTATGCAAGAGAATGAACGGTCACTTCCGAGTCCAAAGACTTTATATATTTGCTGTGTATACATCAACATATCATTACCTAAACCTCGCTCTTTCTATAACGAGCTGAACCTCAAATCCTAAAAGGCAAAATTATACACACTTACATTATAAAAGTCTTTTCTCTCTTCTTTCATTTTAGGGACATCCAAGATTAAAGACCAGACTTCACCTCTTAACTGCAGGGGGATTCCTTTGTAAATTCTTCTGTGAAGCTGAGGAAATAAAAGTAAATTATTCTCTTGCTAAAAATGCGTGGTGGCAAATCCATCTGCAAGGACAATGACTCGCCTTTAAAAAATTAGGTAGTGTACTTACAGTAAAAAGGGGGTAGATAAAAACCAGCATGATTCACCTAGTTTGTCTAGATTCACACCTGACACTCTGTGAAAAACCTATAGGTTACCACCTCTTCTACGCCTTTGTCTAGGGTTGACAGAACACAACGGATGGGAATGGCCACAAGCCAGATGAACCAGGATGATAAACCAGAGCCTTTATTCAAAATGGTGGTCAACAAATGCAGGACAGGCAAATACAATGGACCCAATACGGGCCGTGTTTCGGCGATTAAGCTTTATTCAGGGGTCCTTTGATGAACAACAACATAAATAGTGCCGAATCCATCAGCTACCTGCTCTGGAAAGACCACAAAGTTCTCGGAGTCAAACTGTTTGATGATGCATTTTGGTTTGGCACACCTGATTTGGACTCCAAGAACTCTGTGGACTTTCCAGAGCTGGTAGCTACTGGATTACCTCTTCTATGCCTTGGTTTGGGGTTGTACATGACACACTGCTCAGAACATACAGTTGCCTCTTCAATGTCTTTGATTAGGGTGGTACCTGCCAGTCTAGGCATAATGTACAGGTTATACCTCCTCTCTGCCTTTTTTTGAAATGTGAAAGTTATTTAAGCTCTGCTTTGATTACATCTTCTTGCTTTAGAGGGAACTAAAAGGCCAGATTAATTTAGCGAACTTGATTAGAAAAGTGTTTAATATCATCCGTTTAATGTATTACAATAACAAGTCAAATTCTGTACTGCCAACCTAAACCTGATAAAATAAATTCTTGAACGCTCTCCTTTTATATGAACCAGCACCTTTTACAAGAACACAGAACTGTTTCGGTTTGTCAACCATATCTCAAACAATTAATTATTACCTGAATTGGTTACTACTCTATTTACCATTAACTTTCTCTTTGCTTCATGTACAATTTCTCATTCATAATAGATCTTCTAAATGTTAAACATCTGTAGCTATCCCAGTATGTTTATGATACTGTATTGTAAAATTGGATTCTTACAACAAATTACTTTCTTATGCATTAGTCTTTTGTTATGCATCCTGTACTGTCTATTTTAAGCCACATTGAACTCAAACTGGTTTGGGATAATGTGGGATATAAATGTCACAAATAAATAAACTAAGTTTCTGAGGCTCTCCAAATGTAATTGGAAACATTTTCCTAACAGCACGGCAGAGATAGAACAGGAGGGAAGATATTTAAGTATGTAACCCGGGTCTCACCCATGAGCACTAGCTCTGGCCCCAGGCCATAAAACAATTCAGTTACACATTTAGGGCCAATCTCCCCTCACTCATCAATTCTAGCATAAATGTAGTCGAGTTTGGGAGTGGGTCTATGGTCCGGAATAGCGATCCGGAGGTTTGAGAGGCTATGCTTTACCCTCTGGGGCTAATCAGTTCCCTCAGCTCTCTCTCTTCCACAAACCAGGCAGTGCTCAAAAAGTCTCAAACAAATGCAAACTCTTTATTTGAACTCTTGCAACAGACAAACGGCAACTGGCACTCTGAAATCACTGCACACTGTTCGAAACACGGCACCACAACTAATATTCAGGAAGTTGAAATACAAAGAGCAACACCACTGCTAGTCATGCAACACTGGCTCCCAATAAAAGCCGGACTAGTTTTCAAAACTGGAACATTTTTTTTTGTTACATTTGTACCCTGCGCTTTCCCACTCATGGCAGGCTAAATGCGGCTTACATGGGGCAATGGAGGGTTACGTAACTTACCCACAGTCACAAGGAGCTGCCTGTGCCGGGAATCGAACTCAGTTCCTCAGTTCCCCAGGACCAAAGTCCACCACCCTAACCACTAGGCCACTCCTCCTGTTTGGTTTGTCTTCTGATCGCATGTCAAACCTGACTGAACTATCACCAAGAAATGCGTAGCCAGGAACCAGCGAATACCTACTGCTCCACCTACCCAAATGTAGAAATATAACCTAAAAGTCCATCTATGCAGTAGGTTTTGCCTATCTGAGCTCCAAATGGTGGAACTCAATTCCCAAGGCCATAAGAAGCGTAGGTAACTATCTCCACTTCAGCAGAGAACATCTTTTCAAGATGTTTTACGGCTAATCAACATCGTTATCAAATGCACACACAACTGTAATCTGTGGCTGTCACAAGAAACACCACCAACTATCTCCATTTCAGAAGGAAATTAAAAACACATCTCTTTCAAGAACTTTTATGACTAATCAATGCAATAACCAAATGTTACCAAATGACTGCAAGGGCATGAAAATAATTGTAATCTCTGACTGTCACAAGAAGCATCAATAACTATCTTCCGTTCCAAGAGAAAACTGCAAACAAGAAATCTTATTGGGTAACCAATACCTGTACCAAATGTTTGTAGTCTGATTAAGTGTTTAATAACAATGTAATCCATTCTGACTGATGAATGTAAACCATATTGAACCAAAACTTGTGTCTGGATAATTGAGGGATATAAAAATGAATTAATAAATAAAATCATTAAAAAAATGTAGGTTCTGTGCCAGGGACTTATCTTACTTTCGTGAAATAGCCATTCTATGTGGAAGAGAAACCTAGTGGTTAGTGCAACGGGCTTTGATCCCAGTAAACTGGGTTTGATTCCCACTGCATCTCCTTGTGACTGGGCAAGTCACTTAACCCTCCATTGCCCCAGGTACAAAATAAGTACCCAAATATATGTAAACTTTGTTGTTTGTAACCACAGAAAGAAGGTATATCAAGTACCATCCCCTTTCCCTTTCCATTTTGTTGACATTACAAGTAAGAAATAGCCACAATTTGTAAGAAGTGGCAGAAATTTACCATTTGATCAGGTAATATATTCTGAGAGTATGTAATGTTTACAACTGCCATTCATTATCAATCATTCTTAAGCCAGTTTAAACAAATTCTAATTTATCCAGAGATGCCATATGAATTATGTCTACTGCTTGCTATACGAGAAGACAGTTTCCAAGTATTATTTTGTCGTTTTGCTATTTTTAAAAATGTATTTCTAATATATACACATTTTTTGTGGTTTTTAATTAAATATTTATAAATACATATAAATTCTTAAAATTCTATAAATTTAAGGTACTGATTTTGCTCTTTACAGGATTGTTCGGTCATCTAAGAAGAGAATTACGGCAATTGCACTGAAAAACGAAAGCTTTAGTTTCCATCAGATTGCTCAGAAAATGGGCCATGGAGTCACAGCTTCAGGAGTTCAGAAGTTGTACACACATTTTCAGGCAACTGGAAGCATTGCAATTTAGGAAGGTAGAGGAAGAAAAATAGCTACAGCTCCTAAGACAGACAGGAGAATTGCGAGACTGTCTTTGGGAAGCAGAATGTCATCTGCCAGGGAAATCAAGCAGGTATAAGACAGACACAGGCTACTTAGAACAGAAGCTCCACAAAAGAAGCGTTTTTCGAATGTTTTTGTGCCTCTACAAAAATTGTGACTGAATAGACTTACTTTCATACTGGTAGACAGTATTTGTTAAGACATGTTACCACCTGTGAGTCTATGTTATATACATCATCAGGTGTTGGTGAAATACTACGTTGGACGTACCATCAGGAAGGTGAAAACTCGTCTTAGTGAACATCGTAGCAGGTGTAATAATCATGTGATTTCAGCTCAAATGGTACAACATTTTATGGACTGTAATCACAGCTTCGACCAGTTTGAATGATGGATTATTGAGCAAGTTCAGGTGTCTCAACTGGGAGGGGACAAAGAACAGCTATTGGCCAATTTTGGATTTTTCATCTTAATTTGACCTCGGATTGGGGTTTGAATGATGGAACTTAGTGGAATACCATTATTTAAATTTTCGGAAACACAAGAGAGGACATCAAAGTACACCCAACACAGCAGCAAAAAAACGAAAGCACGAAGAGCCTTCAAGGGTTGGAGCATCAACTCAATATTTATTAGTCAGATCCGACACAATCTGTGTTTCAGCGATAGCACCTGTGTCAGGGATCTATCAGTATGCATGTTGTTCAATATTGTCAAATCAGTCAAAATTTCAGGGAGAGTGGTCTTAAAATGTTGAAAAGATGATAGAAAAACATGGGTATGACAAAAAGCTTCATAAGCGGTTAGCTTAGCAGAGTTTAAAAAAGGTTTGGACGGCTTCCTAAAGGAAAAGTCCATAGAGCATTATTAAATTGGACTTGGGGAAAATCCACTATTTCTGGGATAATCAGCATAACATGTATTGAACTTTTGGGGGATCTTGCCAGGTATTTGTGACCTGGATTGGCCACTGTTGGAAACAGGATGCTGGGCTTGATGGACCTTTGGTCTGTCCCAGTATGGCAATACTTATGTATTTATGTACTTATATGTAGCAGTGTCCCACATAAGAGAGACCTGCCAGAGAACCAGCAGAGTGATGTTTCTATTTATTTAAATTTTCATCAGGAAGTGTGACTGTATATTGAATATGGACAGGTTTTGTGAGTCTTTGAAATGAAGATGTGTGGTTTTTTGTATATTGCTGTTATTGGAGAGTTATGGGAAATGTAAACGTATGACGTCAATTCACAGACATTCAAGAAGGAAGCCGTTGTGGGTGTTGACTAAGCCTGCGTCATTGGCATCATGAAGTTTCATGGTGTGTAGTGAATGAAAACTATTTTCAGCTGCAATTACAGCTCTTGAAGAAGTTATGTGAAATGGGACACCTCATAGAGCTGCAGTCTGCTTAATCTGCTACAGATAAGTGACTCATATTTTGTACGAGAATTTGGGTATTAGTGCATGATTTATTTTGGGCATGTTATGAAACCATTTTTGCTTTATGGACACATTTTGAGGTGTGGATACCGCATTATTTTAGGTAAAATATTCACTAACTTCAGCAAAAGTAGCGATTTAAGCTCTATTTTGCTTTTTTGACGTACTTGTTAGTACATGTGAGCAGTGACACACTAACAGGCTTATTTTCAAAAGAGAAGGGCGCCCATCTTTCGACACAAATCAGGAGATGGGCGTCCTTCTCTCAGGGTCGCCCAAATCGACATAATCGAAAGCCGATTTTGGGTGTCCTCAACTGCTTTCCGTCGCGGGGACAACCAAAGTTCACGGGGGCGTGTCGGAAACATAGCGAAGTCGGGACTGGGGGCGTGGCTAACACATGGGCGTCCTCGACTGATAATGGAAAAAAGATGGGCATCCCTGACAAGCACTTGGGCGACTTTACTTGGTCCATTTTTTCTTACGACCAAGCCTCAAAAAGGTGCCTGAACTGACCAGATGACCATCGGAGGGAATCGGGGATGACCTCCCCTTACTCCACCAGTGGTCACTAACCCCCTCCCTCAAAAAAACAAAATTTTTTTTAAATATTTTTTGTCAGCCTCAAATGCCATACTCAGGTCCATCACAGCAGTATGCAGATCCGTGGAGCAGTTTTAGTGGGTGCAGTGCACTTCAGGCAGGCGGGCCCAGGCCCATCCCCCCCCCCCCCCCCCCCCGTTACACTTGTGGTGGTAAATGTGAGCCCTTGAAAACCCACCAGAAACCCACTGTACCCACATGCAGGTGCCCCCCTTCACCCCTTAGGACTATGGTAGTGGTGTACAGTTGTGGGTAGTGGGTTTTGGGGGTCTCAGCACACAAGGTAAGGGAGCTATGCACCTGGAAGCAATTTCTGAAGTCCACTGCAGTGCCCCCTAGGGTGCCCGGTTGGTATCCTGGCATGTCAGGGGGACCAGTGCACTACGACTGCTGGCTCCTCCCACAACCAAATGGCTTGGATTTGGTCGTTTCTGAGATGGGCGTCCTCGGTTTCCATTATCGCCGAAAATCGGGGACAACCATCTCAAAGGACGACCATCTCTAAGGTCAACCTAAATTTCGCAATTTGGGCGTCCCCGACTGTATTATCGAAACAAAAGATGACCGCCCATCTTGTTTCAATAATACGGGTTTCCCCGCCCCTTCGCCGGGACGTCCTGCAAGGAAGTCCTCAGGAAAACCAGGCGCCCCTTTCGATTATGCCCCTCTAAGTGATCCTATATTATATTTTATTAAAAAAATTTCTCTTGGACATGGTGTTTGATTACACTGCAGTGTCCTGCCCTATCATGTCCTTTAAAGCAATTTAGAACTTTATCAGAGAGTCTTCATTGTTAGTTACGTTATATTCTCTCTGTACAGAATATTGGTTTTGTCAAAAATTTTTAGAATGTGCAGCAGAGTTGAGTGAGCTGAAGAACACAACGTGGACAGTTGAAGACTGGACGAGTGTAATTCTATTTATTTATTTATTTGGATTTTATTAACTGCGTTTATGAAGAGATTCACCCAAGGTGGTGTACAGCCGGTACAGTTTAACAAAAAAATAGCAAATGACCACACATAAGCATAAATAAAATAGGTTGGGGGATTTCTATAAATGGGACTCAAAGTTCAGCACTAGGTGCTATTTCATAAAGGGTGTGCGCCCGTTATAGAAATGCGCTTAACACCAGTTTCTGCCTCAACTGTGATCGCTAGACTCCTGCCTGCTCAAACCTGGTGTAAATCCCAGCGACCTAGTTGGGCACAGAGACCCCATTATTCTATACCACTGTACGTAACAGTTTGGAATGGCCATGACCCTCCCATGGCCACGTCCCCTTCTGAGATCTGTGCGAGACCAGTTAGGCAGGGTTGGTGGAGAAGCAATGGATCAGAGATCCACACACAACCCCCAATGGTGTCAAGTGCTTGCTAACACTAGTAATTACACTAATTAGCCAATAATTAACCCAGTTGTGTACATATCTCCAATTTGAAGCAACACAACAGGAATCTCAATTTTTGGGAACAATGGTGTTCGACATGTCTGAAGATGATCAGGGAAGACTAATTTGGAATGCATAACTATCCACAGAGTGTCATGCTAATGGGGCTGCAGGTCTTGGCTTGGGTTTGGCAGAAATCAGGTCATTAATGGAACTGTTGGGAAGACTGGATGGACCGTTCAAGTCTTTATCTGCCGTCATTTACTACGTTACTATGTACATTAGGGATGTTCTTGAGCCGAAGGTTCTTCCATCAATTTGTAATCTTTTTCAGCAAACACCAGATTTATTTTCCAACAGCTCCTGGTATCATACCATCACCAGAAAAACCTGGTAGAATCAATGCTCAGATGATGTCACACTGTGATTGATCTAAAAGGATTTCCAACTCGTTACTAACATTAACAACAGTTGTTCACAAGTTGTTCTTCTGGACTAATTCGTATAAAATCACCACATATGATACAATTTCACACTTTTTTTTTAAACTTTAGAGTTACTCTATATATAAATGCATATATCGGTCTGTGGAAGTATTTTGTAGTTTTTTGGTAAAATGTGTTCAGAAAAGTTAAACTATCTAGTGTATCATGTAGATCTGCCAAGGTACCCTGCTCCATGAATGGAATTTTAATCCAGTCCTGATGCATTACAGAACTGGAAATGCCGATTTCAATGGGCAGATGACAAATACCACACACTGCTCTGGAATGTTCTCAGAACGTCAGGGCTGGCCAAACCAGCTCCCTCCTGAGACTGCTTAACTTGGCAGCTCTGTATCACGTACCTAATTGTTGTATTTGTTGTCACTGTTGTACATCTCAAAAAGAAAAAGTGTTTTACAACCGAACCATATTTAAAAAAAAAAATCAAATACATGTCCTAACAGAAGTAGCACTGCACAATTTAAAACTATGTATTTTTGCTTATTGTTTAATCTCAAACATCTTTATCAATGACAAGTGCACTAGACATGCAGCAGATTTAGGGACCAAACACAAAGTTTCCCCATACAGATGAGAGGCAAACTGGAATTTAGAGTCAGTTATACTAATGTACAATTAAACCATTCTTGTGCTAAACATCCAACAAAGGGGTTTTTTCCTCGTCTAACTACTATCAAACATATAAATGGCAAGTGACCGACTCACCTGCAAATGTGCAGTAGAGACTTCCCTCTCTGTCCCGCCCTCGCGTCAAGACGTGATGACATCAGAGGGCGGAACAGAGAGGGAAACGGAGTCGGACTGTCGGATGCTGCCGCTGGAGCCTGGAAACCAACATCGTGCGTACCAACCTCCACCCTCCCCCCGCCGCCGCTCCCGCCCCCCTGCACTTACCTGACAGCGCCTCTCACCTCCGTGTGGAAGCGCTGCAGGCAGCAGCAGAGCAATCTGCTGCTGCTGCCTGCAGCGCTTTCACACGGAGGTGAGAGGCGCTGTCAGGTCAGTGCAGGGGGACGGAGGGGGGATGGAGCGGCGGCGAGGAGGGTAGCTGGAAATCTTGCCCGTTTTAACGGGCTTAACGGCTAGTCTGGACAGGTAGAATGAATGTTAATGTACGTCCTGTTTCCTATTTGCTGCAAAAGTGAATTATGTAGAAAGAAGATACTGAAGGAGGACTAGGAAGCAAAGATTTCTCAGAATTATATGGGAGAGGCAAAATTGGAAATTCAGTTAAGCAATTATCTCGGTGCAAGCACAGGGCTGCAGCATCTCCTATTTTCTCAATGGTGAGTCAAGTGCTACTGTAAAGCTCAATTAGCAAGCTGCCCAGAGAGAGAGAGAGAGAAAGAGAGAAAGAAAGAAAGAAAGAAAGAGAGAGAGAACGAGAGAACAAGAGAGATAACGAGAGAGAACGAGAGAAAGAAAGAAAGAAAGAAAGAAAGAGAGAGAGAACGAGAGAACAAGAGAGATAACGAGAGAGAACGAGAGAGAGAGAACGAACGAGAGAACAAGAGAACGAGAGAGAGAGAGAGAGAGAGAGAGAGCACAGCCTCTTGGTCTGGTATCGCTCAGGCTCTAATCCTAACACCGCAGTCTTTTGCAAAACTGAGACAGACATTTTCACTTTCCATTTTTCTCTCCTCCCTGAAAAATCAATTCATGTTGATTTCATTAAAAAAAAGTTCTAAAAAAAAATAAAAATCATATCCTTATGTAACCCGGAATACTAACTTGAAAAATACATTTAAAAAGGATATATTTTTAAAAATTATTTCAAAGCAAGCAGCAGCACTGGACAATGAGCAGAAATATATCTGCAACATTTTCATTTAATTTATTGAGATTTGTACTCCACATTACCCAACACAATGCCAGTTCAATGTGGCTTAAACATCAACGGAACAATACATATTCATGAGCCTCACAGAAATAAAGAACAATAGCAAAATAATATAAAACAATCATAAATGCAGATGGAAAACAGTAGAAAACCTAAACTCCGTTATGGATTAGCCATAAGTAGAAATGTCTTAAAAAGAGAGGTTTTTAACATTCTACGAAAGTCGAATCATTCATACCTCGTATCTTTTGCAAGGGAATTCAGCATAAATCCTACTGAATTTATCGATTTATAAACTACTTTCCTGCAGCTAGGGAAATGAAGGTGCTAAACCATACAAAGTCTGGTAAGACAGCGGGGCCCTCATTTCAACATTAGAGAAATAAGACAGCATGTTAGGGACAGTGGCATTGCACCGAGGGGGGTCTTGGGCTCTTTCCAAAATTGTGATGTTTGTGGAGTGGCTGGCAGGGATGCCAAAGCCCTGCAAGCAGAAGTGGTCCACTATCCAAGCCTCTTCCCACACTGTCTGATTAGGGTTACCATATGGCTCCAGAAAAAGGAGGACGGATTGAGCCAGCCGGGTTTTACTTCCATTGCTTTCCATTGAAAGCAATGGAAGTAAAACCCGGCTGGCTCAATTACTTCCATTGAAAGCAATGGAAGTAAAACCCGGCTGATATCAGCAAAGACTTCAGCCGCCGACACTCCTGCACATGCTCAGTACATGCTGCTGAACTGAGCATGGGCAGAAGCGCCTGCACTGATGTCATCAGTATAAGCTGCAGTACACTGCTGGCTTCTTTACTGCTCAGGCAGCACAGGAGAAGGCTTGGGCATCCCTGCCAGTAAAGGAAGGATTTAACACTGCCGGGAGGGGGGGGGGGGGTGGAGAAATGAGAGGATGCATGGCCCCCACCCAGTCCACCCCAAATGGACTTCTGCCTACACCCTTGATTAGGGAAATTATCTATGAGCATATTACAGGAGTGTTAGTGCAGCAGTACACTGAACTGTAAAGTAGGAAGGCACAGACGCTATGACTCATGCACACTTAGAAGAGTTAAACAAATTGCTCTTTATTTGGCAATAAACACTCTCTGGCTAAACTCCACAACAACAATGGATTCAGTTTTGCCTCACATACCAGACAATGCTTAGACTTATCTCTTCCCAAATAAGGAAGTTTCTCTCCCTTCTCTTTCTGAATGGGCTTCTCACCGAGGTCCAAAGCCAGATCCTCCCTCCAGGACAGATCTCCTCCTTCAATTAGCTGGTGTCCAGGAAATCTCTTATCATATGAGGTTTGTGCACACAGGCAAAAAGGAGTGTGGTAGCCCTGCTAGTCCATTTTAAAAGATAGTCAAATAGTAATAAAACAGAAGAAAGGAAAATAAGATGAAACCTTTTTAATGAACGTAACACATTTTTTGACTAGCTTTCGAAGGCAGAACCAAAAGAGGGAAAACAGCAGACTATATATGCGAAATGTGAAAAGCATTCCAATGATAGTCTTGGGGGAAGATAGGAGTGGGGAGGTGAGAAACGGGGAGAGGTGGATGGGTACTCAGGAGGTGACAAAAGCAGGATAAGTTTATAGTTTATAATGTGACAGGAAAGCCACATCCTTGTTAAATTGTCAGGTGTGTGTTAATCTATTCATCATCTTAACTTCTAAGGATTATGTTCCTGGATTGTTTAAAACTTACCTGTTAGTAATATCAATGACCTTATGGTCAGAAAACTACGAGGTAAATTTAAACCAGTCCAGCAATGTAATCCTTAGATGTGATGATGAAATATTTTGACACCCACTTGACAAATGACACCCATCACATTATAATAAACCATAAAATTATACTGCTTTGTTACCTTCGATTACCCATCCATCTCTCCCAACCCCTACAGTGGAATGTTTTTCACGTTTCACTTAAATATTATGATATTGTCATCTTTTTGCTCATACGTGACCTGAGGAAAAAGGTTCTGCCTTTGAAAGCTGATCAAAAAATGTACTGAGTCCAAGAAAAACGGTATTTTCCTCTCTTGTTCCATTTCTATTTATTGTCCATAGTCTTCTGCCTGACATTGGCTGTAGACAGGTGAAAGTAAGTGCAAACCTTAGAGACACATTGGTCTGACCTTATCAGAGTCTCAGCATCTGGTGTGACTGTGCAGTGCCAGTTCACGGATGTGAAGCGTGCAATTAATCGGATGCCTCCTCCTGGTCATGACATTAGTTGTTTAATTAGAGAGATGGCAAACACTTCTGCCCTTTCCTCTCTGAGCACACCACCCGAACTCTCATCCACTCTCTCATTACCTCTCGCCTTGACTACTGCAACCTACTCCTCACTGGCCTCCCACTTAACCATCTATCCCCCCTTCAGTCCGTTCAGAACTCTGCTGCACGTCTTATCTTCCGCCTGGACCGATATACTCATATCACCCCTCTCCTCAAGTCACTTGACTGGCTTCCGATCAGGTACCGCATACAGTTCAAGCTTCTCCTACTAACCTACAAATGCACTCAATCTGCAGCCCCTCATTACCTCTCTACCCTCATCTCCCCTTATGTTCCTACCCGAAACCTCCGCTCACAGGACAAATCCCTCCTCTCAGCACCCTTCTCCACCACCGCCAACTCCAGGCTCTGCCCTTTCTGCCTCGCCTCACCCTATGCTTGGAATAAACTCCCTGAGCCCATACGCCAAGCCCCCTCCCTGCCCACCTTCAAATCCTTGCTCAAAGCCCACCTCTTCAATGTCACCTTCGGCAACTAACCTTTTACCTCTAACTCAGGAAATCTAGACTGCCCAGCTTGACATTTCGTCCTTTAGATTGTAAGCTCCTTTGAGCAGAGACTGTCCTTTGTTAAAACTGTACAGCGCTGCATAACCCTAGTAGCGCTTTAGAAATGTTAAGTAGTAGTAGTAGTAGTTCACTTAATATTTCTTCAAAGGCCTAGTTCAGAAGCTTCAGCCCAGAAGCCACTTTTCTATTGAATATTAACCTAACACTATTGTCCACCCAAGCTCTACCATTACAAAGAAAAAGAGGTATTTGATGTTCTGAATATGCTCTGTAATTTTGTTCATAATAATAGTCTCTCTCCTCTGGAACCTTTTTTAAAAATCGGTGTTACATTGGCCACCCTCCAACCTTCAGGTACCCCGCTCGATTTTAAGGATAAATTACATATTACTAACAATACCTCCGCAAGCTCATTTTCAGTTCTATTAGTACTCTGGGATGAATACCATCCGGTCCAGGAGATTTGCTACTCTTCAGTTTGTAGAACTGCCCCATTAAATCCTCCAGGTTTACAGAGAATTCATTAAGTTTCTCTGACTCGTCAGCTTCGAATACCATTTCCAGCACCGTTATCCCACCCAAATCTTCCTCGGTGAAGTCCGAAGCAAAGAATTCATTTAATCTCTCCGCTACGGCTTTGTCTTCCCTGATCGCCCCTTTTACTCCTCGGTCATCTAGTGGTCCAACCGATTCTTTTGCAGTCTTCCTGCTTTTAATATACCTCAAAAAAAATTTTACTATGCGTTTTTACCTCCAACGCAATCTTTTTTTTTTTTTTAAGTCCCTCTTAGCCTTCCTTATCTGCACTTTGCATTTGACTTGACATTCCTTATGCTGTTTCTTATTATTTTCAGTCGGTTCCTTCTTCCATTTTCTGAAGGATTTTCTTTTAGCTTTAATAGCTTCCTTCACCTCACTTTTTAACCACACTGGCTGTCGTTTGGTCTTCCGTCCTCCTTTTTTAATACACGGAATACATTTGGCCTGGGCTTCCAGGATGGTGTTTTTGAATAGCATCCACGCCTGATGTAAATTTTTGACCCTCGCAGCTGCTCCTCTAAGTATTCTTTTCACCGTTCTTCTCATTTTATCATAGTCTCCTTTTTTAAAGTTAAACGCTAATGTATTTGATTTCCTATGTATACTTACTTCAAAGCTAATATCAAATCCGATCATATTATGATCACTGTTATCAAGCGACCCCAACACCATTATCTCCCGCACCAGATCATGCGCGCCACTAAGGACTAGGTCTAGAATATTTCCTCGGCTTCTGTACCAGCTGCTCCATAAAGCTGTCCTTGATTTCATCAAGGAATTTTACCTCCCTAGCGTGCCCCGATGTTACATTTACCCAGTCAATATCGGGGTAATTGAAATCACCCATTGTTATTGTGTTGCCCAGTTTGTTTGCGCCCCTAATTTCCTTTAACATTTCTGCATCCATCTGTTCATCCTGGCCAGGCGGACAGTAGTACACTCCTATCACTATCCTTTTCCCCTTTACACGTGGAATTTTAATCCACAGTGATTCCAAGAAGTGTTTTGCTTCCTGCAGAATTTTCCAGGTTCTTGTTAATATACAATGCTACCCCTCCACCAATTCGATCCACCCTATCACTACGATATAATTTGTACCCCGGTATGATAGTGTCCCACTGGTTATCCTCCTTCCACCAGGTCTCAGAGATGCCTATTATATCTAATTTTTCATTTAGTGCAATATATTCTAACTCTCCCATCTTATTTCTTAGGCTCCTGGCATTCGCATATAGACATTTCAAACTATGTTTGTTGTTCCTATTTACATCATGCTCAGTACTTAACAGTACTAATTTGCAATCTTTTGTCTGATTTTTATTTAAGGACACCTGATCTACTACGGTCTCTTTTGCAACCTCACTATCAGGATACACTATCTTCCCTGTTTTGGTGATATCTTTGGAAGATACCTTATCCTGAACCATGCGCTTTTCAGCGACTGTCGGCCTTCTAAACTAGATCCTGCAGTGCCTGCTAGATTCTGTTAATGCTGTGGTACAAAGTTTTTAAAACTAAGTGGAAAAGACTATGGAGATTAGTTGATAAAATTTGCTTTTTATATTTTTATTTTGCCTATCACTATCCTACAATTCCTCCCTTAAACTCCAATCTTTAAGTTCCCAAAGCACAAGAAAAATAGTGTTCACTTACAAGAGAAATGTCCTCTTCTGTCGGAACTTCTCAGGTTAAATATTATATCAGCTAGGGTAGGAGTGGATAAACATGTCCTGCTGCAGTATGTGCAGCCCGAGTCACTCCTTGTGTATGTGAGTGAGACTAACAAGTTAGTTACTTCTTCCATTAAAGGCCTGGTTGAAGAGCCAAACTTTCACCTGCTTCCTGAAGTACAGACAATCTTGTGTTAAGCGGAGAAGGCTCGCTTGCGGGTATCATGCTGACTATCCTAAGTAAAACTACAATATTTTAGTTCTACCAAAAAACAAAAAATCCATTTCTTTACACATAAGTCTACCTCCTCTGTAACTGCTGCAGACACTTGAAGAAAATGGCACCCAATACTGATTCAGATTAATATCTAGGTATAACTGGCTTTGATTTATCAAACAGCCTTCAAGGTACCTGATTCAATACTCTCTCTAAGCCTGCAAAAACCTTTGCATAACAGGACATTTTCTTCCACGAAACTTCAGTGAGCAGGAATGGAAATGTTCCATTTTTCCAAAGAGCTACAGGACAGGCAGTAACAGTGCAGGCTTTTCTTTACATAGATAAGTCAATATGCCGCCATCCTGCTTCAGAGAAATCTCACTAGGGTAGTTCACTTCCATCCCCCATCTGGCCCTTAGCCTCTGCTGCTAAAAAGGTTGTAAAGCAATGCTAATTGAATAGGTGAATTTGTAGATACGTTTACTGGCCACCACTGAATCACCTTCCCGTGTTCTGAACCAGTGACCTAGAAGTGATAGAACCATATGCCAATCCACTGAGCCTCTCAGTTCCTCCACAATCTCTTGGCATGCTTTCACTCTATTTGCGTTCTGGCTAAATGGAAACACGCACGAGAATAAAATTATTTTAAATGAAGATGCATCTGTCATGAAGACTTGTTATGGTTCAGATAAGGCTGCAGCACCGTAATATATTATCAGAAACATTTTCCAGAGTGAATTTTAGCAAGTAAATTTATAGATATAGGATATGTTTTTACCTTTTCGCTGTTCTTGTATTTTTCCCAGCCCTTAAGCATTTTCAGCCACTTTGTGGTTCTTTCAATTTCAAGATGTTTTTGCTGCAATAAAAAAAAAATTTGTCTCCTAAAATAATTACTCTTAAGCGCACAAGTTGTATTAACTGTTCACAAATCTATAAAATACATATCATGAACAGCTCTATCTATTAAATAGTTGAAAGATCTTTGAATTTACTTTGTACCATGGGATAAACAGCAGGCCTCAGCAGTATTGCTAACTAACAAAGCTAACCAAAAGGGAGATCTATTTACATCTGTTGCACATCTCAGACAGAAGCCGACTGAATTTTAGTTTTGCCAACGAAACAGGCCCAAAACCAAAACTCCCCATTCCCCTCCCCCACCACCACTAGACAGAGTCCTCCTAGCCCCAGGCCTCTCTTCCCCGGAGAGAGCGGATTCGCCAGGTCATAGCAACCACCACCCTCCAGAGACCAGGTCCGAACCGTCCGCCCGCCCTGCTGCAACAGTGGTTGCTGCTGAGCCGGGCCCTCTAACCAACCCAAAGGCCCTTCTCCTGAGCCTACATGTAACCTCCCTGGTGGTCTAGTGGTTTCTTCCAGACAGAAGCTCTCTGTCGCTCCCGTCCCCACCAGTTCCTCCATAAAAATGGCTGCTAAGAGCTCCTGTGGCAGCTTTGTGAGACCTGCGGCAATCTTGCAAAGCTGCCACAGGTACTTTCAGCAGCCATTTTTATGGAGGAACCGGTGGGGGCAGGAGTGACTGGGACAGCTCCTGCCTGGAAAAGGCCACTACACCACCAGGGAAATTACAGGTAGGCTAAGGGAGGGCCTTCAGGAGGTTTGGGGGGGGGGGGCCGACTCAGCTGCACCCACTCCTTTCCGGAGTGGTCTCAGGGGAGTAGTGTCGGCGGCCTGGGAGGACATGCTCACTCTGGAGGAGGGGGGGGGGGCCTGGGGCCAGGAGGAATCAGTCTAGTGGTGGGGGGGTGGGGGGAGGATGGGGCGTTCTGGTTTCAAATTTTGGCTGCTGATTCGGTTTCAGTTCAAAACTGAGGATTCCGATTTCGGTCAGTCTCTAATCTCAGATACAATCACAAAATTTTGTCTACCTTAAACAGCATAACACAGATTCAAGGAAAAAACAAAACAAAACACAACCTTCAGCCTGCCTGAAATTTCTAAGCAAGTGCTGCTATGCAGATGGATCATGGAACAGAAGGCTGTGCTGCAGTCACAGAACAAGTGGTGTTTTTTTTTTTTTAGCCATCACATTTTGATCATAAATTTGGAACCTGATGGGCTCTATAACCGCCTGCAACAGTGGTTCCCAAATCTGTCCTTTGAGACTTCCAGCCAGTAAGGGTTTCAAGATATGTACAATAAATATGAATAAGAGAAATCTGCAAGCAATGCAGACAGTAAAAGCAAACCTGTCTCATGAATTTCATAGCAGGTACCATGAAAACCCAACGAGCTAGGGGTCCCCTAGACAGATTTGGGAACCATTGGCTTACAACTTAATTGTCTCTCTGTCAAAACACAAATGCAGAAGTAGTACTGTCCACATAGGGTGTTGTTTGAGTGGCAAACAGTTGCTCTTGGGGTTCCGAGGGGAACCCGATGCACTGGTTCCTCTCGCAATCCCAAAAGCGTCTGCTAGCCACTCATGCAACTCCCTTTTGTGGCAATACTTCTGCACTTGTATTTTGGCATTTCTAGAATCTCTATCTCTATTTGTCTGCTATTTCTTATGGCTGCAACTTAGCACCTAATGTAAGCACCATTTGCACACTTAAATTTATAGAATATTAGCACTTATGAAGTGTAATGAGGGCGCAGTCACAGAGACGAGGCATGGGCGGGACCAATATTTACACACCACTTACAAAACATTGCGAGTGATGCTCTAGAGCAGCCTTTTTCAAACTGGTGTGTCACGGCTGCTCCCCAGGTGTTCCAAAAGAGTTGGGCCAGCTTAATTTGTGCCAGAACGAAGTGCGTTTTCTTGTCTCTAGTGATTGGCGGAGGTGGTCTATACAGCCTGCTTGCGAGTCTTCTCTCTGGCATAACTTCCTGCTTTCGCATAGGTGGGAAGCGTCAGAGAGAAGGCTCCAGGGTTGGCATGAACAAGCTGTATGAATTGCTGTTGCCGACCACTAAAGATAAGAAAACTTTTAATAGATATTTGGGGGGGGGGGGGGGGAGCCCCTGCTTCCCGGCTGGAAAGGGGACAGGAAGGAGAGTTGCTGCACAATTTAGGGGGGTGGTAGGAGGAGAAGGTAAAATGATGGACCACATGTGGAAGTTGGGGGGGGCAGGAAGAGAAGGTGAAGTGCTGGACCAGGTGTGGGACTGTGGGGGAGGTGAGAAGAGAAGATGAAATGCTGGACCATGTGTGGGAGTGGGGGAGGGGGGGGCGAGAAGAGAAGGTGAAGTGCTGGACCATGTGTGGGAGTGGGGGAGGGGGGGCGGGAAGAGAAGGTGAAGTGCTGGACCATGTGTGGGAGTGGGGGAGGGGGGGCGGGAAGAGAAGGTGAAGTGCTGGACCATGTGTGGGAGTGGGGGAGGGGGGGCGGGAAGAGAAGGTGAAGTGCTGGACCATGTGTGGGAGTTGGGGGACGGGGGACGGGGAGAGAAGATGAAGTCATGGACTACGTGTGGTAGTGGAGTGATGGTGGAAGTGGAAAAAAGTTAAAAAGTTGTATCACACGTAGGGGTGGGGTAGAAGGTAAAATGCTGGACTATGTGTGTGGGGGGGGGGGGGGGTGCCTTGATGATTTTAACACTATGTAAGTGTGCCATGTGATGAAAAATGTTGAAAATCCCTGCTCTCAAGTGTCGCATCTAGGATGGCCATTGATACGGTGTAAGTGGACACATCGATGCTAACTTCCACTAGTACTCTCTAATCAATTCTTGGTACCCAGATGCCATTACAGAATTAGTGCTCAGCATCCTGCATCTAGTTACCTAAATGTGACGCCCGGTTAGAGAATTGTCCCCTAATTTAGTCATGACAATTAGAGACGTTATTGCAACTGGCCATATATTCTGTTTTTCATCTTTTGAGACCAGTAATATTAATAGCCCTATTCATTTTAACAATATATTTTAAAGGGTAGAAAATTGTATCACAAGATTCCAAATTTAAATACCACGGAATACCCCATCTCTACCCAATTCAAGCATCTTGTGTGTGCATCCTAGAACTTGGATTGGCTGATGCACCTCATGAAATTTCTGCACTCAACGTGAATTACTGTCTTCACAAAAAGAAGAGCAGCTGATGAAAGCACCAGATCAACAGTGGCGTCTGAGAACTCTCTGCAATACTTATTGAACAAAAAAGGACAGTTTAGCATTCGCTGCTACCGTGTCACTCATGGTGTGACCCTCACTCTACACGGATATTTAAGGAAACAATGTGCCTTACCCGTTCGATTGATGCGTCATGGAATGGCAGCTCTTCTGAACTGTTCAATAGAAAACAAAATACCACTTATAAGACATACACTCTGTCCACCTTAGTATCATAATAAACAATACAATTATTTCAAACACTTTAATCACACTTAAATGAAAAGGTTTCATTTCAAAGTCTGGCACAGGAGTTCTCCTTACAGCTTCCAGTTCTGGTACTGTCACTCACCATTAAGAGCGACAGACTTGGGCAAAGGGAACGTCACATGCTAAAAAAACCTACACTGCACACCATAACATCGTGGAGTGGCCTAGTGGTTAGGGTGGTGGACTTTGGTCCTGAGGAACTGAGTTCGAGTCCCACTTCAGGCACAGGCAGCTCCTTGTGACTCTGGGCAAGTCACTTAACCCTCCATTGCCCCATGTAAGCCGCATTGAGCCTGCCATGAGTGGGAAAGCGTGGGGTACAAATGTAACAAAAATAAAAATAAATAAAAAATAATGGTAATGTTATAACAAGATGCCTCTGCGAAAAGTCTGAAAAGGCATCTATCTACTTTTACAGAATAGTCATGAACATGACCCCTAGGGGTGCATAAATTGACACCTATTTTGCACGGTTTTAGAAAGAACATTTCGACATGTTTTACAGGTACAAAGAGCTTCATAATATGATCCCCCAATAGCTGACCTTTTGTGAAATTTCATGTAAATTCACAGCTAATGAGGGACTGATGCAAAATAATGCAAAGCAGATCATTAGCAATGAACACACTACATGAAAAAGGCTTGACAACTGGATTTTTCACAATAAAGTGAAATTGCAAAAACTAATTACATTTCATTGAAGTACATTTAGCCATTCAGTAGAAAATGTTTGTCTGTTACTGTGCATACGAGTCCTGCTAGCAATATGGTGCACAGCACATCCAATACTCTTTAGTACGCTGGAATTAGTGTAGTGTATATCTACATACTGTATACGTCACATTCACAGCTCATGTTTTTCAAATAAAGCCTATGAGTGTTTGCCAATCCTTTCATTTTCTAACAGAGAGCAGGACACTGGCGCTTGGCATCAGCATCCAAAAATAACTTCATTAATTTCACGTGAAGATGAAGCAAACATTTCCAAAAAGAAAATTGGGGGCAGACGGGAAGAGTATGGCCAATGTCTGAAACTCTCACACAAAAAGCAGCCACTCAGCAGTCTTCTGCATGCTGTTCCTCAGGAGTATTCATTCAGAAACAACGGTTACAATTACAAAACATGAAATCTGTTAAAACAAGGAATACGGTCAACAGGAACAGAGTCAAAAGAAACAGGCAAGTTGGAACTTTGAAGAGCAGGCACAGGAACTAGGAGGCATCTTGATGTACTGGAGACTGGAGCCCAGCCTTAGCTCTATGTGCTTTTCACATACCCTTCATATTTCACTTGGACTGCTATATACCGCAGAGGCCACAAGCACAGCATTAGCAGAAGTCCCAAATAAAATAAGCAAATCTATTTTCAATCTTAAGATCAATTCAGAACCATCTAAATTTTAGGAAATTACTGAAGACCACCCTGTTCAAGACGGCCTACCTTCCAGACTCAACTTAAATTACTTCTTCTTTGTTACAGCAAAATTCATGGACTTTATCATCTTTAATTATCTTTTACTAGCCGTTGAGCCCGTAAAAACGGGCTGGTATTGGGGTTTTCCTTCTTTCCCCCTCCCTCCCTCCCCGTGAGGTCGCCACCGCTACCGTCCCCCCCCCCCCCCCCCCGAGTCGCCGCCATCCCTCCACCCGGCCCGGGCCCTCTCTCTGTCCGCTACTAAACTTACACATCCATTCGCTGGAACGCAGCACGCACATCAGCTGAGCTGCCGTCGGCCCTTCCTTCTCTGCCTGTGTCCCGCCCTCCTGTGACGTAACGTCAGCGAGGGCGGGACACAGGCAGGGAAGGAAGGCCGACGGCAGCTCAGCTGATGTGCGTGCTGCGTTCCGGCGAATGGATGTGTAAGTTTAGTAGCGGAGAGAGGGCCCAGGCCGGGTGTGTGTGTGGGGGGGGGGGGGTAACGGTAGCGGCGACCTCGGGTGGGCGGGTGGGGGGGGGAGCGGTATCAACCTCGGCGGCGCAGTTTCCCTCTCTGTCCCGCCCTCGTCATCACGTATTGACGCGGAGGCGGGACAGAGAGGGAAGTCTCTACTGCGCATTTGCGAGTGAGTCGGTCACTCGCCGTTTATATGTTTGATCATCTTTGTCTTATACATTGCATTTTTGATTACTAACTTATTATTGTTAAATTGTATTTTACTAACTGTAGCCTACACTATGGGATTGTGTAAGCCACATTGAGCCTACAACTATTGGGAAAATGTGGGGTATAAACGTGTTAAATAAATAACTAAATTTATATTACACTTACCTGATGAACAGGGTCATGTCGTCAACACCCAGAGTATGAAGCAATAGTTGTTTATCTAGTACCTAATTCTTTGCCATTTTCCATTTCCCCCTGGTTGTTTACTTGTAGTGCCGACTCCCCAGAATGTGTCTATGCAACCTCTCAGATCTGAGCCTCAGTGGTGTTCCTAGGGTGGCTGAAGTAACCTGTTCCGGGGCAGAGGGAGCATGGAACGAGCGGAGCAGACAGGTGCACAGCACCCCCCCCCCCCCCCCCCAGCAGCATGCACCCGGGGCGGACCGCCCCCCCCCCCCCCCTCTTGGTACGCCACTGCTGAGCCTGCTGTTTGTAAAAGCAGCACAGTGCAGACTGAAACACTTCTGTGCAGCTGGATATTTCCAAATTTCACACTGCACTCTGCTGTTTTAACACTGGGCCTTCTGATCTGGTCAGCTCCTTTCATAGAGTAACTCTGTTGATAGCTGTGAAAACACGTTTGCTTTGCACTGTACACAACTGTAATTGTACCACTGTAGCCAAACCTGCCTGAACATAAGCGGGAGAAACGCATTCCACCACAGCGCAGTGAATGGTCCTAATAACAGAAATACAATCAATTTTATTATTTATACCACAGAATAGCACTAAAACAAGTTATTTACCTCTAGCAGGGTGTTCTCAATTGATAACAGGAGACAAGTACTCACATCATGAGTGACATCACCAACTGGGCCCGTGTAAAATACACTCACAGCTTTTCAGTTGTTCCACCAAGCTTATGAACTTCCCACCTACTGCCGTCAAATGGGAAAACCTCAGTCTATGTACTTAGCTTCACTAGAAAACAACTCCTTGGGGAGGTGGATGGGTACATGAGGACTTAAATCCTGTTGTCCACAGACACCTGCTACAGGTAACTAACTTGGTTTTCTCCAGAGGACAAGCAGGATAGCAAATCGTCACAGCATGGGACTCCCCAGCTACAGGCTGCCTTCAACGGAAAAATGGGGTAAACAAGGCACTGCAACATATTATTGGTGGTAACTAGCCACTTTTGGTTTTGCTTTCTTTTCTTTTTTTAATGGCAGCCTGGAACACAAAAGAAATTGGGCATGGAGCTGGATTTTAATCCCCAAAGATTCTGGAAATGCAATGGCCAGATCTATTGTCGCATCAGGGATCCTGTTCCAAATAATAGTGAGCTGTGAAGGTATGAACAGATGTGTGTCCCAACTCCACAAATCTCTCAAGTGGGAAACCAATGCCACCATAGCTCTGACAACGTGAGTTGTGATGGGACCTTCATGAATTAAACCTTCCTATACATAAGCGAAGGACATGTAGCTGGCTAGTCAATTAAATACTGTCCAGCCAATATTTAAAACCATTTAACTGGCCAGGAATGGCACCAATATACTCTCCACCTCAGCTCATCCATGCCCTGTTGCGTGGCTGCATTAATAGGAGCCACTTCCCAAGAGAGGAAGTAGGCATTTTGATGCTCCCAGTCACTCTAGTACTGTGCTATAGACACAGGAACCATTGCATGTTCTGACTACTGGATCCATTACGGTGGGCCAGTCACTTAAGGGACTGTTAGTCCATTACTAGGATAAAGGAAGCCCCGGCAAATAACACCGGAACATTTCCAATGCCCACTCAACAGCTAGGACCTCATTCTCAATTACAGCACAGTTCTTCTCATGAGGAAACAATTTTTGACTGATGAAAGCTAAAGAATGTTCTTCCCACAAACTTCTTGGGCCAGAACAGCACTGAGGCCAATGTGAGACACATCTGTTTACACCACAAATCAGGACAGGCTCAGAGCAGAAGGTATGTTTCAAGCCTCAAAAGGCAGCATCCAGCACATAAGTACAGCAAACCTTATCCAGGGCTGAGCTCTGTAGAAGGTAAGTTAAAGGCTTTGCTTTCTCAGTGAAACTTGGAAGGAACCAAGAATGTATGAACCTGATTCTTTGACAGAAGCACGGGCACTTGGGTAATCACCTCCACTTGCTCGACCTGGGACCTCACTTGTCCCTTTCCAATGGGATATGATACTGTACTTCCAAGTCCTCCCAGCAGGGATATGAAAGATACTGTACTTCCAAGTCCTCCGAGCAAACATTTCTTCGGGTGTGCTGTCAACATGGCTGCTCTCAGACTGGACAGGACTGCTTCTAACTGGATCAAATGAGTCTTCAAGTCTTACAGCGGATGACAGTGTCTCCCAGGTATACAGCTGCATAGCCACCATGGGGTCTCAGAAGGCAGGTGACCAGATGCTGGAGCATAGTGGGAGCCACATGAAGTCCAAAGGGCAGTAATGTAATTTGGAACAACCCTTGAGATGTAGAGATGTAGAGAAGGCAGTCTTCTTCTTGGCAACTGCCAGAATCCCTTTAACAAGTCTATGTTTGTACAGCGCTGCGTATGCCTTGTAGCGCTATAGAAATGCTAAATAGTAGTAGTAGTAGTAGTAGCTCCTTCCAGCCTTTCGAACAATTGAAGGGGGGCAGACTCAAGAAAAATGTCAGGAAGTATTTTTTCACGGAGAGAGTGGTGGATGCTTGGAATGCCCTCCCGCGGGAGGTGGTGGAAACGAAAACGGTAACGGAATTCAAACATGCGTGGGATATACATAAAGGAATTCTGTTCAGAAGGAATGGATCCTAAGGAGCTTAGACGAGATTGGGTGGCAAAGCCAGTGGCGGGAGACGGAGATGGTGCTGGGCAGACTTATACGGTCTGTGCCAGAGCCGATGGTGGGAGGCAGGACTTGTGGTTTGGAGGCGGGGATAGTGCTGGGCAGACTTATACGGTCTGTGCCCGGAAAAGGACAGGTACAAATCAAGGTAAGGTATACACAAAAAGTAGCACATGTGAGTTTATCTTGTTGGGCAGACTGGATGAACCGTGCAGGTCTTTTTCTGCCGTCATCTACTATGTTACTATGTAATTCATCCACTCTTGGCATCAGATATGCTTCAGATTTGGAAACCGTAGAAATCAATGCAGAAGCGAATACTCCCATCTGGCTTAGGAGTCACTATGGTGTGAAATGATCAGTTGTTTGTAGATTCTTCTAGGACACCAAGCATCTCTTCCAATTTCAGTGTTTTTTTTTTTTTAATTTCTCAACATCATTCTTTGTCGTTTAGCGTGCAGGAATCCATTTTGTTGTTATTGCTGTGTGCTGGCTTTTTTTTTATTGTTAGTTCTGTGTGCAAATCTGCTAAGTCATTTAAGTCATGTGGCCTTGATTATGCTTATAAGCCTCAGGTGACGAACTGGCAAGCTGAATTGACAGACTGTTTCTTATAGGAATGGGACCACCAAATAAAAAGGAAAATCTCTAAGTCCCACCCTCCCCTTAAAATGCACCATGAAGAGCAAAATAAGGCATAAAGTTCCAAGATAACTTCTTTTTAGAAAAAAGCCCTTGCTCTATAATATGCGATTGTGTAACAAGTACTACTATAAAAAAAGAAAATAAATGACCTTACTCCCGATGTTTAGATCAAATTTACTCAACTAAGGACCTTATTCAAAAGATTCTGAAAGTACTCTTTTCCCTTAGAGGTAAAATAGAAAATCTTTACTTAACATGATACTAGGATTCCTAATTTCTTTTTAAAAAAAGAAGGCAAACACCGCCAATAAAATATTATAAAGCTGACTTTTTATTTTCTGGCATTCATTTTAAATGTCACATTAGCATCCACCCACAGCCTTACTGGCTCCAAATGAAAGGTTCATTTATGACTTGACATGGGCCAAGGCTGACCCATGGTATTACAGGACTAACCTGGGGAAGGAGGCAGGTTTTCTTATATTCTTGATAATTATATAAACATTTGTTCATACAAACAGATTCCATAATCTAATTTCTTGAGGAACCCACTTTGGGAAATCACTGCCTTAGAGAAAACTGCTGCTGAACTGTAAAACTCCACATACCAAAACTCAAAGGAGATGAGATCAGGCCAAATATTAATATAGGGTACTACAGTCAATGGTCTTTGTGAAATCTGGGAGCTCGAAGGTTGTGTGTCAAATCTCTTCTGCTCCACTCCACCTAATGCACTTAAAGCTCAACTTCTCAGAGTGCATTACAAACTAAACCTAGAAAAATAGGTTACTCAAGAGCAAAGTCTGCATGGAACATTGGCTACGATCTATCCAAAATAAGTTAAAAAGAATGACCGAAGTTTTTAAAGGGCAGTTTTAAAGACACAGAACAAAAACGCTCCCTGCAGACAACAAAAAAAACAAAAAAAACAAAAAAAACAAAAAAAACGATATACCTTGATATTTCAAACTTCTAGAACAGTAAAGGACTAAAATACAAGCTAATACATGCGACTACCTTCTCCTACATGAGCACGCAGCTGTGGAATGCATTACCAACCGACTTAAAAACAATCAACGAAACAACTAATTTTCGTAAATCTCTGAAAACGTCTCTCTTCAACAAAGCCTATAAAGAAAACCCATAGCTCAACTATACCATATCGCCAATCCAGCCCAGTTCTGAAAGTCTTCTTTCTATAACTATCGGCTTAGATCTTGTTTCTCTTCCTTAATCTTTTTGCAACACCAATTGTATCTGTTATCCCGGAATGGCTTTGCCATAACAAGTCTCTGTAAGCCACATTGAGCCTGCAAATAGGTGGGAAAATGTGGGATACAAATGCAATAAATAATAATAATTATTATTATTATTATAAGTTGTCTTTGAGTAGCATTTATAAGTCAACATTTAGACACACCCACTTACACCACGTCAATAGAAATAAATGCACGTGCCTACATGTGTTACCTTAGCGCATAACTTACAGCATTACAACCTTATGAACTTACCTCAACCTACACTACCCCAATTGCAAAGGACTCAAGTACAAAACCTATTATGGTTCCAACTTCTCCTTCTTAGGCAGCCAACTCTGGAATGCCCTCCCCAGACCAATCCGATGATTCAGTGACCATCTGACCTTTCGGAAATCACTAAAAACCCATCTGTTCAGGCAAGCCTACCCAAACGATCCAGATTAATTCCCACAAACTCATCTATTCATCACATATCCAGGAGACAATGACAACGACCTAGACTACATCTCTTGCCACATTTTCCCCTGCTTATCCCTTGTTCTAGCCCCTTTCACCTCATCGACCCCTCCCCAAATGCTCACCTACCCTTACTCACACCTCTACTACTGCCCATGCCCCTCAGACTCATCTACCCCTCCAATTGTTCACTTACCCTTGCTCATGCTTCTCCTACTCCCCTCATCTCTGCATTTCTTCATTCTTATTTCTTTTATTACTCCGATAATACTCAACTTATTTCTCTCCACCAATACTTTGTAAACCCAATTACTATGTAAGCCGCATTGAACCTGCTTTGAGTGGGAAAGCGCGGGGTACAAATGTAATAATAAATAATAAATAAATAAATAAATATGTGGGACCCGCTCATTTGCCTCCCTCTGTGCACACCCCCTTGCATTTACATGGTAAGCAAACTGCGCCAGGTACAAAAAAAAAATTTATGATTGCGAGCCCACTAGGACAAAAAAGTACCTGCATATAATATGTACAGCACTTTGACTGTACCAAAGAAAAGCAGCAGATCAAATCCTTTCCCCTTTTACCTCTGTTAGGAGCGTACAATCACACCTGAGCCAAGCAAAATTGAAAACAAAAACTTCAAATGTAATCAAAATATTATTAACTAAACCAATTTATTGGCGTTGCATTAGTGCAAAAATAAATCAATGCCTTAATCTGTAGAAAATGAACAGAAATTATAGTGAGGTATTCTGGACCATGACTGATCTCCTTATTGCATCTTTTTTTTTCTTTCTATCTGCTGAACAAAAGCAAATATAAATTCTATGTATTTGAAAAACAATCTAACACAGCCGCATTTTAAGGAAAGCAAACATCAGATTTCACTGATGCTGTACCGCTAAAACAGAACTTACAAAAGTCTTCCTCAACAAGACTTCATAACTGAAATTTAAGATCAAAGTTTCTTCCAATGTATCAATCTATCAAATGCCCAAGCTGAATTTACCTACAACCCCAGATGCCGCAGAATTCAGGTCACCTCCCTGTTTCTAGCAACCCCCTTTTCGAGGGCTTAAGGGGCCAGTCTGATTCCATTAGACTCATTCCCTCCAGTATTAAAGCTTTCTCTGGTTCAATTTCATTTCATTGTAGCAGGTATTAACATAAAATAACGCTCATTTTGAGTAGTACACAGTATTCAGTGCATGCTAAGTGAAACCATAAGCTCTACAATTAAAGAGAACTGAACAAAATACACATTCCTAGCGCTGAGGAGATCAGCACAGAGGCCAAAGTACCAGTTCGATTTCCTCTTTAACTAATTGCTAATTCAAGCATAGTTAGAGGCTAAACCTGACACAACCTTAAGATCACACATTCTTTTTCAGCAACACCCGTCATTTACAAAGCATTACTGTCATAATGGCATCTCCGGTTTCTTAGACTGACAAATTTCTATTCAAACACTTCTCAACTGAATTCATGCTTATGAACCCCAGACACGTTACGATACAACTACTTAACTGTTTGTTATAGTAAACGTTATCTACGTGTTGCCCATCACTGGAAAGAACCTGGCAGCAAACAAACAATTACAGCAGTAAAAATATTCAAGCAGTACACATTAGGGCATGGTGTGCTACTTATCGTGTCAACACAATAGTTTATAGTTTATTTACAATTTGCTACACCTACTTAAATGACGTGCAAGATAAGGCAGTGTACATGATAAAAAAGAAATATGAAATGAACTACAATTTATGGATAGAGCAGTTGAAACTACCAATTGGTAGATCGGTCATTCCAGGGAAGAGACCGAGGGATAGAGCAGTAAAATACAAATGAGACAGAGAGGGGGAGAGGGAGGGGGAGACGGTGGTCACAGGCGTCATAAAAAAACCCTTATTAAATACCATAGGACAAGTTTTTACAGCAGCTTTAAAAGCTTTGAATGAAAATTCGCTACAAATGGCCAAGGGAAGAGCAATAAAAAAATGAAGGCACTATGTCTTGTAGATGCAAATTGGGCAGCTCTAGGGCCTTAACAGACAATAATGGGCAAGCAGAGGTGGAACGTATAGACAGATAAAACAAAGAAGATAAAGATGACTGGCTTAAGGGAAAACTGCACATGAAGTCAGAAAAGGTGCACAGAAATGATCTTGACTAGAAGGGGATAAGCAAGTCCTGTACAGCTGGTCTTACTCCCTCAGTATCCTGTTTCCAACAGTGGTCAATCCAGGTCACAAGTACCTGGCAGAATCCCAAATAGTAGCAACATCCCAGGCTACTAATCCCAGAGCAAGCACTGGCTTCCCCATGTCTATGTCTAGGCGACTTCTTTTTCCAAGTGTATCCAAATATCCTTCTCGGCAGTGCTTTGATAGTCCCATCAGGAAAAGGCAAAGTTTGAATCATGTTAACACTCACAGTCCCTCCAAGTCACAAGAGATCTTCCCTTAACTAAGAATCTAGGTTTCTCTCTAAATTATTCAATATCACCGGCTAACTAAGTGCACAGTGGAATTTCCTCATGTGATGACATTCAGAAAAGGAATTAAAACTTTCCTTTTTAAGGAAATTTTTCAGACATCAGTTTGCACAATAACTGAATAACTATTGGAGATCTATGGATGACTTTCCCACGGAAGTAATACATTTGTTGTATGTATCTCAGCAATGTCCTTGTGTAACTGTGCAAGTGTACGATTAGTGATGATCATGATTTAATAAGACCTACACTCACTATACTTGAGCGCCTATGAAGATAAACCTACTTCAGTACTATCTTGCTTAAATCCGGAACTCTATATACATATGATTACTTAATCTTCCATGTGATGGAGGAAAAGCCTCAACAGACTCCTTAACGTGGCTCTTAGTTATCCGGAGCTCTTGCTGTCATCATTGGCATAAAAACCTCCACTCTACACGGTCTCTTTCTTTACGAATTATTTTCCATATGTTAAATATTAAACCAACACTTATCTTGCTGTTGTTCAGTCTGCTGTCGCTCAGTCTCAGTCCTTCCTTCAATTCCTGCCTCAGGGTCCATGGTGCTGGCAACTGTTTCACTGCAGCACCATTGACCCTGAGGCAGGAATTGAAGGAAGGACCGAAACCTTAGCCATTGTTGGCCGTGGAAAGGAGAGACTGAGCGACAGCAGACTGAACAACAACAAGAAAAGTGTTAGTTTAATATTTAACATATCCTATATAATAATTCTCACCTCCAACATTCTGAGTCTGCCTGGAACAATTGTTTCCGCTGGAGGTGGTGACCCTCGTGCAGTAGATAATAGTGACGTCACACAACCCACACCACATTGGCCAGTAGAAGGGAGAGGGGCGGAGCCACAATACAGGGAGCAGTGAATCAGCAAAACACTGGGAATGCACAGCAGCAGGAACAGAAGCCTCTCTCACACAGTCACTCTCGCAAACATACACACTCAGAGGAAAACCTTGCTAGCGCCCGTTTCCTTTCAAACAGAAACGGGCCTTTTTTACTAGTGGAAAATAATTCATAAAGAAAGAGACTGAAGCATGTTTTAATAAGATCAAAAGCAGAAAAACACAGGGGCAAAACCTCTGTATGTGTACACAAGAGCCCAAGAAAGAGCAGAGGATAAAACAAATGACAATCAGACATGGGGAGGAGGTCTTTTTTTATGTTTTGCAACAGCATCTCCAGTGCTTTCACTTCAGACACACTTAGGCATATTTTCAAAGCAGTTAGCCTTCCAAAGTTCCATAGAAACCTATGGAACTTTGGAAGGCTAAGTGCTTTGAAAATATGCCTCACTGTGTACCAAGTTCACAGTAAAGCCAGTCTCGTTTTCTTTGTGCACCAGACATACTGCTTTTAGTCTGGAGTTATACTTGTGACCCCTGAGGCAGGTGGCTGTGACCACCGAAACAAGGCCCTTGTCGGGTCCAATTTCACTGGTGCTTTTGTGATTTGAAGACCTCATCCCCACAGCTGATGGTCATTTGTTTCAACCTCTACTCGATCACGTTTTAATGGCATAGGAGTTTTAGTGCTATGTGATACTGCAACCTGCTGAGAATTTTCATTAGAAGTTAAAATTGTTATGAAATCAAACAATGAAAAGCCTGTTTTATGGTACAAAATAGCAGAGAGCACTGTACCATCCTGGGACCGATGGCTTTGCTGCTACATATATATTCCTTGGATTATTAGGATTTACTATATGTCAGTGGATGAACATGAAAAGTGTCGCATGGTTTTAGCTGATGGAGACCAAGAAATTCCCCGGCTACAGAACCTGCGTAACTGTCCACCTCTGCTAAGGCCACCAGTGCTTGTCACCAGATTTGACCTTCCTTGTCAGACTTCAGACAGACGGCTCACATCTGAATTTGTTCAGGAAGAACGAGTGTTTTAATCTGGGGGCTTCAATTTATTTTTATCCTTGATTTACCACTTTTTGGTCTTGTAAATGGCAATATTATAAACAGAGGGCTTAATTACAACTGTTTGTATGATCTGTTTAGCCCAGGTGGGTCAAACAGGCTGATGTGTTAAAAAAAAAAAAAGAGGAATTAGGAGTCAAAGTGAAAAGATAAAATTATTGAATTAAGTCCCTTCCAATCCCGACATGCAGGAAGATGTTATGAAATTAGAAAACTGGACGTCCAAATGGCAGATTAAATTTACTGTGGACAAATGCAAAGTGATGAACATTGGGAAGAATAATCCAAATTATAGTTACTTGATGTTAGAGTTCACTTTAGGAGTCAGCACTCAAGAAAAAGATCAATTGTATATACTCTAATACAAAACCCATCCGCATATAAGCTGAGATAACTTTTTTCCCCTAAAAAAAAAAAGGGGGGGGGAGGGATGTTAACTCGAATACAAACCGATGGCTTAAATGCAAGTAATCCTCTTTCCCCCTCCATCCCCATGGTATCCAGCATTACTGATATCCCCTCCCCTCCCATCAGTCGTGCTGTGGCATTCTGAATCAACTGGAGACAGCTTAAACTCTTTGTAGTCAGACCAGTGTAGACTGCATTACAGTAATCCATCTTTAATGTTGTCATGACGTCAACCACTATGACAAGACTTGCCTTCTCGTTGTATGGAGAAAGACAGCATAGTTGTTTCAGAAGGTAGAGGCAGCTCCTAAAGATTGATTGGATTGGGGGAACAGTATAAGTGCAGAGACCTGCTGTACCCCAAGGTTCCTGACCTGTGATTTAATAGGCAATTCGTAGCTCCCAAGAGATTTTGATATTGGGTGTATGTTAGGGACCCACAAGAGATTGTAAGCCAGTTCTCTTGAACCAGGGGAGCTACATTAACAAGTAATGTAAAACACCTCAATCACTGGATGTAAAGAGCCAGACATCAAGACCACCGCTGGAAGCCTGTTGAGTGTGGGAAGCACTTTAAGCCACTGTTCCACACCTCGCTGCTGCTGGGGTTAACAAGAACGACAGAAGGAACTGCTTCAAAAATTGCAGAACGTCCAGACTGTAGTAAAGAATTAAACTGATACAGAGACTATTGTTAGTACTTGCTGTATTTATGAAACAGAGAAATACACAAACAGGTACAACTTCCACGTTTTCATTTACTTAAAATATTCTCTGTTGTGAACACACAGTCTAAAAGAGTTTAAAAACCCCCCATTTATAAATAGTTAATTCTAAAAGTAGTGCTAACTACCCTGTTTCCCCGAAAATAAGACCTAGTAGAGGTTTTGCTGAATTGCTAAATATAAGGCCTCCCCCGAAAGTAAGACCTAGCAAAGTTTTTGTTTGGCCCCGATGGGACATGGACACAGAAACCTTAATTTTTTTCGCTGCAACCCAAAGACGAAATAACATTAAAGAAATGCAAGAAACAAGACTGAGGTGGAAAATCTATCGTCCAGCGGACTCCTACCATCCTCCTTCACGCTTTTGTGAAGATCAACTACCGGTAAGTGAGCCTGGAAAGAAAAGAAACATCCCCCTTGCAGAAATAATAAAAGAAAAGAAAATGAGTAACCGAGCCCTTTCGGCGCTGCTCCATCGCCCAAGGGTTAAGTCAGACTAGCAGGATGGAAAGTGTTGCGAATGTACAGGAGGAGCGCATAAAGTGCCACCAATGGGGAACGGAGCTACCGTTGAATTTTTTTTTTTACGTTTGTAATATGGTAGGGATGATCCTGCGCCCTAAGCCCTCTCACAACCTCCCGAGACCCCCAGCCAGAGCAGCCCGGCCCCACATTCCATTACCTTCCCTAGTGTATACCCATCCTCCATTCCCAGCCCGGCCAGGGCGGCTCTGCTCCGCTCGAGTCTTGCGGTCACTGTGGGCAGATAGGTGAGCCACGGCCTACTCCTGCAGGATACCGCCCCCCACTTCAATACTGTTCCTGACCGCCACAGTCCCCCTACTACTCCCGAATAAGACATCCCCTGAAAATAAGACCTAGCGCATCTTTGGGAGCAAAAATTAATATAAGACACTGTCTTATTTTCGGGGAAACACGGTAAGAGGTATCACTATAGGTTGAAGCAGCAGTTTGCAACAAAATAGGATTCGGTAATGAAAAATTGATTGCCCGTGTTTTGGTCCACTAGAAAGCCCATAGAAATGGATGTTGACAGGTATTGCTAGTAGGCTGTATTTCCTCATAATATGATCCAAATTCATTCTAAAACAAATCATTCAAACAAGCAGTACTATAACCAATCTATTATGTCTGCCAAGGGTTTGGAACGACTGAAACCATCCCTAGCATCACAATCATATATCATTTCTTAAAAAAAAAAAAGAGATGTAATATTTTATTCAAAACAATTTATAAACAACTGATCATCACATCATTAAATGGTGCCATGTCAAAATTATTTAAATTTTAGTTAATAAAATGAATTCTGTTCACTGAACTATTTGAAACAAACAATATTTTCACCAAGATATATGAAAAATTAAAGCTCTTATGAAGTCATAACATTTTAGGGCTTCTTTTACAAAGCCGCACTAGCGATTCCCACGCAGCAAATGAGAGGAAGCCCATAGGAATTGAACGGGCTTCCTCCCATTTGCATCGAGAATCAGCTGCACAGCTTTGTAAAAGAGGTCCTTAGTGAACTGTCCAACTTACTGTAAAAAGCCAAATCTATCGGTGACTTTGTAAAGAAGGTAGTCAGCATCTTCCCAAGGCTCAATCTGGGCACCTTCTCGCCCCTAGATTAAAGCAAAGAACAAGGAGTCAATATTTATTTATTTACAAATTTATGTGATGCATTAAAAAAAAAATCTCCACATAACTTACAACCCAACATACATGGTAAAGAATGACATGGCGATGGGGACAGGGACAAATTTTCCAACTAGATGGAACAGCATCTATAAAATGCTAATATCAATATGTAAAAACTTTAACACATCTTAGACAACTGCAACTGAGTTCATTGATACAAATGATGTCATTTAACAGTGCTTCATTTAAATCCAAAAGCAGCGTCTGCAGTTTTTTTTTGTCTTGTCTGCCTTTGATGTAGAAACAAGAGTCTTGTCTGCTGATCAGACTCCTCCCATCTGCGACGTCCTTCCATCACATGCCCAGTTGCTCAAGCATCTTTCTGTTACTGCAACAGATTCATCCATTGCTGTTGGCATCAAGGAACATTTCCAACACTTAATTGACACATATTTTCCTGTTCATCCACTACACAGTATAGGTTCTCTTCAACACCCATGTCGGAAAGACGATCCAATTGCCTTCCCAGATAATGTAAAAATCAAATCTTTGAGAAGGCTGTACCAAAACCAGATCGAAATGAAAGGCTCGAGTCCCTCGACATCAACAACTCAGAATCCTCCACAATCCGCATTCCCAGAAAGTGTCACATCTGTGGAAGAGGTGCCATCCCCCCCACCCCAAGAACAAAATGTTGGCAGTTTTCTGAGTAACTTTTATGGAACAATACCTCCTTTGAAGGCTACTGTTAATGAACTGGACAGTTATTTATGTTCAAGTGATGCAGATAACAACGTTTTGATTTTTTGGAAAAAAGCGAAAGTGCTGGCCAAAATTGGCAAAACTTGCATAGGGAATCCTGTACATTCCTGGTACCAGTATTTCTTCTGAGAGGACATTTTCTATTACGGGAAGGACTGTGGAAGACAGGAGAGCTAGACTGTATCCTGAGATTTTTGATGACCTATCGTTCATCCACAGATTTGAAAAACTCATAACAGTGCTTCGTAGGGCATATTTCTCCCTCGCTAGGGCATACACCACAGAGGGTTGTATTTTGTCCCCCTGGACATTTTTAACAGGGTGGATTAGGGTTCCTAGAGGTAGTAGAAGTCAGATAATATTGGGGTTGGAAGGGTTATTTCAGTTGCTCATTGTTATAATTGTTTTCTATTTATGATTTCTAAATAACAGTTGTACAGAATATTGTTCCTTTTTATACTTTAATAAAAAGATTTAAATATAAATCATAAGTGTTCAAGTCTTATGCAGATGGGGACAGAGCCCGTGGAGACAAACTTTGTCCCCATGACATTATCTAACAGTACAATAGAAATCACAAAACAAATTAACATATCAAGCCACTTACATCAAAATCCAAAACATATAATAAAGTCATAAACACAAAACAGGCAAAATACTCCCTAGTATCATAACTCTTACTGCAAAAAAGGTTCCTGAAATCAACTTTGGAAGCCTTTTGAAAAGCAAGATACCAACACCTGATCTCAGTTCCCTGAGAGCTTTATTCCACAGGTCATAAGTATAGGCTTAACTTTCCAAGTATCCGAAATCTTCACTTAAGCCATCTCCTACAACCATTAAACATCTCTGATTTCAAGTTTATGTTTGTAATTAATAAGAAGATGAACCTCTCAATGGCAGCATCATTAAAAGGCTACCACTTAAAGAAACCTACGAATACTTGGGGTCCTTTTACTAAGCTGCACCAAAACGTGGCCTTAGCATATCTTCCCGCACACAAAAGCCATTTTTAACGCAGCTGGTAAATGGCCGATTTTTCATTTTCTGAATTAATGACCATGCACTAACATTAAAAAAAAAAACCGCTATATGTATGCAAGTACCTAGCCAATAATAACTGACAATATTGAAAATGTGAATTAATTTTTTGAAATTTTCAGTGACGTTTCTTTTCTGATCAATGATGGTGTGCAGATACTCCGTTTTGAATGTTTGGAGCTTAAAAATAAATCTGAGATCCTCTTTTTCCACTGTTTGGAACTGGTTTAGTGTAATATTATTGTTATTGAATATACTGTTGACTGGTCTTGCATATCTCATAGAAACTTTTTTTTTATTACTTTTTGGTCTTTTATTTTTTTGCTTAATCTTCCGACTTTGGTGTTTCTTACTCATATAGATATTTGTTTAAATGCACTAATGTTGCCATATATGGCTGATCTCATAGACCTACCAACCAGAAGCACAATTAGAACATCATGAACATACCTAAATCTTCACTACCCTAGCTGCAAGGGATTCAAGCACAAATCAATTTACGGATCCAGCTTCTCCTATATAAGCACGCAACTATGGAACGCATTACCGAAAGCCATAAAGACAACGCAGGATCACCTCAATTTCCGGAAATCTGTTCGAAAAGGCATACACTACTGATCCAACTTAAGTAACTGAATTCAGCAACACAACAAAGCCGTAACCTGCAATGAACAATCTATCACTCTTCTTCTCTTGATTCTCTAATGTTCTGTAACAACATCACTCTGTATTTGTTTCATCACCGGAGGTGGCTAACACCTCACGGTACTATGTAAGCCACATTGAGCCTGCAAAGAGGTGGGAAAATGTGGGGTACAAATGCAACAAATAAATAAATAAATAAATAAGCAAAAATAAGTGCATGAGCCTTTTTGTAGGCAATAAGGCTCATGTGCTAATTAGTTAGTGTGCAGCAACGCAAATGACCTAAACTGATTAGCACAGAAATGCTCACTCTCCACCCCTCCATAAGTACATAAGTACATAAGTAGTGCCATACTGGGAAAGACCAAAGGTCCATCTAGCCCAGCATCCTGTCACCGACAGTGGCCAATCCAGGTCAAGGGCACCTGGCACGCTCCCCAAACGTAAAAACATTCCAGACAAGTTATACCTAAAAATGCGGAATTTTTCCAAGTCCATTTAATAGCGGTCTATGGACTTGTCCTTTAGGAATCTATCTAACCCCTTTTTAAACTCCGTCAAGCTAACCGCCCGTACCATGTTCTCCGGCAACGAATTCCAGAGTCTAATTACACGTTGGGTGAAGAAAAAGTTTCTCCGATTCGTTTTAAATTTACCACACTGTAGCTTCAACTCATGCCCTCTAGTCCTAGTATTTTTGGATAGCGTGAACAGTCGCTTCACATCCACCCGATCCATTCCACTCATTATTTTATACACTTCTATCATATCTCCCCTCAGCCGTCTCTTCTCCAAGCTGAAAAGCCCTAGCCTTCTCAGCCTCTCTTCATATGCCTCTCTGTATAAAAAATTAAAATTATTTTTTTAGTGCACGGTCTACACACAGAGATTGCAAAATTACCACAGGATACCTCACTGCATCTCGTGGTAAGCCCTTTTAAGATGTGGTAAAGCACCCGCTAGCGCTTACTGCAGCTTAATAAAAGGAGCCCTTAGGAATTCACTAACACTTCTGTAAAACCTATGCATTCAGGGTGATTAAAAATTATCCTTAATTTCATGCTCCCAATAAAGTCAAAGAAAATGAAAATGCAAAAATAATGTGGGATTTTAGAATCCAAACTGATAGATTTCAATAGGCCAAATATATTAGTAAAAGAATCAAAAACTAATGGTTTCAAGTGTCCATACCACATGATAGTCGGGTTAGAGAAAATGAATTGGAAAAGATCACAAAATGGGGTTTACGCATTGAAATTTGAAGAATTGGGCAATACTGAGCCTTGTAACTCTTAGCAAATCTTGTTTTTACTGCACACGGTAAAACAAAGCAGCTGAATCTAGGCCATCTCACATTGTGCCTTGACAAATGGTTTTGCCACTGTTCCTGAACAGGCCTAATAATCCAGCCTAGATACAAACGCAAACAAAAACAAATACAGAAAAATGAAAAGGCAGAACGGTGAACAGCTTCCCTGCTGAAAATCCAATATAAACCAAGGAATAGCATGAGTTGAAAGCCACAGCAATGTCAGAATACTCTCTTCTTAATAAAAATGATACACTTAACTAAAATACCTTTTCAAAAAGGTTTCTCTCACCAGTTGTTAGTTCTGTGTTCGTGCATAGTGGCGAAACCCTTTATAGTGTTTCATCGAAGGTCAGTATAATCTCATTCTCGTTTACCTAATATCAAACATGTTGCTGAATTTTCCCCAACCTTTTCTTGCCTGGATTGCTGGCATCTCTTCTCTCTTTTTTAGTCAGACTGTAAATAAGCAATGTGTGATGCAGCTGATTTGAAAGCTGTGGGAATTCATGACTTGGCAGCCGGCCACAGGAAACCAAAAACAGCTCCACTAAGGTTTACACAACCATTGTGTGTTTCCTGTGGCTAGCCATGGGTGGTCTGAAATTCTTGATGGGTATTTTCAGCAAACCACACTGTGCATGACAGCTGGGTTTCAACTGGGCAGCTTCTTGTTCTTTTGTTTTGCCAAATACCAGATTGCCTTTGGTGTTAGCCATACTGTACCCCTGATGCCAGAGACAAAAACCATAATTCTTGTAACTATCTGTATCCTGTTCCCAAGAGTGGCCAATCTGCATCACAAGTACCTGGCAGAAACCCAAATAGTAGCAACGTTCCATGCTACCAATCCCAGGGCAAGCAGACTGGCTTCCCATGTCTGTCTCAATAGCAGACTATGGACTTTTCATCCAGAAACTTGTCCAAACCTTTCTTAAACCCAGATATGCTAACTGCTGTTACCACATCCTCCGGCAATGAGTTCTAGAGATTAATTATTCGTAGAGTGAAAAAATATTTCCTCCTATTTGTTTTAAAAGTA
The DNA here is from genome assembly GCF_901765095.1 of Microcaecilia unicolor. Lineage (NCBI taxonomy): Eukaryota > Metazoa > Chordata > Amphibia > Gymnophiona > Siphonopidae > Microcaecilia > Microcaecilia unicolor. The sequence continues at coordinate 7,359,627 of NC_044040.1, read as the reverse complement.
TTTTCATGTAACTTCATTGTGTATCCCACAGTCTTTGTACTTTTTGAAAGAGTAAAAATTCAATTCACTTCAACATCACTCAGGATTTTATAGACCTCAATCATATCTCCCCTCAGCCATCTTTTTCAAAGCTGCCGAGCCCTAACCTCTTTAGCCTTTCCTCATATGAGAGGAGTTCCACTCCTTTTATCATTTTGGTTGCTCTTCAATGAACCTTTTCTAATTCTGCTATATCTTTTTTTGAGATACAGTGACCAGAACGGGTGAACTCTTTATCTGATGTGGCCTCCTTATCTGATGTGGCACCAAAGGAAGGACACCGCCACCGCTATAACCTTGATAAACATTCTTGGTGCTGTGGAGAGACTGAAGGGAAAAGCCCTGAACTGACAATTCAGCACCACGAAACATAGAAACCTCTGATGCAGCAGCCATATGGGTATATGCAAGTATGCCTCCTTGAGATTGAAGGCGGTGAGAAATTCTCCCACTTGAACCAAGGCTATAACTACTCTTAGTGTCTCCATGTGAAAGCAGGCCACTCAAAGGCAGTGGTTTAGACATTTGAGATCCAAGACCAGACGAAAGGTGCCTTCCTTCCTTGTCCCTGTTCAGCTGGGGGAACTGGAACAATAGTCCGGAGTGCCAACAAGGAATCTACAGTGACCTGAACCTCAACCACCTTGGTTCCCTTTCGACAAGGAGATCACAATTAGAGAGGCATGAAGAGGCGGGACAAAGCCAACATGTAACCTTCTGTAAGAATATTCAAGACCCACTGGTCTGACTTGCTTTTGGCCCACTCCTCCTGAAAATCCTGAAGATGTCCTCCCACCAGAGGAAAACAAGAGTGGACCGGCTTCACATCATTGTGAAGCTTGGGAGGCATTCGGCACCCTAGCAGACTTAAAAGGAGAACTTTCTGCCCGTACAAAAGGATGACTGGTGTGCCTGAAAGCAGGACTTCTGACCATATTGCTGACCACCAGGCCAGTACTGTCTGTTGTCTCAAAAATCAATATTAAGAGCCCCCTGAAGCTGGATGACCAGAAGCTTTCGGCTTATCCTCCTGCAACCACTGTGGCATAGCATCCACCAAGTAGGCCAACCCCACATCCAGTTGGGCATTATGGCACCCATCTTGTGTTGCAGACTGCTGATGACATTTCAGGCATGCTCTTGCCATGAATGAGCTGCACAGTGTCGCTTGAAGGCCCAAAGAGGCCACTTCAAAGGTTTATTTCAGTGAGCCTTCTAGCTTCCTATCCTGTAGGTTTTTTGGGCAATATCCAGCAAGGTGGTCTTCTTAGTCACCCCATAACAAGGGAGTCCACCCTAGGAAGCTGCAATTTATCTTTCACCTCCAGAACTAACAGGTAGAGGAGAGCCATGGCTCTTCCCACTCTCAGCCCCACATCCAGTGAGACCTGTTCTGCTGTAATCAGGTCCTGAATGTCAGGATGCATAGTGAAGGGCTTAGAAGGACCTATAAAGCCCCTTCATGATCGACCAAGATGGAATTCCTGATGCCAAAACAGAAGGCTCCTCAACGGAAAGCACCACCAGTATCTCAGAAATAAGCCTACTGAGCTCCTCTTTAAGAAACCTCAGTACTTTCAGATCATTCCTCTCCTCAAGGAGGAGCTCTCCCTCCTCTCTAATAGCTCCTTCAATGATAGCTCCTCTGAATAGACAGAGGCCACATCAGATAAGGAGGGTGAAGCAGACACACTCATCTGCCCACTCCTGGAGGTCTAAATGAGATATCCTAGGACCCAGAGGGACATCGGGGAGAGATACTGAAGCACCTTGCAGCAACTCAGACGGTCCCTGCTTCAGTCAATAGGCCTGGTGTAAGAGCAATATAAACTCCAGAGAAAACAAGGATCCCAATGCAGCTGAATGCTTTATTAGGTCCCGAGGTTGTAAAATGGCAGCTGAGCTCCACCCATGATCAGACAGAGGCTGTTCCTCACTGCCAGTCAGCCACAACAAAATTGCAACTGTTACTGTGCTCTCCTGCATCAAACTGCGCACTGGCCCTGTCGGAGAGCCCAAAATTCCCAGCATATTCAGATGTTACACCAAATCTGAAGATGTGCTGCAGCCAACTGTTTCCTCCCTGTCCTGCACACACTACAATGCCCCGATGCCGGCTGGCGGGACCCACAGTGACTGCCTCCATGACAGTCGCTATTCATCCCGACGTCACAAGCGCTGTACCATGCAGTTTCAAGCAGTAAGTCAGGATCCTTCCCCTATACCAAGTAGAACTTGAAGCTCTCCAAGTGGTTCTGAGTCAAACTTTAGTCGGAGTTACCACTGCCGGCTGTTTCCCCTCAAACTCAGTCTCCACAAGTCTTACTCCAGATGAGACAGAATCAGGACTGATACTCTGTACTACCCTCTCCAGTAAACATCTTTCTTTCTTCTCTCTTTTGCTTCTTTTTTTTTTAAGGTTGTTGTGCTGGAAAGGAGAGCTCCACAATAAAAAAAAATAAAAAAAAAAGAAATGAAGGGAGCTCCACAGTAAACAGGGGAGAAGTGAAGGGAGGAAAGAAGTAAATTTGTGGGGCACCAGAGACAAGGATCTGAAGACCTCCAGATATGACTCTGCAGAGTCAAGCCATTCACAAAGCTCAACAGGGGGCCAGTTGACCAACTGAACCAGGAGAAAATCACTCAGAATCAGAGGCTGAAAAGTATGTCCATCCTCCTGCTGGAGATAGAAAATATTGAGGAGCTGGACTGGATGCCAATAGACTTAGTTTTCAGTTATCTCCACCTTCTGGTTGATGGACACAACTATCCCACAGGATCTAGAATAGTGGGAAGCTACATAATGGAAATGGGGATTAAATGTCTATCAATTTGCCACGCCTTTGTCCCACCCAAAACATGTCCAGACCTCGCACCCTTTCGATTTGTATGCGTTTGTATTTGAGATGTGCATATTCCACCTTAGTAAAATAGAGTGTTAAGTGTTTATCTTGCATGAAAGTTTAAGTGCCCGTTTATGCATGTCTCACACCAAACTGACTTTGTAAAATGTGTGTACGGACTATTGATCATAGGACAATTGGCCATACCTACTTAGTCATAGAGTCTTTGATCACAGCGCCTTTTGGTCATTGTTTTTGGTCATATGTTTAATGGACACATCTACTATTGGTCATCAGGCCATTAGGTCACTGATATATTGGTTACTGTCATATAGCTTTTGGTCATGAAGCAATTAGGTCACTGATATATTTTCATTAAAAACATTTGCTTCAAAGGTTAATAGGGATAAGGCTATTTTTTCGTTGTTGTTTATAAAAACAATAACTTGCATAAAGGAGATTTATTTGGAATAATAATTGAGTCCAAATTGTAAAGGTTTTTGAAGTCTTTCAGGAGTGTTGATAACGCACACATTGTTATTTATAGCTGTTGGTTACAATTCTTTATAATGCTAGTTGCATAATGTTAACAGGAAGTAGCTAATGCAATGTACATGTTTGTGCTCGATGGTACTTTAGTAAATTTAGTTATAACACCTGATCAAATTATTAATCTACAATTTAGTATAAACTGTTAAAAAAAGTGTGATTGAGAATGCTCATCATAAATGGAAGTGAGAGTACAGTTTTTCACAAAACTTTAACACAATCCACAAAGGACAGAAATACTGGAAACATTATGTCAATCAATTTGGACACTTAGCGTGGTGTTGCAGCAAAGTGAGAACTTTGATATGCCATGCTTCATTAATTAGTGATGGATCATGTATCCTCCGTGATAATGCTAAACATAGCCATGAAGGAAACACTGTCGAAGTGCATGCCAAAAAAAAGCTGTAGGAGACACAAAGATCATAGGAGAAGCAAGTTTTGAACCAAAAAGAAGCACAAGGCAGAGTAGTCAAGTCTAAGCCATGCATTTTGTCGACACAGACAGAAGGTTCTGATGGAAGGAAATGGGAAAATTAGGTTCTTACCTTGGTAATTTTCTTTCCTTTAGTCATAGCAGATGAATCCATGAGCCCTCCCCTCAGTGGTTCATTATGTGATTTATGTTACTTTTATGTTCAGTTTTTCCCGTAGATATGTTCCCTCATTGGGAGAAGTTGGAAAACAGTCTTCAGGATTTCTGTTCAGTAACAGGAGGATGAGTTCATTCCCTCCAGGAGGATGAGTTCATTCCCTCCTTTGAATTATAGCTCCAGTTTTGGGGCGTTCATCCGCTGTGAGGAAAGTTCATGTTATTATGCTTTGCGGTGTAACACTGCTTTGGAAGCTTCAAATACTGAAGAGGCAGATGGAGCTAGCTGGCCAAGAGGCACTATGGTTTTTCAGTGCTCTCTATCTCCCCCTGCTGGTTGATGGACACAACCCACTCGTAATGGATTTATCTGCTTGATGACAAGGAAGTAGATGCTTTACCCAGCATTCCAAATTATCTTAATTTCATTTCAAAGTACCCATTCGTTTCATGGAGTTAGTGTTATTTGACTCCAGTTCTGTAACTGATTGCAAGCTCATCTCTGGATCAAATGAACTATTAGATGGGCTGGCTCAGTCAACGTTATGGATTGCAGCTGGAACAAAGGTGGTACCTGCGTTTTTTTTCCAACTGTATTCCATTCATTTTCAATTTGCTGACGAATGTAATTCCAGCTGGTTTATACTGTCTGCTAGCTAAATCTACAAAATGAAGGTGGTCTCCTCTTACAATAAACCAAATATCCCAAAATATTGGGAGATCCAGTACACTAGCATAAGGCGTATCGAGCTTACACTCAAGTAAATTAATCTCGCTCTCTGAGGAAAAGGCCTCAAGAAGCCCCCAGTTTATAGACTTTTAGCTTCGGGGGCTGGACTGCTTCATCACTGGCCATCGTAAGCCGTGGTACACATTAATTGATTTGATTACTTTATTTTTTGTCTATTAGATTGTAAGCTCTTTGAGCAGGGACCGTCTTTCTTCTATGTTTGTGCAGCGCTGCGTACGCCTTGTAGCGCTATAGGAATGCTAAATAGTAGTAGTAGTAGAAAAAAGAAAAAGAGAAGGAGATGACAGATAAGCTAAGTTATTCCCTTGCCCATAACTCGGGTGTGAAAACAATAGAGCTGCATTTGAATAATAGTTTTTGGCCAATGATGAAGCAGTCCAGCCCCCGAAGCTAAAAGTGTATAAGCTGAGGGCTTCTTGAGACCTTTTCCTCAGAGAGTGAGATTAATTGAGTGTAAGCTCGGTACGCCTTATGCTAGTGTACTGGATCTCCCAATATTTTTGGATATTTGATTTTTACTGTCTGATAACCAGTCAACAACATCACTTATTACAAGAGGTAAAACGACCGAATCCTTCTGTTTGTCCAACACTTATACTGGCAGACTTTGAGACTGGAGCGAAGTCAGCATTCGAAGAAGCCTACACATCAGCACGGATAACAGGGTGTTATTTTCATAAGGTTAGTGAAACAGGCATGAAGATGTTGTCCATGGATCTGTTAGGTGTCTTGCTGCCCTTGAACATGTTCCTATAAGTGATGTCGAACAAGTGTATGACCTCCTCCTAGAAACTGTGCCTCAATCAGAACATACAGACAATCTCACTTTGAACACACTTACATCAGAGGCTGACGACAATAGGCTAGTGGTAAAGCATGTGCACCCTTACTTTTTAGGACTGAAATATGGATTCAATATGAATCAGCAGTGGATGGACTGGCTCACAGGGCTGGCATTTTGGTTGACAAGTTCTCTTCCAGTGCAGTCATCCAACACTTTGCAAGTTTATGACCTATGACCATATTCTTATATGATCAAATGGCTTACGACCAACTTGGCCACCAAATTTTATGACCAAATGTCCTATGACTAAAAGCCCTAAAACCGTAAAATGAGGGCCAATGCTTGCAGTCAGCCTTGTGATGCTGTAATCCTACATGCATCCTGAGTGTTCCAGATCTGTCTTAAATACCTTAAGGCATGTCCAGGCTCAGGACATCATTTGCAACATTTCCCCAGTAATAAGTAGAGGAGTGTGGTAGCCGTGTTAGTCCACTCTTAAGGTTATCAATAGAAATCAAACAAAATAAAACATGGAAAAGAAAATAAGATGATACCTTTTTTATTGGACATAACTTAATACATTTCTTGATTAGCTTTCGAAGGTTGTCCTTCTTCGTCAGATCGGAAATAAGCAAATGTGCTAGCTGACAGTGTATATACGTGAAAACATTCAAGCATTACTATGACAGTCTGACAGGGTGGGAGGATGGGAACGGGTCGGAGGTATGCATGGGGACATCAAAGCATATCATTGATATTCTAACAGGATGGGTGTGGATAGGTGAGGGGTGGGGTGATCAACAGAGACATACAGCTTTATGGTTTATAATGGGCTAGGAACCCCAGATCCTTGTTAAGTCCTTTCTGTTGGGTGTTAAAATATTCAATCATTCTGACTTCAAAGGTCTTACGTTCAGTAATAAGGAAACAAAAACAAAATATTTTTTTTCTTTAAGAAAAGAAAATGACAGATATAGTCAGCAATATCAAGATGCAAAAACCTCATAGAGAAAAGAGCTTCGTCTTTGCAGCCACTCGGCAGAGCAGAAAAAAACTAAATTGAAAGGACTGAAGAGATCACTGCACCCAGGAAAGGCCAAACATGCTCAGGCCTGAGCTCAAGGAGAGTTTGTTCCAGCCCAGTACCATCACATGACATTCTACATTTGTGTGCCTGATTCAATCCTGCTCGTCAATGGAAAACCAGAAATCATCAATCAACGTATATAATGGAAAACTAACAGACAAGAAATTAAATATGCAATTCTCAGGATCATGCCAGAGAGCATTGCTGGGTCCAAGTCTAAATGCAAACATCAAGCTGATAAACACAGAAAAGACATGAGAAAAGGGTGATACTTACTTTATCATACTTGGCAACAATTTCTGCTCTTTCTTGGGCAGCTCTGATTGCCGCATCATGCTCGCCATCTGAATCTGTAAACAATTAAAACAGGTACACTGTGAACATTCAATTTATCTATAGATTAAGTGCAGCAAAATTCTAATGCTTTCCAATTCAGAATAATGTAACGACATTTAAAGAGGTCATTTTAACACAGGGGTTCTCAACTCGATCCTTGGGGACAAACCTAGCCAGTCAGTTGTTCAGGAGATCCATAATAAATATGCACAAGATAAATTTACATGAACTACCATCCATTGTACGGAAATCCCTGCTGAACCTGAAAGTCCAGTTTTGTAAAATCCGGTACTTATACATTCAAAGCCCAAAGTGATACGCATCCTGACACATATTTCAAAGAAGGTTCTGCACTCAGCAGAGCCTTTTGTAAAATACACAGAAAAGTATCAGCACCCCAGCTTGGATGTCCCATTTCCCACCTACAAGCCCCCTTCAAAATTGGGCTTTAAATTTAGCTGCAGTGACATAAAGGTTGAACAAGAAGTTCTCCTACACATATGCTTCATAATTCACTTTAGGTATGTAAGGACCTGTCGATCACACTGTATAACCATTTAAAGTATTTTAAAGATCCTTCCGACTTCAAAACCAACAACTGCAGGCAAACTCAGTGTTTCTCTAAAATTCATATATTTCAGATTTAGAAGTAATTTCACAATAAATTATTCTTATTATTGACCTCTGCACAATATAACTAATTCTACTATTATTATTACTTTGTAAATTCTCCTATTTTTCTTTTTACCTTTGCATGGGTTGCCAAAATAATATGAATCTGTTATCCACTACCAGGCTTTATTTGCCTCATCTATTTCCGGAGTAACCCGTCCAAGCTTTCTCCAAAATGATGGCTCAGCAATTAATGGGCTGAGCGCTAAAATAGCGCTGGAACAGCGCAGGGCTTTACCGAACCTATGATAAGAGATAATTGCAAGCAAATTTAAGCACACAATTCTCTCTGATCATGGGGTAGAAGTGCAGGAGGATTGTGCCTGAGCTCCCACACTTGTTTGACAGGTCTGGCGGACCTCCAGTCCCCCCGACCCCGCTGACACAGGTTGAGGAGGGGGCTGGAGATCCCTTATATGGTGTGAAGCCCCGCCCAGCGCATCCCATTTTGCAGGCAACACCGATTGGAGGCCACCTCCCTCCTCCAACTTAAGGTGGGGGTATGGAAGGGCCAATACACCATCATGTGGGGGATTGACCCGCGGCCCACTGGGTCACCAGGGACATCTGAGGGATAATGGGGGTGTTGGGGGGGGCTGGAGACCCACCGAATCTACAGCTTCCCCTGAACCTGTTGGGGGGTCAGGGAGACCGGAGAGGGGGATCGGGTTGGGGTTCCTGTAGGGGGGCTGCTGCACTGGGGGGGAATGGGGGCCTGCTAGGATGCAAATGCATGCTGGACAGGGCTCACCATTCCTCCCCAATGTTCTGCAAACCCTAATGCCAGTTCCGAGCTGGCGTAGGGTTTGCCGCGGCCAGTGAGCCAATCTTTGGAACGCTGGTTGCTGATCATTGGGGATAAATAGGTTTAGCCCTGTTTTGTATGCATTTACATGCTACTCGCATGGGGCGGTAGCAAACACAGGCGCTAGTATGCCGCTAACTGCCTCTAGTGCCTGCGTTTGCTTCTGATCATCGGCCCATCAGTTACACAGAAGTTTCATTGCCAGAGGAAGTCACTATCTAGCAAACGTTTTGTCTCCAAATCATTTATCCAAAAATACAGCTATGCAAAACTATGCAGTGGAGGAGTTCCCTAGTGGTTAGTGCAATGAACTTTGATCCTGGGGAACTGGGTTCGATTCCCACTGCAGCTCCTTGTGACTCTGGGCAAGTCACTTAATCCTCCATTGCTCCAGATACAAATAAGTATGTAAACCACTTTAACTGCAGTTGCAAAATTCCCTTTCCCCTTTCTCTTTCACATCTGTATAAACTTTTGGTTCATGTGTATGAATCCTGTTACGGCTTGTTCAGTCATTCCTCGTGAAAGAAAACGTCTACAGAAACTGAAAGGAGGTTAAAATTTATATGCCATGTATTGTAAACTAGTTTTGAGTCAAGTTTCTCCACCAAAAACATGCCATGCACCATCTTACTTTGCTGTAACAAACAACTGAGGTGGCTCTCAGACAAGGAGGGAAAAAAATGTTCACTTAGGGATGGAGAGTCTTCCAAAAGCCACTCAGCAAAAAGTCAATCAGTCAGTGTGTTGGTCACTAATCTGTATAATAACAACCGTTCAGACCCAAGGAGTGATTTAAAATGTGTCTCAACGCTCAGACATTACTTCACCTCTAGAACCTGTAATCTGATAACAAGTACCTTTGTAATCATTGCAAACAAGTTGAACCTTCCATACAGAAAGGGTTTGTTAGGAATTTCTCTGCTATAATTAGCTAGGAGGAAGGAGGCAAATACAGGGGAGAAGTCTTATGGTTCCGCTTTTAAAACTGCTACTTATTTCATTACAGATGCTTCTATAATCTCACATGAAAAGTCAATATGCAACCATTTACGGTTCCCTTTTTAGAAAATAGCTCAGTTGCCAGGGGAACTGAGCTGGGCTCTGTTCTTTCCTGGTTTTCTTCTTATCTCTCCAAGCGTACCTTTTAGTGTATACTCTAGTGGATCCTCCTCTACTTCTATCCCACTGTCAGTTGGTGCACCTCAGGGATCTGTCCTGGGACCTCTTCTTTTCTCCATCTATACTTCTTCCCTTGGTACTGTGATCTCATTCCATGGTTTTCAGTATCACCTTTATGCTGATGACTCCCAGATCTACTTCTCCACACCAGAAATCTCAGCAGGAATCCAGGCCAAAGTATCAGCCTGCCTGTCTGACATTGCTGCCTGGATGTCTCAGCGCCATCTGAAACTAAACATGACCAAGACTGAGCTTCTCAACTTTCCCCCTAAACCAACCTCTCCTCCTCCCCCATTCTCTATTTCTGTGGATAAGACTCTCATCCTTCCTGTCTCATCAGCTCGTAACCTTGGGGTCATCTTTGACTCCTCCCTCTCCTTCTCTGCACATATTCAGCAGACTGCTAAAACCTGTCGTTTCTTTCTCTACAATATCACCAAAATTCGCCTTTTCCTTTCTGAGCACAATACCAGAACTCTCACCCACACTCTTATCACCTCTCACTTAGATTATTGCAACTTGCTTCTCACAGGTCTCCCACTTAGCCATCTCTCTCCTCTTCAATCTGTTCAAAATTCTGCTGCACGACTAATATTCCACCAGTGTCGTTATCCTCATATTAGCCCTCTCCTCAAGTCACTTCACTGGTTTCCTATCCGTTTCCGCATACAGTTCAAACTCCTCTTATTGACCTATAAGTGTATTCACTCTGCAGCTCCTCAATACCTCTCCTCTCTCATCTCTCCCTACATTGCTCCCCGGGAACTCCGTTCACTGGGTAAATCTCTTATCTTATCTGCACCCTTCTCCTCCACTGCTAACTCCAGACTCCGTTCCTTTTATCTTGCTGCACCATATGCCTGGAATAGACTTCCTGAGCCAGTACGTCAAGCTCCATCTCTGGCCGTCTTCAAATCTAAGCTAAAAGCCCATCTTTTTGATGCTGCCTTTAACTCCTAACCCTTATTTTATCATCCTCACTTTAATATTCCCTTATCTCTTGTTTGTTCTGTCTGTCCTAATTAGATTGTAAGCTCTGTCGAGCAGGGACTGTCTCTTCATGTTCAAGTGTACAGCGCTGCGTCTAGTAGCGCTTTAGAAATGATAAGTAGTAGTTGTAGTAGTAAGTCAAAAGCAGCCTTTGAACCCAGGACAGCTATGGGGACGAAGGTCCAGAGTCTCAATTACAGAGCCAGTCAGAAGCAAAATTGATCTCTGCATCCCAAGGTCCTGGACTTTCTTCTCTTCTCTGTGAACTAAACTGAAAGCTAATTAAAAAAAGGTTGCTGGGATCTAGAAATTGTTCCTCTAATAAAGCCAGCATCCTGCCTTCACAGCTAAATTCTGAACACTGTTGTGCTCCCAATATTTCAATTCTCAGATCCTTCCTGAGAGCTCCAGCTTCACTTGTGAACTTCCTGTGGTTACTCCCCAATTCCTGTCTTCATTCAGTCTTCTGCTCCTGGCATCAGTTTCATCACATGGCCTTGCTGTGGCCCTTCAGATTCCGATTCCACCTTCCAGCCTCCAGCTCCAACCTCAAGTCCAACTACGGTAGGAAAGCCAGACCCCACCCATGATTACCTGTCTGGCAAGAAAAGATACCATATATAAAGCTCAAATTCCCCTCCCGCACAGAAAACAACAGATCTATGCAGCAGAAGATTTTACTTACTGGATGTTGAAACAGAAAAAAAAAATAAAAAACCAAGACCACAAATCCAAAGACTTGGTTGCATTGAGTTAGTGTGTGTGTATTAAATCATGAACAAAGACCAATTCACTTGCAAAGCCACCGATTCTTTACTACAATGTTTTAATACTTTTTCAGCTTTGTTTCTCTTTCATAGACTATATATCAAAGTATATCAAAGTTGATGATCAGCAATAGCCATTATTTATTTAGATACATTCTTTAGCATCAGATTACACATTTTTTTATTATTAAATAAAAAAAAGAACTTTATTAACATTTACCACCATCAGCACACCAAAACTAAATCTACCAATCTCGGACTCCCTAAAAATTCTATTGATCAACACCTAACACTTGAGAATCATATGAAAAACATAACCAAAAAGATGTTTCACTCAATGTGGAAATTAAAAAGAGTAAGACCATTTTTTCCAAGGGCCATCTTCCGCAATTTGGTACAATCACTGGCACTCAGTCATCTGGACTTTTGCAACTCACTCTACGCCGGCTGTGAAGAACAAATAAAAACTCCAAACAGCCCAGAAAACGGCAGCCAGACTAATATTCGGAAAACCTAAATACGAAAGTGCGACACCCCTACGAAAGAAACTACATTGGCTCCCACTCAAATAACGAATCACGTTCAAAGTATGTACCCTAGTTCATAAAATTATCCATGGAGCTGCCCCAGCCTACATGTCAGACCTAATAGACCTGCCACCCAGGAACACAAAAAAATCTTCTCGAACATTCCTTAATCTTCATTTTCCCAACTGCAAAGGTCTGAAATATAAATTAATGCATGCCTCTACCTTCTCCTATATGAGCACGCAACTCTGGAACGCGCTACCACGCAATTTGAAAGCGACCAATGAACTGGCCAACTTCCGTAAATTATTAAAGACTCATCTCTTTGAAAAGATATACCACAAAGATCAAAACATGTAACAACCTCCAAATATACCCAGAAACGTCGTAACGCGTCTAATGTCTTATAATGTCTTCTGCAATACCACTATCTTATATTCATGACCATGTAACCCAAAATCCTTCTGTAAAACCAAATGTATATCCTCTTCTTATTTCCAGTATCCATGCACTTTGAGCCTGCAAAGAGGTGGGAAAACATGGGATACAAATGCAATAAATAAAATTCAAGGGAAGCGCCAACACTGAAAATGGTGCACTGAGAAAAACCTTTGTTGGATTTAACATAGGAGGGCAAGATAGTCATTGGAAGTCTGTACTCCAAAATGAATTTCTGCTTTACAGAACAGTCCTGTATACAAAAGAAATGGGTGCAATGTGTTCCTTACTAGGTTTAGACTATGAAACAAAGATTAAAGCTCATATTAACAGATGCTAATAAACTTTGCATCCAAGACTTGAAAAGGTATCATGATTTTATACTCTGTGGGACACCCTTTGAAAATTAGCTGGCAAGCTCTGCAAGTATTTTGAAAATTGCAACCCCCCCCCCCCCCCCCCACCCCACTAAATTGAATAACTAGAATTAAGTATTTTGAGAAATTTTCTTATGACCAGTAGTTTTAAAAAAAAAGAAAACAGGCTTGCCTTCTGATGGGAGGGTTGGGGGGCTCGTGTCACTTGAGTTCACCCTAGTTACCTGGCTATCCTAGATGACCAGGACCCACTGACCTTGTAAGTGATGTAGCCATATCTCTACAAGATGAAAATGCGGATAGATTCCTTGACCCTTATGTCTGAGTTCTTAACATTCATACAGGAGACATTTCTTTTAAGCCTTTATTTACTACTGATGGAGAATTCTTTTGTTTTGGTTATTTATATAGCATGTTATACTGGGATGTTTAACAAGTTACATTCAGGTGCAAGAAGTTCCTTCCCCAAAGAGCTTACAATCAATCAAAGGGAATTATGAAATTTAAAACTTCATTTCTAGGGTTTGTGTACAACAGACTTGTCATGTTCAGTCCACAAGGGCCACAAACAGGCCAGGTTTTCATGTTTCCCTAATGAATACGCATAAGAGAGATTTGCATGCCCACTCGCAAATCTTTCTGTAAACCGCTCAGCCAATTATTGGTTTGCAGCAGATCACATTAAAGTGAATCTGAACATTAGCTAATCTATTACCTGCTATTCCATCAGTCCTTATTTGACCTCCAAAGACTGAAAATAATAAAATATAGACGATCAACAAACAAGTTGCTGTTAATAGATATTAGACTCATGTAATTCATTTAAGCCTAGTTTGACTTTGGGCAAGTCACTATCTCCTACTTAGACTGTAAGCTCTTTGGAGCAGGGACTTATTGTACCTGTAAAGCATAGCGTACATCCAACAGTGCTATAAAAATGATTTGTTATTAAAGGCTTTTTGTAACAATACTGCACAATATCTGGCAAACACTGAGGTCCTTTTATCAAGCTGAGGGAAAAAGGACCCTGCGCTAGCGGCAGGGGCCGTTTTTCCCATGTGCCAGGGCCTTTTTTACCACAGTGGGTAAAAAGACCCCAGGCACACATGGCCATGCACTAAGAGAACTCTTACCACATGGCCATGTGATGGGGAGCCCTTACTGTCATCCATTGAGGTAGCGATAAGGACTCCTGCACTATCCCAGCGGTAACCAGGCAGCGTGCAGCGATGCCCAATTACTGCCGGGTTACCGCTGCGCAAGTCATTCCCAAAGTTTTCTTTTTCCCCCGGAAATGGCACGCGCTCAGGGCAGGACTACCGCCAGCAGCCACGTTAGGCCGGCGGTAGTCCTGGAAGAGCGAGCGGTAAGGCCACGTTAGGCTTACTACCACTCTGTAAAGGGTCCCACAGTTACTCCATGTACTCCAGCCCTTAAATGATATTTATACACTGGTTCTTCCTATCCCTTCGATGGCCACATTCGAGTCCACATCATATTCAGCTTTTTATTTTTTAGCTCTCTAGTCATGGAATGATCTTCCACTACTCTTGCATAATGAATTACTGTTTAAGAAATTCAAAACTGGATTGAAGTTGGCGTTTGCAGGGAAGTGGCAAGATGGCAGTGTGACACGCTGCGCTCTCACTGGATGTTTTTTCTGCAAAAAAATTCTTCTCTAAGATGCCCCATACAAAGAGGAAAGGGACTGTGAGGTTTGTTCCCCCACCTACCTCAACTTTGTCCCCAATCCAGCAGAGATTGGATTGTTTCCTCGCCGGAACCTCTCCAAGTGAGGTGAGGGTGGCAACTCCCGCTGCGGAGGAAATCGGAGGAGCGGAACCTCTGCTGGGACAAGAAACATCTTTATCACCCCCCTCCGCTTCCAACATTCCTCCATGCCCGGCGTTAGCTGCTTTGTTGGAAAACAGCCTACACGCTCCCGGATGTGTAGCGAGCGAGCTCTCTGGCGAGGCTCCTGCGTCGCAGCAAAATAGCCTGGAGAGTGAGGCCTGAGGGTTACTCGGAGTCTCGGATACATCAACGGAGGTAAATCTCAGAAAGATTTGGTTAATGCTTAACAAGATGGACTCTACTCTTCAGAAATCCTCAGGTGAGGTATCTGCTTTGTATCTTAAACTTGATTTGGTTAAGACTTTGGAATCAGTGAAGGAAGATCTTTCCACCCGGGTTAAACAAATTCAAAATGAAGTGAAACAGCTTCAAGACTTTAACTTTACTACGGTTAAAGATAAATTGGCTCTCCATAAAAAAATTGAGCAGCTAGAGAATTTTAACAGGCGTTTGAATCTTCGCCTCTTGAACTTCCCTAAAGTTCCTGGGATGTTGCCTATGGACTTATTCAGAAGATATTTGCTTGAAAATTTGAAAATTCCACAGGACGCTATTCCTCCAATCAACAAGATCTTTTATCTGCCTAAGAGTCCAGGGAAGAATGAAGGAGAAACCAGAAGTGGGGAAGATATAAATATTGATGTGAATAATATATCTGCCATTTTGGAGCAATCGATAGAAAATGCCAGAGAGAGAGAGCCACGCTTTTAGTGTATTTTGTGTTTGAACAAAATCTCAATGCCATCTTAAGACTTTGCTTTAAACATTCAAAAGAACTTTTTGGAGGAGGAAAAATGTGGGTTTACCCAGATGTTACTAAATTGACTCAAGAACGGAGAAAGATTTTCTTGGCAATGAAACTCAGGGGAACCTTTTTCCTTGCTTACCCATGTAAATGTTTGATTTGATTTGGAGAGACGAAGTATATATTCTATGTACCTGAGCAATTAAAAGCTTTTCTTGATTAAAATAGTTAAAATAATGTTGGAAATTGTAATATAGGTGAGGTATCACATGTAGCCTTTAATATTTTTGAACTTTACCTATACACATAAAAATGGGCAAAATAAGAAAAGGTTTTTTGAAACATATATGCTTTAAGTTGTTCTAAATAATATAAGTGAATACATTTCCCCTGGAATCTAGATATCTCGTTTTTCTTTAAAGAATGCGGCATACAAAGAGGAAAGGAGTATTGAGAGCTTCCCCCTTGCCAGTTCTCTCTTCATCTCCGATATAGCAGTGGATTGACCGCTATGCCACCGGGACTACAGCTGAACGGACTGGGGTTGTAGGCTCTGCTGTGCGGTGGGAGGAAGTCCCGTCGCTTTGGAACACAATACTACTCTTCCTCCCCCAGATTCATGTCAACCACCATGTCCGGCATTACAGGAGGTAACGCTGGAGGCTATCCATGTGTCACAAGAATCAACGCAGGAGACCTCAGGTGAGGGCAGTGTTCCGCCTCAGCAGCGTCGTGCAGCTGAATCCTATGAAGGGAAAGGGAAGGGAAATGGGACTTGATATACCGCCTTTCTGAGGTTTTTGCAACTACATTCAAAGCGGTTTACATATATTCAGGTACTTATTTTGTACCAGGGGCAATGGAGGGTTAAGTGACTTGCCCACAGTCACAAGGAGCTGCAGCGGGAATCGAACTCAGTTCCCCAGGATCAAAGTCCACTGCACTAACCACTAGGCTACTCCTCCACTCATTCCACCAATAAGAGCCAACCTCATCAGTGATGTCACAATGGCTTGATTGCCCGATACTTGGCTCACTTCTGATATTGTGATGTCATAAGGGAAAGGAAAAGGGAAATGGGACTTGATATACCGCCTTTCTGAGGTTTTTGCAACTACATTCAAAGCGGTTTACATATATTCAGGTACTTATTTTGTACCAGGGGCAATGGAAGGTTAAGTGACTTGCTCAGAGTCACAAGGAGCTGCAGTGGGAATTGAACTCAGTTCCCCAGGATCAAAGTCCACTGCACTAACCACTAGGCTACTCCTCCACTCATTCCACCAATAAGAGCCAACCTCATCAGTGATGTCACAATGGCTTGATTGCCCGATACTTGGCTCACTTCTGATATTGTGATATCATAAGGGAAAGGGAAATGGGACTTGATATACCGCCTTTCTGTGGTTTTTGCAACTACATTCAAAGCGGTTTTACATAGTATATTCAGGTACTTATTTTGTACCAGGGGCAATGGAGGGTTAAGTGACTTGCCCAGAGTCACAAAGAGCTGCAGTGGGAATCGAACCCAGTTCTCCAGGATCAAAGTCCACTGCACTAACCACTAGGCTACTCCGAGGAATCCCTTCAACCCGCAGCGGTCTCCCTTGAGTCTATTTAGAAGGTTTTACTTGATATCTCTGCTACAGTGAAGAAATCATCTGATGAGGTAACTTTTCTGGTGACTAAGACTAATTATTTATCTGCAGCAGTAGAGGATTTTAAAAATAAAGACTCCTCTAGCCTTTTCCAGAAAGTGCATGAGGACATTAAGTCTCTCCAGGATTTTCAAAATGTGGTTGCAAAAGACAGATTAATGCTCCATAGGAAGACTGAACAACGGGAAAATTTCAACCGACATTTCAATCTTAGGATATCAAACTTTCCTCAAGTCTCTGGGATACTACCACTAGATATGCTTAAGAAATAATTTATAGAGATTTTGCAGTTTTCTTCTGAATAATAATATAATTAATAAGAGATATGCATAATTAATATCACAATACTCAACAATGCCATCAGTATGTTGAAAATAAATAAAATCTCGTGCCTTACATAAAGTGCCAATCACAGACGTAGACATTTAATTGTGTCTTTACCCTTCTTACCAAAATGTCACTGACACTTCAGCACTGCCTCAATAATAAACATAATGCTTAGCACATACTTTGCTGACTATAGGAGAGGAGAAGGAAGAAGGGAATAACAAGGTTTGAAAACTAAGACTGATGGAAGAAAATACAATATAGTTCTTAAAAGTCAGAAGCGCAGCAGGTCAACTAAATCTAAGGACCTCATCGTTTTGTCTAGATGGGAAAGAAGCGTAGCTCATGCAGGAGATGTTATTGGGACTCAGCAGATTATTACGTTCTGGCATTTCTTTCTGACCTTATCTACCTTTACTCGAGTTACAATTTATTAAGGCAGAATGACCAGATATCACGTCCCAAGGCTGGCCTGAAGCTAGAGGAGAAATATCACAGCACATTCTACACAGAGATGGACAAGTTCTTTTGATATTTGGAGGGAGACAACTAATATTTACTCATCTATAAATAATAAAAGGTTTCTGGACAGAATTAATGTCAGAAAAGCTCATGTTTAGAATCAGGATTGTGTGAAAACCTGACAAATTATTATCGTTTGTTGTGGGCTGGTGCATACAAAGAACCAAGATGTGCCAATCTGTGTGTTTATGATGTTTAAGAAAAAAAATATTTGAAATAAAGATTTATAAATCCTTTTTAAAATCCCATGTGACAGCCAGTCACATGACATAGTACATGGGGCTAAGGAGGACACAGTTTTGATCTCTGGACTTGGTGCCTGCTTCATGAATCAGCAGAGGCTGTGGATAGAGCGGTGAAAGCCCCAGAGAAATGGGTCCAGTCATCAGACTAGATTTACTGACTGGCTCAGGAGCTGCTCTTGTTTCCAGTTCCAGAAAGAACTGCAGTGTTGCTGCTCAGCCTTGGGTTCTTGCTGTAATGGTTGCACTGGATGGGAAGGAGGAGGGGGAGGAAACCCAAAGTATCTACAAATGAGGGGGGTCACAGTATCAAAGCTAGTTAAAAAGAGGTTCAAACTGTGTGGCAGACCCAAAGGGGCAGTGAGCCACTGCCAAGCTAAGCAAACAAATCCAAAATAAGGAACGGGGAGATACAGGCTTAACAACAAAATGTTCAAACTTTTTACACTCTTTTTCTTGCTTTCTCTATAGAAGTAACAGCCCCCTTTGCCAGTGATACGGGTTGTGGCATCTCTACATGCTAAAATGGGTTTTAGAAAAAACAAAGAAACATATGATGGCAGAAAGACCAGACAGACAAGCACTGAGGAGGTGACATGATGACGATGCAGAGTAAAAACAACCAATGGACTAAGAAGTCTTATCCACATATAAAAATAGACACAAAATCGTGTTTCGGCCCCAAGGACCTGCCTCAGGAGTCTCTGTATGTGGTGATAGAAACACTACTCTGCTCAGTACTGTGGGTGAACATGGAAGAACGCCGAAGCGCTATTACGTAGTATCGCGGCTAACAAGCGGCGAAGACCAGATAGCCCATCTAGTCTGCCTGTCCACACCAACCGTTCAGTCCTACAATCTCTTCCTTTCCCTCAACAGAGCCACTCTGCTTGTCCCACGCTTTCTTTTAGTCCAATACGGTTCTTGCCTCTATCACTTCCACTGGTAGCTGCTTCTATTTATTTATTTAGATTTTGCTCACACCTTTTTCAGTAGTAGCTCAGGGTGAACTACATTCAGGTATTCTGGATATTTCTCTGTCCCAGGAGGGCTCACAATCTAAGTTTGTACCCGAGGCAATGGAGGGTTAAGTGACTTGCCCAAGATCACAAGGAGCAGCAGTGGGATTTGAACTGGTCACCTCTGGATTGCAAGACTGGTGCTCTAACCACTAGGCCACTCCTGTCACTCTTTGAGGTTCTACATGGAATGTTGCTACTCATTGGGATTCCAGAATCTTGCTATTCTTTGGGGGTCTAGATTTTGCTCACCCCTTCTTCAGTAGTAGCTCAAGGTGACTTACATTCAGGTACTCTGGATATTTCTCTGTCCCAGAAGGGCTCACAATCTAAGTTTGTACCTGAGGCAATGGAGGGTTAAGTGACTTGCCCAAGATCACAAGGATCAGGAATGGGATTTGAACCGGCCACCTCTGGATTGCAAGACTGGTGCTCTAACCACTAGGCCACTCCTGTCACTCTTTGAGGTTCTACATGGAATGTTGCTACTCATTGGGATTCCAGAATCTTGCTATTCTTTGGGGGTCTAGATTTTGCTCACCCCTTCTTCAGTAGTAGCTCAAGGTGAGTTACATTCAGGTACTCTGGATATTTCTCTGTCCCAGGAGGGCTCACAATAAGTTTGTACCTGAGGCAATGGAGGGTTAAGTGACTTGCCCAAGATCACCAACAGCAGCAGTGGGATTTGAACTGGCCACCTCTGGATTGCAAGACCAGTGCTCTAACCACTAGGCCACTCCTCCACTCTATGAATCCATCACCACTTCTAATTACTAATGAATCCAACTTCTTGCAGTCTCATCCTATTGCCTCTCTATCCAGGAATGTTCGCAGTGCTCCAACGAAGGTCTTGCCAGAACCACCGTCACCTCCTATTTCCAGCTAGACATTCTTCTCCCTATTGCACCCAAGCATCCTCCAGGTTTTGCCACTGCCTTGCCTATTTGGCTACCTTTAGATCATCAGATCTCATCAATCCATCCCATTCTTCTTTTAGGAACAGAAGAACGTTGCCTTTGATTGTACTACACCCTTGGGTTCTAGCAGCTCAAATGTATAACCCTGTATTAAATATTTGCTGTCAAACTCTCTCTCTCTTATCTGCACCCTTCTCCTCCATCGCTAACTCCAGACTCCGTTCCTTCTATCTTGCTGCACCATATGCCTGGAATAGACTTCCTGAGCCGGTACGTCAAGCTCCACCTCTGGCCGTCTTCAAATCTAAGCTAAAAGCCCACCTTTTTGATGCTGCTTTTAACTCCTAACCCTTATTCACTTGTTCAGAACCCTTATTTTACCATCCTCACTTTAATATTCCCTTATCTCTTGTTTGTCCTGTTTGTCTGTCTTAATTAGATTGTAAGCTCTGTCGAGCAGGGACTGTCTCTTCATGTTCAAGTGTACAGCGCTGCGTACGTCTAGTAGCGCTATAGAAATGATAAGTAGTAGTAGAACATTCCCAAGGTTTTTAAAATTCTTCCTTGTACTTTCCACCCTTTTGGATTCAACCTAAATTCTGCTGAATAAAAGCTCAGTTTTCTGCTTGAAAGGGGCTTTTTTTTTTTTTTGTTTGTGTTTAAAGTTAGAGTTAAAGCAGAATGGACCTAGTTGATTGTTCCAGGCAAGTAAATCTGATAATGGATCTTACTGCTTTATGTCAGAGCAGGGAGGCGACAGACTGAGCTTTAGAATGCATTCCTACTAACCAGAAAATAAAGCACAACAAAGATCAGAACACACTGACCTCAAACTTGTGGCAAGGAAACATGAATGAAACCTAAGCGTCAAGTTTTACTGAGGAGCCAGTCTCAGTTATTTGGGGTTTTCGTTTTATTACAATTAGATATAGACAGTATCTATAACTTGGCACACGAAAAATTATAACTGATTAAAAGAGACTCCATTTATAAACACGAAGAATCCAGGAATAAACATGTCCAGCTACCATTTCATCTCTGGTCAAAGATGATGGTTCCTCCACTCCCCCGGCCTGAATGATTTTACCGGCATTTTTCTAGCATGCTAACCAAGTATTTTTGGTTTACAGACAATTCAGTAGCAGAGGGCAGTCAAATCTAAAGGACTTGATTGTATAATAGAGTACAGAACAGTCTTGATTATCCGACGTAAACGGGACCGACCCCATTGTCGGATAAGTGAAAAGTCAGATAATACAGGAAACACTGCATAAACCCCTCAAACAATGCATAAACAAAGGAACATAGTTCCCAATTTTCAAAAATTGTTCTAAAACAAAGATTTTTAATAGAAAGAAATGAAATCACATCACCGGGGGGTTGTCAGATATGCCGGATGGTCAGATTAGCGAAGGTCGGATAATTGAGACTGTACTTAAGAAATCCAAAAAGGCACTTCTTTTAAGATTTTATGAAAGCAACATATACACAGATGTGTCTTTATGAATCAGGCTCCCAGAACAAGCCACATTTACATATGCTGCAAAGCTATAGATGTGTGTGGACACCCTAGGCTTGTGTCTGTGTACACTGCCTCCATTCCATCCAAACTATGCCCCAATGAGCATCATAATTGTACGCATGTAAATGGCCTCCCATTTTATAACAGGCTTTTTTCCGTACACAACTGGTTTATGCAAGGAAAACCCTTTATAAAAAAATTACCACCCCCAAATTGCGCATTATGTGAACTGAGCACGACTGTGCCTTGATCTTAGGTGCACATCAATAAATGAAAACAACTGCACAATAAGATATTTATATACATAGATTTATAAAATAAAAAGGTATCTACTTAATCATTTTTTAAAGCCCCTAGTTTTACATAGACATAGCAATCTAATCCAAAGTAGCCTTTCAACACAAAAACGTTAGACATCTTCTCTTTTACCATTCAATCACTCACCCCCACCCCCACCCCCTCCAAAAAAAAATCCAAAACGTGGCTAGTCCCTTAGCTCAGGCTATTTATTGGGCATAAATCACAGACAACACAGACTAAGGAATAAATAAAAGTAAAACAGAACAAATGAATTTGATTCTATATTGGACTGACAATACATTTTCTGATTAGCTTTCAGAGGCAATGCCTTCTTGTTCAGATCCGAAATGAGCAAATGATGACAAATATCAGAATATATAAGTGACAGTGTCACAGGGAAAGGGGTGGGGGTGAGAAACCAGGGAGAGATGGATGGATGATCAGGTCACTTATATATTCTGATATTTGTCATCATTTGCTCATTTCTGACCTGAAAAAAAGTTATTATCTTCAAAAGATAATCAAAAAACCATATTTAGCCCAATAAAAAAAGGTATCGTCCTATTTTTCTTTTTTTGTTCGGTTTTATTTCTATTTATTATCTTTAAAAGTGGACTCGCGTGGCTACCACACCATTTTATCCGAGAAAGGCAGAACTGTAGCTGTCACCACGACAGCAGCGCCTACTAACCAAAAAGAGCACTGCATCGGAGACCACCCCCCAGGCTTGAGAGCTAGTGAACTTTGTGCCATGCAAACGTGCTGTTAGGAGAAGAGGGGTTTAAAAAAATAATGGAAAGGAGGGAGAGGGGAACCCTGAAAGATACAACTCTCAATATTTCTTCCACCTCTATCTATTTCATATTAATATCACAAAGTTATTTAAGAAGAGATTCACTTTACCCTTCTTTTGATTCCCACGTGGGTCCTGAATATTAAGCAGAGCTTTAGTCCTCATGGAGAACAGAATTCAGTCACGAGATCATATCACTACTAGACAGAGAATCCTGACTGAAGGGTATATCAGGTCTGTGGAGAGCTTTTCTTTCCTCCACTTGCAACGATGATTGCACCAGGGAAAGAAAAAAAAAAGTGTGCTGTCTTGTGCTTTCCTCAGTTCCAAGCACACACTATCCTACACAAATTACACAGTCTACAGTCATCCAAACGAACACAAAGGCTGCCTGTTACGGGGTAACCACAGATTCTTTCACGCTACATGCCAGAACTCTCCACTTCAGCCTACGTACCAGAATTCCACTACACAACAAAGAGAACTGGAAACAAGGCGAGTCCATGTGCGGCTGGAGAATCTGTTACATTCTTATATGTATTCACCAGAATATTCCAGAATATTTCAGTCATGCTCAATATCGTTCAGCAGCTTGGAAACACTCTTGCTCAAATCTAATTCTGCATCTTTGTAGAATTTTACATGTCAAACGGAAATGACAAAAAAAAGGGGAGAATTATGAGCTCCTGAGATTTATTACTTAATCTATGATCTCCAAAATGAGCAAAGGTAGAAAGAACGCTTTGAGATAGCAAACTTTCAGACACTAACTTTCAAGCCAAAATTAAATGGACTGCACTCCTCCATTTGCTCACCACCACCTGGTTCTAAAGCTGAAAGATTTTACCAAAAATCACAACTTAGATTGTGAGCCCTCCAGGGACAGGGTAATATCCAGTGGACCTGGTTATAGCTGGTCCTTCACATGTTGGCTCTTGGATCCCACTGCTAACACCATTATTGTGAAGATCCCTTCAACCTTCACACCACTGTGCTCCTCAGGCAACCGGGCAGCTGCCCATACTCCCAGCTTAGTAATGTCTATAACTTTGAGTCAAGGCCGTCAAAAAATCCAGTCCAGGTTTTCTTTTTTATTTGAACCCAAAATGTTTCCATACTTTTAGGCAAAACAAGTCAAAACCAAAAGCATAATCCAATAACCAAAGGGTTCCACAACATTTCAGGGAAAACATCCTTAAAGGATACCTTCTTGGGGTCCCACTCAGGCCCCTCCGTTTCAGGCTGGGTCTTTTCTCATCTTTTCTATCGGGCAGGGCTTATCCACTTTCCTCGCTTCCAACCTGCTTTTAGGGAATACTCGACTCTGGTCTAGCTTGTACTTCAAGGTCCTCTCGGGTTAGGTAACCTGTTTACTCTCTCCCAGCTGGCCAGGTCTTAGGGAGTTCCCTCCTCCCTTCCTTCTTTTCTAACCTCCTGACCTTGAGCTACTACTGAAAAGGTGTGAGCAAAATCCAAAAAACAAACATTAATGGAATGGCAGAGTTCTTCAAGGAAACAATATTGTTGATCTGCCAGGAATGTGAGTTGAAAGGGAAGAAGTCTCTTTAGAGAAGCCCATTCCTGGTTGAAACATAGCTGGGGTCTGTTGTTCAGCAGAAAGATGAAGAGGGAAGGCTATATAACAGGGTTTACACAATGGGAGTCTTCTGCAGTGGTTGGAAAAGTGATACAAGACGTTTTGGCATCATTGGACCTTACGTTTTGTAAGAGAGTTCCCTGTCCATCTTGGCGTATAAGAAGAGTAGGAGAATAGTGATGGATCAGTTAGTCACGAGTGCCGAATGCGTCATTTGAAGGAAGGGATATTTTCAGATGTCTTGAATGCACTGATCAGGCTACTGGTGAAAGGACCATGAAAACTTTGGAGCCAATTAAAGACCAGGCTCAAACTTCCCATTTAAGGGAAAATTACAGTAAAGTGATATGGTAGCCGTGTTAGTCCACTTTTAACCGGTAATAATTAGAAATAAAACAAAACATATGAAGAAAAATAAGATACCTTTTTATTGGACTAACTTGGATCATTATTTGATTAGCTTTCAAAAGTAACCCTTCTTCAGATCAATTTTTTACCAATCCATCTCTCTCTCTCATCCACCCAGCTCCCTATTCTCACCCCACCCCACTCTTCCTGTGAGACTGTCATGCTTTGATTTTTCACTTACATATACATACTGATGTTTGCCAACATTTGCTTATTTCTGATCTAAAGAAGGGGGGTTTCCTTTGCAAGCTAATCAAAAAATGAATTGTTAGTCCAATAAATAAAGGTATCATCTTATTTTCTTTTCTCTGTTTTGTTTTATTTCTATTTATTACCAGGAAAATTACAGAAAGGGTGGTGTTTCAATAAATGAAGTTACTTTTTCAAGGAGAATGATCTGTCTACTCTCAGATAACATTATGGTATGGCGGCTGTTACCATCTCCATACTGGATTCACTTCTTTAGTTGGCTGCTTCTTCGACATAGTTAGCACTGAAGTGTTGGTACATCGAAGTCAGGGTACTTCAATGCTTTATTTCTTATCTGCAGTGTGTAGACCACAGAGGCCAACCGTGAGTAGGAACTGTGGTGTGAGGTTCCACAAGAGGCAGAATTAACATCTATACATGGCTGTAATGTGATGTATATCCTATATAATAATTCTCACCACCAACGTTCTAATGTGGGACTGCCTGTGTCTGTGGCTCCTGGAGTTGCTGAGCTAGGCTCCGTAGCCAGGATGACGTCACTAACAGCTGATTCCCAGGCAGGGGGAGGAGTAGGGAAACACGCTCCTCGTGTTTCCCTACTCCTCCCCCTGCCTGGGAATCAGCTGTCAGTGCGCCGTTCCCTGCCACTTTGGAGCAAGTGGCAGGGAGCGGCGCATCAAAAAACTACAAGCGCGGCACCTCAGACCCCCCCCCCTCAGAGCAAAACACCCCTCCCCCACCCGAAGCACATCAACACCCCCCCCCCCCCCCCCGGCGCACCAAAACCCATCGCCACCCGCAGATGCCAGTACTAATGCTGTCCGGACGCTGCTGCTTCTCCTGTTGAGCAGCAGTGGCTGCTACAAAAAGAAAAGATGCGATAAATGTTTTTAAACCCACCCAAATCATTCGCAAATGCCCGAGTCTTACAACGCAGTCTCTGAAGCCGCTCCTCCTCTCGCCTCCACGTCACTGCCCCTGGAGTAAGACTCCGGAGGAGCACAGTGACGTGGCAGGCATTTCTCTGTTTGGTCTCAAAAGATATGAACTCTATTGAGTCAGAAGCATGAAAATGAAAATTGCACAAGGTAACATTTCTATGGGCATGTTAAAGATTCAGATGTCTGGACTCTGACTGAGGAAACAGATTTTGGAAAGTCATCCAAGCAGCTTTTATTAAGCTGAGGATTTCTGTGAAAATTTAGACCATATTTGTCATCTGAGGATTTGATGATGGTGGCTCAGGCTTTCAAAGTGACAAAGTTAGATTTCTGCAATTCTGTATACATGAGTCCCACATAGAGAGCTCTGAAGTGACTGTAAATTCTGCAAAAATATGGCAGTCCGAACTGCTAGAGGACAAAAAATGATGGTTTGCTTATAGTAATTATTTAAGGCTCTATCGCATTACATTTAAGATGGTTTGTGGGTTTAAAGCCTTGAAGGGGGTAGCCGTCTAAGCAGTAGTTTCACTCATTGAGAAGAGAGTTATTCATGACTCCAGGGGGAGAAATGGGGTCAGAAAGGGCTCCGTGATAGGTCCTATCAGATGGACACAGTGCCAGAGCAGCTGAGGCCCTGTCAGGATTATCTCCAGTTCTGACATCAGTTGAAAACACAGCTAATTAAGCAGGCATCTGCAACTGTGATGAGCACCAGGGTGGAAGGGTATGTGGAATCATGATCAGAAAATGGAAACCCAAGTGTTTCCTTTTTTAGTGTATTCTGTTTCACTTTTTCTGTAACAAGCATTTTTTTATATATTTATGTAATTTTTCTTTAAACAAAAAAAATGTAAAAAATGGAAACGCTAGACAGGAAAAGTATTGTATTTTTGGGAATAAAAATCACCTCTGGCTTAATTTTAAAACATAAACATACTTCATTTCTCTGCACTTCCTTAGGAGTTACGGATCAAGAAAGGGATCTGGGTGTCGTCGTCGATGATACGCTGAAACCTTCTGCTCAGTGTGCTGCTGCGGCTAGGAAAGCGAATAGAATGTTGGGTGTTATTAGGAAGGGTATGGAGTCCAGGTGTGCGGATGTTATAATGCCGTTGTATCGCTCCATGGTGCGACCGCACCTGGAGTATTGTGTTCAGTACTGGTCTCCGTATCTCAAAAAAGATATAGTAGAATTGGAAAAGGTACAGCGAAGGGCGACCAAAATGATAGTGGGGATGGGACGACTTTCCTATGAAGAGAGGCTGAGAAGGCTAGGGCTTTTCAGCTTGGAGAAGAGACGGCTGAGGGGAGATATGATAGAAGTGTATAAAATAATGAGTGGAATGGATCGGGTGGATGTGAAGCGACTGTTCACGCTATCCAAAAATACTAGGACTAGAGGGCATGAGTTGAAGCTACAGTGTGGTAAATTTAAAACGAATCGGAGAAAATTTTTCTTCACCCAACGTGTAATTAGACTCTGGAATTCGTTGCCGGAGAACGTGGTACGGGCGGTTAGCTTGATGGAGTTTAAAAAGGGGTTAGATAGATTCCTAAAGGACAAGTCCATACACCGCTATTAAATGGACTTGGAAAAATTCCGCATTTTTAGGTATAACTTGTCTGGAATGTTTTTACGTTTGGGGAGCGTGCCAGGTGCCCTTGACCTGGATTGGCCACTGTCGGTGACAGGATGCTGGGCTAGATGGACCTTTGGTCTTTCCCAGTATGGCACTACTTATGTACTTATGTACTTATGTACTAACATAACCATCAACTACGCACTGCCCTTTAATTCTCATCTATCAGCTGACCTGTGTCCCAGAAATTGTTTGCATAACCTATGGTCAGATAATCTGGTTTTTAACAGACAATGTAGGATGCTTTCCAAACAAACCTCATAAAAAAAAATCCCTTTGCTCCAGTAGTAGCTGTTCACCCAGTGGCCTGGTGCTCACTATGTAAACAGTTTTCTTTTAAATCTTCTACTCATGCCGCCTGCTCAAGAATTTCTAAAAGGAAGAACCTATTCCTATGCATGACACCGAGGCCCAGATGCTCAAAATTCCAGTGCTGTACAAAACAGTGTCGGAAAAATACCACCGAAAAAGAACTTCTCAATGCTCAACGCTAATGTATGCAAATTTTATGTACATTCTTAGCGCTGAGCACTGGGAAGTAAGGGGGCGGGGAAACGTGCCGTGCACATGCGAACGAGACCAGCGCGAAGGCTTACCTACGGCAGCTGCAGCTTGAACGTTCTGACCCTGGCCCTCCACACGGCAGCCAATTGGAAATTAGTCTCCAACCTACTCTCAAACTGAGTTTTATTCACCTTCACCCTCCACTCAGACCGTGACAGCCTTGGACCAGTTTTTCTTTCAGAGGAGCAGTTTAAACGTGAGCGTGGGATGGGACAGTTTTAAGCTCCTTATCGAGAAAACTCCGGTCTCCTATTCCTCCCCATGGCTCTGAGCTACTGTAGGGTTTGTCGCAAGAGAAGCACCCTTGTTCGGTGCGCTGCCTGCTGAGCACTGGGGAGGAATAGCAGATGACTCCTTTGGCATGCCCATCGTGCTCAGAGCCGACAAGCTTGTTTTTCATATGCTCGTCAGCTCTGAGCATTCGGTGCTAGCAAATACGGGTGCCAGTCCGGTGCTACTGACCTCTAGCACCCGCATCTGAGTACTGGGGCCTCAGACATCCAGTGTCTTTACACTGCTGAAAATGATATTACCATGATATTGCAACACCCTAGTATAAATTCTTATACTTAAATCCTTCATCAAAATAAAAATGTTGAGTATTTATTTATTGCATTTGTATCCCACATTATCCCACCTCTTTGCAGGCTCAATATGGCTTGCAATTCGTCGTGGATATTGGAAATAGAAAAGAATATACATTTGGTTTATGGAGGGTTAGGGTTACATGGTGGTGAAGTACATGGTTGTATTACAGCAAAAGACGTTATAAGACATTCCTATTTATATTAAAGATTATACAGTTACATGTATTGATCTTTGTGATAAATCTTGTCGAAGAGATGTTTTCAGTAGTTTGCGGAAATTGGCCAGTTCATGGACTGTTTTCAAGTTGCGTGGTAGTGCGTTCCAGCTGTGCGCTCATATAGGAAAAGGTAGATGCATGCAACAATTTGTATTTCAGACCTTTACAATTGGGAGGATGAAGATTGAGGAATGTGCGAGAAGATTTTATTGCGTTCCTGGGTGGTAGTTCTATTAGGTCTGACATGTAGGCTGGGGTGTCTCCAAGGATGATCTTGTGGACTAGGGTACAAAGTTTGAATGTGATGCGTTCTTTAAGTGGGAGCCAGTGTAGTTTTTCTCGTAGGGGTGTCGCGCATTCATATTTTGATTTGCCAAATATTAATCTGGCTGCTGTGTTCTGGGCTGTCTGGAGTTTTTTTTAAGTATTTGCTCTTTGCAACCGCTTATCCTTTCCTTTTCAACGCATTCTGCACTCACTCGTCAGTGGTTTATATAATTATTTATGCAACATCAACGAATGTGTTAAGGATATGCACAGTCTGCTCATCTTTACTAGTTTCCGAATTAATTGCTTGGATAAGTGGGAGGAATTTACAAAACTATTTTTTCATACACAAGACAAGGTAGAATTTTTTTTAAAAGCGGGGAAATGGACGTCTAATGGGATTTTGTATCCCAAATGCATGATTTTAGACTTGTTGCATTAAGACTCAAAAGTATTTTCAAATCCCCTTTCAATTTTTCACCACTCCCAATGGGTCTATCCAGCAACTCTCTCTCTCTTTAAACAGATTTGCACAGTAATAGAAGAAAAAGTATTGAAAAGAACAGCACTAGCAGTAAGGCTAGAGTCACCCCACGGGTCATGTTTCCTTCATCACAATGGACTTCACTGCTCAACCAGTTTCCAAGTCTCTCTCCCACGCACACACTGTCTAGCTTGTTTACTGGTCTTTTGTGCAGAAATGATAAAAGCTTTACTGAAATCCAGAGAAACATTCGCTGCACCCTCCTAATCCACCTCTTCAGTTACCTCATTAAATAACTCACCAAATTTTGTCTCAGAAAAGGAAAATACTATCAATGTTAAGACTTTTTTAGGTGTGGGAAAAGAGGGTGGCTAGGAACTAAATAAGGGCTCGTCTACCCAGGTATGTGATGACAAATAATGACTGGCAGCTGGGCTATATCCTTGGCAGTGTGGACAGGAATAATTAGGCAGGATGCATGGGGTCAGTTGGTCCTTTTCTGTCTTGTCTGAGTCTTTGTTTTCAAAGCGCTATTCTCTTTTTAGTAGTCTTTCAACAGCTCTGCATAATACTAATGGAGTGGAGGAGTTGACTAGTGGTTAGAGCACCGGTCTTGCAATCCAGAGGTGGCCGGTTCAAATCCCACTGCTGCTCCTTGTGATCTTGGGCAAGTCACTTAACCCTCCATTGCCTCAGGTACAAACTTAGATTGTGAGCCCTCCTGGGACAGAGAAATATCCAGTGTACCTGAATGTAACTCACTTTGAGCTACTACTGGAAAAGGTGTGAGCAAAATCTAAATAATGAATGAATACTAATGCTCTGTAGTCACCTGTTTTCTTCTTTCCTCCACTTTTGCTTTTACGAAATGGGAGAAATGTCTACTCTCAGTCTCTTTGAATCCCCCCTTTTCTCCAGAGACAAGTTGAGTAAAGCTTGGGGGGGGGGGGGGGGAACAGGACACTCAACTTCTTCATTTCTTTCCATACCCTGAGGTATACTCCAGAGTCTCGTCACCTTATCTACTCTCCCTTTTAGGTACTTCGCATGTCCTCCCTCTCTAAATGGGCTTCTGATGATGATGTTTTGCTGAATTGTTCACAATGTTGGCTTTCTTATAATGGAGTTGGATGTGTATTATTGTATGTACGGAGTGACTTCAGACATCAAAAAAAATTGTTGGAAAGTAAATGGGCTTATGATAATTTTACAGTTGTCTATGATCCCGTTTCCTGCACAGGCACATCACTTTCCCCTTGTTCTGTAATAACTAAACAAAATAGCTGATAAAAGACTTTTGCCTTCTGCTGTCCCGTGTACTCGCTAACCTCTCTCCCTAAACTTGTCAGTCCCCTCGTAGTGTTTCAGCTGAGCTAGATATATTGCAGCTACAACACAGTGAACCAACACAGACTAAATGGTCACTAAAATGCTGGATGACATCAACTGGGCCACTTTCCGGGGTGAGCGAAGGTCTTGTTTCCTGCTATCCTGCATTACACATTAAGAGTCCCGTCTTTTGCTCTTCTCTTGAATTTACACCCTGAATCATGCTGCACTTTGTGTCCTCAAATACTCAGAGCTATTGTCAACAGGAGCTTCTGGGCTGTGCTGACTCCACCAAATTATTGGGTGAACTATGTTTATTTATTGCATTTGTATCACACATTTTCCCACCTATTTGCAGGCTCAATGTGGCTTACAGAGTCCTGTTATGGCATTGTCATTTCAGGATATCAGATACAATTAGTGATGTAAAAAGATGCGTTAGCCATTTCCCTACTCAATATCCAACTGGCCCAAAAAACAGAATCAGTGACCAGGTAAAACTATAACATAAAACTCAAGACTACCTCTGCGCTCTTCTCCCAAGTCTTTACTAGATACGGTGAATAATTATCCACCATTCTGCACCGGAACTAGCTTGCTACACACCCTGTAACTTAGACTAGTCCCTTATATCTTGTTTAACTGCACAAAGTACTTGCCTTGAGTTTCGCCACCCGTCTATTTACCCCAGCTGACTCTGTACCACACATCTTGTCCCGTCATAGTAAGATGCCTCATTCTATTGCAGGAACAGCATTAGCGTCATATCTATATTATTCAAATGCTCTAATGTGTGTTCATTGGGTGTTTCATTGGTATTATGCCAATATCATATTATATCTGTTATTTGAACGTTCTTCTGTGCTGTCTATTATGGTACTGTTTGTATTATACTGACATTTATATTTCTGTTATATGATTGTTCTACCGTGCTGTTAAATGTTTATATTTCTGATACTGTTTCATGTTAGTCTGATTACTAGGTTTCAATTTGCCACTTCCAAGTTTACCTCGTTGACTGTATTTACGCTGATATTTGGTCATTTTACTATTGTTATTCTGTTTAAAAAAATTGTAAGTTTAATGTTAAACTGTACCTGCTGTACATCACCTTGGGTGAATCTCTTCATACAAGGCAGTTAATAAATCCAAATAAATTAATTAATTAAAGAAAAGAGCGATTGTTTTTATCCTACCTTCCTCAGTCCACACATACCCAAAAAGAAATCTGAACTGCCTCATCTTCTGCCCGTCCCCTCCAAGTAACTAGTCATTTATTGCCATAAAACCAGTCCACCTCCTCAACACCTGCAGGCATCTTACCCAACTCAACACTACTCCACCACCATCCCTGAAAACAAACAGGTCTTCATCTTCTTATGAAACTGGATGTAATTAAATTCAACTCTAATTATCCACCTGCACCATATAATAGAAACCACTGGAATATCAGCAATATATTTACAACTCATACATAAACTTTGTATCCGAAAGTTCATGAGCAAAAGATTGTTACATGCAATACGCTTTTCCCGTGATATCATTTATCATGTATTGAATTTTGATATGCCAACAAACCTAAATCAGGCTTAGGTAGTGAATATAAAACAAAAAGCGAGAAAAGAATTCCATCATCAGTTAGGACAAGAAACTCAACAACTACACCAAGAGCAAAACACATTCATAAAATGTGAGATTGCAGGCTTGCTGAGCAAATTCAACTGTGGGTCCTTATCTGCTCCCCAAAAACAACCATGAAAAGGTAGGTCTTTAAAAATGTAATTCTACCTGTAGAGATATAGGCAATTTTTTCCAGAGAGCGGGACCAGCCAAAAGAAGGAACTTCCTCTAGTAGAGACAAGACAGACCATTGAAGGGGTGGGAACCACCAGTCTATGTGCAGAAATCAATCTCCAGGATCTGACTGGTGAATACAGACGTATGAGAGACCCAGATAGGATGGGTTTGCTCACAGCACCTTAAACTCTATACTAGAATGCACAGGGAGCCAGTGATAAAGGAGGGACATGATTATATCAACAGATCTTGCATCACAATCTGATAAAGGCATTTTGAAGAATCTGTAGTCATTTAAAGTTAGTATAAGAACTCCACACATAAACTATATTCCAATAGTCCAAGCGAGAAATTAATAAAACATGAAGCAAAGTGTACAATGAAGTTGTTATTATTATTATTAGCATTTGTATAGCGCTACCAGACGCACGCAGCGCTGAACACCTGATACAAAGAGACAGTCCCTGCTCAAAAGAGCTTACAATCTAAATAATACAGACAGACAAGACAGTTACGGGTGAGGGAAGTAATGGGAGCTAAAAAGCAGCATAGATTTGAAAACAGGTAGAGATGGAGCTAGACGTATAGGTCCAGGAAGTATCATCAAAATCAGCTGAAAGAAGTAAAGAAAACTGTATGAGTAATGAAAATGTTAACAAATCAGCACCAGTCAAATGAAAGATCACTACGTTTCAGGCAAGGCCAGCATACGTATGGTCTCTCATGTTCCTGTGTACAGGACTGCTCTCATATTTAACTTAGAGAACACTTGAATTCTTGTCATATTGACATTAGTTGTTTGGTTTTGGAGAGTTAAGGTTACAGGTCTTTTTCCTATGGAACACTTAATCCTATATATAATACCTAATAGATTAGCAGATGACAGAATAAGACCTTTAAAAACACAGTAAGTAAAATAACCACCTGCTATAAAGCCTCAAATTAGAAAAAAAGAATCAGCACAGTAGAACAGTACACCGAGTTCACTTAAGGAGCAGAACTAAGCAGGTTAATCAAAATATTTGCTAAAATTCTCCAACTATCACAGAATTTGAAGCCAAACGTTCATATCAAGAATGAGCAAGTGCAGCTTCTGCATCCCAGCATGAACTTCACTAGTACTACAACAGTATCAAAATAAAATGAAAATTGTAATTCCATCTGGGCCAAAGATTATTCTCTTACCTTGACAAAATGAAGAATCTGTTTCTGCCCACCCTTCTACAACACAAATTCACATCTGAACAAGTATGTTTCATTGATTTTTATAAATAGTCAACAACGTCTTACAAGAATAAACAACTTAACAAGACACAGCTAATTTCTTAACCTCAAAAACCCATAGCCCTCCCTCCCTCCACCCTTCCCTTTGTTCCTGATTACGGGAGAAGCATCAATTGTTTGTCACTTAGGATAGAACAAACACCACATATCACACTATATATTAAGCAGATAACTGTGTGCTCTTGTAGTTAAGGGTCCCCATAAGGGTTCCTAAGTGGCTTAAAAATGCTTACCAGCGGCATGAGACAAATCACGAACTGTCACACACATCTGAGTACTCAGCTAGTCTATTCGCTAAGATTTTAATATCAACATTGATTAGTGATATGGGCTGGTACGAGTCTACATTTTCCCGTGGTTTGTTGGGTTTAGGAATAAGTATGACAGTGCTGTTATAAAGCCCCAAGGCTACCACTTCCATAAAATAGGCTAACAAGGGAATTACTAAAAAGTACTGTAAAGCCTTGAAAAAGTCTCCCATGAATCCATCAGCTCCAAGGGCCGAGTATGGTTTCAGCGACTTTATCGCTGTTTGCACTTCTTTAGTGTGAAGTGGTGCATTCAATGCCTCCAGTACCACGATTTGAAAGCGCAAAACCCCTCCTTGAAAAACTATACTGGCTCCCTATCAAAGAACATATCGCTTTCAAAATCTGCACCCTAGTTCATAAAATAATCTTCGGCGAAGCCCCAAGATACATGACAGAACTCATAGACCTACCAACCAGAAACACATCCGAATCATCACGAACATACCTAAAACTCCACTACCCAAGTTGCAAAGGACTTAAATACAAATCAACTTATGCATCCAGTTTGTCCTATATAAGTACACAACTGTGGAACGCATTACCGAAAGCCGTGAAAACATCATAAGGCCATCTAAACTAACTTGTTTCAAAAGGCATACCCTAACGATCCAACTTAAATGCTCAAACTCTGCAACACATCAAAACCAAAGTACGTAACAGCATAACACAACCCTTGCGCTTTATGATACCCTAACGAGACTGTTCCACGAGAACCTATCTTACCACAACACCATTTTGTATTTGTTCAAACCGGAGTCTGCAAACACCTCTACGGTACCATGCAAGCCACATTGAGCCTGCAAATAGGTGGGAAAATGTGGGATACAAATGCAACAAATAATAATAATAAATAAACAAGGAAGACTTGCCTTACCCAGGAAAGGCTGTAAAGCTATGGAGGACATGGGAAGAACTGCAGTATTTAAGGCACTAAAATGTTGCACAAATATTTGTGCAATTTAATCAGTATGAGATGTAAGAACCCCTTAGACATCCACAGATGTCGGTACTGGCCAAGAACCCCCCACAGTATTCTGTTTCTAACAGTGGCCAATCCAGGTCACAAGTACCTGGCAAAATCCCAAAACAGTAAAACAGATTTTATGCTGCTTATCCTAGAAATAAGCAGTGTATTGTCCCAAATCCATCTTAATAATGGCTTATGGACTCACTTTTTACTTTCTCTTTTAGGAAATTAACTGTTCCCAACGTTACGAACGAAAGCACGCAAGCCTTGCTCTACTACCTCATCTCTAATACAGGATACGAACTTGACACAGCTAATTAACCTATTGTTATTACTCACTATACAATTCAGGAACTTCAATATAACACCACTATGTATGTGTCTTCCCTTTAATGCAATACTACTTGTAATTTCTCTCCGGAAATGGCGATCGTCATTACGGTATAATGTAAGCCACATTGAGCCTGCCAACTGGTGGGATACAAATGCAACAAATAAAAAATAATAAAAAAATAAACCTTTTAAAAATTCTGCTAAGCTAACTGCTTTCACCACATTTTCAGACAATGAATGCCAGAGTTTAACTGCACATTGAGCAAAGAAATATTTTCTACAATTTCTTTTTAAATTTACCACTTAGTAGCTTCACTGCGTGCCTCCTAGTATTTTTGGAAAAAGTAAACAAGTGATTCACATCTACTCATTCCACTCCACTCAGTATATTACAGAACTATCATACCTCCCCTCAGCCATCTCTTCTCCAAGCTAAAGAGCCCTAGTCGCTTTAGCCTTTCCTCATAGGGAAGTCGTCCCATCCCCTTTATCATTTTCGTCACCCTTCTCTGTACCTTTTCTAATTCCACTATATCTTTTTTAAGATGCAGTGACCAGAACTGCATATAGTATTCGAAGTGCGGTCACACCACGGAGCGATACAAAGGCATTACAACATTCTCAGTTTTGTTTTCCATTCCTTTCCTAATAATTCCTAACATTCTATTTGCTTTCTTTGCCGCCTCAGCACACTGAGCAGAGGGTTTAAAAGTATCGTCAACAATGACTCCTAAATCCTTTTCTTGGTCAGTGACTCCTAATGCGGAACCTTGCATCACGTAGCTATAGTTTGGGTTCCTCTTTCCCCACATGCATCATTTTGCATTTGCTCACATTAATCACCATCTGCCGTTTGGATGTCCAGTCTCCCAGTCTCGTAAGTTCCTCTTGCAATTTTTCACAACCCTCTTATGATTTAACAACTCTGAATAACTTTGTCATCAGCAAATTTAATTACCTCACTAGTTATTCCCATCTCCTCTCTAGATCATTTATAAAAATGTTAAAAAAGCAGTAGTCCCAGCACAGACCCCTGGGGAACACCACTATCTACCCTTTTCCGTTTAGAATACTGACCATTTAACCCTACTCAGTTTTCTATCTTTTAACCAGCTCTTAATCCACAATAGGACATTATTTCCTATCCCGTAGCTTTCGAATTTCTTTAGGAGTCTTTCATGAGGTACTTTGTCAAGTGCCTTTTGAAAACCCAGACCGGCTCACCTTTATCCCTTCAGAGAAATGTAGTAGATTGGCAAGGCAAAATTTCCCTTGACGTAATCCAGTTGGATTTTCTTATTAATCCATGCTTGGACTTTACATTCTGCAGTGATATCATAGTATAAGGTGGTTTAAAGAAGTAATCAGGCCAATGGGAGTAAAAACTGAACAGCTTTATCACAGGCTGTCACTGTACTTCTGAAGCAAATAAGATAAATTACTTAAGTAATAAGTGGTTTAATAAGGTCACTGTATTAGGTTAAAAAGGTACTAAATTACTACTGTTTCTAATAGTGAAAAGAGTTTAAGGAAAATCTTGAAGCTACATTCTCAGCACATACAGGAAATTATATATAAATATATAAATATCCTGTAAATGCTGAGAATGTTACTTCAAGCTTTTTCTTAAACTCTTTTCATTATGAGAAAAAGTAGTAATTTAATACCTTTATAACCTAATGCTCTAACCTTCTTAAACGTGTTACTACTTAAATAATTTTGCTCATTTACTTCACAGACACACACACATATATATACCTATATATTTACAACTTACACATAGACGTGGAGGGGCATTTTTGAAAGAACGTCCTCCAAGTCAGAGTTGGGATGTCCTGCTCATAACATCCAAAAGAAATGTCTATCTCACAGCAATTTTCAAACAGGAAAGACGTCCAGATTTCCTATTCAAAAATATGTAAGGACGTCCTTACGTTGGAAAACAACCATCCTGAACAACTAATTTACAAACTGAAACATTTAAATTATAAAACAGGGGAAAACAAGGACAGGGATGTCTGTCTGGCAGCACTCTTATGAAAATGGCAACACAGACGTCCATGCAGAACAGAGGGGTAGCCTAGTGGTTAGTGCAGTGGACTGTAAACCAAAGGACATGGGTTCAAATCCCACTGTAACTTTTTTTTCTTTGAAAATGTGAACCCTGCACAACAGAAAAATGCCTACTGTGCACGAATGTACATCACTTCAATATCCTCCAGGTTTGCAAGTGTCGTATCTTTAGGTGCAGTAAGTACTTTTCTGTTCCTGGAGAGAGCCCCAGGAAAAAAAAATGTAATGAGTTACTCTGTGATTTGAACCTGTGTCCCTTGGTTTACAGTCCACTGCACAAACCACAAAGCTACTCCTCTGACCTGCTTGCTGCTTTGTTCAGAATGGCCATAATACCTGCAGCTGAAAGAGTCTGGTTTTCCTTTCCAGTTTCACTTTCAGGGGAGAAGGAGAGGGACAGCAACCACTAGGGGTATTAAGGAGGGGTCATCCTTTAATCCCTCCTGTGGTC
The DNA here is from genome assembly GCF_901765095.1 of Microcaecilia unicolor. Taxonomy (NCBI): domain Eukaryota; kingdom Metazoa; phylum Chordata; class Amphibia; order Gymnophiona; family Siphonopidae; genus Microcaecilia; species Microcaecilia unicolor. The sequence goes on along the minus strand of NC_044040.1, from coordinate 7,321,525 downwards.
AGCTGCTCAGAGGACCTTTTTATAACTTGGATGTGAAAAAACAGGTCTAGATAAAAAATGTTCTTTTTCAACATGGATGTTTCTTACTGTTCAAAAATCGTTGTGGCATTGTCCAACAACACTCTGACCGCCTTGCCCTCTATGAGGCTGCAAAACTGAAGCAACGCTGGACGAATCGCTCTGGTCTCCAACAGATTAATGGAAAGAGAAATAGAACCTTTATCCTTATTATTATTTAACAGAAAATAGGGATAGATAGAATAAGAAGGGGTCACCACATCTTTCACCTGCTGGAAACTGAGAATACTGAGGCTCTCAAGTTTCAATATTCTCAGTCTCCACCTGCTGGAAGACGTGCACAACTCACCAGTCGTGTTGGGCCGGTCTGGAGGGACGACAAGGAATCACCGCTGTTGGACGTCTTACTTTTGGGATGTCCCTAGTCCCACCCACAACACACACCCTTGCTATTTGGGTGAACTGTGTGTGAAATGTCCAAATTCTGACTTTCAAAAACTGGGATTTGGATATTTATTGCAGATGAACTTTTTTTTTTATGTATTTTGAGGCGTTCATCTGCTTTGAAAATGAACATCTTAGTATCTTAAAATTCATGAGCAAAAATATTTTTCCATTGTTTTAGCAATATATTGTCTATCATTTATTGAATTTTCATATATTACCAAATCTAAATCGAATAAACACAAACATACATATGTATATGAGAGAGAGAGAAGGGATTTGAATTTAGCTCACAACTTCCTCAGCAAGTCAAGACAAGTTACACTCCGGTACAGTAGGTATTTTCTTGTTTCTGGAGGCCTTACAATCTAAGTATATACCTGAGGCAATGGAAGGTTAAGTGACTTTCCTAAGATCACAAGGAGTGGCAGAGTGTCTACCCTACTGTAGATTTTGGTACCATTTGCAAAGAGCCAAACCTTACCAGACAGCTTTTCAGCCAGTTGTGAACATGAAACAGGGATAGGTATAAATAATGCCCTAAACTAGCTGCACCTACCCACATAAGGCAGTAGCCAAGGTTATCCTCAGAATATAAAAATGCTGGATGACGTTCAGAGAAAAGCAGCTACAACAGTGTGCAGTCTGTGTCACAAGACTTACAGGAGACCTGAGGACCAAACAGATATTCCCTAGAGACCAGAAATAGGAGAAACGTGATACAGATGTTTAAATACTTGAAAGACTAATGTATCGAGGCTCATTAATCTCATCTCTACCAACACTAGAATTACCTTTGCACTTCTTAAGGCGGCATAGGTGAGTAAACTGAATGGAGTGGCCTTACTGGGCACATTGGATAGACCATTTCAGTCTTTATCTGCTATCATCTGCTCTGCTATATTTACTTTGCCAGTACCACGTGATCAGACTCACATGCAAGCATAGCAGGTTCAAGGAGGAGCTGAGAGTCCTGGTTAAGGACTGCAATAACTAGATTCAGGGAAGGTGAAGAGAGGTTTAAAAAAATCTGTTAAAAAGTCAGTTGAAGCCAGTTCATATCAAGTTGGAACCCTAAAGGCGCAGGAAAAAAACTTCTGACCCAAAAGAGTAAGTTACAATCCCAGAGGTTTCCACTTCCTTCCCTGACAACATCTCCCATGTTCTCATCTACTTCAAACTATTTTCAGGTCCTAAACATTTTTGCAGTTAGTTTGAATAAGAGACCTAAGAGATCTGGAAGGCTCAGATATATATTTTTTTTGTTTGTCCTTTAAAGGGAACAGCAGCCTAGTAAGATGCATTTACCTTCCGGACCAATATGGTTCCTCTAGTGCTGCAATAGAACTGATTCCAACAACAGCAAACAGATATTAGGTTGCCCTGTGTTTTTAATCTGGCTGTTCTGGTCATACTAGCATTCTACTTTCCTTTCCAAATCCATGCTCATAAGAAGTTACAATTCTGGTCGAGTAGATAGGTCCTTGGCCTGTGCTTTCAATGCAAGTAGAGTCCCTGAAGCAATGGAACCTTAGCCGTCACTGCTAGTTCGAGGACTGGACCAACAGTCCTCAACGATTGCAACTGGTACAAAACACGGCTGCATGTCTAATAACAGGATCCAAGAAACTGGACCACATTACACCGGTGCTTCATCAGTTTTAAGATCCGTTTGGTTTATAAATCATGTCATTGTAGTAAGCTGTCTAAACACACTTCTTTCTGGAAACTTCGTTCTTCTCAAAAAAAACTCTTTTGCAACTCCCAGGTCTTGGTATTATTAAACTTTAATCCATTAGAAATCGTGTATTTTTATATGCTGCCCTCTCCTCTAGAATGCTCTGCCTGAGGAACTTCAAAAATGCTCATTTATTTTATGTATTTCATAAGCTTTTAAAGACCTGAATGTTTCGTCAATATTTTACTTCATGTGTTGTAGATTTTGGTTAAACCATATTGTTTATAAGATTGTATTGTGACAGTACCTTTAATGAGTTTTGTAATTGTAAACTGCTACAACACCTTGGAATAAAGTGGTATACAAAATTAATAAATCCAATCCACCAATGGGGACAGGTTTTCAGGCTATCCCTAATGAATATGCATCACGGATCTGCATACAATGGAGATAGTAGGAATGCAAATCACCTTGATGCATATTCATTAGGGATAGTCAGAAAACCTCACTTATTGGCAGCTCCTACCGAGAAGAGAAGACGAAGGCAACAGAAGGTCCAGTGACTTGTCCAAGATCACAAACAGAATCAGTGGAAAAATCAGGGATATGAATTATGGCTTTCTGGGGGAGGGGGTTCCCCCAAATCTAATGACTAGGCAAAGGCTTGTCAACCCAGTCCTCAGAGCACACCAATTCCCATCGTTTTTTCAGGATATCCATAATGAATATGTATGAAATCAACTGGCATACCAAAGAGGAAGTGCATGACAACCTATCTCATGCATGTTTATTGTGGACATCCAGAAAACCCGATGGGACTTGATGTGCCCTGAGGGCTGGGTTGAGAAGGCCTGCACTAGGCTACTCCTATACGAGAACTTATGTTCCTCTTGGCCAAATAATTTATGAAGAAGGGCACAATAGGAATGTTTTTATTAAAACCAATGCTAGTTGAACAGACTTTGTCAAAGATTTTAAAAGCTGTAAAGCCACGTAGTTCAGTCCTAGCACTCGCTCTGGATTACACGCTTTCGGCTATTTAAGAGTGAGCAGACAAAAAATATCCAGAAGTCATTGCTATCTAATTCTACCAAAGATTTTTTTTAAGTCTCTCTCTCTCCCTCTCTGAAAGACTGACTGAAATATAGCTCTGCTCCCTATTCTTCCTGTAATATGAATAGTAGCTTTATAATGTGCAGAGAAGAAAAATGTCACTGCACTCGCATACTAACCCTCTATCCTTCTCAAAAATACACAGAGCCCAGGGCTTTTACATAACTCTGTGAACATATGCTGCCCCACTCCATCATGGTAAATGGCATCAGATGTGGGTACTAGCCTGGGCTCACGGGGAAAACAATGGTAGCAGTGTGCTCATGCTAACGCTGCAGGAATTGTAATTACTGAACAGCTCTGTAATTAGATTCAGCGAGTCTCGCACAACCAGTGAAGCAGAGAGCACAGAAGCACTGGAAAAGCTATGCAGTATAACAGAGGATTATTATTCCAAAATACAAGGCCAATTGAAAAGGTCACTGCTAACCTACAGTGCTTCTGAATCAAGACTCAAAAGGTACTACTCTATGGAGCATGTAAAATTTCCAAAGGTGTATTCTATCTTGGGGGTGTGCGTGTGTGTCCCATCAAATTTAAGCCATCCCAGTACCTTTCCCCTAGTAATCTCCTTTGCCCTCATTCATTCTCCACCTCTTCTTTTTTTTTTTTTTTTTGTTACATTTGTACCCCGCACTTTCCCACTCATGGCAGGCTCAATGCGGCTTACATGGGGCAATGGAGGGTTAAGTGACTTGCCCAGAGTCACAAGGAGCTGCCTGTGCCGGGAATCGAACTCAGTTCCCCCTTATCCTTAATTTCCCCCACCAGCAGCACTTTTTCCCTCCCTCGGATTTTAAATCACACCCACAAAAAGACCCCTACAAACCCTGGCTCACTTTCAATTTCCTCCAACATGCCCCTTCCCTAATTACCTCTGGATTTCCACCCATTCCTCCTTCTGGTTGGACTCTAAACTTTATTTTTTCACCCCATAGATCTTAGGGTTCCTTCTAGCTGATGTAGTGCTAGTACCAGAAGGCAGTTAGCAGGGAGACCAAGTCAGCCCATGGCCCTGTCCTCACCACCATCCAATAAGAGCTTGCAAGTCAGCCATTAGCAATCACATCATTGCATAGAGACGGCTGAAACTTCGGAGGGGGGCAAACAGCTCCTGTCCAAATGACTAAGGGTGGTAGGAGGATTAAATCCGTTGGTGAAGGCACCACTGTCCCGCCACTGGGTGGGAGGCAAGCTTTGTGAGCTTATTCAAACTTGCCTTTTATAGGTAATGCTTATAGAGGCTTAAATATACCACCATTCTTTCAGTAAAATAAAAAGATACTGTACGATTAAAAAAGGAAAAGTTGGAAAGCAGAACTCCATCGTCAACAGGAAAGCATAGGAAAACAGAAAGAAAAATGTCAGGGAAAAAGGAAAACAGATGGCAGGCAAGGATGTCCCCTAGTGTTCACAGCCACCAAACACCTGGGGAGATGAGTTTTCAAAGCAGGTTTGAATTTTATATAGTAAAGCTCAAGTTTAAGAAGTCACGGAAGTAATTTTCAAGAGCGTGGACCCCAAGAAAATGAAAGTGGTGTAACTAGTAGAAGCCAAGCAAGCAGACGATACAAGCAGTATGAACAGCCACTACAGCAGGTTGTCCAATCTCAATCCTCAAGGGCCGCAATCCACTTGGGCTTTCAGGTTTCCCCCAATGAATATGCATGAGATCCATCTGAATGTCCTGCCTCCATTGTATGCAAATATATCTCACGCATATTAGTTGGGAAAATCCTGAAACCCCAACCTGGTGAGGGCCGAGGTTGGACACACCTGCACTGGAGGATCATAAAAAATGGAGCGTGGTATAAGGCGTGATGAGGGTTGTAGATAAAGAAGGCAAACAGAGCTTTATGGACCAGAGTCAGAATTTAAATTGAACCTGACAACCAATGGGGAGCCAATGGTGTTGGATCAACAGAGGAGTGACATGGTCAAATCGTTTTGCATAACATATGAGCCTAATCACAGAATGAACACTGGACAATATGCGCTAATGTTGCATTAGAGCATGACCATTAAAGAAAATTAGCGCATAAGCACTTTACAGACACCTATTTTGCAGGCGTAAAAGCTCATGGGCTAATCCTACGCTAATAAGTTAGCACGCGGTAATGTAGCTGTGCTGATTAGCGCAGAAATGCCCACTCTGCAAAAAAAAAAACTATTAAAAATCTTTAGTGCACAGATTCTGAACGTACCTCCAAACATCTGAGTGTGTCCTGCAGTTAAGCACACACTAGAGCTTACTGCAGCATAGAAAAAGGGCCCCAAATTTAGTAGAGTTAAACAGTCCCAGCCTCATCCACAATAAAAGGTCCATAAAAGAATTGCAAAAAGATTATAAAAGTCCCGCCAATGTACTGGCAAACAGTAAAAAACAGAGCCCCTCCTCCCAACTGAATAAAAGCACAAACAAAAAAAGGACAATTAAAAAATATATAAAATTCAATTCTTACTTCTACAAAATATTTTAGGCTCACTCCAACACAGTTTAACAAAAGTCAAAGTTTAAAAAAACCCCACAGGGTTTTAAAATGCTATTTCCTGCCAGAAATGCTGAGTGACAACTGACTCCACAATCAGGTCTCATCATTCGGTGAAGATGGTGGTATTGCCAACATTGCTTTACCTATTTGCTGCCTTCCCTATTCCTTTGCCCAATGTTTTTTTTTTTAATAAGCTCTATAAAAAGGTTTTCCGATATATCTGGAAAAGGAACCCCCCCCCCCCCCCCCCCCGGGTCAGGGGTTGGGTCTTGTACCAGCCGCGTAAGCAAGGGGGGGATGGGAGTACTGAATTTTAGGTTTTATTATCAGGCTGCTCAGTTCAATTATCTAATTGGGTTTGTGATTCACGAGCAGGGGTGCTCTTGGAACAAGCTTTTATTGGCGACACCATTACGTGCGGTGCCTTGGCTGTCCCCACTGGCACTGCAGCCCTTGCTCTTGTCTGCCAATCTAATTTTATATCTTACGCTCGCTTTGTGGAGGCGGTCCCGCGGGACCGATGATATTTCTGAGGGACCTCCATTTGCTATGCAGATGGCTTTGTCCCAGGTCAGTTTGACCACACCTTTCTCTCAGTTCACGGGATGTTTTTTCATTATAGACCAGTGGTAGATTTTCTTAGACACAGGGTCTACAGGGAATTACAGTCGGCAGTCTCCCCTCTTGAGCAAGTTATGAATAAGAGCAGCAGTCATGGGAGTATTTCCCACTTTTATATTGCCCTGTTGGTAAAGACTCCATCACCACTGATCTATGAGCACAAATGGGAGCAGATACTGGGGGCTCCTTTGTATCCAAAACCTGGATGGGGGTATACCAAAGCATACTCCAAGTGTCTATTGCTAGCAATCTGGTGGAGAACAGATATAAAATGCTTTACCAGTGGTACTACATCCTTGTGCAGTTGAGAGCAATGTATGGTCAAGGCAGCGATCGGTGTTGGCAAGGCTGCGGGGACCCAGGGATCTTTAAACATATCTGGTGGTCTTGTCCCAAGGCACAGCTTTTCTGTGAGCAACTGTTTGGCTCGATTCAGACTATTACAGGAGTTCAAGTGGTGTTTATATTCGAGTTAAAATTTTTCGCCCCCTTTTTTTTTGGGGGGGGGGGGTGTTATCTCAGTTTATATTCGAATGGGTTTATATTAGAGTACATACAGTATATATTTACAAACTAACTAGCTCTTAAACTGAATGTGACTTATGCAAATAAACAAAAGGAAATGCCTAATTAAAGTCTACAGTAAATATTTCAATACAGTGAGTGAGTTGACAGAAAACAAACTGCTGTTTTAAACTAATGCACAATAGTTGTGCAGCAGAAAACCAGAAACAAGGACTCCTTTAGAAAGCATTCAAAAATGTTATTTAAGAGTTTTTGAGTACGTTAGAACTTGGATTTCGCTGGCCTCTGTAACATTTCAGAGACCGTAAAATAAAAGAAAGCAGACCACAAAATTGAAAATAGAAAAAAAAAAAAAAAAAACTTATTACATTAGAATGCCAGGGGCTTTTCTAACAGAAGCAATACCAACTAGAATTTTCAGAAGATCAACTTGTCAAATTCTCTTTTCTTGCTTCTTCCCCAGCTATCTCTATTTTTTTCCATTCCATTGTAAAGTCTTAAAATGTTGCACTTTTTTAAATAAATGGATTTGTATAGATCTGAGGAGTAGCCTAGTGGTTGGTGCAGTGGACTGGACATAAATGGATTTGTATCTTTACAGCAACAGCCCTCATTTAAAAAACAATATCTTTTCTTATCTGCTCTTCCTCCTATCTCTATTTCTGCGGAGAACACTGTCAACCTCCCAGTCATCTCAGTCCTTAATCTTGAGGGTTCCTTGACATCTCTTTCTCCTTATCTACATATCCAGAACTCAAATAAATATTGTTTATTTTCCTTTGAAGAGAGGCCGTCAGGCTCCTCCGACAGCCAAAAGTAACTGGACTGACAGGGTCCAGTGTGCACCACCCCCACACCAGTTCCCGTTCAAGGATGTACGGGATGCTGGAGGAGGTTGGGGCCCAGATGCGGGGGGGGGGGGGGGGGTGGACAGTAAATCGGGGCTCACACGGGGACTTTTGAATCCCATGCATGCTGATTAGCTGAAGGTCACAAGTGTCGTAGGGGTGGTGCGGAGCTGCTCATGTGGGGAGAAGCGAGAGCAGGTTGTGCTGGTTTGTCACGCAAGGAGTCGGAGGTTGCCTGTTCAACTCCTACTACACGAGAGCTAAGAGCAGAGATTCAGAGGTTGCCAGTTTGAATCCTACTGCAGGACAGCAAGAGGGTAGGATCCAGAGGTAGTCGGTTCAAATCCCTCTGCAGCTGTTGGAAGATGGAGAGCGATGATTGTCTAAGAAAGCAAAGGGGCAGACGATCCGCAAACTCCAAAGTGGAAACTGTACAAAGCAGATCGTTAATAAACCAAGATATATTTTATTGATATAACAGAGTTAAAATATGCATATAATAGCCCGACACAGGCCGTGTTTCGCCCAACTGGGCTGCTTCAGGGGCTAAAAGACAAAATAATAAATAATAAGTAATAAATCAACATCTAGATAAAAAAAAATAGCATAATAATAACATAGAAAATACATAAATTAAAAAAGGCAAGAATAAGGTGGCATTAAAAATATTGTATGCATATTTTAACTCTGTTATATCAATAAAATATATCTTGGTTTATTAACGAGTAATGATTGTCTGCCAGTTGGTCCAGGTTCCCAGACTAAGCCTCATAACAGTGCTGCCCAGGCAAATGTTTCTTCCTGCTCCACTTCATTGCTTGCTGATTCTGGCTCAGGGACAGGTGAGGATGTGGTATTGGTGTTGGTATCCGGGCTCCCTGTAGATGAGTCTAACGGGGCTCCTCTTTCTCTCTCTGTCACTCCAATCTTGTACAGAGTGGGGACAGCAAGGCCAAAATAGTACCTGAAACCCACGCATGGCTTGGGCAGACCTGCAGCTTCTGTTGTTGGCCTCAGGTTTTCTCCAGCCAGTTTAAAACCTAAGAGGGGCCGTGGGGCTAAACAGGTGGCGGTGAAGATGATGTGACTGCATCTGCTGTTCATGTTGGTTTGGGGTTGGTCAGGATGGCAAGGGACTGCCATTTGCTGTTCCAGCTAGCTCGGGGGCTCCTGCTGGTTCCTCCTGTTTGGATTTGAGTTGAGGGTATATAGCAGATGGCATCCCTCTCTTGATGGCTTGATGGGGGTCCTAAGTAGGCGATATCTGGTCATCCCAGAAGTGTCGGGGAGAGGTATGTGTGTTTAGCAGTTTAATAAGACAGCCTGTCATTTTCCCGACTGAAAGTTCCAACATGTCTGTTCGGGTTGTGGGGTGGGGCATCCAGCCTCTAAGTGCCCCTAAATAGAGCGCTCTGCCTGGTGAGGTCCCATACCGTCTTATTCAGTGTTGCGCCCTCCTCAGTTCAGTTTAATTATTGGTTGTTGGAGTATCTCAGGAGGCAGTAAGCTGCTCAGTTACAAGATAGGTTCCAAAGGGGTTTTTGGATTCCAAAGGGGTTTTTGGATTCCATTTACAGGTTCCCCAGCGGGCCAGTGGTTGCAGAATTCTAGATCTGACCTTTTATTGTATGGGGTAGCTGAGGCTAAGATTCAGGAGGAGCTGCTGTTGGGATGGGTGGCTGGGCCTTTCATTAACCCCCCTTCTCCCAAGATGCATGTTTCCCTGTTGACTGTTGTTCCTAAAAAGGAGGCTGGGAAATTCAGGTTAACCTTGAACTTTTCTTCGCCGGAGGGTGAGTAGGTGAATAATTTTGCACCAAGGAATCTGTGCTCAATTAAATATGCATCTTTTGACTCAGCAGTGGCTTTAGTAAAGTGAACGGGTCCAGGTGTTCATGGCCAAGGCGGATATTGAATCTGGTTTTTGACTTCTTCAAGTCCACCCCAATTGTTTTTCTTTGTTGGGTTTTCAGTTCAGAAGTCAATTTTATTTCAATAAGTACCTGCCGATGGGCTGCTCCATCTCTTATTTTGAAATGTTTAGTTTGTTTTTACATTGGGCCAACAGCTACACTTCTGGGCAGGAATGATATGGTCCACTACCTGGATTACTTTTTTGTTTGTGGATCGGGCCAAATCTGGGGATTCTGACCTTTGTGTGCTTTCTTGGAGTTGATGGAGTCTTTGGGGGTGACTATTGTAGCGTCCAAGAGAGTAGGCCCGGTTTTTCCTGTGTTTTTTCGGTACTGAATTAGATTCAGTGGAGTGGGTGTCGCGGATGCCAGAGGTGAAAGTTTGTGCTTTGGAGGCTCTGGTGCAGACCATTCTGGTTGCACGTAACGTGACAATACGAACAATGCAATCTTTAATTGGCAGTTTGAATTTTGTGTCTCAAGTAATTGCTACGGGTAGGGCTTTTGTGAGGCAACTGTCAGTTTTCTACTAGGGGAATATGTAATCCTTCCAATTTTATTCAGGTTATGAAAGCTATGCGGGAGGATCTTCGGTTGTGGCCCACTTTAATGGTGTAGTTTCTTGGCAACAAGAAGAGATTTTATTAGAAGAGTAGCTCTTTACTGATGCTGCCAGGGGTGAGGGTTTTTGGCCTATTTGGGCGTGTCGGCGGTTGCGAGGTGGCCAGTCAATTTACAGGAGGGAGGCCCAACTCTAAGCATTGCATTCTTGGAGCTGTTCCATCTAGTGGTGTCATTGGAGGTTTTGAGCACGCAGTTAAGGGATCGGCATCTGTTTTTTCGCTGTGAATTCAGTGTTTGAGGAGGTTAACTGCCAGTTAGCCAGATGCCCTCAAGTGTCCGAGTCACTGTGGGTGTTTGTATTGGCTTATTTGTGGTTTAATATTCCTGCATGTGTGTGAGGCATATTCCGGGTTATAGTAATTTAATTGCAGATGCCTTGTCTTATTTCAAGTGGATAGCCTTCAGAACCCTGGCTCTGGGAGTGGCAGAGGAAGGACTTCTTGTACCAGAGCACCTGTGGTGACTCAGGTTGGTGAAACATGGCAGTTGCTGTGACAATCGGTAGTGCCTGGGATGTGGGCATCTTACCAGAGAAGATGGCACAATGTGGGCTCATTCCTGTCTCAGTGGTGCAGGGGTAAGGTATCAGATTCCCTGTTGCTGGAATTTATTCTGGTGGCTAAAGGGCAAGGGCAATCTCCTTTGAAGGTGGTCTCAGACCTTACAAGGTTTTCATTTTTTCAGAAGGTACAGGATTGGGGCAATCCGGTTGGTAGCTTCCTAGTTCAGCGAGTGTTGGCAGGGTAGGGCCCTATATAAACACATGCCAGCCCATCACTTATTCTGTATTGCAGGCTCTCTGGCGTGTGTTAGGGACCTGCTGTTTGCTGGCGTATGAGGTTTGCCCCTTCCATATGGCATTTATTCTGGCCTTTTTCTGGGCACTGAGGTTGGACGAACTGGTCACCTGTTCTGGGCGACTAGTAGGGGGTCCAAGTCTTATTTGACCATGTGTACATTGAAGGTGTGGTTTTGTTTGGGTGGGGCGGTCCAAGAACAAACAGAAGGAAAAGGGGGAGATGCTATGGCTCAAAGGGGTGCCCTGTAATATCACATGTCCATTGCACAACATTCGGTCCTTTTAGGAACTGCGGGCCTCTGAGGGGCCTTTAATTTTTGGTCCATGTGGACAAAACCCCTCTTATGCGATTTCAATTCATGGCCATGTTGCGGCAGTTGTTGTAGGCTTTAGGTTTGCACTCCCAGGATTATGAGTATCATTCCCTCAGGATTGGGGCAGTAAAAGGTGTTGCTGAGGCTGGGAGGCTCCTGATGTAAGTCATCGATTGGAAGGTGGAATCCATTGCATACACCAGGTATATTTCACCCAGACAGGGGGGAGGGTGATCACTAATTTTGTTTTTGCTTTCTTGTAGATCCTTGCAATGGGGGTGCTGGACAACGAATGGTCTGGGTCATGGGCCATTCATTTGTCTTCTGGCTTTCCAGCGTGCCCTATTTCGGTCTTATGGACTTCACTTGCTTCTCGAAGCTGCCATAGTGGTCATCTGCATGGGCATTCGTGGAATGCACTGGGATCAGCTCCTGCCAGAGTTGGGCTCCCATATGGAGAACAAAGGGTCCCCGCGTGTTCTTACTGACCATCTCGGGGGACATGATTTGGGCAAGGTCACTGGGTGGCATATAGAGAGGGTGAGGAAGGATTTTTCTACTTTATGGGCACAGTTTCCTCATGTGGTGATTGGGTGGTTGGACATTATTCCTCGTCCGAAGTTTTTGAGTAAGCCCTTGTGGGTCCTCGGGGGTTAAGAAAACCAATAGACAGATTGGGTGGCGGGTGATAGCTATGAGGGTTTTCCAGGTTAGTCATGACTGGCTAACAGGGGGTGTAGAGGGTCTTTTCTAAGGTGATTGTGTCCATCTTTATGACATCTGCCTGGATTTATTTAATAATGATTTGCAGGAGGCTCTGGAAAGAGTAATTCAGCATGGGGTTTGTTAGGTGGCCGCTCTTTATTTGTGGGGGGCCACGTGTTACCACCTAACTTACGGCTGTGGCAGAAAACCCGAACCAGTGGAGGGCTAAAGGCGGGGGTGGATAAGATGTTATTTGATACTTTTAGGTTGTTGGGGTTGCGGGGGTGCAGCTTCAGTGGATAGGTTAAGCGAGAAGAGAAACTGTTATGCTCTGGAATTCTCTGGGATGATGGAGGAATTCAAAATAGGGTGTGGTGAATTATTGGCTAAACTGGGGAGGAGGCAGGTGGGAGGGAGGGGCAAACAGTCAGGCTGGGACTGTGGCTGGCTGTTGGTAAGCTTAAATGCTGGCCCCTTAGTCAAATAAAGCTGTGGCCAACTTTAACCCAATGGCTTTGACTCTGATGTTTTCTTTAAGGGGGGCGGTTTGGTACAGGGGGAAGAGATGTGAGGAGCTGTATGGTGGGGCAGGGTGCACATCCAGAGTTATCCTGCAGCGCTTCAGTTAATCACCACCAAACTCAGTCCCTTCTTTTCTGAACACGTTGCAGGTTTTAGCTTGAACAAGACCCAAAAGAGAGCAGACTCACAGTTAAGAAATTCTGGTAGTGTGTTTGAGTTACAGAATCAGCTCCTAGAATGAATGATAATGACACTGCAGAAAGGAAAAATGGTACAGACTGAAGGTAGAGGACTAACGGAGGATGATATTTTTTTCCCTGACCAGGCTGTACTTTTTCTGACTTCATGGTTTGATTGCCTCTATCTTTGTTTTCCTGGCTGCTCTCAGGACTCCAGGAGGTAGAGGAGAAACTGGACAAAGTTCAAGGCATTGCTATGCTTCATTAGGCCACCACAAACCTCCAGGAAGCATAAAGAACTATGACAGCAAATGTGCTAAAGACCCCCCCAAAAGATACTTGTCTTCAATCTATTCCTGGCTTATTCTTGCAATTATGTATATAGTATTCACACAAAGAACAAAATTTGGTTGGATTTAGCTCATGTCGTTTCATTGGTAGCTCAAAGCAAGTTACATTGAAACACAAAACACAAAACAGTATTTAAAATAAACCTTTTCCTTAAGACCTAACCATAAAAACCACATCTAGAGAAAAATAATCAATCGATCATATATATGAGTCAAAGAATCTGATGTGGATGTAGAGAGCTGAAGTCCTTACTGCAAACCAAGATACTAATTCTGGCTATCTAATATATATACCCTGTTTCCCCGAAAGTAAGACATCCCCCAAAAATAAGACCTAGTAGAGGGCTTCCTGAATTGGTAGATATAAGGCCTCCCCCAAAAGTAAGACCTAGCAAATTTTTGTTTGAAAGCAGGGCCGCCGAGAGCCGGACAAGGCCGTCCCCCCCCCCCCCCCCCCCACCTGAGGTCACCGGGCCCCCCCCCCTCCACCCACCCTCCGTCGCTCCCGGAACTAACCTTAAACGCCTCCTTTCACCTTCACAGCAAGCAGCAGCAGGGCAGACCTCTCCTTCCTTCCATGCCCCGCCCTCATGGACATTACGTCAGGCAAGGGCGAGACACGGAAGGAAGGAGTGGCCTGCCCTGCTGCTGCAAAGGTGAAAGGAGGCATTTAAGGTTAGTTCTGGGAGCGACGGAGGGTGGGCGGGCCAACCCCGATCCAACCCTGATGTTTCCCCGAAAAATAAGACAGCCCCTGAAAATAAGAACTAGCGCATTTTGGGGGGCAAAAATTAATATAAGACAGTGTCTTATTTTCAGGGAAACACGGTATTAGTGCTGTCTCTTTAAATTCAGTGGTTAAAAAGTAGTGTGGCTGCCACATTAGTCCAAGTGGAAGTATAGAAATAAGGTTTAATAAATTTTAAAACATGAATATAATGTGATACCCTTTAGTGGACGAACATAATGGGTTTTCTGGGGGGGGGGGGAGGTTCTTGCTGTTTTGTTTAATTCTTGATAAAACATAAACAAATTAAAAGGGAATCTCTTATATTTTTGGATTAATGTTAGTTTCATCTGATTTTATAGCATCTGTTTTAAAAATGTGTGTTGATGCTGTTTTGTACTGCCTCAGTATGGAGGGTGGGTTTGGGCATGGGGAAGAGCTAAGAAGGGATTGGGGGGGGGCGGGGTATTATTCTGTATCCTAAAATTGTTTCTCTGATATGTTCACAGTTCTTGTTTTGAATTTGTCTTTTGGACACTTTGGTGTGATTTATACTTTTCAATTGCAATAACAAGAGTTAAACATGTGTGCTGTACACTTCTCTTAGTGCACTGTCAGAAAACAGCAAGGCAGTTGGTCCGCCAAATCCAATGCGGAAAATAAAACAATGAGGCAGATCTTGAAAAGAAACAAAGTCTTTATTAGTAGATTAAAAGCTCCCAGGTATTCAGCATAAAATGCTCGACATGGTCGTGTTTTCACTGCAACCACAGCGTTTGTTTTTGAGAGACTGTTCCCAGAATTTAGTTTTCTGTGTTTTTATAACCACACCAGCCTGGTTTATTTTGAAGTTTTTATCAGCTGGTGACCTTTTGCCCCTGACACAGCCATTCTTGTACTGGCAAAAACATGGCCATGTCGGGCATTTTATGTTGAATAGCTGGGAGCTTTTAATCTACTAATAAAGACGGGGTTTTTTTTCCACAAGGTCTGCCTCATTGTTTTATTTTCCACTTCTCTTAGTGCTACAGAAATGAATAGTACTAGCAACTGATTCCAGTAACACTAGGCGTCTCCTAGTAATGCAGAATTAGAGTGCCATACAAGGACTAAGGTGATGCCATCAAAAAACTTCATGCATGTACAAGGTGAGGTGAAAAAAAAAAAAAAAAAAAAGAGTACCCCCCCTTACAGTTTTTTGTCATTTTCTCAGCAACTGCTTTGAATTTCAACGAAAAAATTTCACATACTTTAGTCTTCATACTTACATATTACTAGTAAACAACATTTGATTATCTTAAGCTATGTTGATGTTACTGACGTTTTAGCATTACTACCTAGAGATTTTTGCATGTTAAAAGTGTTCAAGCTGAAAACACAGTAAAATAATGTCATACAATTATAATTTGTCAGAATTTTGCAGTCACTTAAAAGGTATTACATATCGGCTTTCTAAAATCAGGTTTTATACATGTGTGAAAGCTCAAACCCCTGGATTCTATATAAGCCGACTAAAGTTGCTGATTTGCCCGCAACTTCAATGTTAATGAGCCAATCACATCAATAATTGGCTGCTCACTACAATTATTGGAGTTAATTGGTATTAATTGGGAGTTATGCACACATCATATTCTGCAACGCTGTGCGTGGAACTCCTGTAGCATGTAATTTCAAGAGGCATGGAAAGAGCGTTTCAGGGGGAGTTCCTGGGGTGTTCCTAGAATTTACATGCATTGTTACAGAATAGACTCAATCGGTGCCTAAAGTCAGGCATCGTTTATGCGCTTAGCACTATTCTATAAAGAACATGGATCCTTTATAGGACAGTGCTCGGAACTTAAATTTTCAGCACTCTTTATAGAATTTAGTCCAAAGTGTCCACCCCCCAGCTTTAAACGCAGGTCTTTAGTCGCTTTAGGAAGTTCTTAACAGCCTTGACGATCAGTCCCTATGGTTTGCTGTTAACTGAAGAATTTCCTTGAGTTTGGCGATTGTTTGTGGCTTGGGGTGGAGCTTGTGATAGGCCTCCAACATCGCTCCCCAGACAAAAGTCTATGATACTGTGGGTCCCCAATCATAATAGCCCTGAGAAAAAAGACTTGTAACAAAATAACCCTTGACATTGACAAAATGGCCCCTTCCACAAAACAACCCTTGACAAAATAGCCCCTACACAAAATAGCCCCCTTAACAAAACAGCCCCCTAAGAATAAATAACACATCACAAAAAATATAACTACAACTGAAATCTTCACTGATAAAGACTCCTACTAGAATTCAATTGCATAAAGCATATATATATATAAACAAAATTCTATAGCTACAAACTGGTATTCATGATCTGTTCTGCTATTTAAAGAAACTATTCTTCCATCAACATACTATTTAAAAAACAAAACAATATTGTCATCATTTTCATAGTCTTACCAACCTTATCCTGTTTGGCAAGGTAAGATTATTAGGAAAAAAATGCAGTCCCTTATTCTGGGCAGCCTGATCGGGCCCTTTTGTCGGGTGGGGTGGGGGCTAACTTGTCAAGGGTTATATTATGGGAAGGCCATTTTGACAGTGGCTGTTATGTCAGGGAGCTTTATTTGTTTGGAGCTTTCTTGTCGGGGCTATTTTGACCAGGTACCGTCACTGTGATGTCATTAACAGTAAGCTGTTACGTGAACCCTGAATTTAAACAGTAGATATTTATTTATTTATTGCATTTGTATCCCACATTTTCCCACCTTTTTGCGGGCTCAAAGTGGCTTACAATACATTAAGAATAATGGAAATTACATTTTGTTCCAATTCGGTTATGGATTACATTGTGAAGAGTTATACAAAACAAATCAAATCAAATCAGAGTATCGTTAAGGAATAAATCAATGGAAAAGAATATAGAAACATTGAAAGGAAAACAACGAAAAACTAGAGATTCTGAGGACAATATATAGCATATAAACAACGGATAGCCTATGGTATACATCTTCTTTGGTTAAGGTATGAGTGTGGTGTGTAAATGAATGTCACTAAAATGGGGATACATTATACATAGGAATAAGAGTAAAACCACAAAAATGGAGAAAAATGCAGAGTTGTACATTCTAATAGATGGATAGAGAATCCATAAAATATCAAATACATACGTCGTCTGTCAATGGAATACATAAATTAAAATTACAGAACAAACATAAGTCATTTGACAAAGAAATGCATAAAACTCCATTAAGACGAAAGTAAAATGACAAAAGGCACCTTAATGTGAACATAAAAAATACATATACATAATATATAATAATAAAAAGTACATCTTTGTGTTGTGTAGAAAAGTCTGTCTGCATTTCTCTGGTTGTGATGAAATGTATCAATAGCTATCAATGAAATGAAAACGGTAACGGAATTCAAACATGCGTGGGATAAACATAAAGGAATCCTGTTCAGAAGGAATGGATCCTAAGGAGCTTAGCCGAGATTGGGTGGCAGAGCCGGTGGCGGGAGACGGAGATGGTGCTGGGCAGACTTATACGGTCTGTGCCAGAGCCGGAGGTGGGAGGCGGGACTGGTGGTTGGGAGGCGGGGATGGTGCTGGGCAGACTTATACGGTCTGTGCCAGAACCAGTGGTGGGAGGTGGGGCTGGTGGTTGGGAGGCAGGGATAGTGCTGGGCAGACTTATATGGTCTGTGCCCTGAAAAGGACAGGTACAAATCAAGGTAAGATATACACAAAAAGTAGCTCATATGAGTTTATCTTGTTGGGCAGACTGGATGGACTGTGCAGGTCTTTTTCTGCCGTCATCTACTATGTTACTGTTATGTTACTATGTTACCCTGTTTTGTTTTTTTTTAATAAAAGGTAGTTTTACAGTGCAAACATTTTTGAACATGAAAAATATCACTGGGCGATCTGCAACTTCACCGTGTTTAAAGATAATCTTATTACACTCCGCACATAAATGCAGATATTTGCAAATAAAGCTGTAAATTTTCAAACTGAAATTCCAAGCGATTGCTGAGAAAACAGCAAAAAACTCTAGTTTTTTTTTTTTGCCTCACTCTGTAGTTAAGCCTAATGCATCACTGCAATTCCTTAAAATAATCCTGTTCTAAATATACGCTATTGCTAAAAAACTGAAGGGTACTAAATTTTAACGCACAGTAACAGGAGACTGTGTGCAGTAATTGCCATTGTGCTTGTAGGAATTACACAGGCATGGTGGCCAGTACTGCACGATAACATTTTCAGCATGTGCTATTGTTTAGTAAACATAACGCTGCAAGTTCTGTGGAGAACGATTAGTGTGTTCAGTTACAGAAACCGTCTATTAAAAAAATGTGCATGTTTCAAAATGGAATTACTTTGTATTTGTTCTACAAATTAAATTGTACCATTTTGTTAGAAGTCAGCCGCCTCCAGGACCCGCATTAGTTGTGTACAAGGCTACCGCGAGTCAATAAACAGGCTTCTATTTTCAAAATATAAGAACATAAGAGTTGCCACACTGGGACAGACTGAAGGTCCATCAAGCCCAGCAACCCGTTTCCAACAGTGGCCAATCCAGGTTACAAGTACCTGGCAAGAACCTTGTCATTCTTACACAAAAGCTGAATTAAAACCATACTAATAATCTGTATGTTTTCACTAAATAAGCAGACTACACAGCCAGAGAAATGCAAAAAATGAGGCCTCTCTGGAGCAATCAAATCTTTCTCGAATCTGCAGCCATCTATTTCCAATTACAGCACAAATTCTACAAATTTACTTTGTTCAAATATACAGCTGCTCCCAATTTTTGCCAACAGATTCACCTACTATTTCTAAATATCAAAAATTGATAGAAACATATTACAAGGTATTTAAAAGAAATGATCATGACGCTGCATGTGGCTGCCTCACCAAGACCTCATCTAATTCTGCATCTGGTCCTCATCAAAGAACGACACAGTGATCCTTCTTGTTGTGTGGTGTTTTGTTCTTTCCTATAACATTTTATAGTTCTTTTCTTTTTCTATGTATTTGTTGAGTATTTTTCCCTGCCTTGACCTGTATTGATTTGACAATATATCAAGTTTTAATAAACGATAAACGACAAGAGTGTTCAATGCTCTGTTTTCAAACAGAATCTGTTCTAGCTATGTTTAAATACTCACTTTTCTATACAGCAGTGAAAAACAAAATCAAGTTTCTGACAAACCTAAGAGCGTATAAGTAAAGCTATTTAAATGATGCTTCTTCATGTACAGAGGTTACACTTGTTCCTTAAAACTAATTTTTCACTAGACTCTGAAAAGCCAAAGGGGCAGAATCACAGGAAATACCAGTTTGAAAGCATGTATTCATAGACTACAAGTGAAAACAAACAAAAAAAAGTTACCTATTGTGCAACAGCAATGCCCAATGGCACTGGAGTCATTCCTATCACCACCACACGCTAAGCCAAGGGTGTGAAAGCTGCAGGCTGTAAAGCTCCTCAATCTTCCAGCCCACCATACTTCCCCTACCCACAGCTGAATCAGGCCCATGAAAGAATTCTGCAGCTTTTTTCATACACAAGTGACAAAGGTGACAAGGCTGGCAAGACTCCCAGACTCCACCAGCCAAAGACAACAGTACAGAACAGCAACAAACTATACAGTCCTCTCCATAAGTAGATGTGTTATATGGCCCTTCTCTTGAAACGTTTGGGACCCTTTGCCAGTAGCATAACCAGAATCTTTCTTTGGGGGGGGGGGGGGGCAGCGGTTAATATTAGGGCTGTGCATTAATTGCGATTAACGCGTTATTAATCGTGATTTTAAAAATTTATCTTGATTAAAAATGAACCACCCTCCCCGCCCACATGCACAGTCGGTCCGGCATCTCTCCCTCCCTTCCTGGACCGCCAGCAGCTTTCCCTTCCCAGTTTACCTTTTTATTTGCAGTAAGTCTTCACCCTGCAGCGGCAGTGTATTGAAACACTGCCTTGGCCTGCACCGGGCCTTTCCTTCTGACCTGTCCCGCCCCCTTCTGACACAATTTCCTGTTTTCAGAAGGGGCTGGACAGGTCAGAAGGAAAGGCCTTCGCCCTGCAGCAGCAGCATATTGAAAGGTAAAGTGGAAGGGGACGGGAGAGAGAGCCAACAGCAGTCCAGGAGAGATGCCAGACAAACTGGGAGTGCGGGTGAGGGAGGGAGGGGGAAATTGAGAGAACATCGCAGGAGAAGAGGTGAGGCACATAGAGAGAGAGAGAGAGAGAGAGAATGGTTGAAGGCACAGGGGGGAACATATGAGAAAGAGAATGAGCTCAGGCCCCCTCTAGAGCTGCAGTACCTGTTCAATGGCTGGTGCCCTGCCAGCCCTGCCAGCCAAAGAAATCCGCTGCCTGAGTCACCCCCTTCCTCCTCGCACTGCCTCAGGAATGAGGAAGTCAGTGGGGTACCTCCAATCACCAAAGCTTGCACTCCCCAAGCATGCTCAGTTCATGCATGAACTGAGCATGCTCGGGGTGTGCTGGCATTGGCGGCTGAAAGCACTCAGGTGACTTCCTTGCTCCTGAGGCAGCACAAGGAGGAAGTGGGACGCTTTGGCAGTGGATTTCTTCCACTGGCTTCAACAACCCCACCAACAAAGGTATGATATATCATGTGGGGGGGGGGGTGAGGAGTAAGAGGAAATGCGTGCCTCCCCCCACTCCATACCTATGCCACCCCCTCCCCCAATAGACTGCTGGCTATGCCCTGCAATTAACTGCAACTCAAAATTTTAATCGAAATGCAGCTCTAGTTAATATGGATGGGTACTAGGCACCATTTCCTCTGCCTCGCTTTACTCTTCCCCCCTTACCTTAGCTGATCCACAAGCCCAGCAAGCTGAAGAAATTCAGCAGTCAGCAGCAGCATGTTGACCCCTTGACCACTGCCAAGTAGACATCTACAGTCTGGGCCCCATAAATGGCAAAGGCACACATTTGTTGCATTTGTATCCCACATTTTCCCACCTATTTGCAGGCTCAATGTGGCTTACATAGTACCGTGATGGCAATCGCCAATTCTGGTACAAAGGCTGTAGTGGGCTTCAACAGCAACTCCAGTAGTTGGGAAGTAGGATAGGTGACAGGCAGACTTCTATGGTCTCTGCCCCAAAATTGGCAGGGACAGCGAGAGAAATTTTAATATACTAGTGTTTAACCATGAAGAAGTGCAGAAGAATGCCAGATTCAACTCTGGCCAACTTGCTGGGCAGAATGGATGGGCCTCGCAGAGGTCTATCTGTCGACATTTACCTTGTTATGTTGATGCTGGCATCACAAGACCGGTTAGTTCTCATGCATGAATGAAGTGCAAGAACTGAGCATGCTCAATTTGGTGCCACGCTTTTCCCAACTTTGGGTGGCTCCAGATTTCTTCAGCTGGTGGGGCTTGGGGATCCCTGCCAGCTGCATGAATGGTGCACCTAAGGGAAAAACAGATGGGTCTGGCCTGCAAACTGGGTTTCTCAGGATATAACATTCAAAAAAATCTCCCTCTATCCAACACCAACAGTAGCGCCAACATATTTATGGATAAGCCATGCTGGTCTATCTGCCATCATTTACTGTGTTAAGAAAATCCTGAAGGACATGACAAATAGAAAAACATCACTGTAATCTTTATGTGCTGGGACAGCTTTTGTTGAAAAAAAACAAAAGATGTACTTCGTGTGTGTTTTCTAGACCACAAAGGTCAACCTTCTTCAAACTTCACTACAAGGCTGAGGGAAGGAAGCAAGCTAAACCATTTTAATAGGCTTTTCAGTCTGCAAAAACTGGTCTAATCTTGAAGACACTTGAGTTAGATTTACTAAAATGTGCTGCCACTTTATGCCATTAAAACACATTATTAGCAAAAAGGTCTCACTGCATACAATGGGATCCACAGTAAATGACATTCTTTGGTGCACATTAACACGTAGTAACTTAGTGGCACATTTTTGTAAATCTAACCTAAAGTGTTTAGCCCCAAATTTCTTAGAAGAACATAAGACTAGGCATACTAGGTCAGACCAATGGTCAATCTAGCCCAGTATCCTACTTCAAGCAGTGGCCAATCCAGGACACAAGTACCTGGCAGAAACCCAATTAATAGAACCATTCCATGCTACCAATCGCACGGCAAGCAGTAGCTCCTTCCATGTCCATCTCATTAAGACTATGGACTTTTCCTCCAGGAACTTGGCCAAACCTTACCCAGATACGCTAACCACCATTACCACATCCTCTGGGAACGATTTCCAGAGCTCAACTGTTCTTTGAGTAAAAAGTATTTGTTTTAAAAGTATTCCCATGCAATATCATTGAGTGTCCCCTTTGTACTTTTTGAATGAGTGAAAAATCGATTCACCTCCACCGCTCAGGATTTTGTAGACCTCAATCATATCCTCCCTCAGTCTCTTTTCCAAGCTGAAGAGCCCTAACCTCTTTAGCCTTTCCTCATATGGGAGCAGTTCCATCCACTCTATCATTTTGGTCTCTCTTCTTTGAACCTTTTCTAATTCCACTATATCTTTTTTGAGATATGGCGACTAGAATTGAATGCAATACTCAAGGTGAGGTCGCACCATGGAGCGATACAGAGGCATAATAATATTTTTTGTCTTATTTTGCATCCCTCGCCTAATAATTCCTAGCATCCCATTTGCTTTTTTGGCTGCTGCCACACACTGGGCAGAAGATTACCGCATATTGTCTACAGTGACACCTAGGTCTTTTTCTTGAGTGCTGACTCCTAAAGTGGACCCTAGCATCAGATAAGTATGATTCTGATTATTCTTCCCAATGTGCACTTGTCTACATTAGATTTCATCTGCCATCTGGATGCCCAGTCTTCCAGTTTCCTAAGGTCTTCCTGTAATTTTTCACAATCCGCATGCGTTTTGACAACTTCAAATAGTTTTGTGTCATCTGCAAATTTAATCACCTCACTCATCATTCCAATTTCCAGATCATTTATAAATAAAAGTTAAAAAGCACCAGTCCCAGTACAGATCCCTGTGGCACTCCACTATTCACCCTCTTCCACTGAGAAACATGGCCATTTAACCCTACCCTCTGTTTTCTGTCCAATAACCAATTCTTAATCCATAGAAGGATATTGCCTCCTATCCCATGATTCTTTTATTTTTCCCAGGAGTCTATCATGAGGAACTTTGTCAAAAGCTTTCTGAAAATCTAGATATACTACATCAACCGGTTCACCTTTATTGACATGCTTATTCACGCCTTCAAAGAAATGAAGCAAATTGGTGAGGCAAGACTTCCCTTGGCTGAACCCATGCGGACTCTGTGCCATTAAACCGTGTTTGTCTGTGTTCTGTCATTTTATTTTTTATAATAGTTTCCACTATTTTGCCCAGCACTGAAGTCAGGCTTACCAGTCTGTAATTTCCAGGATCACCCCTAGAATCCTTTTTTTAAAAAATCAGTATCACATTGGCCACCCTCCAGTCTTCAGGTACTACGGACGATTTAATGACAGGTTACTAGCAGCAGATCAGCAATTTCACGTTTGAGTTCTCTCAGGTATCTAATACACAAACACTGTTAGAAGTGGAAGTTTCCTGTACCCAGGAAGCTGGATAAACTGTTATCAGAATTCCTCCACTTGGCATAATAACTTATCAGCCTTCATAATAGCAGTTGTGATAAAGCATTAGCTTTTGTCTTCCTCAGTTTCTGTTTATAAAAAGTAATGCAGCTGTCATGTTAGTTCACTTTACGCAGTTATAAAGAGTCATTTATTTTCTAAAACTATCCCCATCAACATGCGAATTATTGTGGTATTAAACAGCAGAAATTAAAATCTGATGGGGTGGGGGAGAAAAAAAAACTTCACATCTTGGGCCAGTCACAAAATTCATTCTATTTACAGAGTTTGGTATGTCTCATTCAGATAGATATGCATAAGATCTTAATTTCGGGATCCTCTGCCTCCGACATCATTGTTGCTACAAATGACTAGTATCGTTAACAGAAAGGTAGCATTAAAGATGAGAATGTGTCAAGAACCAGATGAATGCTAAGAGAAAGAAACCTGTATCCTTGTAGAGATCTTAATGGGGGAGGGGGGACACGGGAGTGAATCCACGCAAAATATACATCCATTTAAGTAGTATCACAAGCCAATTATTAATTCTTCTCTTACATCAGTAGCCATTCCTACCTTTCTTCTCTGGGGCTGCTCTACGTCTTGACGGAGACACCAGCTCCTTTACAATTTGCAGGGCTTGAATCATTGCTAGTTATCAAGAGAAGACACCAGCTGCTAAACTCGGATTACAACAGGTTTCATCATTACAGCTCGTTCCATTCTGGCTTCAGTGAGCTCAAGCAATGCTGAAGCAGGAGCTGCGTTTTACCCTTCAGAAAAAGGCTTTCTGAGTTACTTAAGAGACAGATATCCGAAACAAATGAAGGCAGTCTGTGCCGGCCGCTGCAATGGACTCCACACAGCCCCTGGCAAGTGGGGTAAAAGCGACCCTCGGTAAATCATCAAAGCCAGAGCACTGAAGTGGTTCTGCAAGCCAGGATGCATTTTGTCTATGAATGGCAAAAGCCAGCACCACGGTTTAGCACATTATGCGGGTGAAAAAAACATGAAAAAAGGTCAAACTGTAGTCGGGGACAGTTCAAATCAAAAAAGTATCAATTTTCAATCATAACCAAAAAAGAAGTTTCTCTAATTTACTATCTTAGTTTGTGGTTGTTTGTGACAAGAAATGCAGGTATTTTTTAAAATGCAGAACAAGTATTAATAAAAAAGAAACCTAGCTTATTGAAAAATATTAAGCCAAACAAAAGGAAAGGTTTGTACTTCAGTCCAAGCTGTATCTAGCACCTGCGAGATGCTTCTTCACTTATAAATACGCATAGACCTCCAGCATCACGGTGCATGACTAGAATTCCAATACCCTGCAGAGCACAGCAAAGCACACTGAAATTCCTCCATATGCCTGCTCTTTCTTACCACCAGAGGCACCAACTACTGAATGTCAACAGAACTAGCCTTCCGTCTGTCAAGCACCTTCCAATTCTAAGTTGTGGACTTAAAGGGCTGAATTTTATGAAACACTAGATACACATGTCCATCATTCAGAATCCAGCTTTGCCAAAAGAAATCATAAAACCAGATCAAATGTAAGGGGAAAGATGATTGTTACAGAGTGAAAAGCGTTATTCCTCAACTTTCTCAAACTAGCATTACCAGGACCTGCCAATTGGTCTGGTGCTGAACTGCTGACTCAGGAGCAGAACTTGAATCTCAGGGTTCAATCCAGGTCTCTTCCGGGTCTGTTGCTGAATCAGCACCGTAGCAGTTGTCACAGAAGAATCATTTTCTGGGACTCTTAAAACTATGCAAATCTAGGTAACGCATATTCATTAGATAAAACTTTGCTCCAGGACAGGGGTGGAAACCACTAAGGAAAAATGTCCTCAAATGAGAAGCTCGTAGCATGCTGGCTCTAACATACTTCAGATCTTGGTATAAATACAAAATAAATACAGCTAGTTTCTAGGGTCACAAAATGAGAGCAATGCTAACTTTCAAAACTGTATCCGAGGCAGAGCACATTAAGCTCTCTCTGAAGGGCACTTAGGAAGCTGGGAATGAGAAGTTTGAATAAAAGGATCTTGGTAGCCATGTTTCTAGCTTTCTGATTTTTCAATATTGTTTTAATCTGAAAGTATTAACAGACTGACTGTGCCACGCT
Organism: Microcaecilia unicolor; assembly: GCF_901765095.1. Taxonomy (NCBI): domain Eukaryota; kingdom Metazoa; phylum Chordata; class Amphibia; order Gymnophiona; family Siphonopidae; genus Microcaecilia; species Microcaecilia unicolor. The sequence continues at coordinate 7,295,940 of NC_044040.1, read as the reverse complement.
GCAATAGTAGATGTTTGTACTGTGTAAGTTAATGACAGGGCAGGATGGGCCAATCCTGTCCCTATAATTTGCAAATCCTGTTGAAAAATGTTAGAAGACAAAGGCTAAAAGCCTGAAATGTAGAGTAAAAACAAAAGGGTTGCACAAAACAAAATTCTGCAAGTAATTCCTTCTCTTGGCCCAGTAGTTTCGCTTTTCTCGTCTATCTCCTTGGAACCAGTGTTGTGATGCTTGGAATGCCCTCCCGCGGGAGGTGGTGGAGAGGAAAACGGTAACGGAATTCAAACATGCATGGGATAAACTTAAAGGAATCCTCCTCAGAAGGAAGGGATCCCCAGAAGCTTAGCCGGCGGTGGGAGGCAGGGCAGACTTATACGGTCTGTGCCAGAGCCAGTGGTGGGAGGCGGGACTGGTGGTTGGGAGGCGGGGATAGTGCTGGGCAGACTTATACGGTCTGTGCCAGAGCCGGTGGTGGGAGGCGGGGCTGGTGGTTGGGAGGCGGGGATAGTGCTGGGCAGACTTATATGCTGGGCAGACTTATACGGTCTGTGCCAGAGCCGGTGGTGGGAGGCGGGGCTGGTGGTTGGGAGGCGGGGATAGTGCTGGGCAGACTTATACAGTCTGTGCCAGAGCCAGTGGTGGGAGGCGGGGCAGGTGGTTGGGGGGGGCGGGGATAGTGCTGGGCAGACTTATACGGTCTGTGCCCTGAAAAAGACAGGTACAAATCAAGGTAAGGTATACACAAAAAATGGCACATGTGAGTTTATCATGTTGGGCAGACTGGGTGGACCGTGCAGGTCTTTTTCTGCCGTCATCTACTATGTTACTATGTAATTCCTTCTCTTGGCCCAGTAGTTTCGCTTTTCTCGTCTATCTCCTTGGAACCAGTGTTGTGATGCTCCATTCACTATCATCTTAATTCTCGGTCTTCTCCCAATGTTTTTAGTTCAAAGTCTGCAACGCTGAGACCCATTCAACAGAGCACTTCCAGGCCCCAACTCATGGGATCTACATCCAAGCCTGTAGAGGCTGTCCTTAATAATCATCATGACACCCTCCCCTCCCCCCAGGGTGCAAACACTCAACTTAGGGATCAAACACGTCTAAAAAAAAATAACCTCTAGGTGTGGTACTTAAACTTTGTCCATTATCCCCTCAATGCCCAGTGTGAAATAACAGCAATACAAACAAATCTATAAACTCTAATCAGGGTATATCATATAATGAAATTCACTTCTCACTCATCCTCTCCCAATCTAAAAAATAAAATAATCCAAAAAATAAAAATATAAAAAAAAAATAAAGATGTACAATCAATTCATAACCCATCCACCCCATTCAGTAATCACCACCAGCTAAACTAAATTTAATTGTCTTTCAATGTATGTTGTAGGGTAATATGAATTCAATATTTATGACTGCTTGGATCTCTTTTTATTTTTACGCAGCAGCAACCACAATAAGATCCATTCATCCTACCAAACCTCTGTTTCACTTTGTATATATCTCACAGTTTGCAGGCAAAATAGTCAGTCATTTTCATTTTCTTTTCCTGACAGCTTCCCATTAACCATGTTAAACATTTTAAGACAAAAACAGGTTTTGTGGGAATTCCCTATTCAAGAATCCTGAAGTTGTCAAAACACTCTGCAGCCCAACCAATGGATTAAAAGCAGTTTTTGCTGGTGTGCCAAACACCATGCAGGGGCTCTGCAGTGGCTTTTAAAGTATCAGAATGTCTGGAATGAAGACTAAACCCAACAGCAGCAGCCCAGACGGATGCTTAGCATTGCAGAGCTATTCCCAGCCCTGCAGAACAGACTAAGGAGGGTCTTAGAGGGAAGGAAAACACAAAGTTAAGGAGGCTCAATTGTATCTTAGAAGCAACATAAGCTCCGTCTTCCACAGTAAGTTTACTGCGAACAAAATGAAGTACAAAGTGTAACAAAGGATTCCGAGATGCAGTGATTTGCCAAAAAATTTCCAAGGGAGAGAAAAAAATTAAGCAATCTTGATCATTATTCATGAACAAACATGAGAGCCTATGAAACCAAAACTGCTGACGTCAGATGTGTAAACAAGTTCAGGTCCAGATTTTGTTTGCCAAGAATTTAAAATGAGTTTAATTTACAAAAAAAAAACAAAGAAGCAGCAGAAGTGGAATGCAAGCCACATTAGTATTCATGATAGCTCATTTCATGAATAATTTAGAAAGGCTAGCAGAACATCAGTTTTACAGAACTTTCACCATATATAACGATACCTAGTAATTACCGAGGTTAGCTATTTAATCCTCATAGCACTGCGGACGTTGCAAAATGTGAAGAGTATATGAAAATTAAGGCCACGATCAGCTATGATGAGACACTATCTTGCATTTCCTTGAGACCTGAAACCAGCAGGCCGACCAACTATCAATGGTGACGATCATAAGAGAATGTATTAAGCATTTCTATTGATCAACTATAAAAAAAATTAGCATGTTAAATCACAGATAGCCCATTCTGAGACCCTGCCAGGCATTTGGGACATAGACTGGGCACTGTTAGATTTGACAGATTAATAGTCTACCCAGTCTAACAGTTCTTATGTTTTGTGTCTCCTATAACATCTGTCCATATCAGATTCCTAAGTCTCAAGACTAATGTGAATTTCACATAAATATGTAAGTACATGCACACTAATAACTGATTTTGGAAAACAAGGTTTATAGATAAACCTGTGTTCCTTAATACTTAAGAGCCATGTCAATCATCACATACAGTCTTGTCATTAAATATCAGTGTTTCTTACAGAAAGAACCCTACCATGGTGCAAAATTTTGTTATATAACTGCTTATCCAGTATGAAACCAGTCTAGACTAGAGTTGAGAACCAATTCATAAAGGCAACAGAGCACAATCTTTTCGTACCATCTGTTCCACGGGGTTAAGTCTGCTATTGAAATGAAAGGCGTAATCTGCACCTTCCTGGGCAGACGAGATGGACTGAAATGGTCTTTATCTGCCCTCATTTACATAACATCTTCATCCCACCCCACCTCCACCCCCAATTAAGATGACAATCTCAACTGGAACAAGGACTCTCTGAAAACCAAAATCAACAATTCCTTTCATATAGGTGGGAAATGGGAACCTTTGTTTTCATTTTTATTTCCCCAGAAATTTAGACTTTATTACACCAGCAAAAACAGGAGTGGAGTGGGCCTAGTGGTTAGAGCACCGGTCTTGCAATCCAGAGGTGGCCAGTTCAAATTCCACTGCTGCTCCTTGTGATCTTGGGCAAGTCACTTAACCCTCCATTGCCTCAGGTACAAACTTAGATTGTGAGCTCTCCTGAGACAGAGAAATATCCAGAGTACCTGAATGGAACTCACCTTGAGCAAAGGTGTGAGCAAAATCTAAATAAATGAATAGCAAGATTCTAGAATCCTAAAGAGTAACAAGATTCCATGCAGAATCTCAGAGTAGCAAAATGCCATGTAGAACCTCAAAGAATAGGAGTGGAGGTGTGGCCAAGTGGACCACCGGTCTTGCAATCCAGAGGTGGCCAGTTCAAATTCCACTGCTGCTCCTTGTGATCTTGGGCAAGTCACTTAACCCTCCATTGCCTCAGGTACAAACTTAGATTGTGAACCCTCCTGGGACAGAGAAATATCCAGAGTACCTGAATGTAACTCACCTTGAGCTACTACTGAAGAAGGTGTGAGCAAAATCTAAATAAAAGAATAAAAGGCTTATTATTCTAGGGCCCAACCTGACATGCCTCTCGTGCTAATCAAAATTGTGCGTCAGAACCCACCTTGCTTCTGTTCTCCCAGATTCTCCTCTTGCCATTGCCCATGGTTGCACTGTTTGGCTTTCCATCTGTTGGCTCCTTCCCCAACCAACGCCACTTTTAAGGCTTTGTGAGGTTTGAGTTGCCCAATGCCCATCTTCCCACTGTTCTTCCAAGAAAAAAAGTCTACTGTCAAAGTATAGGCACCCTTCTGCTCTAAATGCCAACTACTCTTCTTTCAATAAGGGGCGGCCTTAAGCCATGGCACCTCTCCTTGGGTCTAGGCACAGGGTTCCACTGGTGGCAGCACTGCTTCCTAGTACTATAATCAATCATCAAGTACCAATATTTAGGTTCCCGGGAGACCTGGTTCTGATATTAAATTTATTGGGTGAGAGGTTCTCGAGCTCAGGGAAGAAAAATAAAGTTAAAAAAAATAAGAATATTGTTGGATTATGACTTGGATGACATTTCCCCTTCTAAAACCTCATATAGGAGGAAAACGAAGAAACCTTGAGATTGTCAACAATTTATGAAAAAGAGGGGTTGAGGGGGGGATATGATAGAGGTTTACAAAATACTATGTGGAAAAGAATGGGTGAAAGTGAATCAACCGTTTACTCTTTCAAAAAGTACAAAGACTAGGGGGCACTCCATGAAGTTACATAGTGGTACATTTAAAACAAATAGGAGAAAAAAATGTTTTCACTCAAGACAGGAACTCGTTGCCAGAGGATGTTTTAAAAGCAGTTAGCATTACTGGATTTTAAAAGGCTTGGACAAGTTCCTGGAGGAAAACAAAATCCAGAAACCGCTATTAAGACAAACGTGGGGAATGCCACTACTTATTCCTAGCAGTACGAGGCATCAAATCTTGCTACTTCTTGGGTCTCTGCATGGTCCTTGCGACCTGGATTGGCCACTATTGGAAGCAGGATTCTGAGCTACACGGACCATCGGACTGACCCAGTAGGATTCTGAGCTACACGGACCATCGGTCTGATCCAGTAGGATTTTGAGCTACACGGACCATCGGTCTGATCCAGTAGGATTCTGAGCTACACGGACCATCGGTCTGATCCAGTAGGATTCTGAGCTACACGGACCATCGGTCTGATCCAGTAGGATTCTGAGCTACACGGACCATCGGTCTGATCCAGTAGGATTCTGAGCTACACGGACCATCGGTCTGATCCAGTAGGATTCTGAGCTACACGGACCATCGGTCTGATCCAGTAGGATTCTGAGCTACACGGACCATCGGTCTGATCCAGTAGGATTCTGAGCTACACGGACCATCGGTCTGACCCAGTAGGATTCTGAGCTACACGGACCATCGGTCTGATCCAGTAGGATTCTGAGCTACATGGACCATCGGTCTGACCCAGTAGGATTCTGAGCTACACGGACCATCGGTCTGATCCAGTAGGATTCTGAGCTACATGGACCATCGGTCTGACCCAGTAGGATTCTGAGCTACACGGACCATCGGTCTGATCCAGTAGGATTCTGAGCTACATGGACCATCGGTCTGATCCAGTAGGATTCTGAGCTACACGGACCATCGGTCTGATCCAGTAGGATTCTGAGCTACATGGACCATCGGTCTGATCCAGTAGGATTCTGAGCTACACGGACCATCGGTCTGATCCAGTAGGATTCTGAGCTACATGGACCATCGGTCTGACCCAGTAGGATTCTGAGCTACATGGACCATCAGTCTGACCCAGTAGGATTCTGAGCTACATGGACCATCGGTCTGACCCAGTAGGATTCTGAGCTACACTGACCATCGGTCTTATTGCTATTCTTATGCTCTTATTCTACAGTTATTATTATTTTTATTATTTATTGGGATTTATTTACTGCCTTTTTGAAGGCATTCACTCAAGGCGGTGTACAGTAAGAATAGATCAAACATGAGCAGGAGGCAATTAGAGCAGTAAAGCAGTTAAGTGGCTATGTTTAGTTACTAAAATAGCCTTTTCTTTAAAGGTCACTTTGTCCGGTTATCATTTTCTTTCTAATAACCTGCTCTCCAAAAGGTTTTCACTAAATGAGTTATGGGATTTATTAACATTTAAATAAGGACTCCGCTTGCTAAAGTTAAAAATGTACAACAGAACCTGCACCAGCACTAATGAGAAGGAATGCCTTTCAGAGTAAACTGCTGTCAAAGTCTAATAAGTCAAAAGATAGATTTAGCATACAAAAGAATTATGTTCTAAGAAGCTACAAAAGATAATACATCATGATATAAATGAGTTTCATCAGCTGCTTAGGGTAGCAAATGTGTTATTTACCCATTCCTATTTAAACTTAATTTTCTAGTCACTGGAAAAAAAAACCCAAGCAATAATTTGCATGCACTGAACTTCTAACAATACACAGAGCTAGGGCAGGGAGATTATTAATACTGAAATCTAATGAAGTCAGATACAGAGAGCATATGCAGTATTTCTTTCAACAGCCTTATGAAAAAATTCTGTCTGTAACTGGAAGACACGTATAGCATAACTTAATATGCTTTTATTTTACCCTCAGCGCCCCCTTTCCCTGGCAACAAGTTTAACTACCGGCAAAATTCTACAGCAGTCCCACGAAGAGAGACTGAATGAGCTACAGCTCTGATTCTTTGGGATCCGCTGAATTGAAGAAACAAAAGGAAGAAGAACCAGCCTTTGCAGAAAGAACAGAACATAAACAGAAAAGGTGACAAAAAAAGTCCCAAACTAATGGTGCAGTGCAGAAATTTATAGGTATCAAAGACTCAACACGAGCCATGTTTCGGCCTTAAGACCTGCCTCAGAAATCTACAAAAATAAAAACTATATATATATATATGAAGGTGGATCTTTTCCATTCTTCAAATACAGTTATGTATGTGTATCACTATGTGCAATTGTATCCATTCTTTTAGATATTGTGTTCATTACACAAATATAGATCATTGTTTAACTGCTGGTATTGGTATGTATTGATTTATATGTCGCTAACATTCCTTACCCTCATCTCTCCTATTCTATATTACACCTGGGCTGTACTTATGCTATGCCTTGATTGATTTATATATTTTTATTATTCTCGCATAGTGTCTATTTCTTATCTGCTTATGTATATAGTTTTTATCTTTAATTCTATTTTTGTAGCCTCCTGAGGCAGGCCTTATGGCCAAAACATGGCTCGCGTTGAGTCTCTTGAAACCTACTAATAAATTTTTGCACCACACCATTGGCTTGGGACTTTTCTGTCACCCTTGCTGTTTGTGTTCTATTCTTTGAGATCCACTTCCACGACATCATAAAATCCAAGTTTTGGGGATAAGTTGCTAATCCAAGATCCCCGCTGTGGACATGAAATCTAATGAAAATTGTCTTGGAACATTTAAACACTGCGCTTCAAGCACAGCACAGGTTTCATTGAAGAGGCCACAAAAATTGTTAACTCCTCCCTGGTGGAAGGGTAGCTGCCAACAACACTAACAAGAGCTGTGGTGTGGCCCCTACTGAAAAAAGAGCTCCCTTGAGCAGGACAAGCTTGAAAACTACCGACCAGTCTCTAACATTCCTTTCCTGGCAAAACTTATAGAACAGGCAGTCTTGCATTCAACTCAATGATCGGCTAAATGAAAATAATTGCTAGACCCATGTCAATCTGGCTTCAGACCTGGGTACGGAACAGAGACAAGGGATTTGCCTCGAAACAGTGTTGCCGGATTTCTCAGCAGCTTTTGACACTGCTTACGAGGCTGGCAGAAACAGGTATTATTGGCCCGGTATTTACATGGTTCAAATCATGTTTGTCAGACAGACAACAATCAGTTTTGTTCGACAGAAGCATATCATTACCTTGGGCACTGGACTGTGGGGTGCAACAGGGATCCATATCATCTCCCATTTTATTTAATATCTACCTCAAGCCTCTGGCTGAGTTGCTTCAATCAACTGGCACAAAATTCTGCATCTGTGCTGATTTATTTATTTTATTTATTTATTTACGTCAATTTATATACCGTATCTTATTGCTACTGCAAGACAGAACGGTTTACAATTTATAAAAAGAAGCAATACAATAAGTACAAATTGGACAAACATTAGAACTCCAATCATTACAGGAAAGCACAGCAAACCCACAAACTAGCTACATAAGATGAAAACAGTATAACTCATGATTAGTACACAGGAGAACACCGCAAATACAAAATTAAATACATAATATAATCTACACAGACAGATAATACAGTTTTGACTTAGTATATATTACAGATGCCCAATTTATAACCTTTCTTCCATTATTCTAAATTCTGATCTACATACTCGATAAAGTAGAAGGTTTTCAAAAGTTTCCGAAAATGAAAGTAAGATTTCTCAAGTCTGATCTCTTTTGGAAGGCCATTCCAAAGAGAGGGAGACAGATAGAAAAAAGCCGAATTCCGTGTAGATTCCCATCTAGCCCTAGTGAGAGGAGGAATCACTAACCTGTTGTCTGTCAGGGATCTAAGGGTTCGTGTGGCAGTGTAAGGAATAGTTAGATTTGACAGATAGTCAGGATTTAGTGTATAAAAAGCCTTATGGGTCAAAACTAAAGCTTTAAACTTAACTCTTGCTTCAACCGGAAGCCAGTGCAGTTGATGTAGCAAAGGTGTTACTCTGTCATCCCTCCGGGCCCTACAAATCATACGTGCTGCAGTATTCTGTATTCTTTGTAGTCGCTTCAAGCTAGCTTGAGTGATCCCTGAATATATGATATTACAATAGTCTAAGCGTGAGGTAATATAAGCAGATGTCAACGTTTTAAGGGAATCCTTACTAATTGAATTCCTAACTGACCGAAGTCTCCTAAGATGGAAAAAAGATTTTTTCACTACATCAGATATTTGTTCCTCGAAAGTCAGAGCAGAATCAATTATAACCCCAAGGTATCTAAAAGATTTAACTGTAGGGATATTCTTGCCAAATAGCATAGGTACCACTGCTGGCCATGTGCCCTGTCCTACTATCCAAGATGTTATAGTCTTATCTGGATTTAATACTAATTGATATGTTGTGAGCCAATCTGCCACTTTATCCAGACAAATTTGTAGTGGTGTAAGATCCATATTAGATGGTTTAACATAATGAATAAGAAGAAAATCGTCCGCATAAGAATAAAAACTAATACCCATTGTTTGAATGAGAAGTGCCAAGGGACTGACATATAGATGGTATGCAACTACTTGTGCCAACTGAACCAAGTCTACACACAGCTTTGAATAAACTGACTCCCTGTCTAACTGCAACTATCTAACACCAACTATCTAAATAAACACTCAATACTGCATGACGCCCAATCAGGATTCCGATCGAATCATAGTACAGAAACAGTATTAATTACCCTCATGACTAAATTTAAACAAATGATTGCAACCGGCAACAATATACTCCTCCTACAATTTGACATGTCAAGTGCCTTCGACATGGTTGACCACGGAATCCTATTACACATACTCGAATATTTTGGCATTGGAGGAAACGTCCTAAACTGGTTCAAGGGGTTCCTAACCAAGCGTTCATACCAAGTCACATCAAAGTCAGCCACGTCTACCGCATGGACACCTGAATGTGGAGTACCACAAGGATCACCTCTCTCACCAAACATCTTCAACCTAATGATGATCCCCTTGGCAAAACTCCTATCAAACCATAACCTCAACCCATATATATACGCCGATGATGTAACAATATACATCCCTTTCAAACAAGACATCAAAGAAATCTCCAATGAAATCAACCAAAGTCTACACATCATGAACACCTGGGCAGATGCATTTCGTCTGAAACTAAATGCAGAAAAAACTCAGTGCCTGATACTTACTTCCCAATACAACACGAAGGAATTCACCGCTATAAATACACCAAAACTAAACCTTCCAATCTCAGAAACACTAAAAATCCTTGGAGTTACCATCGACCGCCACCTAACACTCGAAACCCATGCAAACAACACAACCAAAAAAATGTTCTACTGCATGTGGAAACTGAAAAGAATAAGACCATTCTTCCCAAGATCCGTCTTCCGCAGCCTAGTGCAATCCCTCGTACTCAGCCATCTGGACTACTGCAACTCACTGTACGCAGGCTGCAAAGAGCAAATACTGAGGAAACTTCAAACACCCCAGAATACAGCAGCCAGACTCATATTCGGAAAACCAAAATATGAAAGTGCAAAACCATTATGAGAGAAGCTACACTGGCTCCCACTCAAGGAATGCATTACTTTTAAAGTATGCACACTAGTCCACAAAATTATTCACGGAGAAGCCCCAGCCTACATGTCTGAGTTAATCGACTTACCACCCAGAAACGCAAAAAAATCATCCAGAACTTTCCTCAACCTCCACTTCCCTAACTGCAAGGGCCTGAAATACAAGGCGCTGCACGCGTCAACCTTTTCTTACATGAGCACGCAGGATTGGAACGCGCTGCCGCGTGGCCTGAAAACGATCTGCGAACAAACCAACTTCCGCAAATTATTGAAAACACATCTTTTTGAGAAAATTTACGGAAAGAACCAAAACACATAAAATCCACACTCACTGTTCAGTAATACATCAACACATCCACTTATGAATTTTCTATCCTGAAACCTCACCACACTCATACCTCTACTCACAAAAAAAAAAAAATGTATATCATATGTTTTCTGTTATGATATATTGCCCCTTAGCTCCTCGTTGTTTCCTTCCAATGTTTCAACGTTCTTTTCCATTGATATATTCCTTAACGATACTTTGATTTTGTCTCGTATAACTCTTCACAATGTAATCCATAACCGAATTGTAACAAAATGTATTTCCATCATTCATAATGTATTGTAAGCCACACTGAGCCCGCAAAAAGGTGGGAAAATGTGGGATACAAATGCAATAAATAAATAAAAACTCAGAAATGGGCAAAAAAAAAAAAAAACAACAAAATCTGCCTAAACCCAAGCAAAACACAGTTTCTTTGGGTACCTAACACAAGTGTACAAGTGACTTCAAAATACCTTTTTCGTAAGTATGAATTCCCCATGAAACCACAGATCAGGAATCCTGGGATACTGCTGGACTCATCACTCACTCTGATCCTGCCAATTCAAACCTTTAAAAACTGTCTCTATCACCTGTGGCAACTATAAAATCTCTCTCCATTTATTGAAAAGACAAGTCTGACTACTGTGTTCCATGTCATGACTAGACTACTGTAATGCCCTATACACTGGTCAAACCAAAAAGAGTTTGCATCAGCTCCAACTAATTCAGAATGCTGCAGCCGGACTGATAGAAGGCTGCAAGTGACGTGACCACATTACACCCTTCCTGTAAAAACTACACTGGCTACCAGTATCTTACAGGGCTAAATTTTAAAATCTGTTTGATGTTCAAAGTCCTCAGACAAAATGGACCAGAGTACCTGAAGAATAAGTTAGCTGTCCACACGCCTTTGAGACCTCTAAGGTCCTCTCAAGGAGCTTCACTATCTGTATCCTCATCAAAAGAAATTGTGCAATGTGATACCCGCCAGCTGGCCTTCTCAGGAACTTACTCCCAGAGGGGCTACCTCTACTTCAGGAAGCAGGTGAAAGCCTGGCTCTTCTCCCAAGCCTTTAATACATTGGGTGACTGACTATGCACTCACTCTGCACCTGGACTAGCTTGCTGCACACCCTGTAACTTAAACCAGTTCCTCATATCTTGTTTAACAGTACAAAGACTTTTTGCCTTGAGTTTCGCCATCCATCTATTTATCTAATTGACTCTGTACCATCCATCCTGTCACCATCTACATATCTGCAGTGGCCCTTCAGCTAGATAGAAAAGCATTAACACCGAATCTATGTTATTTGAATATTCTATTGTTTGCTTATTAGGTGTTTCATTGTATCACATCTACGTTATTAGAATATTCTTCCATGCTGTCTATTATGGTATTGTTTGTACTGTAATAAAGGAGTAGCCTAGTGGTTAATGCAGCGAACTATGACTCTGGGGAAGTGACTCTGGGCAAGACACTAAACCCTCCATTGTCCCAGGTACAAATAAGAAAATCCTGGAGAAGGACCATGATTGACCGGCAAAAGTACATATGAGAATGGAGTGGATATAGCACCGTTCACGGAAGCGAGTGTGTATGAACTTGAAAATCTAAAGGTGGACAAAACCATGGGATTGGACGGGATCCACCCCAGGATATTCAGGGAGCTCAAAGAGGTTCTGGCGGGTCCTCTTAAAGATCTCTCTATATAAAAGGCAACACCAACATTCTATGAAGCCTCCAGCCGGAAGTGTGAAGGGGGCGAGATATCCGGTTTCCCTATGAGTGTCTGCCCCGCCCTCTGTGTAACACAGTCAGTGAAGGAAAACAGCAGAGCACGAAATCAAATCGCTGGCTCTGTAACAGTGAATGACTCAGAGGGGGGAGGGGAGAGAGGGCAGAGGGCAGGGACACACACACTCCCACATGCACACAGAAGAAAACATTGCTAGCCCCCGTTTCATTTGCATCAGAAACGGGGCTTTTTTACTAGTTTGTTTAATAAATCCTTGGAGACGGGAGAGGTTCCGTGGGATGTGGTCCCTCTTCACAAAAGTGGTGATAGGGAAGAAGCTGGAAACTACAGGCCGGTAAGCCTCACTTCGATTATTGGAAAAGTAATGGAAGCAATGCTGAAGGAAAGGATAGTGAATTTCCTGGAAGCCAATAAGTTGCAAGATCTGAGACAACATGGTTTTACCAAAGGTAAATCGTGCCAAACGAATCTCAATGAATTCTTTGACTGGGTGACCGGAGAATTGAATCAGGAACGTGCTATAGATGTAAGCTTTTGACACTGTTCCCCACAGGAGGCTCTTGAATAAACTTGAGAGGCTGAAGATAGGACCCAACGTGGTGAACTAGATTAGGAACTGGTTGATGGACAGACACCAAAGCGTGGTGGTTAATGGAATTCACTCGGATGAGGGAAAGATGAGTAGTGGAGTGCCTCAGGAATCGGTGCTGGGGCCGATTCTGTTCAATATATTTGTGAGTGATATTGCCGAAGGGTTAGAAGGTAAAATTTGCCTTTTTGCGGATGACACCAAGATTTGTAACAGAGAAGACATATAAAGTAGCGCATGAGTTTATCTTGTTGGGCAGGTCTTTTTCTGCCGTCACCTACTATGTTACTATTCCCTTTCCCAAGTTTACCTCATTTATTGTATTTATGTTTACATTTGGTCATTTTATTATTATTACGATATTAACAAAATTGTAAGTTTTATGTTAAACTGGACCTGCTGTACCGCCTTGGGTGAATCTGTTCATAAAGGAGGTTAATGAATCCCAATCAATAAATAAATACTTCAGATTTATTTATTGGGAGGCAGGACTGGTGGTTGGGAGGCGGGGATAGTGCTGGGCAGACTTATATGGTCTGTGCCAGAGCCGGTGGTGGGAGGCGGGGCGGGTGGTTGGGAGGCAAGGATAGTGCTGGGCAGACTTATATGGTCTGTGCCAGAACCGGTGGTGGGAGGCGGGGCGGGTGGTTGGGAGGCGGGGATAGTGCTGGGCAGACTTATATGGTCTGTGCCAGAACCGGTGGTGGGAGGCGGGGCGGGTGGTTGGGAGGCAGGGATAGTGCTGGGCAGACTTATATGGTCTGTGCCAGAACCGGTGGTGGGAGGCGGGGCGGGTGGTTGGGAGGCGGGGATAGTGCTGGGCAGACTTATATGGTCTGTTCCAGAACCGGTGGTGGGAAGCGGGGCTGGTGGTTGGGAGGCGGGGATAGTGCTGGGCAGACTTATATGGTCTGTGCCAGAGCCGGTGGTGGGAGGCGGGGCGGGTGGTTGGGAGGCAGGGATAGTGCTGGGTAGACTTACACGGTCTGTGCACAAAAGGACAGGTACAAATCAAGGTAAGGTATACACAAAAAGCAGCACATATGAGTTTATCTTGTTGGGCAGACTGGATGGACCATGCAGGTCTTTTTCTGCCGTCATCTATGTATGTAATCTTACATCCCATTATGAAATGACAAAATAAGGATGAGAAAAATCTTTGCCTTCTGCCACAGGAGTGGAGTGACCTAATGGTTAGTGAAGGGGGCTGCAGACCTGGGGAACTGGATTCAGTTCCCGCTGCTGCCTAACGGTCGGCAGTGGATTGAGATCCTGGGAAACCGGGTTCAATTCCCTCTGGAGCTCCATGTGACCCTGGGCAAGTCACTTAGCCCTCCATTGCCCCAGGTACAATATACTTAGATCGTGAGCCCATCAGAGACAGTACGAGTAGCTATACAATTGTATGTAAACCGCCTCAATTTGTGCTCAAAAGAGGCAGTATATCAAATTACTCCAATAACAACATACATCTTGCTAGTTTAACTGGACAATGCTTTATATAAAAATGCTCCAGAAAAAGAAATAACTTTCTTCGATACACCAAAGCCTCCTGGGAAGCACTATTTGAAAACCAGCCAATAGCACAACATTATTTTCAAATTCTGTGAGTTAGTACACTCAGTATTATCATCAGAAACAAATAAGCACAAAGGTAAAACCACGTGGAAACTAAGCAGAATAATCTAGCACTGTATACTGTAGAAAAACACAACTAAGCTACAATAGAAAGACCATGGCTAAGAATCTCTTGCATTGAAGAAGAGGAAAAAAAAAAAAAAGAGAGAGACACTTGCGTTCCTTTAAACGTGAGCTACCCTTGTCCACCCAAACCCACTTCTCCTCTCCCTCCACTCTCTATTTCAGTCGATAACACCCTCATCCTCCCCGTCTCATCTGCCCGCAACCTCAGAGTCATCTTCGACTCCTCCCTCTCCTTCTCTGCCCATATCCAGCAGACAGCCAAGACCTGTTGCTTCTTTCTCTATAACATCAGCAAAATTCGCCCTTTCCTCTCTGAGCACACCACCCGAACTCTCATCCACTCTCTCATCACCTCTTGCCTTGACTACTGCAACCTACTCCTCACTGGCCTTCCACTTAACCATCTATCCCCCCTTCAATCCGTTCAGAACTCTGCTGCGCGTCTTATCTTCTGCCTAGACTGATATGCTCATATCACCCCTCTCCTCAAGTCACTTCACTGGCTTCCGATCAGGTACCACATACAGTTCAAGCTTCTCCTACTAGCCTACAAATCTGCAGCCCCTCACTACCTCTCTACCCTCATCTCCCCTTACGCTCCTACCTGTAACCTCCGCTCACAGGACAAATCCCTCCTCTCAGTACCCTTCTCCACCACCGCCAACTCCAGACTCCGCCCTTTCTGCCTCACCTCACCCTATGCATGGAATAAACTCCCTGAGCCCATACGCCAAGCCCCCTCCCTGCCTATCTTCAAATCCTTGCTCAAAGCCCACCTCTTCAATGTCGCTTTCGGCACCTAACCATTGTACCTCTATCCAGGAAATCTAGACTGCCTCAATCTTGATTGACTGCACTTTTTGTCCTTTAGATTGTAAGCTCCTTTGAGTAGGGACTGTCCTTCTTTGTTAATTGTTCAGCGCTGCGCAACCCTGGTAGCGCTTTAGAAATGTTAAATAGTAGTAGTTCTCACAGTACATAGTGTTATATTTTTATTGGCCTGATACTGACAAATAGGTTTTGATAGAATTTTAACTATCAACATTAGCCTTCAGAAGGGAATATTGTGGGGTCTCAATGGTGACCTTCACAATATGACCTCCTTTTCTCGATACCACCCATACTTTACACAACAAAACACATTAGCAGCCTTCACGGTTGGTTTTATTATATTGACGGTGGTTAATTTTTTCCATTTCATTCCTTATGTAAACAACCACAAATCAGATTCACAGCTCTATTCACTGTACATTTGTTACAGCTGAGAAAGATTATCTAATGTGCTGATAGTGTTTCAGCGCAAGAGTGAGATTTCTAATCACCACTCATTATGGTTCTTTTACTTATCAGCTTTTCCCAGAAGCCAGTGATCGACTATCTGCTCAGCAACATATATATATATATATATATATATATTTTGCAGCTATTCATACTGAAATCACCATTTATACTGGACTTCAAAAACCATCTGGTCAACCATGCCTACTAAATTGGCTGTGGCATCAGATTATCTGGGTTTGATGAGGTTAGAATGTACTGCAGAGGTAGTACGCCCGAGGGAGGGTCTGGAGAAATGAGAATATGTGGAAATTGGAATAGGATAAGCAACTTACGTAGGATCTAGGACAGAGAAATTAAGACGTAGTACAAACGGACAAGAAGAATGGATTGATTGCAATGTGCCTGAAGCATATTTTACCGAAACAGAAAATGGCAGCAAATAAGAACCAGAAGGCCCATGTAACTCTGCCCTTTCCTGATCCAGTACCAGAGAGAGAGCCTTCCAATGTCAGATTGCTCTCACATCTTTCTCAAAGTGCAATTATTTCATAATTAAATCCCCTCTACATGAGAAATTATGGTTTGACACGTATTACTGTCTTCCTCCTCTCACACCGACTGCTAGCTCTAACCAAGCCTTGGGTTATGTATCACATCTGATGTTATGGTAGAACTAAGATACATGGCACACTGAAAATGTTAGGGGAAAAAATAATACAGAAAAGAGCAAATATTTATAATTTGAACCAAAAAAAACGTATTAAGACAAAAGATCTGTATCTGACCATCAATTTCCATCTCTTCAGTTTCTCTTTCAGAAGCAGATAAAACAGAGATGACAAACAGAGCTAAGAATAGATTATACTTTGATCCTAGGATTGTTTTTATAGTTGTTTTCTTTTATTGTGAAAATGTATTATTAAATGTTTTATCTGGAATCTGCTAGAATACTAAGATACAGCAAACTATACATTAAATAAATAAATCACTTAATGGGAAGCACAAGATGAGATTTTTTTTGGGGGGGGTATCAGGAACTATAATTTATCAACAGCAATTTTAAAAGTCTGAAAAATCAAGGCTTAAATTCACTTGAGTCTTTGGCGAATAGCTAGTCAAAAATCTGAACAGATAAAATAGGTCAGTTTAATAATAACATACTAAAATATCCCAGACCAGGACTCTGTCCTCCAAATAAGCTGACAGTCAATTAGAAATTGTGCATTTCTCGACAGCAACCTACTCCAGTTGGCTCTGAAGACACTCTGGCTTGGATCTGAAGACACAGAACACACTTAGAAGGGGTATGTTCAGACCCCAAACGCAGAAAAGGGGTGGGGAAGAGTAGCAGTGCCACAAACAGTCCGAATGCACTGGAGACGGTGCTGTAGCAAATGGGAAAAACTCAATGGTGCCTCAAAAAGGACGAAGAACCACAGAAAAAAATAAAGGAAAGTCCTGATCAGGGCTCAGGCCTAAGTACGGTCTACTGAGTGTGGTAAATAAAGGAAAAAAACGAAAGAAAATCGAACCGGAAGAAATTGAATCCTGATGACGCACAGAACTAAAGAAAATTTTAAAAGTCGTCACAAAAAGAATCTCTGTTAAAGAACCGAACCGTTAGCTGTGAGGCGAGAAGGAAAAATACGTCCTCTCCTCACCATGGGGGGGGGGGGGGGGAAGACTGTTGGTTCCGCACTCGTATGGCGGGCCGGAAGGCACTCACGCATGCTCGGTGGGGGTGGCTCATGCTCCAAAGAGCTCCGTAAAAGCTTGCTACAAGCTCCGGACCGGGCAACACGGACCACGTTGCCACATGTGAGAACTGCTTGTCCTCCGAGAAAAACAAAAGCACATATAGAATTACAAAAAAGATGCTCACCTTTTACTTCAACAAAGCACAAGTGAGCTGTGCTGTCAGGGCTCAGATAGTGGACCTTGCTAACAAGTTAAATTCGGAAATTTATTTTTTCGGGGTGGGGTGGGGATTTATGAATTGCCCTTATGAAGAGATTCACAAATGATGGTGTATAGCAAATAAAGTTTAACATAAAATTTACAATTTTGTTACCAGCATAACAATAGTAAAAATTGTTTTAAAAGTGCAACGTATCTAATGCGCCACATTTTTAATTGTTTGGGAATTTCTTCACCAGTACAAACAGAAGGAAAATAGAAAAACAAATACCCTTTTTCCCAACTAAATGCCAGTAAGTTTATTTATTTATTTATTTAGATTTTGCTCACACCTTTTTCAGTAGTAGCTCAAGGTGAGTTCCATTCAGGTACTCTGGATATTTCTCTGTCCCAGGAGGGCTCACAATCTAAGTCTGTACCTGAGGCAATGGAGGGTTAAGTGACTTGCCCAAGATCACAAGGAGCAGCAGTGGGATTTGAACCGGCCACCTCTGGATTGCAAGACCGGTGCTCTAACCACTAGGCCACTCCTCCGCATTGCATGTACAGAATCCGCTCTCCCACTGCCCCTGCCACAAACAACTGTTAATGACTAACAGTCATCTCATTAAAGGTGCTCCAATTATATTCATAAACAATCCTAAGGATGGTATGTTCATTTCAGTTCATTCGAGCATCTCTTACCCAGGAACCAACTAATTTTGAGAGAATACACAGAGACTAAATTACCATTATTAACATGAGACAAAATCAATTCAGCTTAGGGGTAGCAGCTGAATTAAGTGGCTATAGTTAGTTGCTTTCTGTCACTCCAGATAGCAAAACCGGCGGTCTTGAGGTCCATACGATTTCCTACAGGACACAGACCTTAACGTTTGCAATGAAGTGTTCAATACGTTGCACTATAAAAGCTTGTAAAGCCAGCAGGGGAGGGGGGGGTAGGGTTAGGAAGGGTTTACTGGAATAAGTATCTGTTATTGGACAATACTAGTATGTTTACCATTTGACTATTGGAGTATACCTTTGAAGTTTGTATTCTTTTCATTTTTCTAAACCTTCAAAAAAAAAAAAAAAAAAAAAAAAAAAAAGAGCTAGTAAAGCTTCAGGAAATGCTTTCAGCGTTGTACCCTGTAGATAGAACTCCTTGGCTTTCTGCTTTTACTGCAACAGCAGCCCTCCCCCCCCCCCCCCCCCCAATGCAGCCACTGAAAAGGCAGGTAAGGAAACATGCCAGTTCCCTACTGCAGCAGATCAGCTGCTGCAGGAACAGCCACAGAGCTTACTAACCTCTCTCACATTTCACACACAGGAACTATCCTACAGAGAAAGTCACTATAGGCCCTGTTTACTAAGCCGCGCTACAGGTGCGTTATCATTATTAGAAAGTGCTAACCATGTAGATGCCCATAACAGGGGCATAGCTACGTGGGGCCCCCGTAGATTTCGCCCTGGACCCCCCTGCCGACGACCCTCTCGACACCCCCCTCCCGCTGCCAACTCGCCATCGCTATCTGCTACCTTTGCTGGCAGAGGACCACAACCCCCACTAGCCAAGGTCCTTCGTTCTGTTTCTGAGTCTGATGTTCTGCACATACGTGCAGGACGTCAGACTCAGAATGAAGGAAGAAGAGGACCTCGGCTGGCAGGGGTTGGGTCCCCCGTCAGCAAAGGTAGGCGACAACGGGGGAGGGTTGGCGACAGGAGGGGGGGATCAAGAGGGTCATTGGGGGGGGGGAGGTCAAAGTTGGTGGTGGCGGCGGTGCTGAGGGGGCCTAAAATGTGCCCCCTCACCTCAGGCTCCCTCCTAGGGGTGTCTACACGGTTAGCACGTGCTTATTTTTAGCACACGCTAAAAACACTAGTGCACCTTAGTAAACACATTCTTCACAGACTTTAATCCAACACATTAATACATATTTCAAAGAACAGTTACACAAATGTTCAGTAAATCCTTTAAAACATAATTAAAAATACACCTGAATTTTAAACATTTATTCAGGTGTAAATTATCTGCCTCACTTCTGTTCAAATTACAAAGCCCACTGCATTTTTGAGAGAGGAAGGTAGAAAAGAATTTCAGCTATACCTTCCACTAAAAATGCAAAAGCGCTACTTTGGTCCAATCAATATTGGGGCTCAGCTGGAATAAAATTAAAGAGCATTCTACAGCAGCCAGGCAGAAGGCTTACTCCGATCAGAAGCTGTAAATTACTGGAAAAAAAAAATCTAACTAGTCAACAAAAGAATAAAGTCCCAGAAACACTATAAAACCTGTCCCTCCTCAGATTCTAATTATTCACTTTGCAATTTCTGATTCTGATTGAATGGTCCAGGCAAGTTAAAAGTTTCCTTTCTCCAAACAATACACATGAAAGAAACTTAAAGTAAAACTGAGGTCTGGTGCCACAACGAACAGGAGGAAATATTTTTTTTTACTCAGCAAATAGTTAAGCTCTGGAACTTATCGCCAGAGGATGTGGATACAGCCTAAAGGACAGTTGATTCAAAAGCTTCTTGGAAGCAGTATCCACATTCAGTGGTGAAACCACAACCAACAGCGCCCCCCCCCCCCCCCCCCCCCCCCCAATGCTTTCAGTGAGCGGAAAGCCAAGCAGACCAGATTGTGAGGACATCCAACCAAATAGGACCTCCCAGCTCCACACAAGAAATCTCTGGGAACCCCAGCAACTACTGGAACCAATGCAGCATGGAGCTATGTATGTAACCCCCACAAATAGCAGCCTGAATATTCGGGGCCCCACTGAAAATGCCAGACAGAGCTGCTGCTTCTTTTCATGGAGCTCCCTAAAGGCCAAGCCCCCTTTCATGACCACAGTAACCAAGGCGTCCACCTTTGGAAAGACCCAACACATCTCAACCTCCTCAGTGAAGGCATAGAGGACAACCAAGAGCACCAGCCACCCTGAAGGGACCATCCAGGGACTCCCAGTCCTCCCATCATCATGCGGATGACGGCCTTATAGAGTGGAAAATGCTTGGGGGCCCTGGGGAGGCCTGCTGCAGGAGGTTTAAACATAGCCAAGGCCCCCATGACCTTGTCTAAGAGACAAGACAGCTCCTCATGACATAAGAGCTGGAACCCATGGAACTGCTCTTCTTCCCGACAAGGAGTGTCCTCGGAACCAGAGCCCATGGAGGATTGGAAGCCTGAAAGGTACTTGGAGGCCTCCTCCATTCCCTCCAAAGAACCCAGACCCTCCAGAATGACCAGATCCATTCTACGGTGCCGAGACCCAAAATGGGGCCCCTGTCAATCCCTTTGTGGCTCCTACCGAAGGATGAGGGTTAGGGCTAGGATTAGATCCCAAGACAGCACCTGTGCAGGGCCTACCTAACCATCTGGGTCAAGCTGTGGAGCCAAAAAACACCGGAGGCCCCTCCCTGCAGAGGCACTCAAGGTGGACAGAAATGATAAAGCCTGTCAAATGACTTCATTCTCCCTGTGAGTGAATTGAGAGTGAAGGGAGGATTGTAACTGCCAATTTGCTTTGGCAGGAACACCGAGGCACATATAAAATGTTCAGTGAGATAAAAGACAGCTCAGCTGCTGACTCCAGCATATTTCTCTGCCATCCCTGGCTCTCTCTGGGTGTGCCTAAAGGGGAAATTCCCTACTTACAGCCCCTGCCAAAGGGCATAAAGCTAGCCAGGTCAATTTTGTGTGTGTTGTGTGTTGTGTGTGTTGTGTGTGTTGTGTGTGTTGTGTGTGTTGTGTGTGTGTGTGTGTGTGTGTGTGTGTGTGTGTGTGTGTGTGTGTGTGTGTGTGTGTGTGTGTGTGTGTGTGTGTGTGTGTGTGTGTGTGTGTGTGTGTGTGTGTGTGTGTGTGTGTGTGTGTGTGTGTGTGTGTGTGTGTGTGTGTGTGTGTGTGTGTGTGTGTGTGTGTGTGTGTGTGTGTTGCTGAAGTGAGCACTTTTGGAAAGCCTGGGAGCTATGCTGCTGATGTCACTGGCAGAACTCAGTTTTCTATACCTCCACCTGCTGGTATGAAGGGATAACACCCATTTGTGCAGAACGGTGGAACTGACACTAAGGCATTACGGAAAGCAAATCAGTTAAGGAGGAACTAGAGAAGTAGCATAAGAGAACAGAATAAGAGACTAGGCAATGCTGGAAGGGATTAAAACTGCCAAGAGGAGATATTTATCAAAAAGTGATAAACTCCAGTAATAATGTCTTTTTTGTGTATGGTGTACAGCGCTGCATATGCCTTGTAGCGCTATAGAAATGATAAGTAGTAATAAGCCAAGAGAGCTACTCCAGGTTTTACGAGCTTGGACTAAAGTGCCCAATCTGGAAATGAGCATTAGACTTTGCTGATCACTTTGAATTACAGAGAAAACATGGCTGCACTTCAGTCAGGGAGCTAGAGAGTTTTCCCCACTATTTGTAATGGACATACTAGAGGTCACTTAAACAATGAATCCAATGGTTTGTGCATTGGATCCATTGGGAGAGACTGAAACAGAAGTTTTGTGCCTTAGTGAATACTATACCTAGGAAGGCAGAGATAAGACCAATTTTAAGAGAGGCACCTTGGCTCTTAGTCAGAACATTACAAACCTATGTCAAACCTGCCTTATATAGGTAAGGTGGTGCCTACTGATTTTTTGATGAGTAGAAATGGGGAATCCTGATTGAAATGTATAAAGCAAATACATCATAGTATGAACACTCCGATTTCACTGCTCGATGACCTTTACAAGGAAATGGATAGGGAAAGAAGCAGCATTAATCTGAATTCGATACAGTTAATAATAATCTTCTGTTGGAGGCAGCGAGAGAAAATGAAATTGTTGGGAGTATTCTGCAGTGTTTTTCCCTTTGCTTGTCAGATACAACTGTCAAGCAGGGATTCTGTTCGCAAGAATGGTGGAGACGCTGTGAGCAGTGGTATGCGATGGGTGGGGCCTGGGCCCACTCAAAATTATAGCACCCTTGTTTAGGCTGGCAGGGATCCCAAGCACTGCAGCTGAAGAGGTCATGCTTTGCTGCAGCTGGCAAAACTCTCTCTAGGCCACTGCCAAGCCAGCCCTCCTCCCTCCTATGCAGTCACAAAAACTGAGCATGCATGTGGCCTATAGAGAGTGTTGTCAAGTGCGGTGAGTAAGGGAGATTTCAGGGCCACTGGAGCAGGACCTCTTCAGCTGGCAGGGCTTAGGGATCCCCATCAGCTCGTCTTTAATGAATTTGGGGTCACATCTGCTGCTACACCACTAGCTGTGAAGTCCCACAGGGATCAGTTCTGTCCCCCACAGTTGTTCAGTTTGGTTTTGATTTCTCTATCAAGGGTCACAGAGGAGCAGGGATGGCATACAGATTTAGTAGCCAGTCCCTAAGGGGGACTTGCCAGGTACTTGTGACCTGGATTGGTCACTGTTGGAAGCAGGATACTGGGCTAGATGAACCACTGGTCTGACCCAGTAAGGTTATTCTTATGCTCTTAATGGTGGTAATTGGACTGGTTTTAGTGTAATCATCTGAAGCTTATCATCAAGGAAACAGAAGTGCTGTAGGCAGGGAAACAAAGCAGATCTAGGGAACACTATTTCATTTGGAGATGTTTAATCAAAATTAGCAGACTCTCTCTCAAGACTTAGTGGTGTAGACAGACATTGGGTTGCAGTTTAAAGACTATATTTTCCAAAAGGATTCTTCTGGCAGTCATAAGGTACTCGGGCATGTTTTTCCCCAACTGATCTTAAAACGCTGACCAAAGCCTGAGTAATTTCACAAATGCATCACTAACTCAGTGCTGGTAGGTCTCTAGCGTGCCCACGTGGCACTCGCTATCAGTTCAAACTACTGGAAGTCGAGGCCCATCCTGTTAGAATATCAATGAAATGCTTTGATGTCCCCATGCATACCCCCACCCTCCCACTCTGTCAGACTGTCAAAGTAATGCTTTGATGTTTCTCTCATATATACTATCTGCTACCACATTTGCTTATTTCCGATCTGAGGAAGAAGGGCAACCTTCGAAAGCTAATCAAGAAATGTATTAAGTTATGTCCAATAAAAAAGGTATCATCTTATTTTCTTTTCCATGTTTTATTTTGTTTGATTTCTATTGATAACCTTTAAGAGTGGACTAACACGGCTACCACACCTCTCTACTGGTGAAATGAATAAGTTGTAAGGATACAACTGTTCTACAACCTATGGAACAAAAGATAGATTTAAGACTGGACAATAACTGGAGGGAAGAGCCAAGTAAAAAGAATATTTCTTGATAATGGACCGGACAATCGCTGGTTTCCACATGGGAGGTACCTGATCAGTAGAAACAGGCATAGTCAAGATGAATGGAAAAAAAGTCTGATAGATGAATAGACCAAATCCCATCTAAAAATAAAAAGCAAGTACTTGCCTCCATGGACAGAATTACTTGTCTAGCATGAAAGTTCTTGGAAGGCTGAAAGAGGACCGAGGAAAATTTTTAAGAATAATCTGTGCTCTTATAACTTGAATAATCATGACTTCTCAGTACTGAGGCAAGACGCAGTGAAGAAACAGAAGAGAATTCCTCCTTATCATTGTTAATTTTGAGAAGTTTGATGTAAAGAGCTCTACTGGGAGAATTGAAGAAGAGTGTTATATAGTAACAGTAGTGGAGGAAAAGGGATTAAAAAAAATATCAAAGAATGCCTGAGTAATTATGACTCAATTGAATAATAGAAGAAAAGGGATTCTTAAGAACACTGTAATAATCTTGCAGATGTTCCTTGCACAAAATAGGGATTGTGAAGTTTAGTTCTCTTCCTGCCCATTTGGATTGTTTCATGAGACGGAATCCCAGATGATATCATGATTTCCTATGACAACATTTAGGATGGTGAACAGTTAAAGGAGCTATTTTTTCCCACTTTCTTCCAATTCCTTCATGTTGACATTCCAGATCCGGATCTGTCTGGACAAGGATAAGTTATCAAACTTTGAAAAAAGGAACATTTAGATAAGAACACGTTTAAATCCACTTTGGCTAAATTCCAGGTCAGCTTGGAAGAGTATAGCTTAATACTTAAAAACAGAAGAGAACTTGAAAGGAGACCATGACATCAGAAAAATAAAGAAACAGTTTAATAACCAACAGAAGGAACTTGATTTAAAGACAATCTAGAGTGCAACTCACTCGCACGGCAATGGAGAAAGGATGTGCTGAGAGAACGCTAGACCAGTTATAAAGGATATGAAGTTATTATCAATTATTTTAGTTGGGTTACTTGCATTAACATTGAAATCAGCTAAAATGATCACATTTCTAAATCATGTACAGTAATATCAGATACAAAGAGTAAGCGTTCATCCCACAAGTGAACTGGCATAGACAGAGGACGATAGAGAATGAAAAACAGAAGAATCAATGAAGCGCAATAATGTATCTATGAGACACGTTTATATATTGTAATGGAATCGTATATGCAAATAAGACAGCTATACAATCCTACTTTTTATTTCTACAAAGTGCTGTATACCTGGGGGAGGGGGAGGATGCTATGATGGAGGTAGCCACAACGCAGTCTTTAAGCCATGTCTCTGTCATACACAATGGTGATCTAATATAAAGCCCTGTACTACTGGGTCACTTTGCTCCATAAGGATCTAAGGGGAGCCACTGCTTGCCCTGGGATTGGTAGCATGGAATCCCACTACTATTTGGGATTTTCCAGGTACTTGTGACCTGCATTGGCCACTGTTAGAAGCAGGATACTGGGCTAGATGGACCACTTCTCTGACCCAATATTTATTTATTACATTAGTACCCCGTGCTTTCCCACTCATCGCAGGCTCAATGCGGCTTACATAGTAACAAGAGAATACAATCAATAGCAACAGAATCAACAAAGGAGAATGTGATAGGACAAATGAACAAGGAGTAAATGGGATAGAATAAGCTATTCTTATTTTCTTAAGGTTTCAGTGACACTGCATGAAGAGGTTCAGTCCTTTGGCTTGGTATATATTCAGTAGATATACGTAGGCAAGATGTCAGAGCCCTTGTGCTACAGGAAGCAAAGGATAAAACTTGAGAGGAAAGTCTTAGTCCACAATGAACCACCATAAACATGAGCTGTACCATATTCAAAGTCCTGTATGAATTAGTCAGGTAGAGGATAGTAAACAGAAGAAATAAGCAATAAAATGAACAATGATAAAGGCCACTTAAGAAATACCTGTTCACTTTAGAGATAAAAAGGAGCTTAAAACCCACACCTTTGTAATCAAGCAGCTAAGTGCTCTGACCACCCCACCCCCATCTTGCGTCTTCCTTACTTCCTCCTCAGATGTACTTCTGTTTTTTTTTGCAGAAGGTTTTAAATTTTAGATCTATGTGATTTTTCTGAACTCTTGCACGGCCAGCGCTGTAAAACAAAACCAACGTCCATTAAAGAAAGTAGAGCCAGAGTGGGTTGCCATGGCAACATGTTGGCCATCACACATTTTCAGAAGTCTTAAAATGCTGGTATCTTACAAGGCTGCCTCTGTCCTCAAAATAAAGTGTGCATTTTATAATCTGTACTTACAGCAGAACAAGAAAAAAAAAAGAATACAATTTCTAGTTAGACAAAATCATTACGTTCTTCCCTCTCCCTTATTTGTGGGCTGATTTATCTTTCTTGATTAGATAATAGAAAGGCTTTCAGATGCTTCGTATACTTCCATTAGCTGAGCTGCTTTGGTTGAGGGACAAAAAAAATCCTATATCCATGCTGATAATGTGTAACTACTTATACCCACTGAACCAGATCTACCCTAACGGCAACTCAGGAATGGGCAAAACCAACAAATTCTACCTGAACTCAAGCAAAACAGAGATTCTATGGGTTCCCAACACAAATGGACAAATACGTGACAATAAAATACCATTTGGGAAGTATAAACTTCCTCTAAAATTACAGAAAGAGCAGACCAGAAGGAACCAGCAACACAAAAGAAACAACAGCAAAGATCCAGTTTAGTGGGTTGGACAGGAACAAAAAAGCGGAGCCTTGGATCGTGTTTTGGCCGAGTACCTTCATTTGGGATTGCATTGTAAGGACTTCCATACACTGCTCAAATCAGAACATACAGAGTCAAACTGATTAGGGTAAGTCAGTCGAAGTCTGCATTTTTAGACATCATTATTTAAAAGGCAATTATAAATAAGATTGCAACAGGACTGAGCTGAGTACCTGAGTAATTTTGTTAATGTTTATGCATTACTATGAATTTATGGCTATGGGTTAAGTAGGCTCTGACTTTGTTGTCAGGTCTTCTGAGATTACAGTGGGCCATTAATTGTTGACATAAAATACCTAAAGTCACAACAAGAGAAGGAAAACCTCCGCAGAGCATACAGCAGTCATGAACGAAGGAGGTCAAAGAAAGAGTCACCACAGATCATGCAGCAAAAGCTTATTGAGGGATGACCCAACCTGACCAAGTTTTGGCTAAACAACCCGCATCAGGGGTGGTCTAGACTTCAATGGCACTCAAAATTACATGATCCAGACAGACATTCATCACTCCTGCAGAGAAAATACTCGCACACCACTCCCATCGATTCTTAGATGTGATGTAGGCGAAGGGCTCATCCACAGCGTAAGGTAGCTCCCACGGCAGCAACACTGACATGGCCCGCAGTCTGTTTCCCATGTCCGCGTTTTGGAATGTCTCGAATCTCTGCACCATGGACAATGTTATGAATAAATTAAGGCTTCACGTTTAACATGTTAACACGATTGTGTTAAAACTTTAATGTGGGTTAAAAATGTTAATGCAATTAACTGCCCCAACCATGGCCTTCCCTTCCAAGCCAACCATCCAGTCACTTGCTTACTCGCTGGCTGGGCTTATAAATATCTAAATAAATACAAACAAACACACACAGACAAATCACAGATGCAAAAATGTAGAATATTTGTATTGGCCAGAGCCCCTTGGAGTCCTCTGAAGGTACTCAGATGACAGAATATAATTAATAATAAAATAGATGTGAGCTGCATTTTATTTTATTTTTTTACTTCACATCTGTCCTTAAAAAAAAAAAAAAAAAGACACAAAAATGTGGATTTTTCTGGACCTTTCAGAGTGAATGTTTTACCTCATTTCCTTACGTTTATTTCTTGTTTCTAGTCCAGGTTATATACTTAAACACAAGTTTATTTTTTTTTCAAAGCTGGTAAAAGATTTTCTTTGATCCCTTAAGTTAAGCCTTCAATTCCGGCAGCAAATTGGAAGCAGTTGTTGCATATTTACCTTACCTAAAAAGCTCTATTCAACACTTTAGGGTTGTTTTTTTTGGGGGGGGGGGGGGGGGGGGATTGTTATTCTAGGTGATTTATTCTTGTTGACATGCAACTGGCAAGAAGAGACAAGTAATAGCTGTATTAGTCCACTTTGAAGATTAATTTTTTAAAAAACAGGAAAATAAGGAGACACCTTTCTATTTGACTAAATTAATACATTTCAGGAGAGATTCTATATATGACACGTAAAAAAAAAAACTGGCGTGGAAATCGGTGCCAACTAAGTGTATTCTATAAACATCGCCTACATTTAGGCGCAGTATATAGAATATGCTTAGTTGATATCTCAGTGCATAAAACTACACGCATCCATTTACACCAATGAAAACGTGGCATAAATCCCACGTGTAGATTTACACGCACTGGGCCATATTCTATAACTATGCATGTAAATTTCAGAACACCCACGAAACGCCCATTTCCCCACCTATAACCGTACCCCTTTTTGCCTCGGCGCAGTTCATTACAGAATACATTTAGCAAGTTGTGCATGTAAATTCTAATTATTGCCAATTAGTGCTCATTATTGCTGTTAAGTGCCGTTATCAGCTCTCATTAGCTTATTAAGCTTGTTACGTTACGTGAGTTGTTATAGAATCCGCTTGGATTTCAGCGCAGATCTCTAGGAGCGTTATATAGAATCTGGGGATGTTTGACTAGCTTCAGAGGTCAAATTCAACTTCCACAGTAAAGTAGAATTTCTCATTTTCCATCAATCACAAGGGGGACTGTAATTGGTTATTACTGTAGAATGTGTTGCAGTGGGGGGGGGGGTCTTTTCTTTTTTAAGTTCTCTAGCCATGATGGTTAAATGTTTTATGCATTTATAAATAAAAGGTGCTCAAAGATGAGCAGCCGATTCCGGTGCCAGGGCTTTCGCCTGCTGAAACCAAGTGCAATTTCCAGAGTCCACTCCCAGTATTCTATGAACACTACATGCAAATTTTAGGAATGCCAATGACCTGCCCAATTACCTCCCATGGCCACGTCCTCTTCTGGGTTGCATACTATAGGATTTGGGCACACATTGTTACAGAATGGCGCTTAGCAAAATGTGCGCCCAATTCCAAATTAGCACCCTAGTCAATTTAAGTATTTAACAATTTTTATTGATGACAAGTCCAACAACAGGTGTATACAAAGAATCCAATCGCAGTACATACATAAAGAGTGTCTTACAAACGGTCATCACACTTTTTTTACAGTTTTATCCCCCCTCCCTACCCACTGTTCTAGTTTAAAGCATCTGTTAGTGTTGACAACCCTAACACCAAAGAAACAGGCTAAATAGGTATCATCAACAGAATAAGTATGGAATGGCCTCCCAAAAGCTGTGAAAACAATCCACGACCACCTGAACTTCAGGAAATCACTAAAAACCAACCTCTTCAAAACGGCTTACCCCAACTACCCCATGTAAACCTCTTCACCCAGCAAGACTATAATCGTACTGGACAACAAGCAATCTTCATCCCTTCCGACCCTCCACTTATACCTAATACGATCACTATATAACCTTGTATCTGTTATCAACCGACTAGGCAAACGCCTCTGACGGTACTATGTAAGCCACATTGAGCCTGCAAATAGGTGGGAAAATGTGGGGTACAAATGCAACAAATAAATAAATGAAAAAAAAATTACCCCCCCAATCCCCCAGGAAAAATAAAATCCCATCTCCCAATCCTCTCCACCAGGAATCTCTCTCAATTGAGGCATAACAGCTATAATAGGGAAGTGAGGGTTCTACTCCTTCCGACTTGCCCCGTCCCACAGAAAGATAAGGAGCATTCTCCCGAGCCAATTTAATTGGACGCACATCGTGAACTGGCGCCCAAGTATCTGCGCTTTATTTTGGACACCATATACAGAATTTGGGGGTTAAAGCATATGTGTTTTAAATGAATGTGCCAGTGTGTATGGCAGTTCCACTGTTCCATCTGTAGACAGAAGACGCTCCAAGTGAAAGGCACAGACAGATAACATGATGGCAGATGAAGATCATACAGACTGACCACAGCTCTACAATCCCTTCTTCTACCTGCTTATCCCATTCTTTGCTGAATTTTGATACGCTGCTTGCTCGGTTTCTCTTTTTGATGCGACGGTCTAGCTCATCTGAGTAAATTTCTGGTGTGTAGGAGTGAGAGGTAACAGCTGTGACACTTGACTGCAGATCACCAATAAACTGCAGAGCTGAAAAATGTCTATGAGTCTGGTACCATGAAAACAGTACCAAGGCACCAGAGTGGAAGAGGTTTCTCCAAGCTAGCCTGGTCTTCAGAACAAAACTAGATGAGCCTTGTAGTTTTATCATGGGAGGAACGTATGGAGACCACAGTCTGACAGCTACTCTTGTATCTTATCATGTATGCTTCTATCCGTCTGGTACTTTTTTTTCATTTTAATCAGTTGAAACAGTTGAATTTTACAGCTCTACAGCCCGGGTTACTGAGGCTTCAGAGACATCTACACTGGCTGGCCACGTAGATTTTGCAAAAGATGTCGATCACTAAGCATTATCCAAGGCTGGCATAACCAGTAGGCAAGACTGGACAGTCGCCTAGAGTAGCTGCTGCTGAGGGGCAGCCAGGAGCAGCAGCAAAGGCTAAAAATAGATCCTGAGAGTCACACGTGCATTGATGGTTTACTTGCTCTTGATCTGTGGGAAGGAAGATTGAGGTGATGCTGAAAAGCTTTCACTTGTACTTTCTGCTCCTCCTGTATGTGACCGATAAGGAAGTTTGTTAGCAGTGTACTTCTGTGGTGTGTGGTGAGTAAACTAAAAAGGGCATTTTTAAGGGGGGACGGGTTTGAGAAATTTAAGTTCATGCTGGCGTGGGAAAAAGTCCTAGAGGCAGAGTTCAATAAGAAGAGACAGGGGTGATATTCAAAGAGGAGGGGAGAGTATTGATTTCCAGTCTCATAAAGGAAAATGTATTTAAGCCATTATATAGATAGTATTTTCACATCATCAGGAATTAAAGCTGTGTATCCTGGAGGCGTTAGGACTCTGCCGGCAAGGGTGTTCTGAAGAGGGAACTTTTCAGCCCATCTGGTGGACCTGCCTCATGAATAAAGTCTTTTGAGATGGGATGGTGGAGATAATGAGGGACTGATAGAACAGAAGAGGAGGAATGGGCAAGTTAAATAAGTTTATGAGGAAGCATTCTTTGAATTAAAGAGAGGATCTCGAGTTAAAACGGAGGGAGCAAGTCAATTTAACCCTGCCAGGAATTCTATGAATGAGACGGGGGAGGACGTCCATGGGAGGAATTCTGGGGAGACAAATGAAAAGTATTAGTTGGTCAAGTTACAACTGATCACCCATAAATTATGTTGGAAGGATTTGAAACGTTTAAACATCTGCATAAAGACAGACATTAAGATAATAAAAATTTGAAAAAAAAAGTCTACTTAGTGTTCCAGCACACACTTGTTCTGCACGGTGAATGAAATATGAGCTAAGGATAACCTCACTTTGCCCTACGTTTCAGTTGGAAGGTCTTGAAATATGAGTAAACAGGACTTCTGAAAAGAAAGTGAGGATGCTGAAAGTTTTGAACACTGCACCTTTCTTCTTCTAGACAAGATTGGTTGTGGGAAAAGATTAGAAATAAGCATTAATGTACCACTGACCAACATTCAGCAACCGACAGAGCAAAGATGTGGATAAAGATGAGCCGGTCGATAGTGCGTATCTGGATTTTCAAAAGGCATTTGACAAAATACCTCATGAAAGACTCCTGAGGAAATTAGAGAGTCATGGGATAGGAGGTAACGTCCTATTGTGGATTTAAAACTGGTTAAAAGGTAGAAAAAAAAAAGAGCTGTTAAAAATCAACTGTCAAAGTTGTTAAATCGCAAGACGATTGTGAAAAATTGTAGGCAGACCTTATGAGACTGAGCATCCCAATGGCAGATGACGTGCACTCCGCTCCATGGATAAATCCTTCTTATCTGTTCCCTTCTCCACTACTGCCAACTCCAGACTTCGCGCCTTCTGTCTCGCTGCACCCTATGCCTGGAATAAACTTCCTGAGCCCCTACGTCTTGCCCCATCCTTGGCCACCTTTAAATCTAGACTGAAAGCCCACCTCTTTAACATTGCTTTTGACTCGTAACCACTCGCCTCCACCTACCCTCCTCTCCTCCTCCCTGTACACATTAATCGATTTGATTTGCTTACTTTATTTTTGTCTATTAGATTGTAAGCTCTTTGAGCAGGGACTGTCTTTCTTCTATGTTTGTGCAGCGCTGCGTACGCGTTGTAGCGCTATAAAAATGCTAAATAGTAGTAGTAGTAGAGGAGTAGCCTATTGGTTAGTGCAGTGGAGCTCCTTGTGACTCTGGGTAAGTCATTAAACCCTCCACTGCACCTGGTACAAAATAATACCTGAATATATGTAAACCGCTTTGAATGTAGTTGCAAAAACCTCAGAAAGGCGGTATATCAAGTCCCATTTCCCTTTCCCCCTTTCCCTTATGACATCACAATATCAGAAGTGAGCCAGGTATCGGGCAATCAAGCCATTGTGACATCACTGATGAGGTTGGCTCTTATTGGTGGAATGAGTGGAGGAGTAGCCTAGTGGTTAGTGCAGTGGACTTTGATCCTGGGGAACTGTATTGGGCAATCAAGCCATTGTGACATCACTGATGAGGTTGGCTCTTATTGGTGGACTGAGCCTCCACCTCCCTCCTCTCCTCCTTCCTGTACACATTAATTGATTTGCTTACTTTATTTTTTGTCTATTAGATTGTAAGCTCTTTGAGCAGGGACTGTCTTTCTTCTATGTTTGTGCAGCGCTGCGTACGCCTTGTAGCGCTATAGAAATGCTAAATAGAGGTAGTAGCAGCAAGTACAAAGTTATGGAAGTAGGAAAGAGGAACCCAAAACTATAGATATGTGATGCAAGGTTCCATATTAGAAGTCATCACCCTGGAAAAAGATCTAGGTGTCATTCTTGAAACCCTCTGCTCAGTGTGCAGCAGCAGCAGCTAAGTAAGCAAACAGAATGTTAGAAAACAAAAATGAGGTTATAATAATGCCTTTATATTGCTCGGTGATCTGACTGCACCTCTAACACTATGTGCAATTCTGGTCACCACATCTCAAAAAAAGCGGAATTAGATAAGGTACAGAGAAAGGCAACAAAAATGATAAAGAGGATAGGATGACTTCCCTATGAGGAAAGGCTTCAGCTTGGAGAAGAGACAGCTGAGGGGAGATATGATAGAGGTATATAAAACATTGAGTGGATAGGAATTGCTTGTTTACTCTTTCCAAAAATACTAGGACTAGGGGGCATGTAATGAAGCTACTAAGTCAGTGATTCCCTTCCCAAGCCTGGTCCTGGAGGCATCTCAGCCAGTCAGGTTTTCAGGATGTCCACAATAAATATTCATGAGATAGATTTGCATGCAGTGGAGGCATGGGACTTTGTTACCCCTGGTTCTTAAAGAAGACGACAGCGCATAAAAGTTTTGCAAACTTTGTAGCACATCTGAAGAAGAGACGTAGCCTAATGAGTCGAGCAGTGGACTGAGAACCAAGGAAATTGAATTCTGACCTTACTTCTCTCACCGATGCTCCTTGTGACCTTAGACAACTCACTTCACCCTCTATTATACAATCATTGTAAGACTTTTGAGGTGTACTTCCTGCCTAGTCTGACGCCTATTGGGAAGTTACACATGAAAGACTTTTTTCTGGTTAGCCCCCTCTTTATGGAGTGGGTTTTCTAAATAAGAGCAGAGGAGAATTTTAAGAAATTTAAGATTCTTTTAAAAACATATTTTAAAAATTAGCTTTTGGTATGCAGATGGATGCTCTATTGTCATTTGTTTTGATTAGAGGTATCTTTGATCTTGTATGAATGATTAGGTCTTTTTTATCATTAACTGGAGTTCTTTTAATTCATGCGTAATTTTATTAATTTGTTAATTGCTTCGATCCTGTTAACAGCATGGTAATATATAAAACTAGTAAAAAAGGCCCGTTTCTGACACAAATGAAACGGGCGCTAGCAAGGTTTTCCTCGGAGTGTGTATGTTTGGGAGAGTGTATGTGAGAGTGACTGTGTGAGAGTGTGTGAGAGAGAGAGTGAGTCTGGGTGTGAGTGTGTTTGTGAGAATGAGAGTGTGTGCAAGTGTGTATGTGAGACACAGTGTGAGTGTGTGTGTGTGCGAGAGAGAGAGTGTGTGTGACACACAGATTCTCTGTGAGAGTGAGTGTATGAGACCAAGCGAGTGTGTGAGTGACTGTGTGGCACATAGAGAGTGAATGTGATACATTGTGAGACAGAGTGAGTGAGAGTCAGAAAGACATTGTATATGAGAGAGAGAGTGTGAGCCTTGCCCTCCCAATCCATGCCCATCTGTCCCCTGCCCCCTCCATTCATCCTTTTCCAGCAATTCCCCTCTCTCCCTGAGCCCTGCCATCTCAATCCATGCCCATCCATGCTTCTCTGTCCCCTCCATTCATCATTTTCCAGCAATTGCCCTCTCTCCCTGAGCCCTGCCATCTCAATCCATGCCCATCCATGCTTCTCTGTCCCATGCCCCCTCCATTCATCCTTTTTACAGCAATTCCCCTCTCACCCTGAGCCCTGCCATCTCAATCCATGCCCATCCATGCTTCACTGTCCCCTGCCCCCTCCATTCATCCTTTTCCATCAATTCCCCTCTCACCCTGAGCCCTGCCATCTCAATCCATGCCCATCCATGCTTCTCTGTCCCCTGCCCCCTCCATTCATCCTTTTCCAGGAATTCCCCTCTCTCCCTTCCATGACCCCCCCTCGCATCCATGCTCTTCTGTCTCCCATGTCCCAGCATGTCCCGCCCCCTTCTTCCCCCCCCCCTTCGCATCCTTGCTGTCGTTTCTCCTCTGCCCTCCCGCTCCCATTGTTCAACTGCCCACCCTCTTCTCTTCCCCCTACATCCCTTTTTTTTTTTTTTTTAATTTACCTCCGTGGCGGCAGTTCCGGCAGCGCAGCGTCAGGGAAGGAGGCGGCGCTCCCGACGTATAGCCTTCCCTTCGTTGTGTTCCGCCTTCTTCCGATGTCATCCTTGACATCAGAAGAAGGCGGAACACAGCGAAGGGAAGGCTAGAGACGTCAGGAGCGCCGCCTCCTTCCCTGACGCTGCGTTTTGTTTTTTTTTTGCGCCGTCGACGTCATGACGTTTGCCCTGGACGTCATGACGTTTGACGCGAGGGCGGGGCAGAGACGGTTGGCAGCCTGGCTGGCTTCACACCACGAATCCACGAACCCTAAGAAATGTTTGAGTGACTTCAGAACGTTGTCCTCATTAGAACGTTCACGGTGCGTTTTATTATATTAGACTAGTAAAAATGGCCCGTTTCTGGCACCGATGAAATGGGCGCTAGCGGACACGGGACTCCCTTCCCCTCCCCGTACCTGTTCCGTCGGCCCAGAAAAGAAAGAACCCCCTCTTTCCTCCCGTAGCAGTGGCTTCCTTGCTGCATGGTGTGGGAGTCCGGCTCTCGGCATTTCAAAATGGCTGCCGAGAGTTGAAGTCTCGCGAGGCAACTTGAGCTCTCGGCGGCCATTTTGAAATGCCGAGAGCCGGACTCCCACACCATGCAGCAAGGAAGCCACCGCTATGGGAGAAAAGAGGGGGCTCTTTCTTTCCTGGGCCGACGGAACAGGTACCTCTAGACCACCAGGGAGACACGCGTAAGGGGAGGGGAGGTGACAGGGAGGGAGGGAGGTTGGTGAGGTTAAGCGTGTGCTACCATGGGCGGGGCTATGTGGCGAAAGGGGCGGGGTTCATGTGCACGTCAGCGGCAGCTGGGATTTGTTGGAAGGGGATTTGTTTTCATGTTCCGCCCTCGACGTCATCACATGTGACGCGAGGGCGGGGCATGAAGATGTTGTGGTGGCTTCACCACCATGAAACCACGAACCGGTGTGTGAGTGACTTCAGTGACGTCAGTGTCCTCAGAACGTTGAGGCTGCGTTTTATTATAGTAGATATTTAATAAACAATTATAACTTAGGAGCCCTTTTAATAAGATGCGTTAGGCAGTAATGCATACGTAACTCAGCTTAAAATGACATATCACGGGACATACTCAGGCGTCCTGCAGTAACTGCCACATCAGCATGCATGAGTGCTAGTCCAGGCACTAAAAAATGTGGGGGTTTTGGGAGGGAACACATCAGGGGGGAGTGGAGCAGAGAGTGATCATTCCTGTGCTAATCAGTGCATCCACATTAGTACTCATTTGCCCTCCTCCTCCCCTGTTCCTCTTTACCCTGTAATTTCCCTTGCCCGTAATGTCTTGTCTGTCCGTTTTACCTAGATTGTAAGCTCTTTGAGCAGGGACTGTCTCTCTATGTCAAGTGTTCAACGCTGCGTGCGTCTGGTAGCGCTATATAAATGCTATTAGTAGTAGTACATTGCTGACTGGTTAGCAATGATTTACCGCACAAATCCTTACTACCTACAAAATGGGTGGCGGTATGTACTCGTAGTAATTTTTTTAAATGGAAGCTCGGTAATGGCAATATTAGCTTATGGCCATTAATACAAAAAAAAAAAAAAAACAGAAAATCAGCCATTTTTTGGCTGCAGTAACAACGACCTTAACATGTGGGAAAGATCCGCATAAGGACAAACTAAGGCCAGTTTTTGCCACAGCTTGGTAAAAGGATCCCTTTAGGACTCTGGAGAAAAACTAGAAAAAGCATTTGAGATTTTTACCCTATATTTTATATGTCACCCAAGATGCTATTTAAGTGTTTCAACGAAGTTTTACCTAAGTCTGACAATGTAACTATTTCAAGTGTAAATATGGAGAATAAGAAGGGAACCAGGGATGCCAATAGAGGGAGCCGGAGGGGCAAGATTTCCCCGGGCTCAGCCTCCAGCATTAAATTCTCCCCCCACCCGGTTCAGTACCTTGCTCGTCTTCCCTCCTCCCCTCAGCAGTGCTCCTGCAGACTACTGGCAGCACCAAATAAGAAAGCAACCTGGCTCCGGCTGACCTTGGAAGTGTTTCCTCTGCTTTGTCCCGCCTCCTCTGACACAATTTCCTGTGTCCGCACAGGCGGGACACCCAGCAGAGTAAACACTTCAGAGGCCAGCCAGAGGTAAGTTGCTTTTTTTTTTTTTTTAATGCTGCTGGCAGTCTGCAGGAACACTGCCAAGGGGAGGAGGGAAAGACGAGAGATATTGGACCGGGTGAGGGGTCGTTGCCGGAGGGGGGGCAGGCAGGGGTGTGGTGGCAGTGAGCAGGCCGGGGGGGAGGGGGTAGCTGAAGGAAAGCGGGGGGGGGGGGGGGGGGGGGGCGAGCCCAGCTTTGTCTCTCAGTGGCT
The DNA here is from genome assembly GCF_901765095.1 of Microcaecilia unicolor. NCBI lineage: Eukaryota > Metazoa > Chordata > Amphibia > Gymnophiona > Siphonopidae > Microcaecilia > Microcaecilia unicolor. Next base: position 7,258,711 of record NC_044040.1, on the reverse strand, counting down.
CGGGAGGGAACCTATGATGAGTTGTCAATGCAAGACAACATACCATCCTGCCTACCCTCATTAGTTTCTCCTGTGATACTAACAAGTTGGCAGGTTTGAAAGCTTACTTTAAAGAGAAGTATTTCCTATCTGTGGGAGGAAAATTCAGGAGTTTCCAAATGTGGCTTAGGGTTACCCAGCTACGAAGAAAAGCATTTGGCAGTTAAAACCAAAGGCATTTTCAGGGGAATTTCAAAAAGAAACTAGCCCACACTCAACTGCCGAATTAAACGTACAGCTTGAACATTTGCTTCCAGATAAGAAGCGACGTGATTAGTTTCCTCTTTTTTTGTCAGACATTTAGGTGAGCCAGATTTTTTTTTTTTTTACATTTGACCCCGCGCTTTCCCACTCATGGCAGGCTCAGTTGCAGCTTACATGGGGCAATGGAGGGTTAAGTGACTTCCCAGAGTCACAAGGACCTGCCTGTGCCTGAAGTGGGAATCGAACTCAGTTCCTCAGGACCAAAGTCCACCACCATAACCACTAGGCCACTCCTCCACTGATGCTACTATTTGAGATTCTACATGGAATGTTGCTATTCCACTAGCAACATTCCATGTAGAAGTCGGCCCTTGCAGATCACCAATGTGGCCGCGCAGGCATCTGCTTCTGTGAGTCTGACGTCCTGCACGTACGTGCAGGACGTCAGACTCACAGAAACAGAAGCCTGCGCAGCCTTCTACATGGAATAGCAACATTCCATGTAGAATCTCCAATAGTAGCAACATTCCATGTTGTTGTTACATTTGTACCCCACGCTTTCCCACTCATAGCAGGTTCAATGCGGCTTACATATTATATACAGGTACTTATTTGTACCTGGGGCAATGGAGGGTTAAGTGACTTGCCCAGAGTCACAAGGAGCTGCCTGTGCCTGAAGTGGGAATCGAACTCAGTTCCTCAGTTCCCCAGGACCAAAGTCCACCCCCCTAACAACTAGGCCACTCCTCCACTGTTGCTACTACTTGAGATTCTACATGGAATGTTGCTATTCCACTAGCAACATTCCATGTAGAAGTCGGCCCTTGCAGATCACCAATGTGGCCGCGCAGGCTTCTGCTTCGTCAGACTCACAGAAACAGAAGCCTGCGCAGCCTTCTACATGGAATGTTGCTAGTGGAATAGCAACATTCCATGTAGAATCTCCAATAGTAGCAACATTCCATGTAGAATGTCCAATAGTAGCAACATTCCATGTAGAATCTCCAATAGTATCTATTTTCTTTTTGTTACATTTGTACCCTGCGCTTTCCCACTCATGGCAGGCTCAATGCGGCTTACATGGGGCAATGGAGGGTTAAGTGAGTTGCCCAGAGTCACAAGGAGCTGCCTGTGCCTGAAGTGGGAATCGAACTCAGTTCCTCAGGACCAAGGTCCACCACCCTAACCACTAGGCCACTCCTCCACTGATGCTACTATTTGAGATTCTACATGGAATGTTGCTATTCCACTAGCAACATTCCATGTAGAAGTCGGCCCTTGCAGATCACCAATGTGGCCGCGCAGGCATCTGCTTCTGTGAGTCTGACGTCCTGCACGTACGTGCAGGACGTCAGACTCACAGAAACAGAAGCCTGCGCAGCCTTCTACATGGAATAGCAACATTCCATGTAGAATCTCCAATAGTAGCAACATTCCATCTAGAATCTCCAATAGTAGCAACATTCCATGTTGTTGTTACATTTGTACCCCACGCTTTCCCACTCATAGCAGGTTCAATGCGGCTTACATATTATATACAGGTACTTATTTGTACCTGGGGCAATGGAGGGTTAAGTGACTTGCCCAGAGTCACAAGGAGCTGCCTGTGCCTGAAGTGGGAATCGAACTCAGTTCCTCAGGACCAGAGTTCACTACCCTAACCACTAGGCCACTCCTACACTACCTATGCAACTTACTTTTGGTATTAACCTCTATCCCCAATGATGTTACATTTCTTTGATTTCAGTACTTCTGTCTAATACCTAAAATAACAATAAAAAAAACACGTCCTGCTACTGTGGGCTACGATAGCACAGCAGCATTGATGGATAAATCGCACAGAAATGACATATGGAAGGAAGCAATTCTAATTTAAAGCACTGTCTCCCAACCCATTCTTGGAGGTCAATGTGGTTGTCAGTACAGCCACAATGACATACAGAGACATCCAACATCTTGTCTTGCATATATCTCACTCTGACCTTGTCGCTCTTAAAGCATTTTTTTTTAATCCATGTATTAACAAAGGTGAAAAGAAGAGCAAATGACAGCCAGCATGGTTAAAGGAAGAAGAAAAAGAGGCAATTGGAGCCAAAAGAACATCTTTCAGAATATGGAAAAAAGATCAGAATGAAGAATTCAAAAAGCAAAATAAGCACTGGCAAGTCAGATGCAAAGCATTCATAAAGAAGTCCAAAACAGAATATTCATTTATTTTATTTACTACATTTATATCCCGCCTTTATCCAAGGCAGGTAACAACAGTCACATACGTAGTTTTAAACCGGTAACAATCGCTAAGCATATGAAGGTAAAACATGAGGTGGTGGAGATGAAAACGGTAACGGAATTCAAACATGCGTGGGATAAACATAAAGGAATCCTGTGCAGAAGGAATGGATCCTCAGGAGCTTAGCTGAGATTGGGTGGCAGAGCCAGTGGGGGGAAGAGGGGTTGGTGGTTGGGAGGCGGGGATAGTGCTGGGCAGACTTATACGGTCTGTGCCAGAGCCGGTGGTGGGAGGCGGGGCTAGTGCTGGGCAGACTTATACGGTCTGTGCCAGAGCCGATGGTGGGAGGCGGGACTGGTGGTTGGGAGGCGGGGATAGTGCTGAGCAGACTTACACGGTCTGTGCCAGAGCTGGTGGTTGGGAGGCGGGGCTAGTGCTGGGCAGACTTATACAGTCTGTGCCAGAGCCGGTGGTGGGAGGCGGGGCTGGTGGTTGGAGGCGGGGCTGGTGGTTGGGAGGCGGGGCTAGTGCTGGGCAGACTTGTACGGTCTGTGCCCTGAAAAAGACAGGTACAAATCAAGGTAAGGTATACACAAATGAGTTTATCTTGTTGGGCAGACTGGATGGACCATGCAGGTCTTTTTCTGCCGTCATCTACTATGTTACTATGATCAATTAAATGGTCCTAACCGAAAAAGAGAAAAAAGAAGAAAAAGAAAGAGTCAATCAGCTAAGTCTTCATGTGGTCAAAAAGGCTTTCACAAACGTTTTTAGTAGCCGTTTGAATTGTTAGATGTCTTCGCATGATCTCAGGTATTGAAGTGGAGTTCCTCAGGGGTCGGTGTTAAGGCTTATTCTGTTTAATATATTTGTGAGACATATTACTGAAGGGTTGGAAGGAAAGGTTTGCCTTTTTGCGGATGACACAAAGATAGCCAATAGAGTGGATAACCTGAATGAAGTAGAAACAATGAGACAAGATCTCCAAAAGTTAGAATGGTCGAGGGTCTGGCAGTTAAAATTTTAATGCCAAGAAGTGCAGAAACCCAAAAGAGAGATACCGGATAGGAGGGGAGAAATCAGTAAGCTCGACTCAGGAGAGAGACCTTGGGGTATTGGTGTCAGAGAATATGAAGGTGAAGAAACAATGTGACAAGGCGACGGCTTAAGAGGTTAAGACTCTTCAGCTTCCAAAGAGACAGCTGAGGGGGAATATGATAGAGATCTACAAAATCCTGAGTACTGTAGAATGGGTAAACATAAAATTTCTTTTTTATTCTTTCAAAAAGTACAAAGACTATTTTTACACTGAACAAGAGGAAATATTTTTTCGCTCGATGAATAGTTAAGCTCTGAAACTCGTTGCCAGAGGACATGGTATCAGCGGTGTTTCTAGGCTTGAAAAAAGGTCTGAACAAATTCCTGGAGGAAAAGTCTATAGTCTGCTATTGATACAGAGAAGTCACTGCTTGTTCCTCGGATCAGGAGCATGAATCTTGCTACTATTTGGGATTCTACCAGGTACTTATGACCTGAATTGGCCACTGTTGGAAGCAGGATACTGTTCACTGAGTAAATCTCTCTTATCTGCACCCTTCTCCTCCACTGCTAACTCCAGACTCCGTTCCTTTTATCTTGCTGCACCATATGCCTGGAATAGACTTCCTGAGCCGGTACGTCAAGCTCCACCTCTGGCCGTCTTCAAATCTAAGCTAAAAGCCCACCTTTTTGATGCTGCTTTTAACTCCTAACCCTTATTCACTTGTTCAGAACCCTTATTTTATCATCCTCACTTTAATATTCCCTTATCTCTTATTTGTCCTGTTTGTCTTTCCTAATTAGATTGTAAGCTCTGTCAAGCAGGGACTGTCTCTTCATGTCCAGTGTACAGCACTGCGTACGTCTAGTAGCGCTATAGAAATGATAAGTAGTAATAGTAGTCTTTTATTAAGGTGCACTAGCATTTTTAGCTTGTGCTGAAAGTCAGCTAGCACTAAACGCTGTGATGCCCATAAGAATATAATGGGCGTCAGAGCGTTTAGCGCCAGCTGATTTTCAGGACGAGCTAAAAATGCTAGCACACCTTAGTAAAAGACCCCCCTTAGTGTAGCTGTGTTTTAAAAAAAGATTTGGACAAATTCCTAGAGGAAAAGTCCACAATCAGTATTAAGGTGGACCTAGAGGTAAGTAGCTTGGACTTGTGCTATTTTGGGGGATTCTGCCACATTTGCTTATTTCCGATCTGACGAAGAAGGGCAACCTTCGAAAGCTAATCAAGAAATGTATTAAGTTATGTCCAATAAAAAAGGTATCATCTTATTTTCTTTTCCATGTTTTATTTTGTTTGATTTCTATTGATTGCCAGGTACTTGTAACCAGGATTGGCCACTTAGAAAAAGGATACTGGGCTAAATGGACCTTTGGTCTGACTCAATATGGCAATTCTTAACATCCTTATGAAAGAGACCACAAGAAAAACCATACCCCAATAAAAGGGAACGAGAAAAGCAATGACTGAAATCATTTTCTGAATATTCTAACAGAGAAATTAAACTCATTCTTGTTACCATATGTGAACAACATTAACCCACTTGGAGATATTACCCATGATTTAAACCTGGTACTCTGCCAAGATAAGAATGTTTCCTTTAGTTTGATTTTACAGTGCTTTGTATAATATTAAACCTGCAGTTACACCTATAAATTTCTGCTTGAGAAACCAAAACAGAGTGGAGGAGTAGACTAGTGGTTACAACAACAAGCTGAGAACCAAGGAAGCCAAGATTCAAATCTCAACAACACTTTCTGATCCTAGGAAAGTCACTTAACCCTTTCAATTGTCTCAGACAGTGAAAATAGCTACTGTGCCTGAAAAGGCAAGAGCTAACTCCATATCAACCAAACAGCAACACTACATGATCCACAACTACTAATAAGACTTCACGGAAAAAAAAAAGCTCACAAATGAATAGATGCCCAATATTTCAGAATTAGCAGTTAAGCACAGTCACTCATTCTGCACTGCCACTAGTGCACAAAGAAGTGATAAGTGCATTGACACTGTCAGTACACTTCTCACATGGTAAAGAACTTTTCTGTGCATATAACATATTGGAAACGCCCACCCCCCCCCCCAAACAAAAAAAAAAAACCAGCATAAACACATTGCACTTACCATATGCCAACAGGGCACTTCAGTGAAAGGGCCCCTTAAGTTGTAATACTTACAAAGTCAGATAATTTAGTTAACAACTATTTCCAATTTGTATATTTATTTCTATTCTAGTATACATCTAACTGATCAACCAGACACATTGCTTTTGCCACCAAAAACAGCTCAAAGAGTCTGTGTCCAGTTTATATGCTATACTGCGATGGCTGTGAACAGCCCTGGACCCGTGAAAGAGGTTGAAAAGCACAAAAGACCCATTTACACCTGATCAACTGAAACCTGGTATCCAGGGCAGAATTAAAGGCACAGGTAATCTAGGCAAATGCCTAGGACCCAAATTATTAGGAGGGGCACTGTGACATGTGGTAGTTAAGTAGCTACTAGGTAGATTTTTGCCCTGGTAAGTTGGTTATGGAAGTTTAAATGGGAACACATATCCTCATAGAGGATGTAGGTGGTGGGGGGGGGGGGCGAGGGAGTTTCTTCTTCATGTGGGCTGGTTTACCCTAAGTGTCAACATAAGCTGGTATTTTTTTGTATTTGTTTTTCTTTGTTTATATGCAGATTCTAATAAAATGTTTGTGAACTTTAAAAAAATATGGGGAGAATGTGGACCAAAATCACCCCTGCCCACAGAGATCTATCATTCTTTCCACTCTTGTTGGCAGCAGAAAAATCAGGAAGCAACGCTTTTCTTCCCTTGCAGTCAGAACCAGGCAGGGTCCCATTTGTTATTGTTTTTAAAACAGACTGATGACAGCACGGGGAATGGCTACCAAAGGGTTAGTCCTGCCCTGTGACTGATATATCCCACACCACAGCAACAAACTGCAGCGGCCGAGGGAGAGGAGGTTTAAAAGCTAAGGATGGAGAACAAATAGCATTATAGCGATCAGGTGACGATCATACACTTAAAAAAGGAGCATTACATTTCATGCAAAAGATTTCATCGCACACTTCCTTTTTTCCCTTGCTGTTTCCCTCTGGGGATCCCCGTCCCTGGGTTGAGCGAATATTTATTTATTTTTTTATTGCATTTGTATCCCACATTTTCCCACCTATTTGCGGGCTCAGTGTGGCTTACAATACATTGTGATGATGGAAATACAATGAGGCTTATTTTCAAAGCACTTAGCCTCCCAAAGTGCTTTGAAAATATGCCTCAATGTGTTACAGTACAATTATGGGTTACATTAGGCAACTTCGGACTATGGTGCGAGACAAGGACTAGGGAACCTGTTACTTTGGCAACACAAGTCAAGTCAGCAAAGCAACAAAGTTCCACTTGGACATAACTATGAAGGGGGGAAAGAGACAGACAGACTGATTAATCAATGCTCAAAGCCCACCTCTTCGGCACCTAATCACTACACCTCTACTCAGGAAATCTTAACTACTATAACTTGACATTTCGTCCTTTAGATTGTAAGCTCTTCTGAGCAGGGACCGTCCTTGTTAATTTGTACAGCGCTGCGTAACCCTAGAAATGTTAAGTAGTTAATCGGTAACTTGGGAGGGGGGAGGGGTGACCGAGAAGCGGCGGAGTCTCTCAAAGGAGCCCAAGCTGACCCTCCCCGGACTCTCAGCCCAACCGAGGTCCCCCTCCCCCCAGACACACCGGCGGCTTTTACTCACTCATGACGGAGGGGGGGGGGCGGGGAAGATCCGGGTCCGGAAAACACTGTCAAGTCCGTCGGGCTCAGCTGCTCTGTCCCGAGCCGCCTTCAGGGGCCCTCACGGGACCCCCGCGAACTCCCTCCGGGGCCGCCCTGAGCCGGACATGGCTAAACTCACGCCCTCTTCCGTATCCGGTGGGCGTCGAGAGACTTCCGCGTGGCCGGAACGTTCCGCCCCCCTGGATACGCCCACTCGCCCGCCCGCTATTGGTGCGCCCCGAGGGTCAGGTGGATCAGGCCGCGGATGACGTCAGCACGCTGACGCGACGCAGCCAGGTAGAAAGTAGAAGTCAGTCAGCTGAGCTCAGGTGAGTGATGATGATATAGGTAGAACCGCGGGGGGAAGAGGGTGCAGGGCAGTTGCATTTACCTGCACTGAATAACTAGAAAGGAGATTGACCCGGATAGAATAATACCATTAACACCCAGCTTTTATTTATTGCATTTGTATCCCACATCTTCCCACCTATTTGCAGGCTCAGTGTGGCTTACATGATTATGTTAACATTGTCATATCAGGATATCAAATACAGTAGAATTGTGCATGGTTTAAGTAAGGGAGGATAGAAGAAGGAGCATAGGAGCCAACTTTTCCAAATTATTGGGGGTGCTAAGCCCAATGGAAATAACCCCTCTATGGACACATACAAGGAATTTTCTCAATATTGGAGGTGCTCAAGCACCCACAGAGTCGGCTCCAATGAGAAGGAGGGAGTGATTAGGGTAGTTGTAGAGGGTGGGCTGCTGAGGCATAGTAGTGAGGCTGTCGGTTATCGGTTCTCATTGTAGGCTTTCTTAAAGAAGTATGTCTTCAGAGATTTGCGAAACTTAGTTATTTTGTCAATAGTTTTCAGGGCTGTAGGTAATGCATTCTATAACTGCGTACTCATGTAGGAAAAGGTAGTGGCATGCATCAGCTTGTATTTTAGTCCTTTACAGCTGGGGAAGTCCAGGTTGAGGAATTTGCGGGATGATCTTGTAGCGTTTCTGGGAGGTAGGTGTACAAGGTTTAGCATGTAGGTTGGGGCGTCTGCGTGAATGATTTCGTGTACAATCGTGCAGATCTTGAACGCAATTCGTTCCTTGAGTGGGAGCCAATGAAGTTTCTCTCTTAAGGGTTTTGCACTTTCATATTTAGTTTTTCCAAATATGAGTCTGGCGACAGTATTTTGGGCAGTTTTTTGATAGTCTGCTCTTTACAACCAGCGTACAGTGCGTTACAGTAGTCTAGATGACTTATTACCATTGACTGAGGGTGCAGAAGATGTGTCTCGGGAAGTACGGTTTTACTCTTTTGAGTTTCCACATGGAGTAGAACATCTTTTTCATCGTGTTTTTCACGTGGGTATCAAGAGTGAGGTTTCGATCAATGGTGACTCCAAGAATTTTCAAATTTCAAAATAATAACATTATACACGATCTATACAAAACCGAACTCCTATCACATGACTGACTAACCTCTTTGCTATGAATAACCAAGCACTACCACTTTAAACCTTATATCCGAATAGGGTCTCTCCTCATGTATGCTACAATCCAATTTCTTACTCAGGAACCTTCATGCAATACCATAATGGACTCTTCGTTACCATGTATGTATGCACAAGGTATATATATATATACCATGATCTGTTCCATATATGCTATGTTACATGTATGTTCCATGTATGTTACCATGTATGTATTGTAATCCTGTTACCCGGAAATGGCAACCGTAAGCCACATTGAGCCTGCAAATTGGTGAGAAAATGTGGGACACAAATGCTATAAATAAATAAATTAATTAAGATCCTGGGGCCGATATTCAAAACCTACTTATGCAGTTAAATAGTGCTTACTGGGTAGTGCCGCTGAATATCATTCTGACCGCAGCAGCACTTTCTGGTTAGTATCTGTGGAGCTGATATTGAACCAGTTAGCAGCAAAGTCTGGATAGCAAAAAGGCTATCCTAACCTTTACACCAGGCTAACCACATATGACCTGAATATTTAATCCTACTGCCCAAATATGGCTCACCATTGAATATATAAATGTGCATTTCAGCCTGCCAAACTGAAATCACCCCCTTAGTGCAACTTTTTTTTACATTAGGTATATTAAAAGCAGGAAGCCACCAAAAAAATTGGTTGGACCGCTAGATAACTGAGGAGTAAAAGGGGCAATCAGGGAAGACAAAGCCGTAGCGGAGAGATTAAATGAATTCTTTGCTTCGGTCTTCACCGAGGAACATTTGGGTGGGATACCGGTGCCGGAAATGGTATTCGAAGCTGAGGAGTCAGAAAAACTTAATGAATGCTCTGTAAACCTGGATAATGTAATGGGGTAGTTCTACAAATTGAAGAATAGCAAATCTCTTGGACCGGATGGTATTCATCCCAGAGTACTGATAGAACTGAAAAATGAGCTTGCAGAGCTATTGTTAGAAATATGTAAGTTATGCTTAAAATCGAGCATGGTACCGGAAGATTGGAGGGTGGCCAATATAACGCCAATTTTTTTAAAAGGTTCCAGAGGAGAGCCGGGAAATTATAGACCGGTGAGTCTGACGTCGGTGCCGAGCAAAACGGTAGAGCCTATTATTAAGAACAAAATTAAAGGGCATATTCAAAAGCATGGATTAATGAGTCAAAGTCAACATGGATTTAGTGAAGAGAAATCTTGCCGCACCAATCTGCTACATTTCTTTGAAGGGGTGAACAAACATGTGGATAAAGGGGAGCCAGTTGATATTGTGTATCAGGATTTTCAGAAGGCGTTTGACAAAGTACCTCATGAAAGACTCCAGAGGAAATTGGAGAGTCATGGGATAGGAGGTAGTGTTCTATTGTGGTTAAAAGATAGAAAACAGAGAGTACAGTTAAATGGTCAGTATTCTCAATGGAGAAGGGTAGTTAGTGGGGTTCCCCAGGGGTCTGTGCTGGGACCACTGCTTTTTAACATATTTATAAATGACCTAGAGATGGGAGTAACTAGTGAGGTAATTAAATTTGCTGATGACACAAAGTTATTCAAAGTCATTAAATCGCGGGAGGATTGTGAAAAATTACAAGCGGACCTTACGAGACTGGGAGACTGGGCGTCTAAATGGAAGATGACGTTTAATGTGAGCAAGTGCAAAGTGATGCATGTGGGAAAGAGGAACCCGAATTATAGCTACGTCATGCAAGGTTCCATGTTAGGAGTCACGGACCAAGAAACGGATCTAGGTGTCGTCGTTGATGATACGTTGAAACCTTCTGCTCAGTGTGCTGCTGCGGCTAAGAAAGCAAATAGAATGTTAGGTACTATTAGGAAAGGAATGGAAAACAAAAATGAGGATGTTATAATGCCGTTATATCGCTCCATGGTGCGACCGCACCTTGAATATTGTGTTCAATTCTGGTCGCCGCATCTCAAAAAAGATATAGTAGAATTAGAAAAGGTGCAGAGAAGGGCGACGAAAATGATAAAGGGGATGGGACGACTTAGGAAAGGCTAAAGCAGCTAGGGCTCTTCAGCTTGGAGAAAAGGCGGCTGAGGGGGAGATATGATAGAGATCTATAAAATAATGAGTGGAGTTGAACAGGTAGATGTGAAGTGTCTGTTTACGCTTTCAAAAATACTAGGACCAGGGGGCATTCGATGAAGCTACAATGTAGTAAAACGAATCGGAGAAAAATTTTCTTCACTCAACGTGTAATTAAACTCAGGAATTCGTTGCCAGAGAATGTGGTAAAGGCGGTTTAAAAAAGGTTTGGACAGCTTCCTAAAGGAAAAGTCCATAGACCATTATTAAATAGACTTAGGGAAAATCCATTATTTCTGGGATAAGCAGTATAAAATGTTTTGTACTTTTTTAGGATCTTGCCAGGTATTTGTGACCTGGATTGGCCTCTGTTGGACACAGGATGCTGGGCTCGATGGACCTTTGGTCTTTCCCAGTATGGCAATACTTATGTACTTATGTTTTATAACTCCTGTTACTCTATCTTATGTATCTATATCTTCCATCTTTCCTTACAATATTTTATTGTGTTGAGATTGTAATGCAGCTTACTGTGCCATAACTTGTATTATTATTTGACCATTTTTACTGTTGTAAATGTCTATTGCCTATGACTTATTCTTGCTGTACCCTAGCTTGAGTGAAATCCTTCAAAAAGGCGACCCTCAGGGGGAGGAATGCTGGCTTCGGCCTAACCCCAGGTAAGCTTTTCCTCAGCTGAGAGGTGCCCAGCTCTACCACCGGCTGCCTTTCAGGTGCTGTGGAGGACTTGCAGCTCATCTGCATATCCTTACAGCCTTCTCCGGGGTGACACCCAGGTCCACTCCGATCCACTCAGGGCCTCCGCTCTAGGTGCCGCGTGCCTAATGGCGCGCGGGGCATTTTTCTCTTTACATCTAATCTTCTTCCCAGTTGCTAAAGTACCTCAGTCATTTATGGCCCCTATTCACATTCTCTTCCTAGCCCTGTCCCTTCCTAATCTTTTCCCTCACCCCCTACCTCTCTCCGCTACAGGAACTCACTGCCCATCCATCGATTTCATCACCTCACCTTCTCTCCTACCCTCTTCCTCCCTCTTGGCTTTTAATCTCCGCCTCTTTCTTCCGTCCATTCTGCCTTCCCCATTCCACCTAAATACCTCTCGCCTTCGTGGCCACACCTCTCCTACTCTCCTCCGCTCTCTTTTACTCCTTCTCTTACTCTCAGCCGGTGACATCAATCCCAATCCTGGCCCCCCTCACCAACTATTATCCCAACTCTACAGATCTCACCGCGACCTCTCTAACCTCATCTCTATTTCTCTACTCCCCTCCTCTTCTCTTGCGCCCTATGGAATGCCCGCTCTATCTGTAACAAACTCGCCTATATCCAGGACCTCTTTATCTCGCGTCACCTCCATCTGCTCGCCATAACAGAAACCTGGCTCTGCCCTGATGATTCTGCTTCAGTCGCAGCCCTGTGCCATGGCGGTTATCTATTTTCACATACTCCTCGCCCTGCTGGCCGTGGGGGCGGTGTTGGACTACTTCTCTCTCCCTCCTCCTCATAACCACTTGTAACCACTCGCCTCCACCTACCCTCCTCTCTTCCTTCCCGTTCACATTAATTGATTTGATTTGCTTACTTTATTTACTTTTTTGTCTATTTTTTGTCTATTAGATAGTAAGCTCTTTGAGCAGGGACTGTCTTTCTTCTATGTTTGTGCAGCACTGCGTACGCCTTGTAGCGCTATAGAAATGCTAAATAGTAGTAGTAGTAGTAAATAAGTCATAATAAAATAACAAATGCCAAGTGAGTGCTTGTTTATTCAGTAGGCTCTGTACCTCTCATCAGCAGGTTAGCAGAGCAGTTTACATCAAACTACAATCTTTATAAGCATGCCTGCATTGAACTAACAGGGCACCAATACGTAGACACTTACTTCCCCCTGGTAACGAGCTTATTCTATAAGAACACGAGCATGAGTGTTCCTTCAGTATATTAGTGTAAACCAGCATCAGCGCACCTCTCTGTTGGTGTTTGGCAGTATACTACTACTACTTATCACTTCTATAGTGCTACAAGGCATACGCAGCGCTGTACACCATACATGAAAAGACAGTCCCTGCTCAAAGAGCTCACAATCTAAATAGGACAGACAAACAGACAGAACAACTAAGAGGTAAGGGAGTTAAAGAGGTGGGGATAAAAGGGTACAGGGCAAGTGAGTAGTGGTTAGGAGTCAAAAGCAGCGTTAAAGAGGTGGGCTTTTAGCCTAGATTTGAAAACGGCCAAAGACTGGGCTAGACATACAGGCTTGGGAAGTCTATTCCAGGCGTGAGGTGCAGTGAGATCAAAGGAATAAAGCTGTAAAATGTCACTTTGAAATTCCAAGTGGTTGCAGCAAAGTAAGAGTAAGAAATTGGATTGTAGCATACATTAGGAGAGACCCTATTCGGATATAAGGTTTAAAGTGGTAGTGCTTGGTTATTCATAGCAAAGAGGTTAGTCAGTCATGTGATCGGAGTTCGGTTTTGTATAGATCGTGTATAATGTTATTATTTTGAAATTTGAAAATTCTTGGAGTCACCATTGATCGAAACCTCACTCTTGATACCCACTTGAAAAACACGATGAAAAAGATGTTCTACTCCATGTGGAAACTCAAAAGAGTAAAACCGTACTTCCCGAGATACATCTTCCGCACCCTGGTACAGTCAATGGTAATAAGTCATCTAGACTACTGTAACGCCTCACCCTGTGCATACATATTCTGTAAACAACATGCATAAATCACAGACTCCAAACTGAACATGTGATTCATTTTATAAACTTCTTCATACACATGTATAAAGGCAGCCTGTATAAGATAATATAAGGGTATCACTTGAGCAAGATTTGGGAGTAAGTTACCCTTTCTGAAAGGGATTGACAGGAGGTGGTTCGGGTAACTAATGCTTATTCGGTTTCTGCCTTATTGAAAGAAAATGATCTCAAATTATTGCTTCGTTGGTACATTACTTCACAGTTTTTTATATCTTAGGGGATTGTTAGAGCATCAGCTCTGCTGGCAACAGTGTGGGCGGTTGGGCTCTTTTTTCCATATCTGGTGGGAATGTCCCAAGATTACAGATTTTTGGTTATATATTCAACATCACTATAATAAGGCCACTGGTTTAAATCTATCTTTTACCCCTCAGTTTTTTTTTATTAAACATTTTGCCTACAGAAATGGCTGGCGATTTAGAGCTGCAGATCTTGTTAGTTGTATATATGCAGCTTATTTGGTTATTTCAGCTTCATGGCAGGATCTGGGGTTCCTAGCCCATTATAAACCATAAAGCTGTATTTCTCTGTTGATCACCCCACCCCTCACCTATCCACACCCATCCTGTTAGAATATCAATGATATGCTTTGATGTCCCCATGCATACCTCCGACCCACCCCCATCCTCCCACCCTGTCAGACTGTCATAGTAATGCTTGAATGTTTTCACTTATATACACTGTCAGCTAGCACATTTGCTTATTTCCGATCTGAGGAAGAAGGGCAACCTTCGAAAGCTAATCAAGAAATGTATTAAGTTATGTCCAATAAAAAAGGTATCATCTTATTTTCTTTTCCATGTTTTATTTTGTTTGATTTCTATTGATAACCTTAAGAGTGGACTAACACGGCTACCACACTCCTCTACTTAAGATGGAAGCGGGGTTCCTAGCCCATTATAAACCATAAAGCTGTATGTCTCTGTTGATCACCCTCCCCTCACCTATCCACACCCATCCTGTTAGAATATCAATGATATGCTTTGATGTCCCCATGCATACCTCCGACCCACCCCCATCCTCCCACCCTGTCAGACTGTCATAGTAATGCTTGAATGTTTTCACTTATATACACTGTCAGCTAGCACATTTGCTTATTTCCGATCTGAGGAAGAAGGGCAACCTTCAAAAGCTAATCAAGAAATGTATTAAGTTATGTCCAATAAAAAAGGTATCATCTTATTTTCTTTTCCATGTTTTATTTTGTTTGATTTCTATAGATTCTACATGGAATGTTGCTTTTCCACTAGCAACATTCCATGTAGAAGTCGGCCCTTGCAGATCACCAATGTGGCCGCGCAGGCTTCTGCTTCTGTGAGTCTGACGTCCTGCACGTACGTGCAGGACGTCAGACTCACAGAAACAGAAGCCTGCGCAGCCTTCTACATGGAATGTTGGACACTAGCAACATTCCATGTAGAATCTCCAATAGTAGCAACATTCCATGTAGAATCTCCAATAGTATCTATTTTACTGTCATAGTAATGCTTGAATGTTTTCACTTATATACACTGTCAGCTAGCACATTTGCTTATTTCCGATCTGACGAAGAAGGGCAACCTTCGAAAGCTAATCAAGAAATGTATTAAGTTATGTCCAATAAAAAAGGTATCATCTTATTTTCTTTTCCATGTTTTATTTTGTTTGATTTCTATTGATAACCTTAAGAGTGGACTAACACGGCTACCACACTCCTCTAGCTTCATGGAAGGATGTACTCCCGTTACCCACCGACAGATGGTGCCAGAGACTACATTATGTCTTATTAATGGAACATCTGACTGTTCTTCATCGGCCTGAGATGCATCCTGGACTGGTCTAGCCAAGAATCCAGCTTTAATTTATTTCTTTGGATTGATGTGCTGGATTGTGTGGATTTGGGTGGGGAAGTATGGGGGGGTTGGGTTTGAAGGGTGGAGTTTGTTGGGGTTTTTTCATGTAAGGTGTTCTGTGAATGTTTCTGCTGTTCTTGAGAAACAAAAATCTTTTCAATAAACTTTTAAGTGCAAAAAAAAATCCTTTGTAAAATTACCCCTATTGAGGGCCTGCACCCGATGGCAGAGGCCCCAAAAGACACCTATTTTATAAAGGCACCAGTGTCGCCTATGTGTCTTTAGAAGAAAAGCTCCCAGATCCAGCCACGATAGTGCACAAAAGCTGACACACGTATAGATTCCTGCCCTGAAGCAAGTGTAAACGTGGTGACACCAGAGGGGATAAGACAGAGATGTTTATATATATATATGGGGCATTAATGTACAGGAAGTGAGCCTTTTTCAAATGAAGGAAGACTTGAATGAGAGGGCATAAAATGAAGTTATAGGCTCAGGAGTAATCTAAGGAATACTTTTTCCCAGAGAGGGTGGTGGATGCATGGAATCATCTCCCAGTGGAGGTGGTGGAGATGAAGACTATGTCTGAATTCAAGAAAGCACGGGACAGGAAAGGAGGAGGTAGTGGATGCCGAAGATGGGCAGACTGGATGGGCCATTTGGCCCTTATCTGCTCTCACATTTCTATGGGGCCGATATACTGACCACGGGAGTTAGCCTGGCTAAGTTCCGTGGTTGATGCTAAGCCTGGATATTCAATTCTGGGCCATTTCTGGTGACAGGCACTGAATATCCGGTTTAAAGATAACCGGCTAAATCAATATTTAGACTTAGCTGGTTATCTTTAAACTGGCCAAAGATATACCAGGTTTTCCCCTGGCCAAATTTGGCCATGAAACCTGGTTTAAAAATCGGCTATCCACCAACTGGGAATATTGAGCAATTATCTCCTGCTTAATATTGGTGAATAGCTGGTTAAGCACTATTTAACCGGTCAGCGGTCGTTCTGACCAGTTAAATAGTGCTGAATATTGAGGCAGAAAGTTCTCAAACCTGGCCTGTGCTTCTGGAATGTTGCTACTAATTAGGTTTCTGATAGGTTCTTGTGACCTGGATTGGCCACTGCTGGAAGCAGGATACTGGGCTAGATGGACTATTGGTCTGACCCAGTATGGCTACTCTTATGATTGTCAATCCACTAGTCATTAGGCTGCTGCTCAGCACTGGTTGCTAATGGTGAATTTCCAACCTCTCCTAAAGTGATTATGGGACATTTGAGATTAAAATTATCAAACATTACGAGGCTCAGTAGATACGGCATTGATTTCCTCACCTAGTACCAGATGTAGGCCCCCAACAGGGGTTATTCTACAAGGAGCTGCCTCGATATAGGTGGCAAGAATTCATGTAAATGTGGGTATTCTGGTCATGTGTATGTGGTCACGGGCAAATGGCCATTTTCCATCAATGTGTTGTTCTGTAAGTATGCACCAATATTCAATGGTGTGTACTTCCAGGTGGCTCCTGCAAGACTGCATGGGTATATACGTGAACAGAGTAACATGTGCTTACTAGATCACATGTAGGCATTGTTGGCTGCTTAGTTTATTTTATTTTATTTGTTACATTTGTATCCCACATTTTCCCACCTATTTGTAGGCTCAATGTGGCTTACATAGTTTAAATGGATGAGCTGCAGTGTACATGTGTATGCTATAAAACACATATGTACACACATTCAAACCCTCAGAGCCTGTGCTGTCTTAATAGAATATGTGCCCTGTTATTAAATTTCCCCTTTGTTTTATTCATATACAGTCGTCATGCTAGTACAGTGGATACAAGAGTTTCCGTAACCAAAAGTCAAGACTTACGTTCCTTAAAGTTGATAGTGAAGTTGTTTTCCATGTGCTGTAGAATGGGTTTTCTGCTCTGAAGATCTTGAAAGTGTAAGAACAGAAAATCATTTATTCAAAACTGCTTAGTCAGGACAATTTCAGCTTAGCCACTTGGCTTGGTTACTGGCATCCATCAGCTGGACATTAGTCTAATGAACAAAAAGCTGGGATTGCTTACAGATGCACCAAGCTGTACATTAGGAAGCCTGCTCCTGCTCTGGCCATTTGCTTGCACTGACTAAGGAAACGGGACAGGGCCGGTCAAACCCAGTAAGCGGGGTAAGCACCGCAGGGGGGCGCCTGCCTTCAAGGGGCCACCATACCGCACCACCCTTGGTGCTTTAAATCTTTAATTTACCTCCGTTCCAGCAGCCGCATCATTTGAAAGCCCTGCCCCGTCTCTAGCCTTCCCTCCCTTCGTGAGTTTGTTCCGCAGTCCCGCCTTCTGATGTCATTTCCTCGAGGGCGGGACTGCAGAATGAACTCACGAAGGGAGGGAAGGCTAGAGACGGGGCAGGGCTTTCCAATGACGCGGCTGCTGGAACGGAGGTAAATTAAAGATTTAAAGCACCAAGGGCGGCAGGGGATGGGGGCGAAGGAGAATCGCTGGACAGGGGCAGGGTGGGAGAAGAGAGAAAGGAGATGCTGGGGGGGGCGGGGGCACGCGGGCGCCAACTCATAGTCTGCAGGGGGGCGCCAGAGACCCTAGGACCGGCCCTGAAACGGGATATATATTTCCAATGGTGTTTGTGTATTTGCTTTTCTCTATGCATTGCTCACCTTATTTAGGTTACACAGTCATTAGATAACCCTATGTTACGAGATCACTTGTGTCACAGAGTCACTGGTCATATGACTATCGCTCTGGCTTTATTTTCTGAGGGGAAGGCTACAGGGAAGCAGGGGTGTTCTGCCCCCTCCCGGGCAGAGGAGAAAGGTTGATAATGGAGCAGAGAACAATCACTCTGCACCCTAAGCCAGCTGCTCTTCTCCTGTTGCTCCTGCCCCTGGTCCACCCGCTTGTCCCCTCCCTGCTCCACAGTTCCACTTCCCTTTTTGCCATGAATTTAGCCATGCTATAGCTCGATATACATGAGGTCTCCCAGGTTGTACGGTACTGTTCTTTGTGTTCAAAAAAGTCCACATTTCTGATGACTCGGGAGAATTAGTTGACAAAATACTACATGTAAAAGGAGTAACTGGTAATACGGAGAAACACTTCATCAACATCATTCTGACCCAAAGTAACGAATATTTAAGCAGTGAGCACATTTTAATTCATGAATTTGTTTGTTGATATTATCACTGCAGCTCGATGCACAGTATCCCTCACAAATGGTGGTTGAGTTTGCAAATAGTAGAGCCCTTGTCATGGCTCCAACTCTTGCTATCCCTACAAGTCTGTGGTCTCCCCCCCCCCCCCCCCCCCCCCATAATGTCCTGAGAGCAAAGGGCACATCTCAGGCCTCTGCACTGCAAAATGAGAAATATGCTGCAGCTTAATGAAGAACAGGATGATCATGGTAAAATTATGTATAATCATACCTGATAATTTTCTTTCCATTAATCATAGCTGATCAATCCATAGACTGGTGGGTTGTGTCCATCTACCAGCAGGTGGAGATAGAGAGCAAACTTTTGCCTCCCTATATGTGGTCATGTGCTTCCGGAAACTCCTCAGTATGTCGATATCAAAGCTCCATCCGCAGGACTCAGCACTTAGAGAATTACACCCACGAAGGGACACTCTGCCCAGCTCACCACCGCCGAAACGGGGGAGGGGAATTAACCCAGCTCATCCCCACACAAGTGGGGGAGGGGAATCCGTCCAGCTCATCCCCGCGGAGCGGGGGAGGGACACCACACCCGCCGATGCGGGGGGATCTGGCTTATCCTGCAACCGCAACCGCGGGAGGAGCTGACTGACCCTAACACCGCCGAAGCGGGAGGGGTACAAAACTGCCCTACAGCCGCACGAAGCGGGAGGGAGTGCCGGCAGAATTTTAAGTCTCAATCCAGCCCCGTAAAACGGAGGGGAGAGGAATGCAGCAGCTCACTGTAACACAAACTCGTCTTAACTCTTGAAGAATCCAAGTGAAAAAACTTGAACACGAAGTCTTTCTGAAGTAACTGAAGACTAAACTTGAACCTGAAATGCAACCAGAATAAAAACAATACAGATATCTGGGAGGGGCTATGGATTGATCAGCTATGATTAATGGAAAGAAAATTATCAGGTATGATTATACATAATTTTACCTTCCATATCATCAAGCTGATCAATCCATAGACTGGTGGGATGTACCGAAGCAGTACTCACCCAGGGCGGGACATAGAAATCCCTGACCGCAACACTGAAGCTCCAAACCGGGCCTCCGCCCGAGCAGCCACAGTCAAGCGGTAATGCTTGGAGAATGTATGGGCCGAAGCCCAAGTTGCCGCCTTGCATATCTCTTCCAAGGAGACGGAACCGGCCTCTGCCATCGAGGCCGCCTGAGCTCTTGTAGAGTGAGCCTTCAGCTGGATAGGCGGCACCTTCCCCGCGGCCACATAAGCCGCTGCAATGGCTTCCTTGACCCATCTTGCCACTGTAGGCTTAGCAGCCTGCAGACCCCTACGAG
Organism: Microcaecilia unicolor; assembly: GCF_901765095.1. Lineage (NCBI taxonomy): Eukaryota > Metazoa > Chordata > Amphibia > Gymnophiona > Siphonopidae > Microcaecilia > Microcaecilia unicolor. Next base: position 7,238,749 of record NC_044040.1, on the reverse strand, counting down.
GACCTGAATACAGGACAAACAGATGATCCGATTTCCGGAAATCATTGGTCACTTCCAAGTATCTGATGATGACTCGTCTCACATCCAGATATTTAAGAGCAGAGTACTCCTCTGGGTAGTCCTCCCTACGAAAGGAAGGGAGACATAGCTGCTGATTCACATGGAAGCGAGAAACAATCTTGGGCAGGAAGGAAGGCACTGTGCGAATAGTCACTCCTGCCTCAGTGAACTGTAGAAAAGGCTCTCGACATGAGAGCGCCTGGAGCTCGGAAACTCTTCTGGCTGAAGTGATAGCCACCAAAAAGACTGCTTTCAACGTCAGGTCTTTCAGAGATGCCCTTGACAAGGGTTCAAACGGCGGCTTCTGCAATGCTCTCAGCACCAGGTTGAGATTCCACGCAGGCACCACTGAGTGCAGAGGAGGGCGCAGGTGATTAACTCCCTTGAGAAAGCGCACCACAGCTGGCTGCGAAGCCAGGGAAACACCCTTCAGGCGGCCCCTGAAGCAAGCCAGAGCCGCTACCTGGACCTTAAGGGAACTGAGCGACAGGCCTTTGTCCAGACCTTCTTGCAGGAACGCCAACACTGAAGAAATTGGAGCAGTGAAAGGAGAAAGAGAGCCTGCTTCACACCACGCTGCAAAGATACGCCAAACCCTGGCGTAAGCAGTAGAAGTAGAGCGTTTCCTCGCTCTCAGCATAGTGGCGATGACCTTGTCTGAGAAGCCCTTCTTCCTCAGACGCTGCCGCTCAATAGCCAGGCCGTAAGACCAAAGGGGGAGGGATCCTCCATCACCACGGGACCCTGATGTAACAGGCCCTGCTCCACTGGCAGCCGCAGAGGATCGTCGACTGAGAGCCTGATCAAGTCCGCATACCAGGGACGCCTGGGCCAATCCGGACCCACCAGGATTATCCTGCCGGGATGCTTTGCCACCCGGTCTAGTACCCTGCCCAACATGGGCCAGGGCGGGAACACATAGAGAAGCTCTTGTGTCGGCCATTGTTGGAGAAGAGCATCTACTCCCAGGGATCGAGGGTCCCGTCCTCTGCTGAAGAAGCGCGGCACTTGGCAATTGGCCGATGACGCCATCAGATCTAGGCTCGGCTGGCCCCAGCGCTTCGTGATGTCCAAGAACGCCTGAGCAGATAGCTGCCACTCTCCGGGCTCCAAGGTATGGCGACTGAGAAAGTCCGCCTTGACATTCATGACTCCGGCAATGTGGGCCGCTGACAGCTGTTCCAGGTTCGCTTCCGCCCACTGGCATAGACTCATAGCTTCCTTGGCTAGAGGGGCGCTCTTGGTACCTCCCTGGCGGTTGACATAGGCCACAGCCGTGGCATTGTCCGACAGGACCCGTACAGGCTTCAACACCAGTACCGGGATGAACTCCAAAAGCGCCAACCGAATGGCCCTGAGTTCCAGGAGGTTGATAGACCACTTTGCCTCTGCAGGAGACCAGAGCCCCTGCGCTGTCCTTCCCAGCAGTGGGCTCCCCAGCCCGATAACGAGGCGTCCGTCGTGACGACAATCCACTCTGGGGACACCAGAGGCATTCCCGCAGACAACTTGTCTGTCTGCATCCACCAGCTCAGCGCCTTGCGCACTGCTGGATCCAAGGGAAGACGCACCGCATAATCCTCCGACATCGGAGTCCAGCGCTGCAGCAGAGAGTGTTGTAGTGGTCTCATATGAGCCCTGGCCCAGGGCACTACTTCCATCGTGGCCGTCATAGAGCCCAACAGCTGCACATAGTCCCAAGCCCGAAGAGGAGAGGCTACTAGGAACTGGTCCACCTGAGCCTGAAGCTTGACAATCCGATTGTCTGGCAGGAACACTCTGCCCACTTGGGTGTCGAATCGAACTCCCAGATACTCCAGGGACTGAGTCGGGCGCAGCTGGCTCTTCTCCCAGTTGATGATCCATCCCAGGGAGCTCAAAAGAGCAACTACCCGGTCCACAGCTCTGCCGCACTCTGCATAAGAGGGGGCTCGGATCAACCAGTCGTCCAGATAAGGATGGACTTGTACTCCTTCCTTTCGCAGGAAGGCCGCTATGACCACCATTACCTTGGAAAAGGTCCGCGGAGCAGTAGCCAACCCGAACGGGAGGGCTCTGAACTGGAAGTGTCGGCCCAGGACTGCAAAACGCAGAAAGCGTTGATGAGGAGGCCAGATGGGAATATGCAGGTACGCTTCCTTGATGTCCAAGGATGCCAGGTACTCCCCTGCCTTCACTGCCGCTATAACAGAGCGGAGAGTCTCCATGCGAAAGTGCCGCACTTTCAAGGCCCGATTGACCCCTTTGAGGTCGAGGATAGGCCGGACAGAACCTCTTTTCTTTGGTACCACAAAGTAAATGGAGTAACGCCCCTTGCCAAGCTGACTTTCTGGCACCGGAACGACCGCACCCAGGCGGATCAGATTGTCCAAAGTCTGCTGCACTGCCACAGCTTTGACCGGAGACTTGCAGGGAGAGAGTACAAACCCGTCTCTTAAGGGTCGGCAGAACTCTAGCTTGTAGCCGTCTCTGATGACTTCCAGCACCCAAGCGTCTGAAGTTATTGTGGTCCACTCGCCCAGAAACGAGGACAGCCGTCCTCCAATCTGCACTGGGGCGTGGACCAATACCCCGTCATTGGGTACGAGACCCTGGGGGAGGACCGGAGGGAGCACCTCCGGGACGGCGGTCTCTGCGAAAGGAATGCTGCTTGGGGGAGAACTTCCTCTTAAAGGAAGAGGGGGCAGAAGCACCCGACCTGCCCGGGCGGTACCGACGGGCTTCCTGAAACCGTCCTCTGGAGGTACCGGGACGAGCACTAGCCCGAGCCCTGACCTCCGGTAACTTCTTGCCCTTAGACGTGCCGAGATCAGTCACGATTTTGTCCAGCTCGACCCCAAAGAGCAGCTTGCCTTTAAAAGGCAATCTAGCCAGGCGGGATTTTGAGGCGTGGTCAGCAGACCAATGTTTCAGCCAAAGCCACCGCCGCGCAGAGACAGTCTGAGCCATGCCTTTAGCTGAGGCTCTCAAGACATCATACAGCAAGTCTGCCAAATAGGCCAGGCCCGATTCCAGGGCTGGCCAATCATCCCTCAAGGAATGATCCGAGGGGAAAGCCCGCTGCACCATAGTCAGGCACGCCCTGGCCACATAGGAGCCGCAAACTGAGGCCTGCAAACTTAAAGCAGCCGCCTCAAAGGACGACCTTAAGGCCGCCTCCAATCTCCTGTCTTGGGCGTCCTTTAGGGCCGTGCCACCTTCCACCGGCAATGCCGTTTTCTTAGTCACCGCAGTGATTAAAGAATCCACGGTAGGCCACAGATAGGCCTCACGTTCACTCACAGCCAAAGGATAGAGGCGGGACATAGCCCTAGCCACTTTAAGGCTCGCTTCTGGGACATCCCATTGAGCCGAAATTAAGGTGTGCATGGCATCATGCACGTGGAAGGTTCTAGGCGGGCGCTTCGTCCCCAGCATAATGGCAGAGCCAACAGGGGCTGAGGGAGAGACGTCCTCCGGAGAGGAAATCTTCAAAGTGTCCATGGCCTGTAACAACAGGTTGGGCAAATCCTCCGGGTGAAAAAGCCGCGCTGCAGAGGGGTCATCCGCTCCATCCGAGCGGGGATCCGTCTCCTCCAAGGAATCCGCAAAGGACCGTTGGGAGACCCCAGACACGCTGCCCTCATCTACATCGGAGGAGACAAATTCCTCCAAGGCCTGGGAATCAACCCGAGGGCGTTTACCTCTGGGAACCTCAACCTCTTTACCAGAGGAGGGAGCGGGGGCAGCGTTGTGCATGAGGAAGGCCCGATGCAGCAGCAAAACAAACTCGGGGGAGAAACCCCCCAGACTGTGCACTTCCGCAGCCTGGGCAACAGCCCTAGGCGCTCTCTCAACCGGCGCTCGCAACAGCGGGGGAGAGACATGCTGCGCATCCAAAATGGCGTCCGGCGCGAAACTCCGCGAAGGAGCCGCGCGGGAAGAACGGCTCTTAACTTTAGCCGCTTCTGTGCCGTCGCCCAAATTAAGGGCGTTCATGGCATTAATGTCTCCAACCTCAAGGGCGGCCCAAGAAGAAGCTGTCCGAGCCGCGTGGCCGGCCAAGATGGCGGAGGCGAGGAGCGGGGGATGGGCGTTTATGGCGGGAAAAACCGCCACGCCGGAGGAAGGACCGGGACATGCATCGGTCGCGAAACTGTCACCCACCAAGGGCGAATCCGGCTTGAAGACCCCCGCATCCCCTCTAGAAGCGCTCGAGCGACCCGGGGAGCGACCCTTTGCGCCCTCGCCCTCCGACGCCATGTGCCACGAGGAGAAGAATCGGGGAACCCCCGCCCGCTATAAAAAGGTAAAAATTACCTGCTGTCCGCTCCGAGTCGTAACGACCTGGTGTCTCAGTGAGTAGCTGCAATAGACGCTTAAATAAACGTCGAAATAAACGCCTTTAAGGCCGTTCAAATTTTTTTTTTTTTTTTTTTTAACGGAGCCAGCGGGAGGGGGGAGAAGAGGAGGGACCTGGCACCACCAGGTTTGCACTTGCTCAAAAGAGCCCTCAACCCCAGGCACTCAACAAAACCTAAAAATTAGGCTTGGAGGCCTAGCCAGAGCTGCTGCTGATGTGTGACCACCACCTGCTGAGATAGAGAACATACTGAGGAGTTTCCGGCAGCACATGACCACATATAGGGAGGCAAAAGTTTGCTCTCTATCTCCACCTGCTGGTAGATGGACACAACCCACCAGTCTATGGATTGATCAGCTTGATGATATGGAATAATCAAATCAAGGATGTGAGTGCTCCACCTGGTGGGTGTCCAAAGAATCACATCTTCAGAATGTTAATACTACTGACCGGACTTCTTTGGAATACAGATGTGGTGGGCATAGGAAGGGCTCTTTTCTCTTGCCACTGGATTTGTTTAAAAAAAAAAATATTTTAATTTTATTTTTACTCTGTATTTAAAAATAAATTCAATAACAAAATACACAATAGCCACAAAATAGGATAGAAATTATACTCCCCAGGAAACATAATGAATTGAATCAGCAATAACATTCATCCACCAAATTAAATACAAGAAATAGAAAAAAAATAAGGAAATTAAACAATTCTAAATTGGAGCAGTGGAGTGTGAATACCAGATTCCAGCCAAGAATTAAGCAGACACAAATGGGGAATTCAACTGTTTAAATTTGACTTCTCTAACTTCCAGAAATGTTTCCAATTGTATAAAGAATGTATACTCTCAAAGGTTACAAAACATCGGCAAGGAAGTCTTGGTATAAAGCTAGCATCTACAGTGGTCTCATGCCTGCAGGACCAAAAAGTCTTTATGCGTCTTCTGTGTTTCTCGTGATAAATCAGGAAATACTTGTATTCTTGTTCCCATAAATTGTGTATTCATAGTAACATAGTAGATGACGGCAGAAAAAGACCTGCACAGTCCATCCAGTCTGACCAAGAAGATAAATTCATATGTGCTACTTTTTTATTTGTACTGTCCTCTTCAGTGCACAGACCGTATAAGTCTGTCCAGCCCTATCCCCGCCTCCCAACCACCAACCCCGCCTCCCAACCACCAGCTCTGGCACAGACCCTATAAGTCTGCCCAGCACTATCCCCGCCTCCAACCACCAGCCCCGCCTCCCAACCACCGGCTCTGGCACAGACCGTATAAGTCTGCCCAGCACTAGCCCCGCCTCCCAACCACCAGCCCCAGCACAGACCATATAAGTCTGCCCAGCACTAGCCCCGCCTCCCAACCACCAACCCCGCCTCCCAACCACCAGCTCTGGCACAGACCCTATAAGTCTGGCCAGCCCTATCCCCGCCTCCCAACCACCAGCTCTGGCACAGACCCTATAAGTCTGCCCAGCACTATCCCTGCCTCCCAACCATCTTTTTAAAGTAAAATAAGTACAGTGTTCCAGTCTGGTTCAAGAGTAATATCGACCAATAAAGTGACTTGACCTGTAACCACTTGCAATGAACATCGCAGTGAGTGATAAACAGGCAATCTTGGAAAATTGAGGAACTTTAAATTATTTCTTCTAAGCTGATTTTTCTATGTACTCTAACTTCCAAGCAACAGCTCCAGAATCCCGAATTTGGGTCTCTAATGTATGTTGTATCCCAGTTATCTGTTCCTCAATTTGAGCCACTTTACTTGAATACTGGTTATATCTTTCCCCAAACCTTTTACAGTATCCATATGCATCTTAAGATCAGAATCCAATTTACTCACAGACTTGGCGAGAGAAGACTCTGGACTTCTGATAGACTCCCACAGCACTTCCATAGTGATATCTTTAATTCACCTTTCACCAGAATAGAATCATCCAGGTCTTGCAGCCAGGGGCTCAGTAAAGCCATTTCCTTAGTGAGGGCTTCTTCCATTCCCGACCTCAGTGTAGACGTTGACCACACTTTGAGGGTCGCATTGGAGCAGCTCGTGCTTTGGGGCACAAATATGTCCCACTAAGGATTTGTTAAATTTTTCCAAAGCAACTTTTTCATAGGAAATGCTTCCCACACACTTCATCCAAATCCGTCATTTGTTTATAGTGAAACAGATTTATACCCTGCCATTTGCCAGGATGCAAATGGTTTATTGTCTTCAGTATTTCATGAGATACCCCTGAGAAAATTAAAAAGCCATGGGATAGGAGGCAATGTAACAATCAGCAGTTCTTTTCTAAGCAGTGGCAGCTCCTGGCAGATGGTGGACAGCTCCATGAGAAGAGAAGAGCAAAGGCTGGTCACCATGATTTTTTTTTTCCAACTCTCCTTTTCCCTCTTCTGTCCTCACCACAATATATCAGTGATGTCCCGATGCTGAAAAGTAAACACGGGCACTAGAGGCCATTAGCGCTGTACTAGCACCCGCATTTACCTGCGAAGAATGTTCAGAGGCCTTGAGCGCGGGAACAAACAAACGCGCAGACGTATAGCGCAAGTAGCATGCTAATGTAATCAAGCTCATGTGCAAGAGGTCATTTTGTATCCCTCCCCAACGCTCAGAAAAGAGCACCCGAAACAAAACTGCCTTGTCGGAGCAGGCATTAGGGTGTTGGAAAAGAGGATTTCTCATGATTCTCTCGTGATTCTTTCTGCAAAATCTGCATGTCTTGATTGCTTTAGGAAGCAGAAGGAAGCCCCTACAAGCCCTTAAGCACTGGTTGTAAGAGATAGCAGACCCAAGCAAAAGCACACATTGGCATCTGATTCCTGTGTCTAAAGTTAAAGCATCCGTATAGTGAAATTAGAAAATGTGCAGAGAAGGGCGACAAAAATGATAAAGGGGATGGGACGACTTCCCTATGAGGAAAGGCTAAAGCGGCTAGGGCTCTTCAGCTTGGAGAAAAGGCGGCTGAAGGGAGATATGATAGAGGTCTATAAAATAATTAGTGAAGTTGAACGGGTAGATGTGAAGCATCTGTTTACGCTTTCCAAAAATACTAGGACTAGGGGGCATGCGATGAAGCTACAATGTAGTAAATTTAAAACAAATCAGAGAAACATTTTCTTCACGCAACGTGTACTTAAACTCTCGAATTCGTTGCCAGATAATGTGGTAAAGGCAGTTAGCTTAGCGGAGTTTAAAAAAGGTTTGGACAGCTTTCTAAAGGAAAAGTCCATAGACCATTATTAAATGGACTTGGGAAAAATCCACTATTTCTGGGATAAGCAGTATAAAATATTTTGTACTTTTTTGGGATCTTGCCAGATATTTGTGGCAACAGGATGCTGGGCTTGTTGGACCTTTGGTCTTTCCCAGTATGGCAATACTTATGTACTTTTAAAAAAAACTGAAAATGCCCAAAGCGACAACACATTGGCGTCTGTTCCCTGCACCTAAATGTAAGTGTGCAAGCTAAAAAGAACTTAAAACACTTATATTTAGGCCGCAGAAAACGGATGCAGTGCACACAGGAGCCAAGTTTACCATGGAACTCTTCAGCGCTTGTGCCAAACACAATCCTCCTGCACCAAAACACAATCCTCCCGCTGAACTCACTATTACTGGATGCTATGAGTGCACCTATATTTGCATCTCATTAGCATTGAGGATTAATGTGTGTGTTTTTTTCTCTGCTGTTCCGGCGATATTTTTACAGCGCTATTTGGAACAGCGCTAGAGTTTTGTGCATCTGGAACTGTTTCAGTGTCTCAGGCTGCAGCTTGGGACTAAGAACCATAGGTCTTCTTTTACAAAGCTGCATTAGCGATTCCCACGCAGCGAATGAGAGGAAGCCCATAGGAATTGAACGGACTTCCCCCCTCATTTGCCGCACCGAGAATCAGCAGCGCAGCTTTGTAAAAGAGGCCCATAGTGAGAGAAGGAGACAGCAACTGCATCACTGAGGGAGCACAATACAAGCAGCCATGCCCAAATGGACGTAAGCTTCTGGACTGCTTGGGAGAACGGCCGAGGAGGATTCATAGGGTTATTCCACCTGGAACTGGCTCAGCAACCATGTGCTTTGGATAAATGTCCTGTTTGTAGCCCAGAAGATGCAGGGCAGACAGTGTTACATGGTGGCAGTTCACCTCACTGACCACAGAGGGATCCATTTTCAAGGAGAAATACAAGACTGTATTTCAGCAAACCTTGGCTCCTGGAAGCTACACAGCACTTTGCTGGAAGCTAGTGGAATTAAGGCTAGTTTTTGAGAATGTAAGTGTGTGTGCATGTAAATGAAATTTATAACTTATTCACATACCTGTACACTCTACCCATACTCCATCCAAACTCCGCCCATGCACATGTCCACTGTTAAAGTACGCACCACTCAATCACAGGACTAGATTCAGTAAATCATGCCAAGAAATCAGTGCAGAACAAGTTATGCATTGAGTGATATTCTATAAAGGGTATCCGCACTTTATAGAATAGCAGCTAACAAGTCGCTGGTGCCTAATTTTAGGCACGGATCGGACGTGTTTATTTATTTATTTATTTATTTATTGCATTTGTATCCCACATTTTCCCACCTTTTTGCGGGTTCAGTGTGGCTTACAATAAGAAATGAATGATGGAAGTACAATTTGTTACAGATTGGTTATGAATTACATTGTGCAGAATTATGCGAGACAATCGAAGTGTCGTTAAGGAGTGCAACAATGGAACACAAACATAGAACATTGGAAGGAGACAATGGGAGCTTGAAGGGCAATATTAAGGCATAAAGACATATGGTATACATATTTCTGTGTGTTCTATAAGAATGCACAAAATTCATACGAATGCCCCCCAAATCATATCTTATCTGCCCTTTCGTAAATCTCTAAAAACCCATCTGTTCAAGCAAGCCTACCCAATTGATCCAAACTAGTCCTATGAACCCATTTACCCAACACATATCCAGGAGTCAACGACAACGATACAGACTATATCTACCACCTAAATTTCCTATGTCTATCCCGTGTCCCATCCCCCTCCCGCCTACATTTCCCCTCCTCCTATGCCCACCTACCCCATGCTTATACCTCTCCTACTCCCTTCACCCTTACCTCTCCCTATTTACCAATCTCTTATTATTCTTCTACACGTCACTTATATTTTTCTCTATCAATATTATGTAATCCCAATTACTATGTAAGCTGCATTGAACCTGCTTTAGTGGGAAAGCGCGGGGTACAAATCAGGGGCGTAGCCAGACAACAGATTTTGGGTGGGCCTAGGCAAGAAGTGAGTGGGCACCAAGTGTTCTCTCCCCCCCACCACCAAAAATATATCTCAGCTGGCAGGAAAATGCTTCTTTCCACCTAGGCAGTCTGCAGCAGGCATGCTCTGAAAACTGAGCATGCACAGGTGCTGGTATCATGGAGAGTAGCGCTTTTCGTTACCATCAGGGGGAAGTCTTCAGCTGACGGAGCTTGGAATCCCCACCAGCTACCGCTAAACGTGTGCTACTGTTGGGTGGGCCTGAGCTCTAAGTGGGTGGGCCCTGGCCCACCCAGGCCCACCTGTGGCTACGCCACTGGTACAAATGTAATAAATAAATAAACTGGGGAAACCAGCAGGATAGACATATTGGAAGTAAAATAGGATAGAATAGAATAAACACCCCCCCCCCCCAAAAAAAAAAAATGTGTCCTACGATTTACGCAAGAATCATTAGAATAAGGTCTGCATGTCAATCCCAATTCATGTAAATAATTGGTTGTTAGTAGCCAAATATTGGCAATGCACACTGAGTTGCGCATGACTTTAGTCGTCAAATCTGGAATCGGGGGGGGGGGGGGGAGGCGGTGTGTACTTTTCTGTTAGCGTTCTATAAGAGATCGTTTCCATGCATATGTGGCCACTCACACACGTAAGTGGCCGTAATACCTCCATTTACACAACTTCCTGCTGCCTGAAACTAGGCCACTTCTTACCGAGTTACCCACCTTCCATACACAAATCGTGCCAACTGTTCAGTCGGGAGCTTTAGACGAAGTAGCTGGTGTCGCACTGGAACCATGGAGGGAGCTTGTGAAGACAAAAAGAGTGCTCTGTCATGTTATTTTTCCCCTTAGTCATCAATGTGTTGTGATATTCTTTCTTGGCAGCTGAGATCTCTTAGAATTTTCTGGGTTATTGAGTTTAAGAAATACAATCTTCTCTATGCCCAGTGCATCACAATCCATCTAATCAGCAGAGTCATTCTGTTTTTTCGTTTTTCAGTGATTTTTCTAAATTAACAGGGCAAACTATAAATGATTTAAATGTATTTATTTGTTACATTTGTATCCCACATTTTCCCACCTATTTGCAAGGTCAATGTGGCTTACATAGTACCGTAGAGGCATTCGCCTTGGAGGTCATTAGTATGAGATCTTGCTACTTTTTGGGACTCTGCCAGGTACTTGTGACCTGAATTGGCCCCTTTTAGGAACAGGATATTGGGCTACTTGTTCTGACCCAGTAGGAGAACTCTGATGCTTTTTGTGTAGCCTCACCCACCTCTCCTAGGTAGAGCCTGAGTCTCAGGCAGGGTAGTATGTGTGCTACACAAAGCAGGGCCCTGCTATCTCTGGCCTGTACTGCGGGGACTAGCAACAGTCAAGCTACTAGTACGCATTACAAGCCCAATATATAACTTAGATTGTGAGCCCGTTAGGAGCAGTTCAGAGTACCTGTAATAGAAATTGTAAACCGTATGGTCACTTCAGGGGTCTCTTGTGCTATATCAAGGGCTGAAAATAAATAAAATTCTAGAACAAGATGTCCAAAAATAGATGCCTGGAGCAGAAGCGTAGCCAGGTTGTGACACCAAGAGGAGCAAATAGCGGACTGCATAGGCACACGCATGCGCTATGTAGGCGTGACGGACTGCTGAACAATAGATGCCAGCGCCATCAGAAGTCCATTTGGGGGAGCAGTCACTCCCCTGGCGCCTCGCCTAGCTACACCTCTGACCTGGAGGGCACCCGGCAGGAGCCTATTGTATAAAGAAAGTAGATGCCTAGTTTCCTGACTAGAATTCCAGCCTAACAAGTGAAAGGAAACAAGTGGAGGAGTGGCCTAGTGGTTAGGGTGGTGGACTTTGGTCCTGGGGAACTGAGGAACTGAGTTCGATTCCCGGCACAGGCAGCTCCTTGTGACTCTGGGAAAGTCACTTAACCCTCAATTGCCTGCCGCATTGAGCCTGCCATGAGTGGGAAAGTGCAGGGTACAAATGTAACAAAAATAAAATAGATACTATTGGAGATTCTACATGGAATGTTGCTATTCCACTAGCAACATTCCATGTAGAAGGCTGCGCAGGCTTCTGTTTCTGCGAGTCTGACGTCCTGCACATACGTGCAGGACGTCAGACTCACAGAAGCAGAAGCCTGCGCGGCCACATTGGTGATCTGCAAGGGCCGACTTCTACATGGAATGTTGCTAGTGGAATAGCAACATTCCATGTAGAATCTCAAATAGTAGCAACAGTGGAGGAGTGGCCTAGTGGTTAGGGTGGTGGACTTTGGTCCTGGGGAACTGAGGAACTGACTTTGATTCCCGGCACAGGCAGCTCCTTGTGACTCTGGGAAAGTCACTTAACCCTCCATTGCCTGCTGCATTGAGCCTGCCATGAGTGGGAAAGTGCGGGGTACAAATGTAACAAAAAAAAAAAAAAAATACGCACCTAGAATTCAGGCACGAGCACTTATGCCGACCATAGAACTAGTGTAAGTGTTGATGGCTCAATGAAGAGATACCGTATTCTATAAGTTAACCGCCTGATTCTGTATAAGGTGCACAAATTTGGTGTAGAGATCACAAATCTGAATGTGAACTAATTAGCTAATTAGGCACCAACAATTAGTGTTAACAAGCACTCAGCAGTAATTAGGTGTTACACACAGATCAGCCCTACACCTTACTCTATATAACACGCGCACCTGAATTTCAAAGTGCACAACTCCAAAGGGGGAGTGGCCATAGGATGGACCTGGGCAGATCAGGAGCATTCACTGGTGCGAATATTGGTGCAAAGTTATAGATTACAGTGATTTATGCACCTAAGTGCCATCAGTTGTGCACCGATATTCACACCAGTCTTTGGCAGGCATAAATGTTGACACCCAAAGGTAGGCATTAGTATTCTGTAAAGGTTGTTCTGTGCAGAGCCCCCTTTGGCCACCAGTCATTGAATTCCCTCCTAAATGCATAAGTGGAAGTCCTGCCCCTGTGTCTACTCCCTTACAAATATACGATGTGTATTTTCAGAATTGCGCTGAAGCAGAATTATGGAACTTACATGTGTGTGTGCAGCCATAAGCATGTAAATGCCATGATTTTAAACATTTAAATGTGCAATAGGCATGTGACTCTTTTACAGAATTGTCCCCTAGTTTCCATTTGGTTAAAGCCCCCTCTCTGACCAAGACTTCACTTCTCACCCTTCCTTGTGTTCCCTCCACCGAGCTGTACATCCACGGCAGGGATACACAATGGGGAAACAAAGACTGCTTGTAATTATTTTCCAGTTTCCAAATGTTAATTGCACAGTACATTTCTACCACCTTTGAATTACATTAACGATTTTCTTCCGTCATCCATTAATTGGTCTGGTGTAATATCTTCTTCCCTCACAGAAGTTCATCATTTCAGTACATCACATTGGCAGCCGTGGGCATCCCTTGTGGGTTAAAGGTCACAGAAATCCATCACCTTTAGCTAAAGTGAATTCCACTTTTCCCTGGGGCTTCATTAATCCTGTGAAGCACTATTCCAGTCTGGATGCAGAGAGGTAACTGTGTTCACAGTAGGGATGCTTGGGAAGAACCCAGAATGTCTTCCTTTCAAGGAATATTGGAGAACAAAGAAGAGAATTACAAAAAATAAATGGAGAAAAATGTGGTTCAAGTCTATTTTTTGTCTCTTTAATATATGTAAATTTATAGTTCTGCACCATACTAATGAGGAAGCATTTAAGAATGTCTGACCTGCTGTGCTGAAGCTCTGCTTTAAATTAACAAATGGGATAGCATGGAGAGAAGCAGTCGAGCTCTGCGGTGTGTTGATGATCATGCTTATGTTTATTGGTTTTTGATACCACCTTTAAGGCCAACCAATCAAAGAGGTTTACACAAAGTCAGAGGGGGAAAGGAACGCCAAGTTATTGACAGGAAAAAGAAGAGAGAGAGAGGAAAAACGGAGCAAGGTCAGACAAAAAGAAACAAAGGAAAGTCATAGTATAAGAAGACGGGCAAGAATTCTGCCCTACTGTGTGTCCACAGCACCTACTGTAACGCCAAAGGCCTGCGTGAAAAGGTGGATCTTGTAGGAGGACTTTGTACAAAGAGTGAGGGGTAGTGTATTCCAGAGGCCGAGTAGAATGATTCTAAACAAGCAGTGAAAGTCAAACGAATGACTTGGGTGAATTACAGGGCTCTAGATGGGGTGTATAGTGAAACTGAGGTTGCAAGGTACAATTGGAGTGAAGAGCTTTGTCCATTAGGGTCAAGATTTTAAATTGAACTCTGTAAGATATGGGGAGCCAGCGATAATGAATGAAGAGTGGGATGATGTAATCAAATTTTTGTGCCAGTGCTGGAATCCATATTGTGGTGGTCTGGACTGATTCTAGCCTTTTGAGCAGAAAACTGAGATCAGCACAGATGACATATTATAATACTCAAGTCGTGATGCCATAAATGCATAGAGAAGAGTCAAACAAGCTGATTCATTTAAGCGTTGATGGACCACACAGAAGTGTCGTAGGGCTATGAAACATGATTTCACAGTAGTGGTAACCTGTAAATCAAAAGATGCTGTGGAGGACTTGCAGTCCATCTGCATATCCTCCCAGTCTTCTCCAGGGTGACTCCCAGGGCCACCCTGAACCACCCAGGGCCTCCACTCCAGGTGCCTAGCGCTTCCACCAGCTTCCTTCCAGGTGCTGTGGAGGACTTGCAGCCCATCTGTATATCCTTCCAGCCTTCTCCGGGGTAACTCTCAGGTCCACCCCAAACCACCCAGGGCCTCCACTCCAGTGGGCCAATGATCAAAGGCAAACGCAGGTGCGAGAGGCCATTAGCGCCGGACTAGCGCCTGTGTTTGCCTTCGCCCTATCATCAGTGTGGGCAAGCGCATGTAACAATGAGCTCACTGGCTCTGAGCACAAGTAGAATACAAATGTATGCTAGACAGGGCATTAGGGCTTCTCATTGTTCAGCGGGCAGAGCTCCAAGCATTTGAGCTGCACCCACGGCAAACCCTACGCCAGCTCAGAACTGGTGTTAGGGTTTACGGACCATTTGGTAGGAATGGGGAGCCCTGTCCAGCAGGCATTTGAATGCTTACAGGCCCCCTCCACCCAAAAGCCCCCACTGTACAAAACAGTTTCCCTAGAGCCCCAGTGGGCACCACCCCACCCACCCTGGTGGTCTACTGCCCCCCTAAGCCCCCCTTCCTTACCTTTTGAAGCAAGAGGAGGGAGGAGCACACTCTCCTGTGAGCACCAGCTTCAAAATGGCGGTGCTCTGCCCTTTCCAGTGAATCCTGCAATGCACTGGACAGGGCTTCAATACCATATAAGGGAGAATCTCCCTTATATGGTACTGAAGCCCCTCCCAGTGGTAAAATTTCCCGTAGCAAAATAAGGCTAGAAATATCTAATTCTAAATTAGTTATCTATGTAGTAAAGGCCCTTAAATCCAAAGTGATTTGTCTCAATAGAATATAGACTGAACAAAGAAGGCAGATCTTAGCCCTCAATAAGATTAGCTTTAATTCATCAGAAAGGACCCTGTAGCCACTGAAACATGTACCCATGTAATGCACATGTAAATGTGGACACCTGGGTTACAGAAGTTCCTTTCACATGTCTTGTCTGTAGCAGATTGAATGATCTAGTGTAATTTCTGACAAGTCCCAAGAAGTGACAAATGATTAAAGACTCCAGGCAGGTAATAATCTGATCGAAGTGCTGACCTTTGCCTGATGCCTACAGACAGGGAAAGAGCAGAA
Organism: Microcaecilia unicolor; assembly: GCF_901765095.1. Lineage (NCBI taxonomy): Eukaryota > Metazoa > Chordata > Amphibia > Gymnophiona > Siphonopidae > Microcaecilia > Microcaecilia unicolor. The sequence goes on along the minus strand of NC_044040.1, from coordinate 7,223,300 downwards.
AGCAAGTGGCTCTGTAAATTGTTATGCACTGAAATAGTTCACAGAAGTTCATTTGAAAACATTACTGATCATGAGGACTTTCTCTCTTGCACCTTTCCTCAGTAGCAGGTAGCTGGGAATGTGAACCTCTTTTCCACTGGACAAGCTTCCCTCCCATCCCAGGTGCTCATTGTTTTGCAATTCCCAGCTGCTGTGGGAAGATTCACTAACTGCTAGTATCTGTGGCATACAGCGAAAACAGTGCCCACCCACCCCCATTTATACAACTGTTTTAGGCCCAGCCCCCCCCCCCCCCCCCCCAGCATCCTTCCACCTTTTTCAAAAACAGATGTAGCCCCTCCACATCCACATCCCCTTGAGGGCCCCTCCCTCATCACCCTGATCCCTTCTCAAATCCAAAGATCCCCCACCTCCCAAGCACCAACCTCCTGTCTCTGGTGTGTAGCAAGGATCAGCAGTGCCCCCTAGTCACTCTGCCCCAGTGGCTCCCTCTTCAAAATAACACCTGAAGCTCCCAGTGGTAGTCTTGCAGTATTACCAGCAGGGGTCAGGCTGCCATAGAACAACACCTCACGAATTTCCCCTTAGATTGTAATGAATAATGCAGCTTGTAAAGTTCAAGGCAAGCTGTGGGGCCCTTTTACTAAAGCTGAGTGTATGCTAATAGATATGTGCCATTTCGTGCACTCTACTTCCGTTAGCGTACACTAAGCTGAGTAAAAGGGTCCCTGTATTATTCATTATCCTTAGTAATGAGTTGTTTTGCATGGATTTGCATACTTCAAGGCTCATTATTATTTAATAGATGTTGGGGAAATTTTTGCATTAATCTGCATAATAATGCACATTCTTGCCAATTAACAGGTATTTATTGGTCCATAATAGAGCTTAATACAGTGTAAGCCCTCTGGGAGAGGGACGTGTCAGCTGTGTATGAAACATACATCACACTGAGCTTGGGATTGGGAAGAAGAGTAATTAAATCCAGATCCAACAGCTGCTGAAGGGTTTAGACTGTCTACTAAGGAGGAATGGCCTAGTGGTTAGAGTGGTGGACTTTGGTCCTGGGGAACTGGGTTCAATTCCCACTTCAGGCACAGGCAGCTCCTTGTGACTCTGGGCAAGTCACTTAACCCTCCATTGCCCCATGTAAGCCACATTGAGCCTGCCATGAGTGGGAAAGCGCAGGGTACAAATGTAACAAAAATAAAATAGATACTATTGGAGATTCTACATGGAATGTTGCTACTATTGGAGATTCTACATGGAATGTTGCTATTCCACTAGCAACAGTCCATGTAGAAAGCTGCACAGGCTTCTGTTTCTGTGAGTCTGACGTCCTGGTCAGACTCACAGAAGCAGAAGCCTGCGCGGCCACATTGGTGATCTGCAAGGGCCGACTTCTACATGGAATGTTGCTAGTGGAATAGCAACATTCCATGTAGAATCTCAAATAGTAGCAACAGTGGAGGAGTGGCCTAGTGGTTAGGGTGGTGGACTTTGGTCCTGAGGAACTGAGTTCGATTCCCACTTCAGGCACAGGCAGCTCCTTGTGACTCTGGGCAAGTCACTTAACCCTCCATTGCCCCATGTAAGCCGCATTGAGCCTGCCATGAGTGGGAAAGCGCAGGGTACAAATGTAACAAAAATAAAATAGATACTATTGGAGATTCTACATGGAATGTTGCTACTATTGGAGATTCTACATGGAATGTTGCTAGCGGAATCTCAAATAGGAGCAACAGTGGAAACAGTGGAGGAGTGGCCTAGTGGTTGGGGTGGTGGACTTTGGTCCTGAGGAACTGAGTTCGATTCCCGGCACAGGCAGCTCCTTGTGACTCTGGGCAAGTCACTTAACCCTCCATTGCCCCATGTAAGCCGCATTGAGCCTGCCATGAGTGGGAAAGCGCAGGGTACAAATGTAACAAAAATAAAACAGATACTATTGGAGATTCTATATGGAATGTTGCTACTATTGGAGATTCCACATGGAATGTTGCTATTCCACTAGCAACATTCCATGTAGAAGGCTGCGTAGGCTTCTGTTTCTGTGAGTCTGACGTCCTACATGTATGTGCAGGACGTCAGACTCACAGAAGCAGAAGCCTGCGCGGCCACATTGGTGATCTGCAAGGGCCGACTTCTACATGGAATGTTGCTAGTGGAATAGCAACATTCCATGTAGAATCTCAAATAGTAGCAACAGTGGAGGAGTGGCCTAGTGGTTAGGGTGGTGGACTTTGGTCCTGGGGAACTGAGGAACTGAGTTCAATTCCCACTTCAGGCACAGGCAGCTCCTTGTGACTCTGGGCAAGTCACTTAACCCTCCATTGCCCCATGTAAGCCGCATTGAGCCTGCCATGAGTGGGAAAGCGTGGGGTACAAATAAATAAAATAATAATACTAAGGGAGGCCTAGAAAGGCCAAATCTATTGAGAGACCCTCCACCTCTAGCCCCAGGAAAACTGTGTAGCGCTTATTGTTGCTGCCTATTGAGCTAAAGGTCAAAGTGGCAGCATCGGAGAGAAACATTTCAAGCTCTGCAATGCTGTCAGCAGGAGAAATAGCCATAGCCATGAAATATTCTGCTTCTTCCACTCTCTTCTCCACTTCTTTAGATTCCAGATAAGCAACCCAACAAGGTAGGATGCCAGTGAACAGCTTTGGAAGTGTCCCTTGATCAGCCAGACGAAAAGAATTATACAATAAGTGTAAGAAACAGTGCTGCAGATAAACACAGCGTTATTTCCCGCCTCTATCATGACTCCCAGACAGGAACAATATCTCTTTGAATAGAGAGATGCTGACACACAATGACAACAGAGAAATCTGAGATCTTCAGGAGAAAATGAGTTATGGCAGTGAACTGACAGGGTTTGGTTCCTGCTAAGCAAACAGCAGCCAAGTATCAGAGTGTCCAAAATACTAGCTGTGCTGGAAAGGAATATTCAGCTGCTGAAAACACTCCAAAATGGATTTGGAAGGCTTACATTAAAAGAAACATTCAAAAGATCCAATAAGAAACAATATAAAAGCAACTTAATGCTTAGCACAGCTCAGCAGCAAGCTGAAAACCAGGGAAGCCAGGGTTTGATTCACTTAACTCTCCCTCACTTCAGGTACAAACTGAGATTGTGAGCCTTTTGGGGAAAGGAAAATACTGTACTTGAATGTAACTCACCTTGAAGGCATGACCTAAATTCAAAGAGACCCCGCTCCATGGTGCAACCACACCTCAAATGCTGTGTGCAATTCTGGTCACCCCATTTCAAAAAAAGATATAGCGGAATTAGAAAAGGTACAGAGAAAGGTAACAAAAATGATAAAGGGGATGGCTGATGAGGAAAGGCTAAAGCAGCTAGGGCTCTTCAGCTTGGAGAAGAGATGGCTGATGAGTGGAGTAGAATGGGTAGGTGTGAATTGCTTATTTACTCTTTCCAAAAATATTAGGACCAGGGGGCAAGCAATGAAGCTAAAACAAACCAACGAAAATGTTACTTCACTCAATGTGTAATTAAACTCTGGAATTCATTGCCAGAGAATGGTAAAAGCAATTGGTTTAAACAAGGTTTGTATAATTTCCTAAAATAAAAATCCATAAGCCATTATTAAGATAGATCTGGGAAAATCCACTGCTTATTTCTAGGATAAGCAGTATAAAATCTGTTTTACTATTCTTGTAACCTGGATTGGCCACTGTTGGAAACAGGATGCTGGGCTTGAAGGACCTTTGGTCTGACCCAGTATAGCAACGCTTATGTACTTACGCCATGGTTAGGCTCACTCCACTCCTGCTAGGGAGGTGCAAAGATTTAAAAAAAACTCTCCGTTCATTTGTCTTTTTTCCCCAAGTTTTGTGGTCTTTTTCTATTTATTTCACATGCTAATTTAATAACTTTACTTGTACATGGGTTCAAACTTTTTAATGTGCACAAATCAATTGTATACATGTTAATTTGTAGGTTTACGCACATACAATTGATTTTGTATGCACTAAAATGTTTAAGATAAATCCATACAAACAAATGTACAATCCTAACACCTGCCCCAAAAGGCTTAGTGAAGCCCCTACCTGGCCCCCTAAATTTTATGCATTTTCCAAAATCTCTAACATAAAGAGATGAATTCCTACTCTTAAGCTGCCTGCTTGCATGCTTGGCAGTTAAGCTTTAACACAAAGAAGTGCAGAACCCTGAGCCCTTACGCCAAGCGCCCTCCCTGCCCATCTTCAAATCTTTGCTTAAAGCCCACCTCTTCAATGCTGCTTTCAGCACCTAACTCTTACCTTCAGGATATCCAGACTGCCCCAATTTGACTGCCCCTATCGAACTGACTATCCACTTGTCCTTTAGATTGTAAGCTCTTTGAGCAGGGAATGTCCTTTTAAGTTAAATTGTACAGCGCTGCATAACCCTAGTAGCACTTTAGAAATGTTAAGTAGTAGTAGTAGAACAATGTATTTGGGGTACAGAAATCCAAAGGAGCTGTTTCTGATAGGAGGGGAGAGACTGATGTGCACAAGCTAGGAAAGAGATCTCAGCCTGATAGTCTCTGAGGATCTCAAGGTTGTGAAACAATGTGAAGGCAATACTCAAAGACAGAAGGATGCTAGGCTGCATAGAGAAGAACAGAACAATAGACAGGAGGAAGTGGTACTGCCCCATACGGTCATTGGTGAGGCCTCACTTGTGGGCTGAAGCTCAGAAACTAATGCCAGCACTAGAGCCAATTAGTGTTGGACTAGCGCTGGCGTTAATCTGCGTAGAATGTTCAGAACACTGTATCGTGGGAAACAGTGTGTACACCAAAGATTAGCGCAGCTCCTTGTGACTCTGGACAAGTCACTTAACCCTCTATTGCCCCAGGTACAAAATAAATACCTGTATATAATATGTAAACCGCTTTGATTGTAACCACAGAAAGGCAGTGTATCAAGTCCCATCCCTTTCCAAATAGTATTTAAATGTAGTCAAATGGACGTTAATGAGGTCATTTCCTATTCTGTCCTGATGCTCAGAGAACAGTACACAAAACAAAGTTGCCCTTGCCACTGAAAACCTAAAAGCAGTTCGGAACAGGCATTAGGGTGTTTGAAGAGAGGATTTCCCTCACTGTGTCCCGCCCTCGTGGAAATAGGAAGTTACATCAGAGGGCGTGACACAGTGAGGGAAGGCCGGCTGACGAGGCGATTTTTCTTCCTTTACACGCAGAGCAGGCGCAAGGAGCCCCGCCGCCGCTTCAGAGATTTTTTTTAAAGGCTGGGTCAGGTGCCGGGTGGCAGGAGAAGAGGGTTGTCTGGCGACGGAGCTGGTAGGCAGGTGGGGACTGGGTCAGGGAGGGGGGCTCAGCCGGGAGGACGGCCCAGATGGGAGGAGGGGGGCTCAGATGGGAGAAAGGGACTGGGTCAGGGAGGGGGGACTCAGATGGGAGAAGGGGGCTGGAACTGGGGTCTGAGAAGGGGGCAGGAGGGAGAATGGTTCTGGGGCTGAAAAAGGGGGCCCTAATGCAAAGCATGTGAATGAAGGGGATTGGAACTGGGGGTTGAAAAGGACAGTAGGTGGGATAAGGGGGCCAGTACTGGAACTGAGGGCTGAAACTGTGGGGACTGGGGGCTGAAAAGGGGACAGGGAGAAGTGGCTGGGGTTGAAGCTCGGGACTGGTGGGAGAAAAGGGCTGGGTCTGAAACTGGGGACATGGGATAGTGGGGCTGAAACTGGGGGCTGAAAGGGGGGCATGTGGGAGATGTGGGCTGGGGCTGGAACTAGGGGCAGGTGGGATAATGGGGCTAGAACTGGGGGCAGAAAAGAGGGGGCAGAGAGGTGACAGATCCTGGATGGAAGGGGGGCGAGAGGGAGGGCAGACCCTGGATGGATGGGAGAGAGAGAGAGGGCAGATGGGCAGATAGTGGATGGAAAGGGCAGGGAGAGTGGGCAGACACTGGATGGCAGAGAGAGAGCGAAGACAGATTCTGGATGGAAGGAAGACAGTGAAAAGACGATGAGTAAAGCAGAAACCAGAGACAACAAACTGTAAATAAAATATATTTATTTATTTTTTTGCTTTAGTATAAAGTAGTATTGTAGCTGTGTTAATAAATGTTTATAAATAGAACATGTAAATAAGGTAATCTTTTTATTGGACTAATTTTAATACATTTTACTTTCGGAGAACAAACCCCCCTTCCTCAGGTCAGGATAGGACACTGTAACAGTACTATACTGTATTGACCTGAGGAAGGAGGTTTTGGCCTCTGGAAGCTAAATGTATTAGTCCAATAAAATGATATTATTTGTTTTATTTCTATTTGTTAATTTGTAAAGTGGTGATTGGTATTTGTTAGTTTTTTTCAAATTTACATCTGCTGTCTTTATATTTTGCACAGTACTAGGGGACATTTTCTGTTTCTGTGGTGTTGCATTGTATGCAGAGTCTGGCATCTTGGGGGTTCAGTTTAATTTTTGTCTAAATAGAAAGTTTATGATTACTTATTCTATAGTGGATTAGGGTGTATCTGTGTTTGTGAAAAAGACATGGCTTTGAGTTGGCATTGACTGTGCAGGATCTACAATCTGTACTATTCTGTCTGGTTTCGTTTTACAATAGGTGAATTGATGTTCTAGTGCTCACTGTAGTGTTTAAGATGCTTTCCTTTTCCGTGTGTGACTGTAGAAATGACTGCTTATGGTATGGTAGAATTGCTGTATAGGTCTTGAGTGTTTTGTATTTTCGGTATGCCTAGTACTGGATTTTGGAGGGGGTGTTAAAAAATGACCAGCCCCGGGCTACCCTAGGTATGCCACCTAATCCACATGAGATAGGTTTACATGCATGCACTATCTCATGCATATTCATTATGGATGTCCTGAAAACCAGGCTGGCAAGGAAGCACTTCAGGACTGGGGGCGGGGACGATAATGGATGCTTAAAATACTTTAAAGTATGAAATGAACAAAACAACATTTTACAAAGAAAGGGCATGATATAAAGCCGCAAGAAGACAGATCTAAAAGAAACCCCAGAAAGTATTTTGGCATGGAAAGGGTGGTGGATACCTGCACTGCCTCCCTGAGGAGGTGGTGGAGACAAAAACAATGAAGGAATTCCAAAAGGAATGGAATCATCCCAGAGGATCTCTATACCAAAAAGATAGAATCAAAAGTTTGATTCAAAAATGGCAAAGCGTGAGGGTTAGCAAGCATGAAGCAGCAGCTGAACTAAGATTTTACTGGGCACACTGGATGACTCAGGGTGGCCTGGTGTTTGTTCCTCTCCAGGGCCGGTCTTAGGCAGAGGCGACCAAGGCGCCCACAAAGGGCCCCACGCCTAAGGGGGCCCCGCTCTGCCTCCGCTCCGACCTCCGTTCGCCTCGGATGACCGTCCGCATCATTCATGATGATCCCGCGGCTCGGCCACTCCACTTCTGGGGAGGGGAGGTTTCATGATAGCATTGTGCTTATTATTTCAATCAGTTTTTTGTACAAGTTTAGCTTCATTTGTCTTTATTTGAAATTTAATAAATAAAAAAAATTTCTAAAAATGGAATAATCTTATCAATGGGGTGGTGCTAGGGTGGGGGCGGAGCTAGGGCGGGGATAGGATGGGGCCCCGCCAAATTGGTCTGCACAGGGCCCCGCACTTGCTAAGACCGGCCCTGTTCCTCTCTACACAAGCGACAGAGAGTTTATGGGGGTTAAGTGTGCTGAATCCATTGGTGAGCCCTGCCTGGGTTTGGTTGCCAGCAAAGAGGGAAGGAACCTCTACCGAGAAGACAGTTAAACCAAAGTGAAACCCAGGTCGACACAAGGACCAGCCAACACAAGGAAGGTTGCTTAGGATACTTTATCGTAGGCACTAGACATATTTGACCCATGTGTGGCCGGTCGGTCCTTGGATCAACCTATTTCACTTTGGTTTGATTGGTTGGCAGCGCCATCTCTGGGCAATAGAGGGTTAAGTGGCTTACCCAAGGCTCTAAGGAGCCACTGTGGGATTTAAACCTGGGCGCTCTGACTCCCACTGTTCTTTAACCATTAAACTACTCCTCTGCCCAGGCTGGACTGTAAATGTTATTGTTTTCTGTTTTGCTAATAAATACTGAGATGGATTACAAAAGCAACTGTAATATTTTGGACACAGTAACAAACTAGTCCAACACCACACTTATTTGTGTTCTAATTCCTTTAAAAAGCAGTTTTGAGTAGCTTTTGGTTATCAATAGAAATCAAACAAAAGAAAACATGGAAAAGAAAATAAGATGATACCTTTTTTATTGGACATAACTTAATACATTTCTTGATTAGCTTTCGAAGGTTGCCCTTCTTCCTCAGATCGGAAATAAGCAAATGTGGTAGCAGATAGTATATATGAGAGAAACATCAAAGCATTACTTTGACTGTCTGACAGAGTGGGAGGGTGGGGGTATGTAAATGCTGATAAAAGCGAAGGAGTTGGCGGGTAAGTCCATTATAATTAATTAGATTGTAAGCTCTGTTGGAGCAGGGACCGTCTTTTCACTGTACAGCGCTGCGTACGTCTTGTAGCGCTATAGAAATGATTATCAGTAGTAGTATTATAACATGTACTTATGTACATATTCATATTGACTGCTAATTTCTGCTAAAACAATAAGAAACTGCTGTATGATATCAAGGGCCGTGTAGCCTAATGCTACTAACACGATCCCAGCGCCAACCATCCTGTTATTAATAGGTGGTAACATTTCAAAACAATACAAGTAACCCTGGCCAAATGAAGAAGCTAGCTCAATGCAGGGGGTGCTCAGCACCCGCTGGATCTTATGTTAATATCCTTGCTCCAGTCCAAAAACTATCTTAATAAACAAAAATCGCCGACCAAGCTACCAACACAAAGCTTGCAAGAGTTTAAAGGACCATCGATCACGTGTTGTCGCTGACAACCCAAGAAAGCACTCCCTGATTCCACCCTCTCTCATTGGACCCCGCTCCATTTCCTACTGCCTCCACCCCCCTATCTTGATCCGCCCCCTCACTGAACCCCGCCTCTCACCAGATCCGCCCCTTTCGCTCAATCCCTCCCCTTCTCTGGATCCGCCCCTTTCGCTGAACACCGCCCCCTCCGCTTAATCCCCTCCCTTTCCCCCCCAAGGAGGTCAATGAACCTCAGTTCCTTTAGAGTCATTCCTCCCACTGAACTCCGCCCCTCCCCCAACTTTCCCTCTCTGGATCCGCCCCCTTATGAAACTCCTCCCCTCTACGGACAGCGCCCCTCCCTCCCCTCAGTAATTATGGCGGCGCTGTGTCGGTGGGTTCGTGGTATGCGGCTCTGGAGACCGAGTCTGGGGCGGCTCCGTGGCAGGAGCAGCGCCGCCTCTGAGCCGCTCACTGTCCGGCGGCAGCAGGAGGGCGTCAGGTGCACCAGAGTGGGGATACGGGGTCCGTAGAGCGGCGACAGGGATTAGTCCCCCCCCCCCCCACCTCATAGCGAATGCGGGGTCTCAATGTACCGCTTTTCCTTCCCCCAGCGCTGACTGTAGGGGCTCTGCATAGAGTCCCTCCTCCATGAATATAGGGGCTCAGAATACCACCCTCCCCCCCCCAACACAGACTGCAAGGGGCTCAGTATTCAACCCCCTCCCCCCCCCCCCCCAGCACTGTCCTATGGATGAGCCTCTACACACCTGACCCTTATGCACTTTACTAGCCGAGGGGCTGCGCTTGAATTAAGTGGCTTAAAGCTAATCCTTACACGTTTACCCCATTGCATGTAGGAATTTAAAGGGCTGATTTCCCAGCTGTATTCACTAAGATAAACAAAAGTGCAGTTCTTGCATGCAGTGATGTAAACCCAGGACTGGGTCAGCCTGTCAGGCAAATCTGGAACCAGTTGGCAACCCTAATTTTTCTGATCATGAGAGCATCCTGAGGACATGCTTTCTGCTGCATAACCAGAGACCGGAGTTGGGGCAGGGGAGGGTGTCTGCTGGCCCCTGTGTAACTGGAAGAGAGAGAGGGGGGGGGGGATTGGGTTAGGGAAGGATGCCTGCTTCTCCCTGCTATACCAGAGGAGTGGAAAGTGTACCCCCTGGAGCAAGGCTGACTAGACATCTTACACCAGAGGTTCTCAGCCCAGTCAGGTTTTCAAGCTATCCAAAATGAATGTGCACCAGATAGATTTGCATAGAATGGAGGTAGTGCATGCAAAATCTTTTAAATTTTATTTATTTTTAGCACTTGATATACCACAAGTGATCCTTGCATTTACAATTTCTATTGCAGGTACTTTGCATTGTCCCTAATGGACTCACAATCTAAAGTACAATATTTGTTATATTATCTCATGCATATTCATTGTGGATATCCTGAAAATCTGACTGGCTTGGTGTGTCCTGAGAAGTGGATTGAAAACCACTGTCCTAGATAAAAGTGGCTCTGTGGGCTGCTAATTCATTTACTTTGCAGGATTTGTTTATTCAGATTACTTTATTTGCATGACATTATGCAGGTAACATAACAAAAATAATTTACAAAACAGTAATAACATAAAATTACAGTGACCAGGGTGATGTCCAAGTTCTGGTCCTTATTGTCCCTGGTCAGATCACATTTCTTGCCTTGTGGCTGCTACAGGTGCCATTTCTTCTGCTTTCTCCTAGGATTATATAGAAGTTTTCCTGCTCACTTTGGGAAATGTGTGTCTGATATACTTGTATTCTGCACCGTGCATTTCTGTTTCTCTGGTGTTCTAAGGCACATTGCAGTTTTTAATTGTATTTCATAGGTGGGATTGCACCTCTTTTGGGTCTTGGAGTTAAGGCTGGCTTGGTGAGCAGGTTTATTGTACATATAGTTGACTGTACTTTTTCCAGGGCTCAGTATTACTTCAGATAGTTTCTGGTACATAAGAATAGCCATACTGGGTCAGACCAATGCTCCATCTAGCCCAATATCCTGTTTCCAACAGTGGCCAATCCAGGTCACAAGTATCTGTCAGAAACCCAAACCGTGGCAACATTCCATGCTAAGCAGTGGCTTCCCCATGTCTGTCTCAATAGCAGACTACGTTACCACTGTACCATACCATGGTATGGGATTTGCGTTACAAGACGTATGAGAAACATGGGTGATATGATACAGACGTTAAAATATCTGAAAGGTATTAATCTGCAAATGAACCTTTTCCGGAGATGGGAAGGCAGTAGAACTAGAGGGCATGATATGAGAGTGAAGGGGGGCAAACTCAAGAAAAATGTCAGGAAGTATTTTTCACGGAGAGAGTGGTGGATGCTTGGAATGCTCTTCCACGGGAGGTGGTGGAGAGGAAAACGGTAACGGAATTCAAACATGCATGGGATAAACATAAAGGAATCCTGCTCTCCTCAGAAGCTTAGCCGAGATTGGGTGGCAGAGCCGGTGGTGGGAGGGGGGGGGGGCTGGTTGGGAGGTGGGGATTGTGCTGGGCAGACTTATACGGTCTGTGCCAGAGCCGGTGGTTGGGAGGCAGGGATAGTGCTAGGCAGACTTATACGGTCTGTGCCCTGAAGAGGACAGGTAGTATACACAAAAAGTAGCACATATGAGTTTATCTTGTTGGGCAGACTGGATGGACCGTGCAGGTCTTTTTCTGCCGTCATCTACTATGTTACATCTTCCGGCAAAGAGTTCCAGAGCTTAACTATTAATTGAGAGAAAAATATTCCCTCCTATTTGTTTTAAAGGCATTTCTATGTAACTTCATTGAGTGTCCCCCAGTCTTTGTTGTGTTTTTTTTGAAAGAGTAAAAAAATAAATTCACTTCTAGTCGTTCTACACCACTCAGGATTTTGTAGAACTCAAGTCATACCTCCCCTCATCCATCTCGTTTCCAAGCCCTAACCTCTTCATCCTTTCCTCATACGAGAGGAGTTCCATCCCCTTTATCATTTTGGTCCTTCATCTTTGAACCTTTTCTAATTCCGCTGTATCTCTTTTGAGATACGGTGACCAATGCTGAACGCAATACTGAAGGTGAGATGACATGGTAGTGGAGGGAGTTTGTATTGCTGTTGCTGAGATGACACCAAATTGGAATATTATTCTTTGTATGATGAGTAGTAGGGGGAAGTGTCCTAATTCTGCTCTGCATCTGACCAAGCGTGAGGGCAGCTGTTTTCCGGATATGTGCACAGTGTTTGCATTAACGAAGCATTTCCAGGGTGGCATTCTGCCCATGTCCTGCTCATGGTTTTACAACAGGACATCTAGGTTCAGTGGGTGCCTATTTTTATACAATTTTGATAAAATACTAGTGCCCACATTGAAAATGCACCCAAGTCCAGGAGTATGTAGAATATGCAAATACAAAGGTAGATTAGCATTTTTGATCATCAGTGACCTCACCCATGCTCTACCCAGCCTGTGCCCCTGACAGTGTCTGCAGTAAAAGTACATGCGTTCATGCCAATGGGCATTCATGTATGCCTGCTCTGATTTTATAAAATAAATTGTACATGTTTATATGCCACTTATGCACAACAATAACTCTATAAAATTACTCCCAATGTGCTGATGCTTTGTTCCAGGCAGATTATTTTGAATAACCCCAAAAAGAGGAACGCTCTATCTCTCGCCATGCTCCACAGCCTGCGTCAGGACATCCTGCAAGACCTCGAAAGCAAAGAGCTGAGAGTCATTATTATTGCAGGTATTTGCTTTCCATTCCTCTCTCCTCCCTCTCCCCAGCAAGATTGGCTACCTGAGGAATACTTCAGTTTGTGTTTTCATTCAGATCAGAAATTAAATCCTGCAGCCGGCTGAAAGTCTTTGCAGGAGAGTCTGCATTTCTTTTGAGCTCTCTGGTTTCCTCCTGTTTTTGTAGGTTTCCAGTTCAATCGCAACTGGATTCTGTTGGTCTGATACTATGAGCCCATATTTTCAAGCTCTCCAGGGAAAGGAGGTAGTTATTTATAAACCCCACTCCCACTCCCTATATCAGCCTGTGCACTGCCAGTCCTTGATCAGTGGTTACAGACCATGGCTCCCACTAAATACCAAAGATGGAACAAAGAGTGGAGTCAACAGTCGCATATAGGAACCAGATGATTCTTTATTGCCAGCGTCAACTAAATTTGAAGAACCCAACAAAGCTGTGTTTCGGCATAAAAATACTTGCATCAGGGGTCAAAAGAATATCTTATTCAGTGGCGGCTCTACCATTAGGCCACCTGAAGCGGGGAGCCGCAGGCAGCACTCTTGTGAGGAAGCATCGCCCCTTCTCTCCCCAACCCCCTTCCATGAAATTACCTTTTTCCTTTCTTGTTTTTCAAAGGAAGGTGGCAGCAGCAACTCCCATAGGCTGCCCTGGCGCTGGTCCCAGCCCCTTCTCTTTACTGCGGGCAGCCCGCCTCCAAGGAAACAGGAAATTATATCAAAGAGACAGACCACCCACAGTATAGAGAAGGAGCCAGGACCGGTGGCAGGGCAGCCTATGGGAGTTGCTGCCACCGCCTTCTTTTGAAAAACAAGAAATGAATAGAAAAGGTAATTTTGGGGAAGGGGTTTAAGGAGGGAAGGGTAGGGGAGGTGGTAGCAGAGGCGCTGGAGCGTCAAAATGTGGAGGAGTGGCCTAATGGTTGGTTAGTGCAGTGGGCTTTCATCCTGGCTACTTGGGTTGTATTCCCACTGCAGTTCCTTGTGACCTTGGGCAAGTCACTTAACCCTCCATTGCCCCATGTACAAAAACTTAGATTGTGAGCCCTCTAGGGACAATGAAAGTACCTGCATATAATGTATACAGTGCTGGGTATGTCTAGTAGCTCTATAGAAATTATTAGTAGCAGTAGTAGTCTTGGCCCACCCCTGATTTTATTGTCTGACAGTGGAAACACGCAATTACCGGTTCTGAATTTATATCACACTCCTAAAAGAGCGATAAAAAAGTAGCAGTACAAGTGAAGGTGCTTACTACACCGCTCAATCGCGTTATAAATAGCCCCCAGATAACCTGAGAACTTATACAAAAAGAACTTGAAACTAGATTTGGTGAAACGTCTTAATTAATTTATTATTTCAAAATAGACCCTTGCAAAGATGGGTGCCTCTAGAAGCAACAGGCACACCCTTCCTTAATATTTACAGGTTATATACCCTTTCTTTTTGGTTACGTTAAGAATCTGCCCCTAAGTTTCTCATTGGATATTGATCACATTTACCAACCCCCAATACATCATTGCTAATTACTACTACTACTTATCATTTCTAAAGTGCTACAAGACGTACACAGCGCTGTACATTTGAACATGAAGAGACAGTCCCTGCTCGACAGAGCTTACAATCTAATTAGGACAGACAAATAGGACAAATAAGAGATAAGGGAATATTAAAGTGAGGATGATAAAATAAGGGTTCTGAACAAGTGAATAAGGGTTAGAATAGGAGTTAAAAGCAGCATCAAAAAAGGTGGGCTTTTAGCTTAGATTTGAAGACGGCCAGAGATGGAGCTTTACCTACCGGCTCAGGAAGTCTATTCCAGGCATATGGTGCAGCAAGATAAAAGGAACCAAGTCTGGACTTAGCGGTGGAGGAGAAGGGTGCAGATAAGAGAGATTTACCCAGTGAACGGAGTTCCCGGGGAGGAGTGTAAGGAGAGATGAGAGTGGAGAGGTACTGAGGAGCTGCAGAGTGAATGCATATGACAGTCCTGTGAAAATTTTCCATCACCCAAGCAGCTGAGCCTCTATCCATTGTTAGTTCTGCTTGGTTTTCATTTGTTTATTTTCAAATCTTTATGTGAGTGCTTTGCATGTTTCACCTCCCCCTTTGTCCATAGTTTTACAGCTTCATGGTCTCATGCTTAGATAAATTGTTATTTCAGCTCTTTGGGCTTCTTACCCCCCCCCCCCCCCACCCCCTTTCTTCTCTCTCTCTCCCTGTCTCAGCACTTTTATCACTTTGCACACATTGCTTTAAGCTAACAGAGTTCCTTTTGTTAATGATTTTAAAAAACTATAATATGGTGATTTCTGTTAGAAAGGGCCTACAGAAGTATAGATATACTTCCATCCCTAAAGAGTTCGTTTTCTACCAGGGCATAAGTTATTTTTGCAATTATGTTAAATTAAAAAGCAATATATTTACACCTTTCTCACAAACTGAACTCCTCACTCACGGCACTCACTCATTTATTTTTTGTTACATTTGTACCCCGCGCTTTCCCACTCATGGCAGGCTCAATGCAGTGTTCCGTTTGAGCAGTGTAGTAACAAAGTACCATATAAATTCAGAACCAGTAACTGAGTGTTTCCACTGTCAGACAATAAGATATTCTTTTGACCCCCTGACACAGGCATTTTTATGCCGCAACAGAGCTGTGTCGGATTCTTCAAATTTAGTTGACGCTGGCAATAAAGAATCATCTGGTTCCTATATGTGACTGTCGACTCCACTCTTTGTTCCATCTTTGGTTTGTTCCATTCGTGGGTGATTTTTCCTTCTGTTCTTTTTTTGTTCTCCCACTGAATGTCAGCAGAGAGGCCCGGCTAAACCATTTATCCAGATAATGGTCGCCATTATCTGGATAAATGGCTTTGCTTATCGGGCTCCGTGTTACTTCCAGTACTTATAAGATAGTTTTTATTTCTGGAAGCACAGTAAAGCATGCACATCTGAAGCTGTGGAATACAGTAACTTTCTTCTTGACAGCTGTATGACTCTTTTCTTCGGTCTTTGATTTTGCAGCTGAAGGGCCTGTGTTCTCCTCTGGCCATGACCTAAAGGAGCTGTCGTCCACACAGAACAGAGAGTACCACACTAAAGTATTTGAGACCTGTGCCGAGGTGAGGATGTGTGCTAAATGATTCACCGAGGAAAGGCATCTTGGGTTACCACAGAAAGGTGCAATATCAAATACACGACTCTTTACCCCTTTAACACAGAGACTTGGGTTGAAGCGAGGTTGAGTTTGCAGGTAGGGTCTTCCTGGCTGTGTTTCGGCGCTAAACAACACCTGCTTCAGGGGTAGTTCTGATGCAAAGAGGCTCAGGAACCCTCAGAGTCTGTTGCAGGTTCTTGAAATCCAGATTAGCTGAAGTTGTGCCTCAGCCAGATCATGATTATGGAACAGTAGCTTTCACACCATATGCTGGGGATTCAAATCATCTCTCCCTGGGAGATGTCGGGTCATCAATAAAGAACTTTAATTGTCCCAGTCTTGAAGGCCCAGTGTTCCTTCTTGTTATTAAACATATCCAACTGTTGAGTAACCTTCCCCCCCCCCCCCCCCCCCCCCCAATATCATTGGAAAGACAACTGTACATGTCAATAAGAAACCAAGAATAGTTGAAAAAAGAGCCAAGCAGTGAACAAAGCTATCAAGAGGATTTATAACAATATCCCGGTCTATGATCCCCCATGATAACCCTCCCTAACTCTTGCTTGTTTCTCTCCTTCTTTGTAGTGATGTCTCCTAGTTCTCCCTCTTCCCTTCATCTTCAGGTCCCTCACCCCCTCCATTACCATGGTTTGAGCCCAGGGCTCATCGGACATCGTGAGCTGTGTTCTTTCTACCTAAAAAGGCACACTGTTCCCCGCATTAGAAAAGCAGCGGGATGGGAGACTGGGTGACCTTAAACACGAAAGGAGAATTGTTGAGATGCATTTTCGTAAACCTGCTGGAACTTTCCTTCTGAGAGCACTGAAGATACCTCGCTACACAGTGTTTATCTATCTCACTATCTGTCTCGGGTACTTAGAATATCTTGGCCCTCTGGAGTTTCACAATCTGAGGACACTTTGCATTTATCAGTTCGGCATTGCATAAGATACGCTGTGTGAGACCAGTATATGAGCTTTCTCCATAGCAAGTCCATAGGAACGAAACAAGTTACCAACTGAACTCGGAACGATCCCCACAATTGAGATCTTTAAGAAATGTTTAAAAGCACGTCTGTTTTTTCAGGCCTTTCCAGCAGCTGAATATTGATGTGTATGACAGCTTAGTCCTGTTTTATGTACTTAAGTGTGTTAAGATATGTGATGTAATATTTGGCTTTAAAATCATTGTTTGGTTGATTTATGTAAACTGTCTAGGAAGATAGGCAAAATAGAAATCTGATAAATATACAAACTTTACTATCATCTGTTTTCTTTACAACTTTACATTTTGTACTCTGATCTGGCTAATTTGTTGTGTGACATTTTCTTATGACTACTGTTTAGCTCTGAAAGGGACATCTGAGGTTTGTGGCCTAAAGCTGTCATGTCCAGAAACTTGTTTAAAATCCTTTGGGCACAGTTCAGGCAAAAATGGCAGATGAGTAACAGACCAGTAGAGCGATGAATTTCTACAAATGCTAGAGATATCTCTTGTTATGGAACAAGCAGAACTTTATCCGCTTGTCGCAGATCACAAGGAATTAATTCCTGCTTTGTACTTATAGGTCATGATGTTGCTGCAGAGTGCTCCAGTCCCGGTAATCGCCAAGATAAATGGATTGGCAACAGCTGCAGGATGCCAGCTTGTTGCGAGTTGTGACATAGCGGTGGCGAGTGAAATCTCCAGGTTTGCCACTCCTGGAGTAAACGTTGGGCTGTTCTGCTCTACACCGGCTGTGGCCCTGGGAAGATCTGTGCCAAAGAAGGTAGGTGCAGGACAAGACCACAGTCTCAACTTTCCTTACAGATGGAGGTGAGCTCCACTCTGTCCTCGAAAGCCACACACAGGTCTGGTTTTCAGAATGTGTCTACAGAGAAGCAAAACCAAAATGCAAAAGTAATGAGAGATTATGGGGCCCTTTTATTAAGCTGCATAAGCGTCTACGTGTGCCCAACGTGCACCAAAATGGAGTTACTGCACGGCTACCACATGGCTCTTGTGGTAATTTCATTTTTGTCGCGCAGCCGAAAAATCATTTTTATTTTCTGCCGTGCATATATTATTATTTTATTTATTACATTTGTACCCCGCACTTTCCCACACATAGAAGGCTCAATGCGGCTTACATAGTAACAGTAAAAAGAATTACAAAGTCTTTAAGAAGATTATACATATTGTAGTAAACGTAATAATACTGGGGTTAACGGATAAGTAAGTTGAACGTAGGAGGGATTGAGTGTAGACGGAAATGAACGTTAGGAGGTAGGATGGAGAGGAAAGGATAGGGGGTAGCAATAAGGAAAATGGGAAACATGGTCAATGTATAGCAATCGTCGGTACAGAATCATGTGGGTAGGCTTTCTTGAAGAGATGGGTCTTCAATGCTTTTTTGAAGGGCAAATAGCCGTTGATAGTTCGGATGTGTCTTGGTAGAGCATTCCAAAGCTGGCTACCCAAAAAGGAAAAATTGGATGCTTAGGAGGATCTGTACTTGATACCTTTGCAGTTGGGAAGGTGTAAATTAAGGTAAGTACGGGAAGACGCCTGGTCATTACCGCCTGGTTACTGCATGAGACTTTACCGCTAGGTCAATGGCTGGCGGTAAGGTCTCAGACCCAAAATGGACGTGCGGCAATTTTCATTTTGCCGCACGTCCATTTTCAGCAAAAATTTTAAAAAGGCCTTTTTTACAGGTGTGCTGAAAAATGATTCTGCATGCGACTAAAACCCATGCCTACACTAGCACAGGCCATTTTTCAGCGCACCTTGGTAAAAGGACCCCTATAGAAAATTCATTAATTTGTTATGATTATGAAGACAGTGATGATCATTGTTGTTATAGTATGTTTATTATGACATTAATTTGTATGGTTATTATTAATCTAACAAAAACATGGCCATGCTGGGTGTTATTGTCTTTCTGCATCAGAGGTATGTGTAGAAATGATGGGTGGTGTATCTTGTATTGCCAGAAACAATGCCTACTTGATACAGCCTTCCTTAAGGGGCTTTTCACGAAGGTGTGGTAAGCAGTTACTGCATGAACCAGTATACGACCATGGTAATAGTTACTGCACTGGCATGACGACATGCACACTACATACGCTGGAATGAGGTGGGGAATGGGGTGGTCTGCACCTTACAGTTACCAGTGCAGATAGTGTGCACATTTACCACACAATAAGACGTTTTACTATATGAGAGGAGGCTGGGAGTGTCCCCAAAAGCACTCACTACACAGTAAGTGGAGAACCTTTGCAAAGGGACCCTCAGTAGTGAACCTTCTTCCAATGCAAATTTTAATTTTTAATGTCCTTTCATCATAGTTAATTGAGTGGTAGATATGCTACTTGGGCTTGGTCTGCTATCGATTAAGCATATCGGAACTTGGTGCTGAGGTAAAACAATTGGGCAAGTTTTGTGATGAAACCACTGCAAGATTGCCTTATCTCATTGGTTACACACACACAAAATTAGTCTTACATCCAGAAAAGACAGTAACCTGTTGGATGCCTGGCTATCACCTGTAACTGCCTTTGGTTTCCACATTTATTTGACATGGACATACCACCTATACAGTCATTTTGTTATCTAGGGGTATTATTCAACTCCCATCTCACCTTCGAACCATGAATTTCTCGACTGGTGCAACTTGGTTTTCTGACACTTCATCGCCTTTGTTCTTTACGTAGTCTTCAATTTCTCTACTTCGCATAATCAGGCATTCTTAATTTCACAATTCGACTATCGTAACTCGGTATATGTAGGTATTACCAATTACAAACTTTATATATCACTGCCACTCATTTCCTGTGTTGTGCTGAAAAAATGATCCTGTTACTCCCTTATTACGGTCTTTACATTGGCTACCAATTAATTTTCACACTGAATATAAGATCTTGTGTTCAGCCTTGAAAGGCCTACCAGGGGCATAGCCAGACTTCGGTGGGAGGGGGGTCCAGAGCCCGAGGTGAGGGGGCACATTTTAGCCCCCCCCCCCCCCCGGTGCCGCCGACCCCCCCCCCCCCGCCGCCACCACCACCACCAACAACAACAACTTTGACCCCCCCCGCCCCCCGCCGCCGACCCTCTAGACCCCCCCAGCTGCCAAACCTCCCCCGCCGTCACCTACCTTTGCTGGCGGGGACCCCAACCCCCGTCAGCCAAGGTCCTCTTCTTCCTTCGTTCTGAGTCTGATGTCGGCACGTTGTACCTGCAGGATGTCAGACTCAGAAACAGAACGAAGGAAGAAGAGCAGGGGGAAGAAGAGAGAGTTTTATGGCAGGGGGGTCCAGGGCCAAATCTACGCGGGCCCAGGCCCCCGTGGCCCCACGTAGCTACGCCCCTGCTGCCTACTTGTCAAGCATGGTTATTCCCTGTACCCCATCACGCTCTTTACATTCTTTCAATGGTCATCGTCGCACTCTTCCTGCTCCATAGAAGGTGCACTATGAAAGTACTAGAACATCTGCATTCTTTTATTTAACTCCAAAACTATGGAATGACCTACCCACTTAGATCAGATCAGAACTGTCCTACTTGAAAACATATTACTTTGAACTAGCTTATGGATCACCGAGTTCCTGATTTCTTTCTTTTTCTTTTTTTTCTCTTCGGTTCTACTATGTCTGAAGGATTTGTGAGCAGTTTCTTTCCCCGTTTTACCTTTCCCTCTCTTCTTTATCCTACGTTTGTGTGTTAACTTTCCTATCAATTTTAATGGCATTCTCATCTGGTGATTTTATGAATTTTATAAATGTAAACCACTTTGGCTAAATTCTCATTTAGTGGTGTATCATATTAATGAATAAACATAAACATTAAAAATCTTATCAGAACAATACAAGAAATATCACCTATCATTTTTATACATACCCCTGATTCAGGCAGACATCGAAACATGGCCATGTTGGGTTATATTAAGATTGCTTTGTGCTGTCTATTTTTATTATCATTCTTTATGCACCTGTACAGTATGTGTAATTGTTTTTAAGTATGTTTATACTGTTCCCCTGTTTTGCATTTTGAGTTTGCTTTTGTGTCCACATTTTCTTGTGTAGAATGTAGCTTCTCTGTTGTGGTCTGGTGTACAGAATGTCCACAATAAGTATTCTTGAGAGATACTGCCTAGCCTGTGCCTTAAGAGCCAGGTTCGCTTTGTATATCCTGGTTACCTTGAAAACCAGACCCTTTTCCTAGCTTTGACTCCCAAGCCCAGCTTTCATTCTTCACCCTGGTAATGACTGCCAATGATGCACTAGCGGTTTTATGAATGTATGAGGCCTTTTCATGATATTTTACATGTATTTGTCAAGTTGTTTTTCTAAATAAAATATTAACAAATCACAGCTTCCAAGGTTCATGCAGTTTTCACAGTAACGAAGAACGGTAGTCATAGAAACAGAGAAAAATTAAGCCCATCCATGCCATCTACTCTCCCTATCACTACTACTACTACTACTATTTAGCATTTCTATAGTGCTACAAAGCGTACGTACGCCCTTAGAGATCCTATGTACTTCTCCCAAGCTGTCTTGAATTCAGATATTGTTTTCGTCTCCACCACTTCCACCTGGAGGCTGTTCCACAAATTCACCACCCTTTCCGTGAAGAAGTATTGCCTCAGGTTACTTCTGAGTCTAGTCCCCATATATCAAAATGTTATTTTATTTTAAAAACTTATAACCCGCCTAAACCTAGACGGGTTCCAAAAAACACATTTAAAAACACAAAACACACAATTTCACATGTAATAATTTCATCAATATAATCAGCAAAAACATTCTATATATCAAAATATGTATAAAGTAGAAATCCTTCTAGCCACTTAACAGAAAAGCTTTCAGAAATAGATGTGTTTTAAAGACTTTCTTAAACTGTCGCAATCCACTGCTCATCCACAAATGTCCAGGTAATTTATTCTAAGGACAGGACCGGCCAAAAAAAATAGCTGTAGCCCTAGTATCTGCATATCTTATCCGTAGCAACTTCTCAACAGAAAGCCAAATACCTGTCTCAGATCTCAAGAAGCAGCGACGGCATAAAACCAAAACTTATGACACATACCCTATTTTCACATATATAACTCATGGGGGGGGGGGGGGTTCGCTAAGAGGTGCGGGGGTATACACAAGTGAGGGCCATACGCACGTTTCTTTACAAAACCAGCGCTTTTCAATAGGAGTAATATATAATTTTAATGCAGGGTATACACAATTTTACTTAGAAAATTGGCTTTTTTTTCTATGGGATATATATATGTGTGTAGGTTATATACGTGAAAATACAGTACCAAAGTACACCCAAATAAATGGCCTGATAAATCCAACTAGAATCTTCTACAACTCAGTCAAAACCTCTTAGGGGCAGAGCTAAAGCAGACAGCCGCAGAAGTGAACTGAATGCACAACGGACCCTGACGAAGTTAACGAAACTTTGACCATTGTCAGCCGTGGACAGCAGGAAGACACTTTGCATCTTTATAAGATAAGTTTTTTATTTTGTTCTTGGACTTTAAAAGTAAATAATCTGTGGAGGTTTTTCTGCCTATGATGACAGCAATCACTCCTAAGAGCTAATGGCTTGTGTGCCCAAAAGAAAGGAGTCTGTTCTTTTCCTCCATATTTCTATGATATAAATCTGTTTAATATTCACACTTTAAGGGACTTAAGAGTTTCATCTCAGTCATAGGTGCCGACTCCGTGGGTGCTGTGGGTGCTCGACCACCCCCAATATTTCACCGGAAGTTCCCTTCGCCGGCAAGGTGCCCACCATCGCCTTCCTGCGTGCTGCCCAGAATTTTAAAAGTCATCTTACCTCGGGGTCTCGGCGACAGCAGTGAAAGGCGAGCAGGCTCGGCACTTCAGCCTTCCCTTCTCTCTCTCTCAGCTCTGGTCCTGCCCTCATTTCCTGTTTACGCAAGGGCGGGACCCAGTGGTGTACCAAGGGGAGGCGGTGAGGGCGGTCCGCTCAGGGTGCACGCCGCTGGGGGGGTGCCGCGTGCCGGTCAGCGTCGTTCGTTTCCATGCTCCCTCTGCCCCGGAACAGGAACCTGTTCCGGGGCAGAGGGAGCATGGAAACGAACGACGCTGACCGGCGCGCGGCACCCCCCCAGCAGCGTGCACCTGGGGGGGGGGTTCTTTTGTGGGGGGGTCGCGCTGCACGGGGGGGGGGGCAGGGCGCATCGGCGATCCGCCCCGGGTGTCAGTGCCCCTTGGAACGCCACTGGCAGGACCACAGCTGAGAGAGAGAGAAGGGAATGCTGAAGTGCTGAGCCTGCACGCCTTTCACTGTCTGCTGCCACCGGGACCCCGAGGTAAGATGACTTTTAAAATTCGGAACTCAGAGGGAGGGAGGGAGGGCCTGGAACTGGGAGGGAGGGAGGGGGACCTGGAACTCGGAGGGAGGTGGGGGGAGAGGGAAGGAATGCACCACCTGTAAAAAAATATAAAAAATTTCAGCACCCCCAATCATTTTGAAAAGTTGGCTCCTATGATCTTAGTAATATTTGTGAGGAGAGGATTGTTGTTAGATGCTGATAATGCCAGCAGGCTATTCGTTATGCCAAATACTGTGCTGCTCAAATTATAATTACAGCCTGCTCAGAAGTGTCTAACATTTTCCGTCCCCCGCCCGTTTTTGTAACAAATACCCCCCCCTTCCTCCAACTCCTCTTCCTTTGTGAAACTGCCACCAGTCACGGGTACATTCTTCGCCATGACTGGCAGCCACTACACTTTTTGTTTGAGTTATTTCTACGTGATATTTTACAAACATCCTTTAACATCTCCGTTAGTGATATCGATACAGCTCAGTTTCACAGGCTTATATGTATACACCGTGTTTTTGCTGCTGCTTATCTGATTCTTTTTATAGCTGTGGTAGAGGGTAAATCTGAGACTTAAGCGTATTTTGGTTGTATATCGGAAATGATATTACATTAACACAGTTCTTTTGTTTTAAACACAGTCTGGGTTTTGTGAAATTTATGTCAAGCATGAAATCGTGGTTAAACTTGACCAGACTGTTATTTGTAAAAGTGCTTAAGAGTTGTACCAGCACCGCTTGGTCCAAAACAAAGACTCTTCTGTTTAGTTCAGCTTATTATTCCTGATAAACCTTTCAATGAAACATCAACAAAGCATTTTACATTAGTAATAAATAGTATTATTACAATCAGTAATAACCAACCATTTAACATGTACATAAAAGCAGCTATAAATCACCATCAAAAAAAACAATTTACATCAGTAGAAAATTACCAGTAAAAGAAGTACAAAAAGATTATGATGACCGACAATAAAACCTCCTCAAACCAAAACATACATTACAGTACTACAAACAGAGGGAGAGTAATTAGAGAACAAAAGAAGGGAATCACTACATTGCAAGGATAACTGGTGCCAGCAACAACAACCGATCATCATCTACAGACAGTAGGTCTGCTGAAAGAGACAAAGCCTGGCGGAATCACAGGTAGGAAGGGAAGAATTCCACAAAATGGAGCTGGAGAGCTAATGCATCGATGCATTTGTTCCATTCAGTTTGCAGATATTGTGAAGTCATGTTTCTGTCATCTTCAAATGTTGGTCAACTGAAGCCTCTACCTGCTTTTGTCATGAGTAAGCTCGACTACTGCAATTCTCTTTTGACTGGATTGAGTAAATCCAGCCTTTGTTTGCAACTGGTGCAAAATAGCTGCCCACTTAATAACAGGATCTAAGAGATCTGATCATATTACTCCAGTGTTGTGCTGATTACGCTGGCTGCCTGTGGTAGTGCGCATCAACTTTAAGCTGTTGTGTTTTGTTTATAAATCATGCAGCGAAGAGAGGGAGCAAAGTACAAACAAAAGTCCAAAAAGCAAAACAAAAAAGTACCAGGAGCCTTCAAAAAAAAAAAAAAAAAAAGGGGGAATAAAACCTTTAATTGTGTATTTTGAGGAACAAATCTTTGAGTGGACCCAACACGGTCTGTGTTTCGGCGCTGAGCACCTGCGTCAGGGGTCGCAAAGTGTAGCAGAGTACGTATGGCTGTATGATAAAATTCAGTACATTTGATGGAAGCAATATGCTGCACCGCCGTATTGTCCCTGATTGCATACTCTCATAAACAAACTCCTCTAGTCACGAAATCAGCTTGACTTGAGTAGTTTGTTCTTGAGAGTATTTCTCTGCTTGATTTTTTGCGAAGAATACAGTCCGTCTATGCAATCGGGGACAGCACGGAGGCGCAGCATATTGCTTCTATCAAACGTACTGAATTTTATTCGTAGCTGGTGTCCTTTTTTTTCCCCTAAATCAGTTCCTCTCTTGCCCCTTCTTCTCTCTTTTCCAGTGTGAGTGAGTTGTTTGCTTTCCTATCATATTTTGTAGTTCTTTTTTCTTTTCTGAAATTTGTTTATAGCATTGTAAACCGCCAAATACTGCTAGTCAGTCCTGGCAGTATAGCAAATCTTAATAAACTGTAACTATAATCGTCAGATGGTGTGGAAACCACTAAACAATAATAATTTTTGAAGACACTGTAGTATTGGTTACAGATGCAAAATGTTTTCCCTCTCCCTGGGTTACCATAGAGGAACCTGGGTTGGACTCTATTTACCTCCGGGTTGTTTTCAGCCTTTCTTTATGTTTTGGCTATTTCAGGTTGCGCTAGAAATGCTGTTTACCGGTGAGCCCATTTCTGCCCATGATGCATTGCTGCACGGGCTCCTCAGCAAGGTCGTTCCAGAAGCAAAGCTGGAGGAAGAGACTGTGAAAATCGCTCACAAAATCTGCGAAACAAGCCGGTCCATTGTAGCCCTTGGGAAAGCCACGTTCTACCAGCAGATGGCACAGGGCCTTGGCGATGCCTACAAGATGACATCAGAAGTCATGGTGGACAATTTGATGCTTAAGGATGGGCAGGAAGGCTTGGACGCCTTCCTTCAGAAGCGCAAGCCTGTCTGGTCACACTGACCAGATGAAGCCTGAAGGCAGAGCTACTCGCAAAGAACTGAAATTTTTACCCTTTTATGATATCTTGTGAACTAATCATATGTTTATAGACAGCTGTCTTCATTTGTCTCTTAAATATTCCATGGAGGAGTGATACTGTGGTGCAGAGGGACCTCTCCGTCCCACCACCACCCCTTCTGTGGCAGAAGTGACTTGGGATTGGATGATTCTGTCTGTTCAGCTATATAAGTTCCTTCTAATAGATCAATGGAAAGATTGAGCTTTACTTGTATAAAGGTTATAAAATACAATGGTCTGAATTTGTGCTTTTCTCACTAAGTGTAAGCAGTGCCATACACATTGGATTAAGTCAGACAAGTGACTGATTCTCATACTCACTCACTCACTCACTCCTTTGTATGAGGGGAGGAAATTACAGTGCTGGAGTTCTGTGCATTGGGCCTTTGGTCTTTTCTTTATTTCCTTTTTCTAATCTGACTTTTTCTCTAGCTTCTTCTCTTTGTTATTTTAAAATTTTTGCTCTCATCTCAGCTTTTTTCACTAGTTTTCTTCATTTCTTTTTTTCTATTCCACCTTTTTCTCAGCATATCTTTCTTACTTTTCTAATTTCTTAAGATCATAAGAATAGTCATACTGGGTCAGACCAATGGTCCATCTAGCTCAATATCCTGCTTCCAACAGTGGCCAATCCAGGTCACAATTACCTGGCAGAATCCCAATGAGTAGCAACATTCCATGCTACCAATCCCAGGGTAAGCAGTAGCTTCCCTATGTCTATCTCGTAGCACACTATGGACTTTTCCTCCAAGAACTTGTCCAAACCTTTTTTAAACCCAGATACACTAACTGCTGGTACCACATCCTCTGGCAATGAATTCCAGAGCTTAACTTTTGAGTGAAAAAAATGTTCCTCCTTTTTGTATTTAAAGTTTTTCCATGTGACTTCCTTGAGTATACCCTGGTCTTTGTACTTTTTGAAAGACTGAAAAATCAATTCACTTCTACACCACTCAGGATTTTATAGACTTCAATCATATCCTCCCTCAGCCGTCTCTCTTCCAAGCTCAAGACTTAACCTTAGCCTTTCCTCATATGGAAGCAGTTCCATCCCTTTATCATTTTGGTTGCTCTTCATTGAACCTCCCCCCACCCCTCTCTCTCTGCATCTTTGTCTGTCTGCTTCTTCCACCCTTCATATTTTGAATTTTATATTTCCTTATCCTCTGTTCTCTTTAGAGTATTTTTCTTTACTCTTACATCACTTATGTATGTCCTCCTTAGTTCAGTGTCCTTCTCTTTATACCGATGAGTGCTCTTATTTTTGCCAAAAAATATGAGATTTTCATTCTGTTGACCAGTCTTACAAAACAGATTGCTGGAAAGTCCCAAACTGGCAGTTGATTTATTTCTTCCTGGATGCCTTCTCGTAATCTGGTGATTATTGGTATCGTTTTCCATCAGCAGTGTCTTGTTAAGTGGATTGGGAGGCTAATTTGCTTAGGACAAAGTCCGGTGTGTATAAATTATCAGGGAGCACAAAAGAAAAAGTCTAAAGGTAAACCCTCTCTGTAACAACAAAATACACCAATAATTCAGTGGAAAGAGCATGTTGATGGCTTTCTTGGGCTAGTAGTGAGTCATGTTAGACCAGTGGTTCTCAGCCCACTCCTCGGATCACGCCTGGCTATTCAGGATTTGCGTAGAATGGAGGTAGTTCATGCAAGTTCATTCCATGCATATTCATTGTAGATATCCTGAAAATATGGCTAACTGTGTCTCGAGGACAGAGTTGAGAACCCCGAGCCTAGTGGTCCAGCGTTACCAAGAATCTGAATTCTCGGTGCAGGCTTGTTTCTAATTCAGTTCATTAATTTGATACGCTGCCAACAATTCAAAGACATATAGAGGGACATTTTGATAAGACGTCTAAGTCCGACTTTGAACGCTTTGCTCAAAACATCTAGAATCCAAGGGGGAACATAGCGATTTTCAAAATAACAAAACATCTATCTTGGGTTTTTTTTTTTTCTAAGTTGGCCACTTGCTATTTGTTTTTTGTGATCTGTTCATTTATCTTTTTGGGCCATTTTTTGAAAAAAAAAAAGTCCAAGTGAAAAATGCACAAAATCAAGCCTTTGCAATGTAGGAGGAGCCAGCATTCTTAGTAGACTGGCCACACAGACATCCCAGCAGAGCTGTAGGGCACTGCAGTGGACTTCACATGAAAGGTCTCAGGTACACATCTCACTGTTGCCCCCTTACATTCTGTGATGAGCCCTCCAAAGCCCACCAAAAACCTACTGTACCCAACTATACACCACTACAAATAGCCCTTACGTCTGCAGGTGTCACCTATGTGTGGTTATAGTGCGTTTTAGAGGGCTCACAATTTCCACCACAAGTGGAACAAAGTGAGAAATTGGTCTGGATCCTCTTTTCTCCAGTGGAGTGCACCAACCACTAGGCCACTCCAGAGACTTGCTTGCTGCTCTAATAAGACTGGCCATAACATGTGAAGCTGTCATAGAGGCTGGTATGCACTGTTTCATTTACATCTTTGGGGGGGGGGGGGGGCTGGGAGGGGGTCATTCCTTTATTTTTCCAGTGGTCATTTAGGGAACATTTTTGTGGCTTAGTTATTAAAACAGGTTTAGTGCAAAACATGTTCATTTTTGTCCTAAACATTTTGGTTTTGTTCCATTATGGCTGAAAAATGTCCAAAGTGTTAGGCATACCCTAATCCTGCCCCCAACACCCCCCCCCCCCCCCCCGTATGACTTGGACACACTGCAGATGAACCACATAGATAAACATCTGTAAAATAGGTTTCAAAAATAGCAATGTGAACATTTTGGCAAGCAAAACATCCAAATGCTGCTTTATGCCACTTTTTAAATGTTTTTCTCTTTCAAAAATGAGCCCCATAGCAGTTCACATAATTAACAGTAAAACAGTGTCAGTACCCCACAGCCACTTAGAGGGTCTATCCACAACATATCTGAGGTTTGCCTGCACCTGCCGCTTGTGTTCTACACTAGCACCCTCCTCCCACTGCCTGGGTCACAACTGCCTCTAGGTGAGTCTCCCACTCTCAAATTATCCCCAGTGATTTCTAGGTTACTGGGGCCACACTCCCAGTGGTCCCACAGTGCCTAGAAAGCACCCACAGACCCAACGCACAAGACACCAGGATTCTTAGTCAGTCCAGACAAGCAAAGGTAATAAACTAAAAATGTTTGTCATGAAAAATTAGAGAAATAAACAGAAAAGGTGCAAACAGTAACCAGTAACTGAAATATGGATCAATTATAACACTATCTAAACATTTGTTTACTATCTAAATAGTACATGGGGAGATCAGGACATATAGCTGCTCACAAGTTATCAAATATAACTGTTCAAAGGGCTTCAGCAAAGAGATCTTTCTCCCTCTTCTACCTGGCTAAGACTGGGGCAAAAGCCAGTACATCCTAGATGACTTGAGCTCCTGGGTCAATCAAAGCTTAGAACAACAAGTTTTAAAAGTAGCTGGCCACATCACTGGAGGCTAACAACTTCACTGTGTTAGACTAAAGAAGGAACAGTCATTTCTCTGTAACAGCTTTAACCCATTAGTGCCCAATGTTCCCATATTTGTTTCCACATAAGGGAACGTTGGGCACTAATGGGTTAAACATAAACATGCACCACCTGCTGGCCAAACTAGGGAAATACACTTCTAGAAATACAGTTTACAGGCTTAAAACCCACTGTTTTGTCACAAACAGCAATAAGGTTTAGTTTTGATTTACATTTGCAAATTGGAATAAAACGTGTCCCTGAAATGCTGCTTTTACACGATACTCTCCTTTAACTCATTCAAGGGCAAAATCTTTGTCACATAACTGAGCTTTTTCTCTATTTTCTGCACTTCTAAATCAGACCCAAGATCTAGTTCAGAGCCATGACATTGCACATGGTGTGTGAGCAGGCCAGAGAACAACAGCAGGACTTCAATTTCACGCACTTTCCCTCAAAAACAGATTATGTTCTGATTTATTTCATGGTCTGCAGTTACATTAGCCAAGTGTTTTCCTCCATGTTAAAAGGAAATGCAGGCCATTCGCTGAAGTTCTACTGCTAGACATAACCTTCCACAGAATTTCTTAGCTCAGCAGCCTATTTTGGTACTTGGTAGACACATGGGGACAACATTTGTCCCCTTCTCCGCAGGCTCTGTCTCTGTCCCCGCCTCATCTCTACCCTCTCTGTCCTCATCTTCAGAAGCCTTGAACACTTATGATTTAGGTTTAAATGTTTTTATTAAGGTATAAAAAGGAACAATATTATGTGCAACTGTTTATAAATCACAAATAGAAAACAATATCCCCCCCCCACACACACACACACACAATACCACCACCACCCTCTACTCTTCCAACCGCAACAATAGCTGACTTCTACTACCCCAAGAAACCATAGTCCACCCTGTTAAAATGTCCAGGGGTACAAAATACAACCTGCTCTGTATGCCCTAGTGGGGGAGAAATAAGCCCTACAAAGCGCTGTTATGATGTTTTAATCTATGGATGAATAATAAGTCATCAGCAATCTCAGGTTTCAGTCTAGCTCTACTAGTACTTATCATTTCTAAAGCGCTATGTAGAAATATACTGTCACTCACTCTCAGTGAAATACAGGCCAATGGCTCAGGCTAAGAGCTAGGCCTCTTAAAATCAAAAACCATCTCTGACTGCAGCTCAAGCTGAAGTGAATTCCCAGAGAGCCTGCAAGGGAGGGGGCATTTGCTCTTGTCAACAATGCTGGGACTGGCACCTGCGGGAAGTCATGAGCAAGATGTTATGGCTAATGCAAGATAGTAGAGGGTCAGGTGCAAGTAGAGGGAGGGGAAGCTGAGGAGGGCAAAATGACCTGTGAAGTCATTTCTTCGCAGATGTTGTCCTAAACATAATTTGTTTATAGTTAGAGTTTGGGAACATGTGAAGTCATTCTTATCAACTGATAAGGGCCAAGAGCTCTGGTGAGAAAGCTAGGGTCCATTGAAATGAATAGGGTCAAAATGGTATAAAAAGGGCAGCCTAGAGGGTATTAGATCAGAAGACTAGAGAGAAGAGCAGAGAAGGCTACAGAAGACTTCAGAAGGCTGGAGACAGACGTGTCGTGAAGTGCTGTTCTACCATATGAATACCTGGCTGTACTGCCTTTGGGTGAGATGCTGATCCTAATAAACTATCTTACTATATCTATTGAATACTGGGTTTCTTTCTAATTATTGAGTTTTCTACTGCCCGGACAGGGTAAAACTGACAGATGACATGACAATGAGCAGATACAAGGTTGGAGTAATTAAGTATTTTGAGGGAACATGCAATCCTTTTCAGGATAGTAGAAAGCCCATGGCTTCCGCTGCCCAACAGAGGTGGCAGACCTAATTATTTTCAGCTACTAGACGTATGCAGCGCTGTACACTTGAACATGAAGAGACAGTCCCTGCTCGACAGAGCTTACAATCTAATTAGGACAGACAAACGGGACAAACAAGAGATAAGGGAATATTAAAGTGAGGATGATAAAATAAGGGTTCTGAACAAGCTCTCCTGTTTCCACAGTCCTTCCTGCAATAGAAAATGTGGCCAGTACTTTTGCTTGTTTTCCCAAAAAATAAAACATCGTTGTCTGCATCACTCAAACATAAATAACTGTCCAATCCATTAACAGCCTTCAAAGTAGAGAATGACATGGGGACAAAGTTTGTCCCTGTCCCCGTGTCATTCTCTACTTTGGAGTCTTCTCTGCTGGTAGTTGGGTAGGAGTTGGCCCCCCATTCTCACTACTCAGCTGCTTCTGCCTTTTGCCCCTGCTGCACATGGGTGGTGGGGGAGAAGAGCAGATAGACACAGCCAATGGGAAGGCAGGAAGAAGAAGCAAGAGGAAAAGACATTATAAAAGGGTGCGACAAGACTGAGATACCAGTGAACCATGAGTGCTCTTACTGCTGATTGCAAGGTACTAGTTTTTAGTATGTCTTTTATTTAGTGTGATATGGATTTGATTATGTACGTGCTGTTGTGTAACCGCCTAGAATCCCAGAGGTAACAGTTAATTTGAGTACTACTGAGTTACACAATATTCAATGATTGATATGTTAGAAAAGGTCAGTAAAATATATACTAGATAAAGATTTTTATGGCAAAACATTGTGAATTTTTCTTTCACTATTAAGAGTGAACATATACACATTTTTTTCCAATAGCTCACACTGCATAAGGTTGGCAGTGAAAAAAAGCAAGGAATCTCTAGTTTAATACCTGCTAACTTAAGCGACTGTCCTTCCGTTTTATTGATAGAGATTCAAAGAAAATGTGTGTACGTAGGCGTGCATGTGTGTGTGTTTCTCAGGGAGATGGTTGGAAAGAAATGGAATCTGTATGTTCCTCCGAGATACAGAGAGAATGAAGGTGTGTATGTTTCTCAGAGACAATTAGAGCGATATTTAGGTGCTAATTTTCAAAGCACATAGGTTACTATGCAACTGTAAGTCTATGTAAATTTGTAAGTCTGTGCTTTGAAAATGAGCCCCCGCATGTGTGTTTCTCAGAGACAGAAAAAAACACTTTGTGTGTGTTTCTCAGGGAGAGGGTCAGAGAGATAGTGAATGTCTGGGTTTCTCTGACACATTCAGAGAGATACAGTGTGTGTGTGTTTCTCTGGAAGAGAGTCGGAGAAGGTGAATTTGTGTGTTTCTTAGAAACAGTCAAGAGAGAGGGTTGGAAAGAAAGGGAATCACAAATTTCTTCATACTTTACTTACAGATCACTGTATCAGTTCTAAAAACCTCATCATATTAGGTGATTTTAACCTCCATCTTAACAACATCACTGCTCCCTTCACCTAAATTATGACCACACTATTCTCTGACTTAGACAACACGTGACCCAATCCACTCACATAGGTGGCCATAATCTTGGTCTGATCCTTTCTCTTACCTCCGCGTCAAACCAGCTTCATCCCGTCTCACTATCTCCATTATACTGGATGAACCATCTTTTCATAACATTCTCCTTTACACCTACCATACATCTTAATACACAACTTACTTGCAAATTTAAGACTTAGTAAGCTCACTCCACAATCAACATTAAAGACTTCCACTCCGAACCTTGACACATTTTCCCATCTTCAAATTGAAGACCAAGCTCAATCTTGGAACGATTCGCTCAAGATCTCTGTGCATATCTTAGTGCCCCTTAGAATGCAAGTCCATAAACAGACCAGTAATCACAAAGAACCTTGGTATACCCAACAACTCCTTTTCTTGAAGCGGCAAATGAGACAAACCGAATGCCACTGGAGACACTGGTGCTTCCCCCTGTTCCATCACAATGTACAAAGATGCAGCACATTCCTACAAATTGGCACAACTTTCTGCCAAAAAGAAATACTATTCCTCTAAGATATCTAAGACACCTAATACCTGCTGTCCTTTACCTAACTTAAAAACTCTAACTACACCACATCTGCCCCCAATTGACACCACTTGCAGGCTTATTTTCAAAAGAGAAGGACGCCCATCTTTCGACACAAATCGGGAGATGGGCGTCCTTCTCCCAGGGTTGCCCAAATCGGCGTAATCGAAAGCCGATTTTGGGCGTCCTCAACTGCTTTCCATCGCGGGGACGACCAAAAGTCACAGGGGCGTGTCGGAAGCATAGCGAAGGTGGGAATGGGGTGTGCTTAACACATGGGCGTCCTCAGCCGATAATGGAAAAAAGAAGGGCGTCCCTGATGAGCACTTGGCCGACTTTACTTGGTCCATTTTTTCTTGCGACCAAGCCTCAAAAAGGTGCCCGAACTGACCAGATGACCACTGGAGGGAATCGGGGATGACCTCCCCTTACTCCCCCAGTGGTCACTAACCCCCTCCCACCCTAAAAAAAAAAACTTTACAAATATTTTTTGCCAGCCTCAAATGTCATACCCAGCTCCCTGACAGCAGTATGCAGGTCCCTGGAGCAGTTTTAGTGGGTGCAGTGCACTTCAGGCAGCTTAGGGCTATGGTAGTGTTGTACAGTTGTGGGGAATGGGTTTTGGGGGGGCTCAGCACCCAAGATAAGGGAGCTATGCACCTGGGAGCAATTTGTGAAGTCCACTCCAGTGCCCCCCCTAGGGTGCCCGGTTGGTGTCCTGGCATGTGAGGGGGACCAGTGCACTACAAATGCTGGCTCCTTCCACAACCAAATGGCTTGCATTTGGTCGTTTCTGAGATGGGCGTCCTCGGTTTCCATTATCGCTGAAAACCGAAACGACCATCTCTAAGGTCGACCTAAATGTTAAGATTTGGGAGTCCCTGACCATATTATTGAAACGAAAGATGGTCGCCCATCTTGTTTCGATAATATGGGTTTCCCCGCCCCTTCCCGAGGACGTCCTCAGGAAAACTTGGGCGCCCCATTTGATTATGCCCCTCTTTGCTTCCTAGAAGTCAGGAATTGGCAGACTATTTTAGTCTCAAAATTGCTTCTTTGGTAATGGACTCCAATCTTCATCCACAACTATACCAAGAAACAGCTCTCACATGGTTCAGGTCATACCTATCGAACTGTTCATATATAGTTCACTTCCAAGATAATGCTGTATTTTCTACAGTTCTTCAGTATCCTGGTGTGGTGTGGAGTGCAGGAGTAGCCCAATGGTTAGTGCAGTGGCCTGAGATACTGGAGAACTGGGTTCAATTCCCGCCGCAGCTCTTTGTGACCCTGGCCAAGTCACGCAACCCTCCATTGCCCAAGGTACAAAAAAAACTGTGAGCGCACCTGCATATAATTTGTACAGCATTGCATACATCCAGTAGCACTATAGAAATTATTAGTAGTACGTGGCTTATCAATTAATAAAGAAATAAATGTCTTCTATATTAGTAATTACAGATCCCTTAGGGTTTGCTGTACTTGTTTCTGTTCTGCTCTGGTGGCTTCTGAGGTTTCACATAGTTATTTTTAGAAATAAGCCAGACGTTATCAGTGGGGAATTCTGGGTTTTCAACATTTTCTCCTGCTCTACAGCAATACAAAATGTTCACCCAAAAATGAATTTCACAGCTCTGTGTTGGAGCTTTTAGTATTAGCAGGATGGCAACAGTGAAGAGCTCAGGGGACACTGAAAGAAAGAACAGCAGCACCTCCACCCTGGTCAGGGCTCTCAGAATATTCTCTGACCAGTCCTCTTCTCAAACAGCTGCAAAAAGACAGGTGGCGACAGAGGAGAGGAGTGGATTGGGACATTATTGTGTTTTGATGACCTTATATCAGCCACATGTAAAACAGCTCCCACCCAACAGCTACACTCAAACTCTCTCAGCATTTATATGAGGAATCTGATGGGATTATCAAGAGTGAAGATCTCACCTCTACAAAGGGATTGCTTAAATTCTAGTTCCAGTGCAATTTGGGATGGTAATCTCTCTCCCGATCCCTGCCTCCAAGGAATCCTTAAGCAAAAACTCCCTCTGGGCTGGAGTGCCTTCAAAGAAAGCCTGAGTAGTATTCAGTGTTTCAAAAGAACCCACAAGCAACAGTCCCCTTGTATCAGTTAGATGTTTCCCCCTCCCTTAAATCCTGTACAGGTTGCGCAAAGTTAGGCGCACAGTTCTGGTCATGGATTGTTGGTTTGTGGCTAAAGCAATTGGCTAGACTGGCAATAACAATGTTGCCTCTAAGCTGAGTGGGAGTCAACTGTATTGCTGCCAGTGGGGGGTGGTATTTCAGTACTGTGTTTTCAGTGGCTAGAGACAGGCTGGTTCCCTGGAGTCCTGCAGACCTTGCCTTTCCCTCACTATTGAAAATGTGATAGTGAAACAGCACCCCCTGCTGGCAGGATGTAGGTGGAGGACTCCCACTCAGCTAAGAGGGAACAAGTGGTTACATGTGTATCTGCTCTGTGCCCCTAGTCTATAACCTGAGCACCAAAGTCATCTCGCATGAAACTCCAAAGGGGGCATGGCCAAGGGAGGAGCATAGGGGGGCGGGGTCATGAGCATTCCCAGGATTTAGTGCTCTTACCACTGTGGTTTCAGTACTGGTCTTTTGGACTTGGTTTTCTTCCACTTTTGTTTACTTTGCAGAATTATAGAATACTTCCATTTCTGTGCCTAACAGTATGGACTGACAGGGATCTGGTCCCCCGGGCAATAAGAGGGTCCTGGGCCCCCACCCCTAGGTCCCTCCCCAATCCAACATCTCTATTTCTTTCTCCCTCCCCTCGATGCACCATCTCTGTCCCCCTCTGCAACTCCATCATCCCCCTCTCTCCTCTCTGTCCTTGAATCTGGCTCTCTCCCCTCATGTTTACCTCAGAAGTCCCTTTCTCTGTACAGGGCCCTGGCTGTCTGCTGCTGACCGGAACCTCTCTGCCACAGCCCACCCTTGCAGAAGCAGGAAGTTACATCAGAAAGGGTGGACCGCGCAGAGAGAAGGTTCTGGTCAGCGGCAGTCAGCCAGGGCTCTGTACAGAGAAGGGGACTTTTGAGGTAAATAGGGGGAGGAGAGGGTGACAGAGTGGGAGGACTGGACACGGGGATAGAGGGGAGAGTGATGTCGGACATGTGGGGAAGAGGTACTGGGCCCCCCAAATATACTTGGCCCTCGGGCACTGCCCGGTTGCCCGAATGGTCAATCCACCCCTGGTTAGGCGTGAGCATTTACACCAGACTTTGGCAGACATAAATGCTTGTGCTTAAAGCGAGGCGTGAAAATGACTTGTTAGTATTCTATACAGACAGTTCTGTGTGGAACTGCGTTTATAGAATCTGCGCTTGGCATGCATCATCCCAGCGCCATTTACTGAATCTACCCTTTTACTATCCTATCATTATTTTGGAAATTCTTTGTATCGATCCCCTGTGAATCTCCTGAGCCACTAGGGGCAGCCATGTTATGATGACCTCACATGGAATGTGGCCTGTTTGGTTCATGCAGTGTATGTGTGATGTGATTTGTGATGTCACAGCGAACAACGGCCAATCAGATCCACTGGCTGCATCCTGGGAGGCTGTTTCTTCCACCAGATACATAACTATGGTCTGAGTTGATGGCAGTTCTCCTTGATCATTTCCTCCGGAAACACAAATTAAAAACAGATGTATTATAATACTATACACAGACTGATTTGTCACTTCATATCCAAGAGTAAGAGTTCATGCGTGGGATAAGCATAAAGGAATCCTGTGCCGAAGGAATGGATCCTCAGGAGCTTAGTCAAGATCAGGAGGGGGGGGGGGTGCTGGTGGTTGGGAGCCGGGGATAGTGCTGGGCAGACTTATACGGTCTGTGCCAGAGCCAGTGGTGGGCAGCGGGACTGGTGGTTGGGAGGCGGGGATAGTGCTGGACAGACTTGTACGGTCTGTGCCAGAGCCGGTGGTTGGGAGGCAGGGCTGGTGGTTGGGAGGTGAGGATAGGGCTGGGCAGACTTATACGGTCTGTGCCAGAGCCAGTGGTTGGGAGGCAGGGCTGGGGAGGTGAGGATAGTGCTGGGCAGACTTATACGGTCTGTGCCTGTGCCAGAGCCGGTGGTTGGGAGGCGGGGATAGTGCTGGACAGACTTATACGGTCTGTGCCAGAGCCAGTGGTTGGGAGGAGGGGCTGGTGGTTGGGAGGCGGGGATAGTGCTGGGCAGACTTATACGGTCTGTGCCCTGAAGAGCACAGGTACAAATCAAAGTAGGGTATACTCAAAAAGCAGCAAATATGAGTTATCTTGTTGGGCAGACTGGATGGACCATGCAGGTCTTTTTCTGCCGTCATCCACAATGTTACTATGTAAGAGTAAGAGTTCAATTTTGTGTTGTTTAAAACGACAGGCACTTACATGCACGTCATCCAAGGACAGGCATCAAGTGAGAAGTGTCTGGAGGTTTAATTGGAACTATTAAGTATGACTGAATGCATTCTGACAGTCACATTCGTATGACGTATTATATTAGTAGTAGCAGTCATGAAACATCTGAAGGTAGAATGTGCATCCGGCAGGTGAAAGTTCTTTCCTGTCATTATGTAATTTGATTTTTTTATTATCATGCTTCCTCATTTTCTGATTACAGGTGTCTTTGGTCAGTGTGTTGTAATAAAAAATAATGGGACTGGGATCATTTCTGACTCTTGCTTACGTGGCTGTTTTCTAGGGTTCAACTGCTAGAGAGAAGCTGGCGGCTTTT
Source organism: Microcaecilia unicolor (assembly GCF_901765095.1). NCBI lineage: Eukaryota > Metazoa > Chordata > Amphibia > Gymnophiona > Siphonopidae > Microcaecilia > Microcaecilia unicolor. The sequence goes on along the minus strand of NC_044040.1, from coordinate 7,185,306 downwards.
CAGAAATAAAGACAGAGGTTAATCTTGCTTTAAAGGGTAGATGTAGGAGGGATTTCTGTTTATGCTTTGAAATAGTCACAGCACACAGAGGGTAAGAGAATGCTTTTAACTTTCTTCCATTCAAATGTTTAAGGAAGGTGGGGGAGTCATGTTTACTTGGCACTGAGTTTGTTCTGAAGAGGGATTTTGAAATGATGTCAACTGTTTGATATCTTTGCAATGATGTAACTTTTCTAAAACTTTAATAAATATTTATTGATTTAAAAAAATGTTTAAGGAAGGGTAGTGAATAGCAGCTTTTTATCTAAAAGTAATTTGTATTGTTTTATTCAGTGGCTTCTTTCCAATCCTCTGGATTTCTGGGACCTGCCCAAAACAGCTGAGGTCAGTGGCGTTCCTAGGGGGGCTGACACACGGGGCGGATCGCCGATGCGCCCCGCCCCCCCGGGTGCAGTCCCCCCCAGATGCAGTGCGACCTCTCCCCCCCCCCCCCGGCGAAAGGACCCCCCGTGAAAGAACCCCCCCCCCCGAGTGCACGCCGCTTGGGGGGTGCCGCACGTGCCTGTCCTTCCTTCGTTCCATGCTCCCTGTGCCCCGGAACAGAAAGTAACCTGTTCCGGGGCAGAGGGAGCATGGAACGAAGGAAGGACAGGCGCGCGCGGCACCCCCCCCCCCCCCCAGCGGTGTACACCAGGGGCGGACCGCACCCACCGCCCCCCCTAGGAACGCCACTGGCTGAGGTGCTGTGTCCATCCCCCCTTACTATTATCCAGAGTTTTTCCATTTAATGTCACCTCCAATGGCGTAGCTACAGGGGTGAGGCTTGGCTTCCCCCAATTTAGCTATGAGTCCCTCCAAAGTTTTAGCACCGTCTGCTGCTTTGGCTGGTGATGGTCCCTACCAGCAGAAACACTCCTCTATCCACAACTTGTGCTCTCCCTGGCAATATTTTGTTTGCCCCCCCCCCCCCCCCCTTGTACTCGGGTCCTCCCCAAGACCCAAGATCTGGTTACACAGCTGGTCTCCTCCTGTCAAACTCCTTCAACCCAATGGCTCACACAGTGTGGCTCTTTGCCAAACCCAATAGAAACGTCCAGAGCCGGTGCAAGGGGATTAGGCTCTCTAAGTAAGGCTTCGGCCTTGTGAACCCCTGAATTAGGGGCCTCTCTGTGAGATTACAATAAAATGCATGAGATCGATTTGCATACCAAGGAGGCAGTATATGCAAACCAATCTCATTATCTGAAAGTTCAACGCTCCTGATAGGAGGAATGCCAGAATTTAAAATAGAGTTTTGAACCAAATAATGGACTTGGAATTTCCAATTAATATATTACATTTGTTCTGATTTCAACAATTATTATTGGAGAAGGACATTAGCGTCTTTTGTAATTGTGGAGGGGGTTGGATATTATGAAATCATCTAACAGAGAGTTTTTTAATTGTTAGAATATGATTTTTGTAATAAAGATTGTAATTTTAAATGCATGTATGAATGGATTTTGGTATGTTTATTCTGTTTTGTAATTGTATTAGCTAAGAGATAGTGGTATTTTGATGTATTGTGGCTAATTATTGAGAATTTAAACCTGTGGGCTAGATGCACTAATCAATCGTTAGAGCCCTTCCTTTATGGACGTCCGTCACTATTAAAAAAACTCCCTCTAAAAAGACGTTCTTTTTACAGGCTACAAGCTAATGTACAGTTCAGAGGCAAGAGAATAAAAACTAACCTGATACGGAGGAGCCTTCCAGCCCAGAAAATCGGGACATGAGAGGACACAAATCAAAACTTTTTGGACGTCCCTCCCTCCAGGTCTCTCTCAGCCAATCACAGCGCGTTTAGCTGATACTGGTAACAGCTAAATGCGCTGGGATTGGCTGAGAGAGACCTGGAGCTGATCAGTTATGCTATTACTTACTTGTTCTGGAGTGCTGTATTTTGTTATGCTGTTTTGATAAATGTTCAATAAAGACTTCATACAACTTAAAAAAGTGGAAAAAAAATCCAAGTGCTCGTCCTTTTTTATTTTTTTAAACAAAACTATTAGTGGGATTTGAACCCACCACCTCTGGATTACAAGAGGGTGCTCTAACCACTCGGCCACAGCTCTTACTCCCAGGTCTCTCAGCACGGCCAAAAAGGATGCTTTTATTAATGGGGGGGGAGGGGGAGGCCACCCAAAATGGACATTTTTTTTAAGCGCAGCTTTATTTTAAAAAATCAGGCTCTTTTTTGGACATCATTCAACCCCGGAATAATAAAAACGTCCTTTTTGGTCATGCTTCACTCAGCTGAGAAACCAGGAAGTCTCTGAGCAAATCACAGCATGTTTAGCTCGGCTGAACGCGTTGTGATTGGCTCAGGGACTTCCAGGTCTCAGCTGAGTGAAGCACGGCCAAAAAAAGACGTTTTTATTATTCTGGGGTCCAAAAAAGAGCCTGCAGCATCGGAGCCTGTTTGATTTCAGAACTTGGGCTGTTTTTCGGGTGGAGCACTCCCATAATGGCCGTCCATGACGAGCACTTGACCGTTTTTGCCCCCCCCCCCCCCCCGATTTTTTTTTTAAAACATTTTATGAAGTTTTCCAATCCTGCGCAGCCCCAACGAGAGGTACAGACCTCTTGTTACATTTTCCAGCGTTAAGGCAATCGGAAAAGGTTAGTGCATCTCATTACAATAGGGTTTCTACATGATTTGCTCATCTGCATTCCGTTTTCGTTAGCTGCTACCGTTGTTGGAAAAAAGTGTTTAGTGCACGCCAGGGTTTACTACTTACTCGTTAATGGCTCGTTAAGTTTAGTGCATCTGGCCCTGTGTTTGGTATTAAGTAATACTACAAATCCCAGGACAAGTAGTTGCTTCCCATGTCTGTCTCAATAGCAGACTATGGACTTTTCCACCTTTTTAAACCCAGATGTGCTAACCGCTGTTACCACATCCTCTGGCAAAGAGTTCCAGAGCCTAACTATTTGTTGAGTGATATAATTTTATTGCATTATTTTGTTAGATTTTGCCTTGTAATGTTGTATATTTTATTGTAATGAGATTGTTTTAGTGTAAACCACTTTAATGCCATGTTGTGATAAGTAGTATATAACGTGAATAAATCAAATCAAATTACTCTCCAAAGTCCTTGTTGGGCAGACAATTTCATTCTGAGGAAACAGGATGTTATCAGTAATCTGCCACAAGATTTGGTTCTTGGGCCAGTTCTAGTAAAGATTTTTTTGTAAGCGATATTGCTAAGGTCTGTCTGGTAAGGTTTGCCTCTTTGCAGATGATACCAAGATCTGCATAGATGAGGAAGGACATAGTGAAGCTAGAGGAATGGTCTGGAATTTGGCAGCTAAGATTTAATGCTAAAAAAATGCAGGGTCATGCATTTGGGCGGCAAAAAATCTGAGGGAACGGTACAGTTTAGGGGGTGAAGAACGTTTGTGCACGAAAGAGGAGCGGGACTTGGATATGATCGTATGTGATAATCTTAAGGTAGCCAAACAGGTAGAAAAGGTGATGGTGAAAGATAGAAAGACGCTTAGGTGATAAGGGAGAGGAATGGCCAGTAGGAAAAAGGAGGTGATGGTGCCCCTGTATAAGACTCTAGTGAGACCTCATTTAGAATATTGTGTACAATTCTGGAGACCGAACCTTCAAAAAGATAGAAACAGGATGGAGTCGGTCCAGAGGGCGGCTACTAAAATGTGTTGGAATGTAATTGTATTTTACATGCATTGCCTGTCACCTATTATTTCTCTGTGATTACTCTGTGACCTCTGATGTGAATTACTTAGAGAGGTCACACAGCTATGCAACTTCCTGTGGGGGTTAGATGCAGCACATGCAGCACATGGAGCACATGGAGCTCATGATCTCTCCTAACCTGAGAGGATCTATGGTGGTGTGAGCATCCATTACCATCTAAGCACATGGAAGGAGCTGATAATACAAATGTATAGTAATATGTATATATAAGCCTGTCTGATTATAATCTAACTACAAACTGTGAGTAAACAGATGTTTTGTTACTTCAACTTTAAAGTGACTCAGCAGTGAATTATTCTGGGGTGAATGAGAGAGAGATGAAGAAAGAAATTAACATTTCTAAAGCTGAAGCTGTGTGTACTAAAATCTGCTAATTATTTACTACAAATAATCCAACAAAAGGGTTATGGGCCCAGGGCTCAGGAATTGAAAAAGAAGAGAAATATTACCAGGCAGAAAAAAAAGGCCACATTTTTCTCTTAAGTTTTAAAGGAAAGATTCAGTCTGTCTCTCTCTCCCCCACACAGCAGACAGAAGGCTAAGAAAATGGCTGAGGGAAGAAATTCACCATTGTTCTATTCTCTCAAGGTGCCTAAATTAACTGAGTTTAATTATCAGCAGTGGGAACTAAGATTCATATGTCTCCTTCGAGCAAAAAGATTAAATATATGCTTAGACCAAGACAGAACAGATGAAAATATGGCTGAATGGGACAATGCAAACTATTATGTGAAGTGCATGCTTTTGGAAGCTCTCTCAGAGAAACAAGCCATATTAGTGGAGGGAAAAGATACACCAAAGGACATTTTATATAAACTGAGAACTATGTATGCAACTACATATGCAAAGCAGCAACCAATTTGGTTAGCAGAGTTGAATGAAACCAAATTAAGGGATAAAAGTAAATGTAATGATCACATTATGCATCTTATGTCTTCATTTCAAAAGCTAGAACTTTCTGGAATTCCCATGTGTGATGCATTGAAAAGAGCATTTCTTTTTACCTCACTATCAAAGAAGTTTGATGTTTTTAGGTCTGTAAATGAGGCCATTGAAGGGCAATCTTTTGAACAGGCAACATCAAAACTAAGGCAGGAATGCATAATAAATGATTCTGAGGAGATGTGTTCTCAAAGTCAGTCAGAGAGAAATGAAACAAATTTCTTGGCAAAGAACAGAGGAAGGCGGAGCTATGGGAAAACTCCACCCAAGGGCAAGCTGATTTGCTACTCATGTGGAAAGGAGGGACATGTATCTAAATGGTGTAAGGAAACACAAAACACTCCCTCTAGCTCACCAAAGCCAATGGAACTAAAGAATTTTCAAACCAGGAAATGTATGAAGGACAAAGATAAACACAAGGGCTTTCTAATGGCAGAAAAATCTTTGACTATGGTAAATAATAATTCAAATGAAAGTACTTGGATTTTGGATTCGGGGAGCACATGCCATTTAACCAATTGTAAGGATTTCTTTCAGGAAATGTGTCCAGAGGAAGGTATTCTTAAAACTGCAAACGCAGGGACTGCTAAGATCCAAGCAAAAGGTATTGGATTCTTAAAATGCAAAGTGTCTAATGAAGTTAAAGAAATTCCTGTAAGTGATGTCTTGTATATTCCCCAAGCAGTTTGTAATATGCTTAGTGTATCTACATTAGATAAGAAGGGATTTGTGATTCATTTTGAAAATAGTAAGTGCACAATCTCTAAAAATGATGAAGTGTATGCTGAAGCTTTTATGCATAATGATGTTTATAAACTGAGCATTTCAGGTGAAGCCTCACATATGGCGCAAGTAAGGAAGAATGATGGTAAATGTAGTCTGGAAATCTGGCACCGCCGCCTGGGACATCGTGATTCTAAGGTGATCCAGGATCTTTACAGTAAGCAACTGGCCACCGGCATTCAGATAAGTGCAGATGCTGGTAAAATGGAGAAATGCATAGACTGTGTTACTCAAAAAGGTGTGAGACCCTCATTTCCTGCATACACAGGAAATAGGAGTAATAAAGTGCTGGACTTAATACACAGTGACTTATGTGGACCGTTTAATATCCCATCATTGGGAAATAACAGATTTGTGCTAATATTCTTGGATGATTTCTCTAGATATTGTGTGGCCTATTTGCTGAAAGAAAAAAGTCAAGTCACAGACATGCTGAAGAAATACGTAGCCATGGTGAGCAATAAATTTGAAAGAAAACCAAAGGTTCTTCAGACCGACAATGGTGGTGAGTTCACTTCACAAAGCATGCGCACATTTCTAGAACAAGAAGGCATTCAGCATATCACAACAGTAGCTTATACACCAGAGCAAAATTCTGTTGCAGAGAGAAAATTTAGGTCACTTGTGGAAATGACCAGATGTATGCTGTCAGATAGCAATCTCCCTAAAAGACTATGGGGGGAAGCAATTCTCACAGCAGTGTACCTACAAAACAGAATGCCAACTAAAGGCGCTGAGCGCACACCACATGAGACATGGCATGGTAGGAAGCCAAACCTGTCACACATAAGAACATTTGGAAGTACAGCATATGCTCATGTACCAAAGCAAAGAAGGCATAAGCTGGATTCCACAACAGAAAGGGGGATTTTAGTTGGCTATGCTCCAGGACACAAAGGATATAGAATTTTGAATCTGAAAACTGGCATTGTTGGCATAAGACATGTTACATATTTTGATGAAAACAAAAGGGTTGATAAAGGCTGGATTATCCCAGATGAGCCTTATCATCCAGAATATGAAACTAGAACCATAATAGACATGCCAGTGTATATAAGTGCCATACCAAGGCAGATGTCTGAAAGCAACTCATCTGTATCTAACGAGGAACAGGCAGAGGAAGCAGACACAGAAAGAATCATTGAAGAAGACAGTACAGTTGGAGAAGGGGAATCAATTGGAGAAGAACTCTCAGATTTAGAGGATGCGGAAAGGTCAGACCAACCTGTTGTCAGACGCTCATCCAGGGAAAACAAAGGTGTTCCACCCCCAAGACTGTCTTACCTAACAAAGTCAGCAGAAGCTCAAGAGCCCTTAACATGGGATGAGATTGAGAAAATGTCAGCAGAAGAAGCTGCTGAATGGCATAAAGCTGCACAAGAAGAAATTGATGCATTGGATAAAAATAATACTTGGATTCTTACAAAATTACCTCCTGGCAAGAAAGCTATAGGATGCAAATGGGTATTCAAGTTAAAAAGGAATGCACAAGGAAAAGTGGAAAGGTATAAAGCAAGATTAGTCGCAAAGGGATATCTTCAAAAATATGGAGAAGATTTTGATGAAGTGTTTGCACCTGTAGTGAAACACACGACAATCAGAACACTTCTGAGCATTGCAGTCTCAAAAGGCATGCAAGTCAAACACATTGATGTGAAAACAGCGTTTCTTCACGGAGATATAACTGAAGACTTGTACATGGAACAACCAACAGGTTTCATAAATACAAAACAAAGACAGCTAGTGTGTAAATTAAACAAAGGTCTTTATGGATTAAAGCAAAGTGCAGAATGTTGGAATGAAAAATTGCATGAAATATTGACAAATTTAGGATTTAAGCAAGGTGAAGCAGATAAATGCTTGTACACTAGGTGCACAAATGGACAATATGCATACATTTTAGCTTTTGTTGATGATCTGCTCATTGCAAGCAAAAGTGAGCAAGAGTACAAGGACATTGTAAAGTGTTTAAACCTCAATGTTGAGATAAAAGAACTGGGTAATGTGTCATACTATCTTGGTATAGAAATTGAGAAACAAAATGATGGTTCTTATCTTCTAAGCCAGAAGCAGAAAATAAATGAGCTTATTGAAAGTTTAGGTATGCAAGATGCCCAAGTTGTAAGCACTCCCATGATCACTGATTTTCTGAAGGATGAAACAGTAAGAGAACCTTTACCAGATAACATCCAATATAGATCAGCCATAGGTAAGCTTTTATATCTAGCTACCACATACAGGGCTGATATAGCAAATGCAGTAGGAATTTTGAGCAGAAGGGTCAGCTCACCTACCAAATCAGATTGGACTGCAGTTAAAAGGATGGTAAGGTATTTAAAGGGTACCATTGATTGTAAATTAAAGATTTCAGCCAATAGTAATCCAAAACTAATATGTTACTGTGATTCAGATTGGGCAGGGGATCATTCTGATTATAAATCCACAAGTGGATATGTGTTTATGTATGGAAATGTACAAATTTCATGGGCCAGTCATAAACAAAGTATTGTGAGTTTGTCTTCTACAGAAGCTGAATACGTGGCCGTATCGGAAGCGTGCAGAGAACTGATGTGGATTGAAAAACTTTTGCTGGATTTCGGAATAGCTGAAAAGAGACCAATCCAGTTAATGGAAGATAATCAGAGCTGCATCCGACTGTCACAGAATGACAAGGTTCAGTCACGTACCAAGCACATCGCAACGAAATACCACAACGTGCGAGAGTTGGCGAAAGAAGGGGTCATCAGTCTACACTATTGTCACACCAGTGAGATGACAGCTGACATCATGACCAAACCGTTACCCAGAGAACATTTTGTGAATCTGCGTATAAAGCTTGGACTTTGTATGAATAAATAATTGCATGACAGTTATGCATGAGAAGGGGTTTGTTGGAATGTAATTGTATTTTACATGCATTGCCTGTCACCTATTATTTCTCTGTGATTACTCTGTGACCTCTGATGTGAATTACTTAGAGAGGTCACACAGCTATGCAACTTCCTGTGGGGGTTAGATGCAGCACATGCAGCACATGGAGCACATGGAGCTCATGATCTCTCCTAACCTGAGAGGATCTATGGTGGTGTGAGCATCCATTACCATCTAAGCACATGGAAGGAGCTGATAATACAAATGTATAGTAATATGTATATATAAGCCTGTCTGATTATAATCTAACTACAAACTGTGAGTAAACAGATGTTTTGTTACTTCAACTTTAAAGTGACTCAGCAGTGAATTATTCTGGGGTGAATGAGAGAGAGAGATGAAGAAAGAAATTAACATTTCTAAAGCTGAAGCTGTGTGTACTAAAATCTGCTAATTATTTACTACAAATAATCCAACAAAATGATCAGTGGCCTTCATCATAAAGCATATGGGGACAGACTTAAAGATCTCAATATGTCTACTTTGGAAGAAAGGTGGGAGAGGGGAGATGATAGAGGCATTTTGATACTTATGCAGCTTAAATGCACAGGAGGCGAGTCTCTTTCAATTGAAAGGAAGCTCTAGAACAAGGGGGCATAGGATGAAGGTGAAAGGGGCCAGACTCAGAAAAAATACTTCTTCATGGAAAGGTTGGTGAATTCATGGAACAGCCTCCCGGTGGAAGTAATGGAGAAGAAAACAGTATCTGAATTCAAGAGAGCTTGGGACAAGTCCATAGGATCTCTAAGGGAGTGAAAGGGAGAGTAGATGGCATGGATGGGCAGACTGGATAGGCCATATGGTCTTTATCTGCCTACATTTTTCTATGTTTTTATGTAATCTTGTGGCTCCACACTCTTTGCTGTGTCACCCTCACCCTAAAACAGACCAGTCATCTCAGTGACAGGTAAAAATAGAGTTTACTGGCCGAGTACATTCTATCAGGTGAGAGAGAGTAAATAAATGTAAAGTATTACTTGTGGAAGTCAGTTTCTATAGTTGGGAATGGGACTTGATATACTGTTTTTCTGTGGTTTTTGCAACCACATTCAAGGTGTTTTACATTGTAACATACATAACACAGTATATACAGGTACTTATTTTTACCTGGGGCAATGACGGGTTAAGTGACTGGCCCAGAGTGAGAAGGAGCTGCAGTGTGAATTGAACCCAGTTCTCCAGGATCAAAGTCTGCTGCACTAACCACTAGGCTACTAGTTGAACTTCTTTAGTTCTTTGCTATTCTCCTTTTCTCAATGCTCTACTGCACTGTGGAAATTTCTCTCCTTGACTGCAATTCTTTCACTCCTCTACTCTGCATTACTGGGTAATTACAAGCTGTGCACATGCTCAGTAAGGCTCTGATGCTCTGAGTAGGCCTGAAATCGAGGCCTGGACAGGGCCTTGGAGAAAATTAATTAATTAAATTCTTTTTGTTAGTAAGGGTATTTGGAGGCCCTATTTGGGTGAATTATGGGGATCTAACCAAAATAAATATTAAATTAAAATTGTTTCTGGGGAGAACGCAGTTTTAAGGGGCTGCGCATCTTTGGCTGTGCGTTTTGGAATTTTAATGGTTGTATAGGATGGAGAGGAATTTAAGGAAAATTATTAGATGGTGTGCAGGAAATTTAATTAATTATTTTATGGGGGTTTTTTTTTAGATTGTAAGCTCTTTTGAGCAGGGACTGTCTTTTCTTCATGTTCAATTGTGAAGCGCTGTGTACGACTGGTAGCGCTATAGAAATGATTTATAGTAGTAGTAGTCCTCTCAAAGGCCTCTTGGTTCTCCTTCCAGCCTCAGGCTGTTTCCTCAAACTCACAGCTTCTCCTTTTGGGAATACCCTCCCTTCTCCAGGTGTCTTATCTTATGACTAAACTACACTTCAGACAACTATCCTAGTGTGTGTTCCCTGGGGCTCAGGTAGCATCCCCATTCCCATCTTTTCCTTACGCGGCACCCAACCCCCATTAGAACTGAAGCTCAGCCTTCTATCTGTCAGCATAGTAGAAAGACAGAGACCAGAAAGACACCCTCCTAAAATACTCTCTTTTATAACTTACTCGATCCCCTCTAGGTTCTACCCTGGCCACCCATAAAGGGAAGCCAGCTAGTAAATTCCTAGTCGTCTTTTCATGATACAGACATTTAAATATGTGAAAAGATATTAATGAACAAACAAAGCTTTTCCAAAAACCGAGAGATTACACAAGTACAGCACATTAAATGAAGCTGCAAAGAGGGAAACTGAAAAACCAACACTAGTAAATACTTTTTGATGGAGTGGGTGGTGAAGGACTGGAATGCTGTTCCACGGGAAGTGGTAGAATGATGGAATTAAAAAAGGCAAGGCAAAAACACACACAGGATAGTTGTCTGAGGTGGGAAGAGGATGGAAATCAAGTTCAATATAGATTAATTCCACTCAAAGTAAAATATACATGACCTTCACACTCTACAGCAGGGGCGTATCTGGAATCCGGCGGTAGGGGGGGCCAGAGCCAGAGAGGGGGGGCACATTTTTGCCTTCCCCCCCCCGCCGCCGCCGCCGCCTCCTCTCTCCACCCCCTCCCCGCCGTCAACCCTCCCCCGCTGCTTACTTTTGCTGGCGGGGTCCGACCCGCAATCTCCATATTTCGGCTTCCTCCGTGGCCATGTGCTTCCAGGAAGTAACGCTGCAGCACTGATTCGTTGAATCTAGTTCGGCGTCTGACGTGCTGGGACGTCAGACGCCGAACTGGATTCAACGAATCAGCGCTGCAGCGTTACTTCCTGGAAGCACATGGCCACGGAGGAAGCCGAAATATGGAGATTGCGGGTCGGACCCCGCCAGCAAAAGTAAGCAGCGGGGGAGGGTTGACGGCGGGGAGGGGGGCCAGGGCGAAATCTGCGGGGGCCCAGGCCCCTGTGGCCCCACGCAGATACGCCCCTGCTCTACAGTCTATGCCCTGAAAATAGCATGGTCAAATCAAGATCAGGTATACATATATCAACTCATACCTTATGTAACGAGTTTATCTTCTTGGGCAGACTGGATGGACCATACAGGTCGTTATCTGCTGTCATCTACTATGTTACTATGTAAAAAAGACATGCAGAGAATACTGCATGAAGTAACAGATACACCCCTAAAAACAAAAAGGGGAGGAGAGTAACCTGCACAGAGTAGCAAGTACAGCCCTAGATACCTTTCTAGGCAGATTGGATGGGCCATACCAGGGCCCCCGAGAGACAAAGCTGGGCTCAGGGCAAACAGTCTTAAGGGCCCAGCCCCTGCCCCCATGGTCTGACAAATGTGTCCCTGTCTCTTTTGCCTGCATACTGGCATCTCTCTCCCTCGCTGCACACAGGCTAGCATCTTTACCCTTCTCTCTCCCCCCCCCCCCCCCCCCGCAGACCGGTAATGCTATCGTCCTTCCCTCCTCCCCTTCAGCAGTCGTCCATCCTTTCTGCGGGCTGCCAGAAGCGTCAATAAGGAGATCAAGCTGCCTCTGGCTGGCCCTGGAAATGATGGAGGACTGCAGAAGAGGAGGGGGGAAGGACGACAGTGATATCGGACCGCAGAGTGTACGTCTAGGTTTTTATGGCTGGTTCCAGGCCCTCCTTGGAGGCTGGGCCCAAAGAAGTTTGTCCCCCCTGCCATCCCCCCTTGGCAGCCCTGGACCATACTGGTCTTTATCTGTTGTAATTTAATATATAACTGTGTTCTCCAAACTATTAGGCTGACATTGAGATAAGTTGTACCCCTGAATGCTCAGACACTTGAAAAAAAAAACTCCACTAACTCACTTGGGCACTTAGTCGCCCCAGGTTAACAGACACATAAACTGCAGCCCTGGAAATGTCTCTGTAGGTCAGAGGAGCACATCCATATATAGGGTATATGCACATATGTCCCGCAGACTATTTCATAAATGTCTATTTCTGCAGGTAAAACACAGTTTTACTCACAGAAATGGCTTATAAATTAACCACTAGTGAAAGCAATAAGATGTTCCACTCAATGTGGAAATTAAAAAGAGTAAGACCTTTCTTCCCAAGGACAGTTTTCCGTAACCTGGTACAATCAATGGTGCTCAGTCATCTAGACTACTGCAACGCACTCTACGCCAGCTGTAAAGAATAATCAAGAAACTTCAGACAGCCCAGAATACTGCAGCCAGACTCATATTCAGCAAAACAAAATATGAAAGTGCCAAGCCCCTACGAGAAAAACTACACTGGCTCCCACTTAAAGAACGCATCACATTCAAAATATGCTCCCTAGTTCACAAAATCATTCATGGAGATGCACCAGTCTACATATCAGACCTGATAGCCCTACCACCCAGGAATGCCAAAAGATCATCCCGCACATTCCTTGATCTGCATTTCCCTAACTGCAAAGGTCTAAAATACAAACTAATGCACGCATCAAATTTTACCTACTTGAGCACACAGCTATGGAACGCATTGCCGCGCAACTTAAAAACGATCCATGAACTAACGAACTTCCGCAAACTACTGAAAACCCATCTCTTTAACAAAGCATACCACAAAGATAAACCAACGTGAATACACATAACTCCTCCACACATATTCAGAACTGTGTTACAATATATGCTTGTTATACTATCATGTTTTATCATTATCATGTTGCCCAAGATCCTTCTGTAACACTAAATGTATAATTTCTAATGCATTTCCACCACTCATGATGTATTGTAAGCCACATTGAGCCTGCAAATAGGTGGGAAAATGTGGGATACAAATGCAATAAATAAACAAACAAACAAATAAATAAAGCAATATCCAAAAAGCCATTTGCCGGGATAAATGAGCTCTTTGAAAACTGCCCATCCGTCTTGTGAGAGTTCCAGCACATGGTGATAATTCTTTGACTTTTTGTGGCTCTCAGCACCTATTGTTTTGACTGTCATTGTCTTTGCTGCTCCCCCAGAACCTACTGCCCTAGGCAGCAGCCTAGTCTGCCCAATGGTACTCCTCGGTGATAAACACTGATTCTGCAGCTGCCCCAGCTCGAACCAACTAAAAGAACAGGGGGCTAATCACTTCTATGCTGCCCCTCCAGTGCAGCAGTGATGGTGGTCACAGTGAATGCTGCCTGTGAGCCAGCGTCAGCCCATGGGCTTTGCAACAGCCCTACCTTCTGCAGGATAGTTAAGGAGGACTCTGGCTGCGTTGGTGCCACCCTGTGCAAATGCGTGGCTTGTGTCCCTGGCGATGCCAACCCTGAGCAACATAAAGTAAGAGTAAAATCAATATTTATATAATTATAACATTTTTGTTCTTTTTTCTAATCTTTTACTTGTAATAGTTTTAAGATTACAATCATTTCAAACAAATATCCATGATAAAAAATAGGCAAAGATTACAGGAAAGTAAATCCTTTGCAACAGAGCACAATATTAGATCCAAGATCAGGAAACAACCATCAGAATAAACTCAATAGAAAGAGATGACGTTACCTCCACGAAGCCCATCCAATACCACCTTAATAACAGTGGAAAAAGAAATCCCTGAGAAAACTATTCATTAATTGTACTTTCCTCCATAGCCACTATTTCATTTCATTTATTATCATCATCTATATACAAAAAAAAGACATCTTCAACTACAACTCATCAAACGTGACAAAAACGCCAAATCAGCACATCACATAGGGTCCATCAGCTGCCCAGGACACTGTTTAACCTGTGTCAGCAAATGTTGCTTTAACAGTTTCTTAAACAATCCTGAATTCTTCAGATGCTCTGGTAACTGGTTCCACTATTTCGGTGCAGCAACAGAAAAAATACGCCTCCTTGTCTCTTCTAAATGAAACAAGTGAAAATCTGTTCGAACAAAGTGCCTGCTGTGGGCGATATAGATGAACACAAATAGTGCCACCGAGAGACTGAACCGGGGCCGAGGCAGGGCCGCTGCTGCCCCCCCCCCCCCCCACAATCATCGCCGCTGCCCCCCCCCCCCCACACACACACAGTCATCGCCGCAATTGAAATACCTTGTTGGCTGGCGGGGATCCCGAGGCCCCACCAGCAGAAGACATCTTCCTCCAGTGCTGCTCTTCTGCCGTTTGCCTGCCCCTGCCGCTGCTTTTTCTTTCAGGGCATGCTCGGTTTCAAAACCCAACATGTGCGCCTGAGAGGAAAAGCAGCCGCTCAGCTGGGCAAAAGAGCAGTGCTGGAGGAAGCTCCAGGTCCTCCCCAGCCTCCACGGGGAGCCCGGCCATGGTACCGGAGTTTTCTCTCTCCTGCTCCTGTTGGCAGGGTTGCCAGGTGGAAAAATTTTTTCCCACCCAAACGAGCCCAAATCCAGCCCAAAACCCACCCAAAGTCAAACCCCGCCCCTGACACCCCAACCCCGCGGCATCACCCCGCCCCCATCAACCCCGCCTCCCCCGTCAACGGCCCCGCCTCCCCTGTCATCGGCCCCGCCCAGAACGTCACTAACCCCGCCCAAAACGTCACTAACCCCGCCCCCGCGGCTGAAAAAAACGCTTTAAAAACCGCCCAAAAGACCCAAAAGAAGCCCAAAAACCCGCAACCCGCCGTGGGCAAAAATTTCCTGCGGCGGGTCGCGGAAAACCGCCCAATTGGGCGGTAAAACCGCCCACCTGGCAACACTGCCTGTTGGGACGCGATCACTTGGGTCCCATCAGCAGCAGGAGAGAGACCCTGGCACTGGCCCCCCCCAGGCCCGGAGAATTTCCCCCTCCCCCCCACCCCCTGCGGCCCTGAACACAATCTGACAAACACTGAGATAATCATGATGCACACAATAGTAAACCAACATTAACAACTTGTACTTAATTCTATCATGCATAGTCAACCAATTTAACTTCTGGTACCAAGGTGTAATATGTTCATATTTTGACTATAAATTTCAAAAGCTGTTTAGGGTCAAAGAAATTACATGTTACACCATCTTTAAGTACCACACATACACAGGGAAATTTCAAAACAAAAGTCCCACTATATGATGTTTAAAAACATTTTTGAGTAGCTTTTGTAACCTTTTAGGCATCATGTATACTGCTTGTATTCTCATCTGTTCTCAAGGAACTGAACAGCCGATGAGAAAT
The DNA here is from genome assembly GCF_901765095.1 of Microcaecilia unicolor. Classification (NCBI taxonomy): domain Eukaryota; kingdom Metazoa; phylum Chordata; class Amphibia; order Gymnophiona; family Siphonopidae; genus Microcaecilia; species Microcaecilia unicolor. The sequence continues at coordinate 7,169,799 of NC_044040.1, read as the reverse complement.
ATTGCAGTTGGGTTCCTTGAGACAGCAGCCCTGCGAAACATGGTCCATGTCGGGACCCAAGAACCTAACGTATAAAAGTTAAATAAAATTCACTTTCACTACAAAATTTGAGTTTGGTACATTATGGCACACAAGAAACAGTAATAATGTGCAATGATTAGTTGCCTGGTGGATGTTTTTAAGACCTGTCGGTTTGTGACAGTCTCCATGAAAATGTATGAGCACATCTTATGTAATAAAACTCACCCTCAACGTTCTGAAGACACTGACGTCACTTCCGTCACTTCCTTCAAGACGGGTTTGAAGGGTTCGTGGTGGTGAAGCCACCGAAATCGCCAAGTCTCGGGGCCCCGCCCTCGCGTCAAATGTGATGACGTCGAGGGCGGAGCAATAGCGTCACACACCGAGAGCGGAGCAATGGCGTATGGTGCGTTCAGGAGGTGCGGAGCAATGGCGTCAGAACGACAAAGGGGTCGGTAGGTAGATAGGGAGGGAGGAAGAAGGGGGGGTGTTGGGGAGGAAAACCTTGCTAGCGCCCGTTTCATTTGCTCCAGAAACGGGCCTCTTTTACTAGTTAAATATATTAAGAACAAAAATGTTATAAGTAAATAAATATTGGTTTTATTGCTTTATGTGAATTTTGATGTATTTTCCCCATAGTATAATTTTTCCACTCCTGGTAGTGTGACAACCCTGAGCATCAGACAGATCTGGAAACCAGACTTAGGTTTCCAAAACATTGCTGCTGTGCACTGAATTGTGGAATTGTGATACATGAAGACAGAACTGATCCTCGGGCACTATGGGATGACTGTCAGTAAGCATCTCAAAATTCAGTAGGGGTGGGGGAAACCTCTATCCTAATGTATCACAGTCCAGCCAGGATATTGTAAATAAGTCTGCTAACAGGACAACCAGTGCACAGAACCTTTAAAGTAAAAAATGACTTTCCTAAAATAAAGTGGATATCTCTTCCAGCCTCCTTTCCTTCTAATAAAGGGACATGAAAAAGATTTACACTTCCAGCTATATAATACTCTTTGCTTTCACAATCACATCCATGGAGTCGTTTGCTGACCAGTGATTCTGGTTGTTGTGTATCACAAAACTTTCACGACAACACTCACATGTTCTCCCATGGCAATCCGAGGTGTCTCAGCTGAGACATGTGAGATAATGTTCCCAGCACATGACCACACCATGCCTGGCTCCAGCTGGAATCCTTCACTTGCAGGGAGCTTCAATTGATCACGTTCACTCTGTTTTGTAAATAAAAACAATGTACTCAGAGATGCTAGTCCATATGAACAGATGTATCCAATAAATGTTTGAAGTCCTAAGAACTATAATTGTAAGCATGGAACCTGCGGTTACTTTAACATAACCATGTCTGAGGGCAGTAATAAAGTTGAGGTGGAGCAGATAAATTCCTCAGGTGGCGATATCTGACGGGTGACACATGTCTTGGCATCATGGTATTGCTATGTAGAAAATGTTTTCTGCTTTTGTACACGTGAATCAAAGCTCTGTTGACTGAAAGCTGATGAATCAGTCACATAGTTCGACTCTGAGCATCTCCAGCTGCAGAAGGTTAAACCACTGGGCAAACGGTTTCCTTTGTAGTGGCTGCTAAATGTGGGTATGAAAGAGAAGCATTGCAAGCATTGGGGAGTAAAAACTGAAAATAAAGTTAAGCCATTATCTATTATAAACCCATGAAAGCACAAACATATCTGGCAAGTGTACTTTTCTATTCTAATTCTCTTCCTGTAAGACTGTCATTTGGAATACTTTTTTGAGATTTGTCAATTCCAGCGTGTTCAAAATTCAGCTGTTGGACTTTTGAAGAGTTTAGGTTTACGAGATCATATCCCACCTATTCTTTACTGTTTTTATTGGATTCCAATTCAAAAACATTGCATTTTCAAAACACCTGCAAGCAAGCTTTGGGGTCCCCTCCCTAGCAATTTCCCTGGGTCCCATCATATCTAACACTAGCCCTGGTTGGCATTTAAACTGTTTTATGGCATGGCACCAAGATATTTTTCCAAATAAGCTGCCAATTTATGCTAAATCTATCAGGTCCAGCATCTGATTACAAGTCCTTGGGTGCAGTCCCTGGGTTTGATCAGGCCCCAGGGAGGTGTCTGACTGTAACTGTTTGTGTGTTAGATGTGTGGGGGTCCAGGGAGAGAACTTTGAATTGAGCCCCAAATCCTACAGTAGACTGTGTCTGCATTTGGGTTAGCAATTGCTCTGGATGCTCCACCATCATGCTAGGTCCGGTTTCCAGATCAGACCACAAGCCCTGGGATATTATCCCTCAGTCCCTGGGTGTGATCACAAGCCCTAGGGTGCTATCCCTCAGTCCCTGAGTGTGACCACAAGCCATGGGGTGCTATCTCTGGCCCTGTGTATGATTACAAGCACTGGGGTGCTATTCATGAGTTCCCAGGTATGATCACAAGCCCTAGGGTGCTATCCTTCAGCCTCCAGTGTGATTACAAGCAGTGACCTTGCAAGACTTCTGTGGAAGTCTCGCAAGGCCGCTGCTTGAACTCTCGGCAGCCATTTTGAATCGGCGCCAGGAGAAAGACAGTCTGCAGATGTGCCAGGCAGGAAAGAGGGGGCTCTTTCCTGCCCCAAAGAGGTCACTAGAACACCAGGGCACCACACTAACGTAAAGGAGAGGAGGGATAGTGAATGGAGTCATGTGGGTGGAGGGAGGCTGGAAAATTAGGAAGGTGATCTACTTTTGTGGGGGAGAGAGGGAATCTGGCTTTTTTTTTGGGGGGGGGAGTGAAAGTGACAGGGGGTGGGGTGGGAGTGCGATAGGGGGTGGGGCATGTGTCCTTTTTTTCTTAAGGCAAATATGGTAACCCTAGGTATGGTTACCATATGTCCGGATTTACCCAGACATGTCCTCTTTTTGAGGACATGTCTGGGCAACTGGGCGGGTTTTGCCAATCTGCCCGTTTGTCCGGATTTCTGGACAAACGGGCAGATTGTTAGCCTCCTCTCCCCTTACTTACTACTGCCCTGGTGGTCTAGTGACCTCTTCCACTTTCGGGGCAGGAAAGAGCCCCCTCTTTCCTGCCCGGAGCACTGCCCTGCATGCATCCTTCCTGTTCGTGATCTCAGGGGGCCGATTCAAAATGTCTGAGAGTTGAAGTGACCTCCCGAGACTTCAACTCTCGGTGGCCATTTTGAATCGGCGCCGAGATCACGAACAGGAAGGATGCATGCAGGGCAGTGCTCCGGGCAGGAAAGAGGGGGCTCTTTCCTGCCCCGAAGAGGTCACTAGACCACCAGGGCAGTAGTAAGGCAAGGGGAGGGGGGTGACAGGGGGGAGGGGAAAATGTGACAGGGGCAGAGCGAGGGCGTGAAAGGGGTGGGGCATGTGTCCTCCTTTTTGGGGGACAAAATATGGTAACCCTAACCCTAGGAATCTTGTTACTCTATGGGGTTCTGGAATGTCACTACCATTTGGGTTTCTGCCTGGTACTTGTGACCTGGATTAGCCACTGTTGAAGGCAGGATACTGGGCTCCAGTATGGCTATTCTTATGTTCGCACAATATTGGGGGAGTTCAGCGCCCACTGAGCTGACTCCTATGATGCAAATGATCTATCCCTGGACACAGTGAAGGACTTTGCTAGTTTCCTCGGTATTGGGGGCGTCGAACATCCAACCGAGCTGCCCCCTGAAGGTAGGAAAAGCGGGACCAGTCAGTCAGTCACTCACTCCTTTTTACCTCACTTATTTTCGCGCTCTAGCGTTTGACCTCTGCCCCCCAGGAGAGCGCGAGCGACCGCAGGAGGGCCGAGGGCGGGGAGGAGGAGTGAGTGAGTGTGTGTGTGTGCACGCGCGCACGTGAGCCCCGCCCCCTGTAGTCACCCTTCCCGGCTCGCGCTTCCCTGGTTCGCTCAATGCGCGCGGAGCGACCCGGAGTGCGGCGGTGACTGAGGTGAGTGTCCAGGTAGAGCTTCTACCGCTTTTCCCGCCCTCCGAGTTCGACCTCTCTCTCACTTTCACTCCGGGGGGTCACCTTTAGGGTCAGAGTGCAGGGAAGCCGCTCGGACCCCGTTACCTGAGCTCCGCTTCTCTCTTCACACTTCCTACAAGTTGGTCAAAGCGGGTTTTCGCTGAAAATAAGGGCAGGACTTGATGCGAGCGCAATACTTCCTGTTGGTTCCCCTTCCCCCCCCCCCCCCCCCCCCCCCAGGACGGATTCCCAACGGCAGCCCCCTGTAGGGCTCAGGGTGCTTTGGAGGATGTGGGGTACTACGTCTCCTGTTGGATCTCCCCCCCCGGGCCCACCAAAGCCTGACTGGTTGTGTGTGGGGGGTGGGGTGGGGTGGGGGGGGGGGGGTACGCAGTAGCATCCTACAAGAACTCTCCTCTACTTCTGACAGATTCTCACTAGCAGCCCTTTATCCCTTATTTGTCCTGTTTTTCCTAATTAGATTGTAAGCTCTCTGGAGCAGGGATTGTCTCTTCACGTTCAAGTGTATGTCTAGTAGCGCTACAGAAATGATAAGTAGTGGTAGTCTTTGGGATTCTAGAATCTTGCTACTCTGGGATTCTGCACGGAATGTTGCTACTCTTTGGGATTCCGGAACGTTGCTAATCTTTGGGATTCTCCACGGAATCTTGCTACTCTTTGGGATTCTGCACGGAATCTTGCCACTCTTTGGGATTCCGGAATCTTGCTACCCTTTGTCCTTATTTGTCCTGTTTGTCTGTCCTAATTAGATTGTAAGCTCTGTGGAGCAGGGACTGTCTCTTCATGTTCAAGTGTACAGCGCTGCGTACGTCTAGTAGAGCTATAGAAATAAGTAGTGGTAGTCTTTGGGATTCTAGAATCTTGCTACTCTGGGATTCTGCACGGAATGTTGCTAATCTTTGTCCTTATCTGTCCTGTTTGTCTGTCCTAATTAGATTGTAAGCTCTGTTGAGCAGGGACTGTCTCTTCATGTCCTGTGTACAGCGCTGCGTACGTCAAGTAGCGCTTTAGAAATGATATGTAGTAGCAGTAGTACTCTTTGGGATTCCAGAATCTTGCTACTCTTTGGGATTCTGCACGGAATCTTGCTACTCTTTGTCCTTATCCCTTATTTGTCCTGTTTTTCCTAATTAGATTGTAAGCTCTCTGGAGCAGGGATTGTCTCTTCACGTTCAAGTGTATGTCTAGTAGCGCTACAGAAATGATAAGTAGTGGTAGTCTTTGGGATTCTAGAATCTTGCTACTCTGGGATTCTGCACGGAATGTTGCTACTCTTTGGGATTCCGGAACGTTGCTAATCTTTGGGATTCTCCACGGAATCTTGCTACTCTTTGGGATTCTGCACGGAATCTTGCCACTCTTTGGGATTCCGGAATCTTGCTACCCTTTGTCCTTATTTGTCCTGTTTGTCTGTCCTAATTAGATTGTAAGCTCTGTGGAGCAGGGACTGTCTCTTCATGTTCAAGTGTACAGCGCTGCGTACGTCTAGTAGAGCTATAGAAATAAGTAGTGGTAGTCTTTGGGATTCTAGAATCTTGCTACTCTGGGATTCTGCACGGAATGTTGCTAATCTTTGTCCTTATCTGTCCTGTTTGTCTGTCCTAATTAGATTGTAAGCTCTGTTGAGCAGGGACTGTCTCTTCATGTCCTGTGTACAGCGCTGCGTACGTCAAGTAGCGCTTTAGAAATGATATGTAGTAGCAGTAGTACTCTTTGGGATTCCAGAATCTTGCTACTCTTTGGGATTCTGCACGGAATCTTGCTACTCTTTGTCCTTATCCCTTATTTGTCCTGTTTGTTTGTCCTAACTAGATTGTAAGCTGTGTCGAGTAGGGACTGTCTCCATGTCCACTGTACAGCAGTGTGTACACATCTAGTAGCGCTATAGAAATGATAAGTAGTAGTAGTCTTTGGGATTCCGGAATCTTGCTACTCTTTGGGATTCTGCACGGAATCTTGCTACTCTTTGCATATTCCTTATTTGTCCTGTTTGTCTGTCCTAATTAGATTGTTAAGCTCTGTCGAGCAGGGACTGTCATGTCCACTGTACAGCGCACCGTACATCTGGTAGCGCTATAGAAATAAGTAGTAGCAGTAGTAGTCTTTGGGATTCCGCATGGAATCTTGCTACTCTTTGGGTTCCGGAATCTTGTTACTTTGGGGTTCCAGAATCATGCTACTCTTTGTCCTTATCCCTTATTTGTCCTGTTTGTCTGCCCTAATTAGATTGTAAGCTCTGAGGAGCAGGGACTGTCGCTTCATGTCCCGTGTACAACGCTGCATACGTCTAGTAGCACTATAGAAATGATAAGTAATAGTAGCCTTTGGGATTCCAGAATCTTGCAACTCTTTGGGTTTCTGCACGGAATCTTGCTACTGTTTGTCATTATCCCTTATTTTTCCTGTTTGTCTGCCCAAATTAGATTGTAAGCTCTGTTGAGGAGGAATGGTCTCTTCATGTCCAGTGTACAGCGCTGTGTATGTCTAGTAGCGCTATAGAAATGATAAAAGTAGTAGCCCCTAGTAGGGCACAGGTTAGTTTGGGAGTTGGTGTAGGGTACAGCGCTTCTCGTTGGTTCCTTCCCCCACCCCGGCCCAGATGGATTCCCATGGTAGCCACCAGCAAAGGCTCAGAGTACTTTGGGTCTCCCGATGCCCTCCTTAGGATTACTGTGTGATGAATGAGGGCTGGAAGTGCTTTTGGTGCTCTTGGACAGAACCTCTTCAATAGAATGGGGGTGTGGCAATTTCTGGAATCAGTGGGCATTTCCCCTTTACTGTGATGTTGTGCCCAGTTTGTATGACATGAGTCTGTTATTTATACATACACTCTGGTACAAACGCTGAATTGTGAGGACTAGTCCTAGATACCAAGGGCCTCCTCTAACACATTTGGCCTAAAATGGGCATCCAGAACCTAATATATTGTGGGTAGGGTCAGAGTTGGGTGTGCAAATGGGACAATTTGCTCTGGCCCCCATACTATAGGGTGCTCCATATGTGACTGAAACTGAAGGCAGTAGGCATGTGTAGCCAAAATACTTTTGTCTATTATGGGCTTTTTATTTTGTTGTGCAAAGTGATGCATGTGGGAAAGAAGAACCCAAATTATAGCTACGTGGTGCAGAGTTCCACATTAAGAGTCACCACTCAGGAAAAGGATCTAGGTGTCATCGTTGCTGATACATTGAAACCCTCTGCTCTTTGGAATTATTAGGAAAGAATGTTATAATGCTCTTGTATCGCTTCATGGTGCGACCACATCTCGAATACTGTGCAATTCTGGTCACTGCATCTCAAAAAGACATAGTAGAATTAGAAAAGATACAAAGAACGGCGATGAAAATGATAAAGGGGATGGGACGAATTCCCTATGAGGAAAGGCTAAAGCGGCTAGGGCTGTTAAGCTTGGAGAAAAGACGGCTGAGAGGAGATATGATAGAGGTCTATAAAATAATGAGTGGAGTGGAACGGGTAGACGTGAATCGCTTGTTTACTCTTTCCAAAAATACAAGGACTAGGAGGCACGCAATGAAACTACTAAATAGTAAATTTATGAGTAGCATAAAATCTTTATTACTCCTTTGGGATCTTGCCAGGTACTTGTGACCTGGATTGACCACTGTTGGAAACAGGATCCTAGGCTTGATGGACCTTCGGTGTGTCCCAGTTTGGCAGTGCTTATGATGCTTTTTTTTTTTTCCTCCGATTTCAGGGTCAATTTCATAGATAGTTCATCCTGTTAGTAACCAGGATGTACTCTTTCAGAAGCATGATGTGCACGCTATCTGTGACACAGAAAAAGCTTTTTTTGAGGGTTTTCCTGTCATTTTGGTCAACAAAGACGTAGAAATTGGTGACATTTCTCATTTGTTTTTCCAACAAATGCAGATCCCCAGAAGGTGCTTTGGGGCTTTGGTGCCCCCTTTCCAAATTTCTGACCTCAGTCCTAGCTTGTTTAACACTGGCCACATGAATAGGGAAAAATACAAAGTACACATAGAAACATGACAGCAGATAAAGGCCAAATGGCCCATCCAGCCTGCCCTTCCTCAGTAACCACTAACTCTTTCTTTCCTAAGGAATCCCACATGCTTGTTCAAAGCTTTCTTAAATTCTGACACGGTCTTCGTCTCCATGACCTCCACCAGGAGGCCACTCCACGCATCTACCACCCTTTTCGTATTTTCTTAGATTCCTCCTAAACCTGTTTCCTCTTAGCTTCATCATATACCCCCTCATTCCAGAGTTTTTCTTTATTTGAACAAGGCTCAACTTGTGTACATTAAAGCCGCAGAGGTATTTAAACGTCTCTATCATATCCCCTATCTCCTGACTCTCTTCCACCATATACAGGTTGAGGTTCATAAGCCTGTCCCTGTATGTTTTATGACCAAGACCGCTTACCAATTTCATAGCCACCCTCTGGACTGACTCCATCCTGTTTATATCCTTCCTTAGGTGCGGTCTGCAGAATTACACACAGTACTCTAAATGGGTCCTCACCAGAGACTTATACAAGGGCACTATTGCCTCTTTTTTTCCTGCTGGTCATCCATCTCCTTATGCAGCCAAGCATCCTTCTGGTTTTGATCATCGCTTTTTCTACCTGTTTGGAGACCTTAAGGTCATCCAGACACAATCACCCCAAGTCCCGCTCTTCTTTTGTACACAGCACCCCCTATATTCTACTGTTCCCGTGGATTCGTATAACCCAAGTTATGACCCTGCATTTCTTAGCAGTAAATCTTAGTAAAAGGCGATGATGGCTCCATTTAAAAATTAGGGTTAAAAGTATAATTACCTTTTTTATAAACTGTCGGCATATTGATTTGGTAAACAGCTGATTGATAACAGTTTTCTAAGAAGGCCACTTGTCTGCATGCATGACAATTCATTGTCGACAGACAGGTGTAAAATTGGAGCTACTCCATGTTAGGGCTCTGTCAAAGAGCAATATTCTTTGGGGGGGGGGGGGGGGGGGCAAGTTGCAAAGCCCTAAACAGAAATGGCCAGGCAGATGTGAAAAATGAATGGACAGGCTTGTAGGTGTAAACAGACTTTTATCATGGTATATTTAAACAACTGCCCTCCCCCACCAAATGAAACTCAAATACATCCAATGAAAATACACGCATGCAGTTATCTTGTTCATATGGGCTTTAAGTTCAGCTCAGGTACTCATATATATGGTTTAATCATTCTGTCCGTTGGCACAGTAAACCATTTTGCTGTATTTTCATTATTTTTGAGTCTCTTTTGGAGAATGGAGGTGTATGGATCAAAAATATAATGCCAATAATTCACCAGTCTGATGGTGAGGAGAAGATGGAGTCGGGGGTCTAGCCCCTACCTTGCCAGAAATGATCTTGGCTCAATAAAGGGTGAGGTTGATTGGGTCAAAGTTGAAAAGCGATAGAAAATCCCTGCCTAAGGATGATTTTTCACTTCCTTGTGCAGGTCTTTCACTGGCCTCTTTGTTAATCTTACACTGATACAGACTGTACAAGCAGATGTGATAAATATTTATTTTAAGCTGGCTGTAGTTAAAGCAGGAGAAAAAGACTTAACTTTAAAATACAGCTGTCAGGCTGCTTCTGAGCTTATGGAAAACCCAGCAAGGAAAGTGCAGTTCGATGAAGTTGTCCTAAAAAAAAAAGGGTGGGTTGTTTCATTTGTGCCTGGCTTATGGTCTTTATGTAAACACTAGTAAAAAAAAAGCCTGTTTTTCATTGAAATGAAACAGGCGCTAGCAAGGTAATCACCTTCTGCCATTAATGTTTTTTAAAGGAAGTTCCAGCGTCCCCCCTCCCTTCTTCCCAGTTCCAGGGTCGTCGTCCCTCCCTCCGAGTTCCAGGGTTGTTGTCCCTCCGAATTTTAAAGTCATCCTGACTTACCTCGTCGGGGTTACGGCGGCCGGCAGCAGCAGCGGTAAAAAGCATGCAGAGAAGAACTGGACTGGGAGAATTAGAGGAATATCTATGTTAGAGGAATTAACGGATATAAGGCGGGGGAAGTACAGTTTTGAGGCAGAGGAATGGAAATGTTTAGAACGGATAATTAGGCATGAATAGATGGGATAGGGGGAGGGGTAAAACGGAAAGGATAGGGAGGAGTGGGAAGAGGAGCGGGACTTAGGGGGGAGGGGGAGAGAGGGTGGGGGAGGTTGGGGGCATACAAGGGGAGAAAAGGGGGGGGCAGGACAAAACAAAAGACTTGGTTTTACATTTACGTTTATATGTACAATTCCCAAAGGTGGGCTCGGAGAATGTGGATTGTTATTGCTGAGCTTGGCTCGGGTTTGTACTGTTGTTTGAGGTATGTTTAAATAAACTTTACAAATTGAAAAAAAAAAGCGTGCAGACTCGGCACTTCTGTTTTCCCTTCTCTGTCTCTCAGCTCTGGTCCCGCCCTCATTTCCTGGTTCCGCAAGGGCGGGACCAGAGCTGAGAGACAGAGAAGGGAAAACTGAAGTGCCGAGCCTGCACGCTTTTTACCGCACGAGGTAAGTCAGGATGACTTTTAAAATTTGGAGGGAGGGGGCCTGGAACTGGAAGGAAGGGAGGGAGGGAGGGACGATGACCCTGGAACTGGGAGGGAGGGGGGACTGACGACCCTAGAACTCAGAGGGAGGGAACGAACTTCCGGTGGGTGAATATTATATGTAGCCTTCCCTTCCCTCCGAGGGTGGGGCACTGAGAGCGAGTGCGAGGCCTGTGGTTGGTCCCTTCGCCTTCTGATGTCACGTTTCTTTCCCTGGCAACTATACAGAGTTCCCTCGAGGGTGGGGCAATTACGAACCCTACGAACACTACACGGCTTCATTGCCACAGAGTCAGCTTCAGAACATTGGAGGTGCAAATTATTATATTAGATTTTGGTATTGAAATTATGATGTATTCCTGGTTTCTAACCTTGAGTTGTGGTCTTTTCCGTTTTAGGCAGATTAATTGTACAGTATAGGGTAAGGGTGAAAATGTTCTTGCTATGTTATGACTGTTGTGCCCAGAAGCCGTTTCGAGTACTAAGGTCCTTGTGTTTGACCTTTTAGTGAATAATCATCTTTCACAATGGTTATTCTTAAAAACAGTATAGCACACTGCTCTACTGTTCTGGTGGGTGATTGATCCTCAGGATTTAAGAATGCAATGAAAACCTACTCTTGGCTCATAGGTTCACAAAGGAATTTGAAGCTTTTGTGGAAAATCAGGAAAAGCCAGTTGACAAAGGGAGAGGAGTGAAGATTCTTGACCCTGCTGTGTTATGTCCTTTGTGCAGGAGCAGGTTTGGGTTACTTGGCATTCAGTATTGCTATGGTAAAGCTGACACACCATAGAGCTGTCCACCTCTCACACCTCATCCTGCATATGTGAGCTGGATTTATGTCTGCAGAGGTTATCAATAGAAATCAAACAAAATAAAACATGGAAAAGAAAATAAGATGATACCTTTTTTATTGGACATAATACATTTCTTGATTAGCTTTTGAAGGTCGCCCTTCTTCCTCAGATCGGAAATAAGCAAATGTGCTAGCTGATAGTGTGTATAAGTGAAAACATTCAAGCATTACTATGACAGTCTGACAGGGTGGGAGGATGGGGGTGGGTAGGAGGTATGCATGGGGACATCAAAGCATATCATTGATATTCTAACAGGATGGGTGTGGATAGGTGAGGGGAGGGTGATCAACAGAGACATACAGCTTTATGGTTTATAATGGGCTAGGAACCCCAGATCCTTGTTAAGTCCTTTCTGTTGGGTGTTAAAATATTCAATCATTCTGACTTCAAAGGTCTTACGTTCTTGTATGGTTTTAAAGTTACCTTTCAGGATTCTCACTGTGAAGTCACTGGTACAGTGTCCTGGTCCTGTAAAATGTTGACCAACAGGCGTGGGAACCCTACTGGCACCAGTATTGTTCATGTGATGTCTATGTAAATTGAATCTTGTCTTAAGCATCTGGCCTGTTTCTCCAATATACATCCTTCGTTACATTTTTTACACTGAATGATATATACCACATTGGAAGATGAGCAAGTGAAAGATCCCTTTATGTTGAATATCTTTCCTTTGTGGATGACTTTGGGGTCCTGTGAAATATTTTGGCATAGTTTGCAACTGGATAAATTACAGGGAAGTGTGCCCTTCTGTTCCTTTTCAGTCTGTGATGGAAGTTTACTTCTGATTAGCTTGTGTTTTAAGTTGGGTGGCTGTCGGAAGGCCAGTACTGGTGGGAAAATCCTCTGCTTCCAACAGCAAATAAGGTTTTTGGGGAAACCAGCAGGCTATATTTTCAAAGCTAGTATTAAGAGGTTCAGGACAGTGTTTTGGTTTCTAATGTGGAGTGGAGGAGCGGCCTAGTGGTTAGAGCACCAGTCTTGACATCCAGAGGTGCCCAGCTGAAATCCCACTGCTGCTCCTTGTGATCTTGGGCAAATCACTTAATAGAGAGTGACACGGGGACGAGAACCTACGGTAACTGCGGGGTTGGGGACGGGGATACACTTTGTCCCCATGTCACTTTCTGCTTTGAAGCCAGTTAATGACAACTGGACTGTTATTTATGTTTACAATTGATTGAGGCGACAATATTTTTAATTTTTGGAGAAACAAGCAAACATGCTGGCCACAGCTAGCAAAATTTGCATGGGAGATCCTGTACATCCTGCTACCAGCACATCTTCTAAGGAGACATCTTCTATTGCAGGAAGGACTGTGGAAGACAGGAGAGCTAGACCAAATCCTGAGATTGTTGATGACTTCTTATTCATCCACAGATTAAAAATCATAACAGTGCTTCATAGGGCATATTTCCCCCCAATAGGGTGTACCCCTAGACATTTTAACAGGGTGGATTAGGATTCCTTGGGGTAGTAGAAGTCAGCTATTGTTGGAGTTGGAAGGGTAGAGGGTGGTGGTGGGAGGGTTATTATAGCTTGCTAGTTGTTATTGTTTTCTATTTGTAATTTATACACAACAGTTGCACAGCATATTGTTCCTTTTAATACTTTAATAAAAAGATTTAAATATAAAATCATAAAGTGTTTGAGGTTTCTGCAGATGAGGTGGGGTGGGGATGGAGACAGAAGCCACGGAGATAGGGCGGGGACAGGGACAGATTTTGTCTCCGTGTCATTCTTTATCACTTAATCCTCCACTGCCTCAGGTGGAAACCTAAGTTGTGAGCCCTCCAGGGACAGGGAAATATCCAGTGTACCTGAATGTTGCTTACCTTGAGCTACAACTGAAAAAGGTGTGAGCAAAATCCAAATAAATAAAAATGTCTCATGGAGGTTTATTGAAACTTTTAGCTGCATTGTTGGCTGCTGGGAGAGCAGTTTGGCCACACAGGATGCAAATATGGAGGACCTGCAGAAATTACTTCCAGCCCACAGTCTCCCCTAGTTGGTGGTGGCAAAGCGGGTGTGGCAAGGGAAGGGTGTCAGTGGGGAATTTGCACAGGGAGCAACTATAACTCAATGTGGTGCTGATTGTTGGTCTCGGGAAAGCTCTTGGAGGCTTATAGGGCTGTTCACTACATGCTAGGGAGATCCCTGCGATCTCCAGCACCAGCCTTTTTATGATATGTTTACAGCCGTCTTAAAGACGTTCTTCTCAGTGGGATCTGGCTTCCTGATTGCCATGCCGGCAGGTTGGTAATAAGTTTTTAAAATATAATTTTTTTTTTTTTTAATGCATTTGTTCATTTTACACTGCTTTGACATTTCTACAAAAAGCAGTAAATCAAGTCAAACAATTTCTCTTCTCTGTTGACAAGTAGAGGACATTCAGCCACACCACATGGTCTGACTGCATTCCTCAGCTATGTACAGATAACCCTTGCTTCCATATCATCAAGCTGATCAATCCATAGACTGGTGGGTTGTGTCCATCTACCAGCAGGTGGAGATAGAGAGCAAACTTTTGCCTCCCTATATGTGGTCATGTGCTGCCGGAAACTCCTCAGTATGTTCTCTATCTCAGCAGGTGGTGGTCACACACAGCAGCAGCTCTGGCTAGGCCTCCAAGCCTAATCCTTAGGTTTTGTTGAGGCCTGGGGTTGAGGGCTCTTTTGAGCAAGTGCAAACCTGGTGGTGCCAGGTCCCTCCTTTTCTCCCCCCTCCCGCTGGCTCCGTTTAAAAAAAAAAAAAAAAAATTTTAAACGTCTTTAAAGGCGTTTAATTCGACGTTTCTTTAAACGTTCATTGCAGCTACTCACTGGGACACCAGTTCGTTACAGCTCGGAGCGGCAAGCAGGTAATTTTACCTTTTTATAGCGGGCAGGGGGTTCCCCGATTCTTCTCCTCGTGGCATATGGCGTCGGAGGGCGAGGGCGCAAAGGGTCGCTCCCCGGATCGCTGGAGCGCTTCTAGAGGGGATGCGGGGGTTTTACAACCTGATTCGCCCTTGATGGGTGACAGTTTAGTGACCGATGAATGTCCCGGTCGTTCCTCCGGCGTGGCGGTTTTTTCCCGCCATAAACGCCCATCCCCCGCTCCTCGCCTCCGCCATCTTGGCCGGCCACGCGGCTCGGACGGCTTCTTCGTGGGCCGCCCTTGAGGTTGGAGACATTAATGCCATGAACGCCCTTAATTTGGGCGACGGCACAAAGCGGCTAAAGTTAAGCGCCGTTCTTCCCGCGCGGCTCCTTCACGGAGTTTCGCGCCGGACGCCATTTTGGATGCACAGCATGTCTCTCCCCCGCTATTGCGAGCGCCGGTTGAGAGTGCGTCTAGGGCTGTTGCCCAGGCTGCGGAAGTGCACTGTCTGGGGGGTTTCTCCCCCGAGTTTGTTTTGCTGCTGCATCAGGCTTTCCTCATGCAAAACGCTGCCCCTGCTCCCTCTTCTGATAAAGAGGTTGAGGTTCCCAGAGGTAAACGCCCTCGGGTTGATTTCCAGGCCTTGGAGGACTTTGTCTCCTCCGATGTAGATGAGGGCAGCGTGTCTGAGGTCTCCCAACGGTCCTTTGCGGATTCCTTGGAGGAGATAGATCCCCGCTCGGATGGAGCGGATGACCCCTCTGCAGCGCGGCTTTTTAGCCCAGAGGATTTGCCCAACCTGTTGTTACAGGCCATGGACACTTTAAAGATTTCCTCTCCGGAGGACGTCTCTCCCTCAGCCCCTGTTGGCTCTGCCATTATGCTGGGGACGTAGCGCCCGCCTAGATCCTTCCACGTGCATGATGCCATGCACACCTTAATTGCGGCTCAATGGGATGTCCCGGAAACGAGCCTTAAAGTGGCTAGGGCTATGTCCCGCCTCTATCCTTTGGCTGTGAGTGAACGTGAGGCCTATCTGTGGCCTACCGTGGATTCTTTAATCACTGCGGTGACTAAGAAAACGGCGTTGCCGGTGGAAGGTGGCACGGCCCTAAAGGACGCCCAAGACAGAAGATTGGAGGCGGCCTTAAGGTCGTCCTTTGAGGCAGCTGCGTTAAGTTTGCAGGCCTCAGTTTGCGGCTCCTGTGTGGCCAGGGCGTGCCTGACTATGGTGCAGCGGGCTTCCCCCTCGGATCTTTCCTTGAGGGCTGATTGGCCGGCCCTGGAATCGGGCTTAGCCTATTTGGCAGACTTGCTGTATGATGTCTTGAGAGCCTCAGCTAAGGGCATGGCTCAGACAGTCTCTGCGCGGCGGTGGCTTTGGCTGAAACATTGGTCTGCTGACCACGCCTCTAAATCCCGCCTGGCTAGATTGCCTTTTAAAGGCAAGCTGCTCTTTGGGGTCGAGCTGGACAAAATCGTGACCGATCTCGGCACGTCTAAGGGCAAGAAATTACCAGAGGTCAGGGCTCGGGCTAGTACTCGTCCCGGTACCTCCAGAGGACGGTTTCAGGAAGCCCGTCGGTACCGCCCGGGCAAGTCGGGTTCCTCTGCCCCCTCTTCCTTCAAGAGGAATTTCTCCCCCAAGCAGCATTCCTTCGCAGAGACCGCCGTCCCGGAGGTGCTCCCTCCGGTCCTCCCCCAGGGTCTCGTACCCAATGACGGGGCCTTGGTCCACGCCCCAGTGCAGATTGGAGGACGGCTGTCCTCGTTTCTGGGCGAGTGGACCACTATAACTTCAGACGCGTGGGTGCTGGAAGTCATCAGAGACGGCTACAAGCTAGAGTTCTGCCAACCCTTAAGAGACGGGTTTGTACTCTCTCCCTGCAAGTCTCCGGTCAAGCTGTGGCAGTGCAGCAGACCTTGGACAACCTGATCCGCCTGGGTGCGGTCGTTCCGGTGCCAAAAATCAGATTGGCAAGGGACGTTACTCCATTTACTTTGTGGTTCCAAAGAAAGGAGGTTCTGTCCGGCCTATCCTCAACCTCAAAGGGGTCAATCGGGCCTGGAAAGTGAGGCACTTTCGCATGGAGACTCTCCGCTCTGTTATAGCGGCAGTGAAGGCAGGAGAGTTCTTGGCTTCCTTGGACATCAAGGAAGCGTACCTGCATATTCCCATCTGGCCTCCTCTCCAACGCTTTCTGCGTTTTACAGTCCTGAGACGACACTTCCAGTTCAGAGCCCTCCCTTTCGGGTTGGCTACTGCTCCGCGGACCTTTTCCAAAGTAATGGGGGTCATAGCGGCCTTCCTGCTAAAGGAAGGAGTACAAGTCCATCCTTATCTGGACGTCTGGTTGATCCGAGCCCCCTCTTATGCAGAGTGCGGCAAAGCTATGGACCGGGTAGTTGCTCTGGTGAGCTCCCTGGGATGGATCATCAACTGGAAGAAGAGCCAGCTGCGCCCGACTCAGTCCCTGGAGTATCTGGGAGTTCGATTCGACACCCAAGTGGGCAGAGTGTTCCTGCCAGACAATCGGATTGTCAAGCTTCAGGCTCAGGTGGACTAGTTCCTAGTAGCCTCTCCTATTCGGGCTTGGGACTACGTGCAGCTGTTGGGCTCTATGACGGCCACGATGGAAGTAGTGCCCTGGGCCAGGGCTCATATGAGACCACTACAGCTATCTCTGCTGCTGCGCTGGACTCCGATGTCGGAGGATTATGCTGTGCGCCTTTCCGTGGACCCAGCAGTGCGCAAGGCGCTGAGCTGGTGGACGCAGACAGACAAGTTGTCTGCAGGATTGCCTCTGGTGACCCCGGAGTGGATTGTCGTCACGACAGACGCCTCTTTGATGGGCTGGGGAGCCCACTGCTTGGGAAGGACAGCGCAGGGGCTCTAGTCTCCTGCAGAGGCAAGTGGTCTATCAACCTCCTGGAACTCAGAGCCATTCGGTTGGTGTTATTGGAGTTCATCCCGGTACTGGTGTTGTAGCCTGTACGGGTCCTGTCGGACAATGCCACGGCTGTGGCCTATATCAACCGCCAGGGAGGTACCAAGAGCGCCCCTCTAGCCAAGGAGGCTATGAGTCTTTGCCAGTGGGCGGAAGCGAACCTGGAGCAGCTTTCAGCGGCCCACATTGCCGGAGTCATGAATGTCAAGGCGGACTTTCTCAGTCGCCATACCTTGGAGCCCGGAGAGTGGCAACTATCTGCTCAGGCGTTCTTGGACATCACGAAGCGCTGGGGCCAGCCGAGCCTAGATCTGATGGCGTCATCGGCCAATTGCCAAGTGCCGCGCTTTTTCAGCAGAGGACGGGACCCTCGATCCCTGGGAGTAGATGCTCTTCTCCAACAGTGGCCGACACAAGAGCTCCTCTATGTGTTCCCGCCCTGGCCCATGTTGGGCAGGGTGCTAGACCGGGTGGCAAAGCATCCCGGCAGGGTAATCCTGGTGGGTCCGGATTGGCCCAGACGTCCCTGGTATGCGGACTTGATCAGGCTCTCAGTCGACGATCCTCTGCGGCTGTCAGTGGAGCAGGGCCTGTTACATCAGGGTCCCGTGGTGATGGAGGATCCCTCTCCCTTTGGTCTTACGGCCTGGCTATTGAGCGGCAGCGTCTGAGGAAGAAGGGCTTCTCAGACAAGGTCATCGCCACTATGCTGAGAGCGAGGAAGCGCTCTACTTCTACTGCTTACGCCAGGGTTTGGCGTATCTTTGCAGCATGGTGTGAAGCAGGCTCACTTTCTCCCTTCACTGCTCCAATTTCTTCAGTGTTGGCGTTCCTGCAAGAAGGTCTGGAGAAAGGCCTGTCGCTCAGTTCCCTTAAAGTCCAGGTAGCGGCTCTGGCTTGCTTCAGGGGCCGCCTGAAGGGTGCTTCCCTGGCTTCGCAGCCAGATGTGGTGCGCTTTCTCAAGGGAGTTAATCACCTGCGCCCTCCTCTGCACTCAGTGGTGCCTGCGTGGAATCTCAACCTGGTGATAAGAGCATTGCAGAAGCCGCCTGTTGAACCCTTGTCGAGGGCATCTCTGAAAGACCTGACGTTGAAAGCAGTCTTTTTGGTGGCTATCACTTCAGCCAGAAGAGTTTCCGAGCTCCAGGCGCTCTCATGTCGAGAGCCTTTTCTGCAGTTCACTGAGGCAGGAGTGACTATTCGCACAGTGCCTTCCTTCCTGCCCAAGATTGTTTCTCGCTTCCATGTGAATCAGCAGCTCTGTCTCCCTTCCTTTCGTAGGGAGGACTACCCAGAGGAGTACTCCGCTCTTGAATATCTGGATGTGAGACGAGTCATCATCAGATACTTGGAAGTGACCAATGATTTCCGGAAATCGGATCATCTGTTTGTCCTGTTTGCAGGTCCTCGTAAGGGTCTGCAGGCTGCTAAGCCTACAGTGGCAAGATGGGTCAAGGAAGCCATTGCAGCGGCTTATGTGGCCGCGGGGAAGGTGCCGCCTATCCAGCTGAAGGCTCACTCCACGAGAGCTCAGGCGGCCTCGATGGCAGAGGCCGGATCCGTCTCCTTGGAAGAGATATGCAAGGCGGCAACGGGGCTTCGGCTCATACATTCTCCAAGCATTACCGTTTGACTGTGGCTGCACGGGCGGAGGCCCGGTTTGGAGCTTCAGTGTTGAGGTCAGGGATTTCTATGTCCCGCCCTGGGTGAGTACTGCTTCGGTACATCCCACCAGTCTATGGATTGATCAGCTTGATGATATGGAAGGTAAAATTATGTATAATCATACCTGATAATTTTCTTTCCATTAATCATAGCTGATCAATCCATAGCCCCTCCCAGATATCTGTACTGTTTATATTCTGGTTGAATTTTAGGTTCAAGTTTAGCCTTCAGTTACTTCAGGAGGACTTCGTGTTCAAGTTCTTCTTTCACTTGGATTCTTCAAGAGTTGAGACGAGTTTGTGTTACAGTGAGCTGCTGCATTCCTCTCCCCTCCGTTTTACGGGGCTGGATTGAGACATAAATTCTGCCGGCACTCCCTCCCGCTTCGTGCGGCTGTAGGGCAGCTTTGTACCCCTCCCGCTTCGGCGGTGTTAGGGTCAGTCAGCTCCTCCCGCGGTTGCGGTTGCAGGATAAGCCAGATCCCCCCGCATCGGCGGGTGTGGTGTCCCTCCCCCGCTCCGCGGGGATGAGCTGGACGGATTCCCCTCCCCCACTTGTGTGGGGATGAGCTGGGTTAATTCCCCTCCCCCGTTTCGGCGGTGGTGAGCTGGGCAGAGTGTCCCTTCGTGGGTGTAATTCTCTAAGTGCTGAGTCCTGCGGATGGAGCTTTGATATCGACATACTGAGGAGTTTCCGGCAGCACATGACCACATATAGGGAGGCAAAAGTTTGCTCTCTATCTCCACCTGCTGGTAGATGGACACAACCCACCAGTCTATGGATTGATCAGCTATGATTAATGGAAAGAAAATTATCAGGTATGATTATACATAATTTTACCTTATAGGTAAGCAATTCAGCCTTGTTTAGTCAGGTATGACGTGTCTGTATCAAATAAATGTTTTTGAATACTAAAGGACCAGGAGATTTTAGCCATTGTTTAGGAGGGTTATCTTGGCGTTGGCTATGTCACTCCATATGCACACAGGAAAAGCGAAGGATATTTCATGTGTCCTACCACAGTTTGTCTTATTATCCCCATGGTCTTGGCAGACCATGATGTAGCTAACTGTGCCCTAAACACAGACACAATTAAATTAGTCTTTCCTGCCATATGGACTGGAGGCACAGCTGGGCATTAGATGCATGATTGTTTTCATGATTTTGGGAAAGAGGGTATATGGAGGTGCTGATTTATTTATATCCTATATAATAAAACCCATCTGCAACGTTCTGAAGCTGGCAGAGTGGACAAAAACATTGAAGCATTCGTGCTCCTGTTCCCGCAAGCATCATCAATGACTGTGTCCAATCAGAGAACAGCGGCGCGAGTCAACGTGAACTCCTACCTATTTAAAAAAAAAAAAAAAAACACTTTGAAGGGCTGACAAAATGGCCGCCGTTCCCGCAAAAACGGCAGCGTGATATGAATCAGAGCAGCACGAAGACCAGACCGCCGCTGACGCACCTGAAGGCTCCACCGAACCACCTGAAGGAGAAAGAATCGCCGGAACCGGAACATCAGCTGTTTCCACGGCGGAGCAGAACTTGTCAAGCGCTGGAGGATCCCACCCCCCGGCGCAGCTTCTCGGCCATCGTGCGGCCCCACAGCTGCGGAGCTGGGAGATTTCCTTTTCTTTTTCTTTAATTTTATTTTATACGACCCGAGCTGAAGACTCTCTACAGCGATCAAAAACGCACACTCCCAGAGCTGCTGTGCCGTTTGCTGCTAGAAGTCTGATGAAGGCTCCAGAGTAACAGCAGCCTTTTTAAAAGGAGAGGGAGGGGGGTGGAAGGAAGGAAGGGATGGATGGGGGGGGGGAGGAAGGGGCCCAGGGACCCAGAACGTGGGTGGGAGGGAGGGGCCCAGGGACCCAGAACGTGGGAGGTACGTGGGTGGGAGGGAGGGGCCCAGGGACCCAGAACGTGGGAGGTAGAGGGGGAGGGAGAGGGGGAAACCCTCGAACTGGGAGGGGGGGAGGGGCCCCTGACGCTGACGCCCACTCATTCTCACACACTCACTATATGTCACACACTCGCACATTCCTGTCTCTCTAACGCAGTCACACACACATACACTCTCTCAAACATACACACTCCGAGGAAAACCTTGCTAGCGCCCGTTTCATTTGTGTCAGAAACAGGCCTTTTTTACTAGTGTATATATATATAAAAAAAGTGTACATATTTTTTTTAAATCTAAGCTTGTACGTAATTCTAAAGTTGTTTGTTTTATTTGTGCTGTCTACCAGAAATGAATTAAGGGAACAGTCCTGGAATTACATAAAAGAAGTTGCTGTTCTTAGTACCTCCTTCGTTTATTATTTGGGATGCCGAGAAATCTGATGAATTTGTACTTCTTGGAAATGGAATCGGGAGTCTCATCCAGCGGTGGACTAAGTGACTTTGAGACTCCGGATGGCAGTGTTGGGTTGAAGTGGTCTTATCATGTGAGTAATTCTGCTCTTTCCTTCCTTCCAACAAGATACGCTTTTTATTGAGTTATTTATTTATTTATTAGGATTTATTTACCACCTTTTTGAAATAATTCACTCAAGGCGGTGTTTAGCAAGAATAAATCAAACATAAGCAATAGACAGCAGTAAAAATATTCAAATACAAAGTATGGCATAGTTTACTACTTACAACGTCAACACAATACGTAATAAAACATTTTAATAGACAGCGTAGGGTATAAGCAAAGATGGAACATATAGATAGGTAAGAGAGTAAAAAGAGTGAGAAAGTAAGGTAACTAATTTTAAAAAGTTGCACCTGAGGTTAGAGAGATGGTTAAATATTATCTCAGGGTAGGAGTGGATAAATATGTCCCGCTGCAGTATGTGCACCCCGAGTCGATCCTTGTGTGTGTATGTGAGTGAGACTAACAAGTTAGTTAGTTCTTCCATTAAAGGCCTGGTTGAACAGCCAAGCTTTCACCTGCTTCCTGAAGAACAGATTTTCTTGTGTTAAGCGGAGCCTTTCAGGAATTCATTCCAGAGTAGTAGTAATAATAATGACCCATGAGTTTTGTGCAAGTAGCAGTTCAGGGGATAGGGCTTGAACCCATTAGGTTTTACAATACTTTGGGGTCCGTAAGGATTACTACTAGATTTCAGAGCCTTCAGAATATGCAGATGATGTGTAATTTGATGTGCTGTTAATGGTTCACTGTGCTTCCGCATGCAGCCACATTTAATGTTCTGGACTGTGTAGCAGTCCAGTGAGGTATATAATTAACTTATGCACATACACTCGTGGGGAATGCCTGACTGGAGTGTTGCTTACAGAAGGATGTTTGTCATCACTGTGGTGATCCATCCCATTAGTAGGATTTAAGGGCACCAAGAAGCTTTTTATTTTCTTAATAGAATGTTAAATGTTTAAAATATGAAAATGTTCTAATTAATATTACCTTATTAATGCTCCTGATATTCTGCTTCATCCCTCATATATGGAGGACTTTGTGAGAGAAAAGATTTGGAGGGGGGGGTCCCCTTTTTTTCTTTTAGTGATACTCTCGTATAGTGTATATATTTTTTTCTTTTCCTGACTGAAATCTCACTTTTTCTAATCAAGATATATTCTTGTAACCTAAGTTTGAAATTTCATGAAAATGATGGTTTCATGGATGGATCCCTTCCAGGTGAAAAGTGTTTTTTTGAACATTCAGGTCTGTTACTGCAGTACTTTTTAAATTGAACTGGTTGAGGTATTTGCGTTAGATTTGTTCAGACTAATCACAAGATCCACCACGCTTGCATATCCCATTTTTCTGCTGTCATGGATATTAAGACCAGAGAGGGCAGTTTATGCTTCACCAGAAAGGTAGTAGGTCGTGTTTGAGGGAACATTAATTACTCATCTATTTGTGATCCTGAATTTGACAATCTTGCCCCTGTATATAATATGTAAACCTCTTTTGATTATAACCACAGAAAGGTGATATATCAAATCCTATCTCTGATCTCTCTCCCCTTCCTTTTGGCTTTATCTGAGGCTCCCACTTTTCTGTGATTCTGTCCGTGTGCCATTTGGTCAGTTCCACAGTGCCCCCCCCCCCCCCCAACTATATTTTTAAGTAAGTTGCTCTTTTCTTTTTTAGATCAAGAGAAAATTTCTGAAAACTTCTTAAAGGCTTTATTTTTGTAGACTGTAAACACTACACCCTTAGGCTTCCTAAAGCAAGTTCACTGTATTTATTTTTTATTATTTTATTTATTACATTTGTACCCCGCGCTTTCCCATACACAGCAGGTTCAATGTGGCTTACATAGTAAATAGATTTACAAAGTATTGTAAGGAGAATGTTACAAACTGTAATAAACATAGTAATAGGTTTTAAGAATATGTGAATTGAACATGGAAAGGTAAACAAGGTATGATAGGCAAAAGGAAAGAGATTGGGAGGGGTATGGTGTAGGGAAGATGGAGACGAGAAGACTGGGGGATGAGTATAGGGAGTTTGGGAGACATAGTTTAAGGTATAATCATCTTCAGAGCAGGGGTTGTGTGGGAGGGCTTATAGGTTAAGTTTGGTCGTTAGGGTAAGCTTGCTTGAAGAGATGTGTCTTCAACAGAAGGGTAGACAGTCGTTAATTGTTCGGATGGATCTTGGTAGAGCGTTCCAAAGCTGGCTGCCCAAAAATGAGAAACTGGATGCCTAGGAGGTTTTGTATTTAGTTCCTTTGCAGTTGGGAAGGTGTAAATTGAGGTAAGTACGTGAGGACATTGATCTGTTTCTGATTGGAAGATCGATCAGGTCATTCATGTAGCTAGGGGATTCGCCGTATATGATCTTATGAATCATTGTATGGACTTTGAAGTTTATTCTTTCTCTGATGGGGATTACTCAATCATGATCATCATAAGCCTTCCTGTGAAAGGGCTAGAATGGAAATATTAGTGTGTGTTACACTAGTGTGAGAACAGACTTATTCAGCACATCTATTGAACTTTGAACTTGTAATAAATGTAGATTTTGATGACCTGCTTTCCCAGATGTTGATATTTGAATGGTATCTTGATATAGCTTCCTCCGCTGAAAGAGGAAGAGTTATAAAAGGCAATCTAAATAAGTCTGATTAGATTACTATAAAAAGCTGCCTGTAGCATAGTTTTTTCAATGTTCAGCAAAAGAGATGTTTTCCTTCCCTGTACTGTCACTTTTACTATTTCAGATGATGATGTATTAACAGTTTCCACTGCAGCTGTCTCATGGCATGGCAGAGATACTGTCCTTTGGCCCACTTCAGATGTGTGCATAGCACTTAAGTATCTTTCAGATGTTTTCAGTGACCTTTTATAACCCACATTTACCCCCCCCCCCCCCCCAAGCATGGCTTATTCCCTCTGCATGTGCTCCTAACGTGTATACACCTTAGTTTGGGGTAAGATTGTCATTTGCCTCTCCAATCTACTACATTTCTTTGAAGGGGTGAACAAACGTGGATAAAGGTGAGTCGGTTGATATTGTGTATCTGGATTTTCAGAAGGCGTTTGACAAAGTACCTCATGAAAGACTCCAGAGGAAATTGGAGAGTCATGGGATAGGAGGTAGTGTTCTATTGTGGATTAAAAACTGGTTAAAAGATAGAAAACAGAGAGTAGGGTTAAATGGTCAGTATTCTCAATGGAGAAGGGTAGTTGGTGGGGTTCCCCAGGGCTCTGTGCTGGGACAGCTGCTTTTTAACATATTTATAAATGACCTAGAGATGGAAGTAACTAGTGAGGTAATTAAATTTGCTGATGACACAAAGTTATTCAAAGTCGTTAAATCGCGGGAGGATTGTGAAAAATTACAAACAGACCTTACGAGACTGGGAGACTGGGCATCTAAATGGCAGATGACGTTTAATGTGAGCAAGTGCAAAGTGATGCATGTGGGAAAGAGGAACCCGAATTATAGCTATGTCATGCAAGGTTCCACGTTAAGAGTCACGGACCAAGAAAGGGATCTAGGTGTCGTCGTTGATGATATGTTGAAACCTTCTGCTCAGTGTGCTGCTGCGGCTAAGAAAGCAAATAGAATGTCTCTCAGAGGCCCTGTTAGCATGAGGCCAAGAAGAACATTTGATTCCTTAATACACCTTAAACAATTCATAGTAACAGATGGCAGATAAAGACTAGCATGGTCCCTCTAGTCTGCTGGTCAACACGCAAGCTACCTCTCTATATGTTTTAAGATCGTACCTGTTGCTCTGTGCAAGTTACACCCCTCTGTCATTTGTTTTGCTTTCATCCCATCCTCATGGTAGATAAGGATTCTCTTTATTTATCCCACACCTTTTTGCATTCTGTTACTGGTTTTGTTCCAGCCACCTCCACCAGAAGGGCGTTGCAGGCATCCACCAACCTTTCTGTGAAAAAATATTTCCTGATGTTGCTTTTAAGTCTACCTCCTTGCAGCTTCATTTCATGTCCTCTAGTTCTAATTCAATTTAACACATGTTAACCTTCAAACTAATGCTTGATAGAAATTAATATGTGTTAATCGGTTTAACACACATTATAAAAATGTCAATAAAACAAATGTGTGACACTAAAGCCTAAAAATTACGAAACAAGTTAAAATGAACAAAATGTTTTGACTTGTGAACATCCCTATTATATAATAATTGGTACTGGTGCTGATACAAATCTGTTACGGCAAGGGGTTAGCACAGATTTGGAATTTAAAAAAACCTTTTTTTAATTTTAAGAATGTATATTTCACCTATCTGTAAGAGGGTTGCATAACAAAAACATACATAATAAATCAAAACACAAAACATATCTTAAAAAAACAAACCCCCCAAAAATAGTGTAACAATACAAAGACAATCTAAATCAGAGAGCTATCTAAATAATGTGCCAAAAATTCCATAGCGTCTACCTGTAAGAGTGTGACTAGCAAACAGAACAGTTGCGAATGTTAAGACTTTTGTTCTCCAGCTACCTCTCTCTCTTAGGCTGGGGGTTTCCTAGCAGTTCTACAAGCTCACAAGTTGTGGGGATCTCCTGGGCAGTTTCCATCTGCACTGTGTGAAAATGAAATCTGCTTCTTAAAAGTGTCGAGATCTTGGGAATGTGCCCCCTGTCCGTTCCCCCTGGGTAAGCTCCAGGATCTGAACAGTCATCTAAGAAGCTACCTTCCAAAAGGTATCCAAACTTAGATGCAAGTGCTGTTGATGGAGGGCCGGGCCATTACCTCTTTTAAGGTAGTGCTCTTTTGCTGTGAGCAGCAGTGAGGAAGTGGGGGGGGGGGGGGCCCTGTCAAATGTTTTTACTTGAAATTCTCCAGTGCAGTTTATCTAATAACCTTTTGGTGCACAAGGTTAAAGACCACATTGTAACAGCTTTTGTCTCTCATGCACTTTGGACGACTTGAATTTTTCCTTAGATCTGTAGCTAGGTCCCTTGGTTTGAGGGATATTCCAAAAGATATTTCCATATGTACGAGGAGAGACTTGCCGACCTGAACATATATACTTTGGAGGAAAGGAGAAACAGGGATGACATGATACAGAGGTTCAGATATTTGAAAGGTATTAATCCGCAAACAAACCTTCTCCGAGGACAAGCAGGCTGCTTGTTCTCACTGATGGGTTGACGTCCTCGGCAGCCCCCTCCATCGGAAAGTTTACTAGCAAAGGCCTTTGCTAGTCCTCGCGCGCCCATGCGCACCGCGCATGCGCGGCCGTCTTCCCGCCCGAAACCGGCTCGAGCCGGCCAGTCTTCTTTCGTCCGCGCTCGGTACGGTCGTGTTACGCCGTTCGTGCCCCAGAGAGTCGACCTCGCACGTCCTTTTCGACGTGTTTTTTCCTTGTTTTTCTTTAAAAAAGTTCGGGAAGTGTTCCGGAAGACCCTTTCGGGTTTTCTGCCCTTCCCGTAATTTTCACAGCTTTTGCCCCGTAAGTTTTCTTTCGTTGTCGGGGTAGGCCTAGTTTGGCCTCGGTCGAGATTTTTCTCCCTTTAAATTTTGGTGCTTCAATTTTCGCCATTTCGGCCTTTGATTTCGCCGGCGTGATTTTTCCGCCCATGACATCGAAGCCTTCCAGCGGCTTCAAGAAGTGCACCCAGTGCGCCCGGGTAATCTCGCTCACTGATAGGCACTCTGCGTGTCTTCAGTGTCTAGGGGCCCAGCACCGCCCTCAGAACTGCAGTCTGTGTTCCCTGTTACAAAGGCGGACTCAGGTAGCGAGATTAGCCCAGTGGAACGTTTTGTTCTCGGGCTCTTCGTCGACATCGGCACCGGAGGCATCGAGTGCATCGACGTCGTCAGCGTCCGGACCATCTTCCTTGGCTGCCGCTCCATCGACTGCATCGAGGCATCGGACCTCTGCATCGGCGCCGAGGCATCGGGCGACTGCATCGACGTCGGTGGTACCGAGACTTCGTCTGCTGATGTCGTCGGACGGAGGTGCATCGTCAGGAGTGCAGGTGAGGGCTATCCATTCCCCTGCTGGTGGCGGTGAGCCTTCGGGTGGGTCTCCTCCTACCCTGAGGGCTCCTGCGGTACAGCCCCCCCGGGATCGACCCTCTTCGGTCTCGGCCCCGAGGAAGCGACGGATGGATTCTACGTCCTCCTCGTCGGTGCCGGGGAGCTCCGGCGACATGCTTCGGAAGAAGTCGAAGAAGCATCGACACCGGTCTCCTCCCCGTGTCGGCACCGAGAGCTCTGGGTCGCCGAGGGATTCGGCACCCAGCAGGCATCGGCACCGAGAGGACCGCTCACCCTCTGTTCAGGAGGTGTCGATGCACTCCACTCTGGACAGCCCGGAACAGGTTCTGACGTCGACGCCTGCATCGACCTCTCAGCCTTTTTCTGCAGCCACTCTGAACGAGAGCCTCCGGGCCGTTCTCCCAGAGATTCTGGGAGAGCTGTTGCGCCCTACCCCTCCGGTACCGGCGGTGCTTGCGCCTCCGGTACCGTCGAGCGTGGCGCCGGCTGGTCCATCGCCCAGGTTGAGGTCCCCGACGTCGGTACCGCGTGCGGTGCCGACCGCGGCCACCTCCCAGGAAGGCTCCCCGACTACGTCGGCGGAGGGAGCTTCGCCGATGCGGGCGAGGGAGTCTACCTCTCGACGCCCCCATCGTGGACGTGGCTCCACGGAGTCGAGCCGGGCGAGGTTGCAGACACAGGTCCGTGAACTTGTGTCTGACACCGAGGGTGAGGCCTCGTGGGAGGACGAAGAAGACCCCAGATATTTCTCTGACGAGGAGTCTGAGGGTCTTCCTTCTGATCCCACTCCCTCTCCTGAAAGGCAGCTTTCTCCTCCTGAGAGTCTGTCTTTCGCTTCCTTTGTCCGGGAGATGTCTACGGCCATCCCCTTCCCGGTGGTTGTGGAGGACGAGCCCAGGGCTGAAATGTTTGAGCTCCTGGACTATCCTTCTCCACCTAAGGAAGCGTCCACTGTTCCCTTGCATCATGTCCTGAAAAAGACATTGCTTGCGAACTGGACCAAGCCATTAAGTAATCCCCACATTCCCAAGAAGATCGAGTCCCAGTACCGGATCCATGGGGACCCAGAGCTGATGCGCACTCAGTTGCCTCACGACTCTGGAGTTGTGGATTTGGCCCCAAAGAAGGCTAAGAGTTCTAGGGAGCATGCTTATGCGCCCCCGGGCAAAGACCCTAGAACCTTAGACTCCTTTGGGAGGAAGGCCTACCATTCTTCTATGCTCGTGGCCAAGATCCAGTCTTACCAGCTCTACACGAGCATACACATGCGGAACAATGTGCGGCAGTTGGCGGGCTTGGTTGATGCTCTTCCCCCTGAGCAAGCCAAGCCTTTTCAGGAGGTGGTCAGGCAGCTGAAGGCGTGCAGAAAATTCCTGGCCAGAGGAGTTTATGACACTTTTGATGTTGCGTCCAGGGCCGCTGCTCAAGGTGTGGTGATGCGCAGGCTCTCATGGCTGCGTGCCGCCGACCTGGAGAATAGAATCCAGCAGCGGATTGTGGACTCGCCTTGCCGTGCGGACAACATTTTTGGGGAAAAAGTCGAGCAGGTGGTAGAGTCTCTCCACCAGCGGGACACCGCATTCGACAAGTTCTCCCGCCGGCAGCCTTCAGCATCTACCTCTACAGGTAGAAGATTTTTCGGGGGAAGGAAGACTGGTCCCTATGCTTCTGGTAAGCGTAGGTACAATCCTCCTTCCCGACAGCCTGCGGCCCAGGCTAAGCCCCAGCGCGCTCGCTCTCGTCAGCAGCGTGCGCCTCAGCAAGGCCCCGCGGCTCCCCAGCAAAAGCAAGGGGCGAGCTTTTGACTGGCTCCAGCAGAGCATAGCCGACATCCAAGTGTCAGTGCCGGGCGACCTGCCAGTCGGAGGGAGGTTGAAAGCTTTTCACCAAAGGTGGCCTCTCGTAACCTCCGATCAGTGGGTTCTGCAAATAGTCCGGCAAGGATACACCCTCAATTTGGCCTCAAAACCTCCAAATTGTCCACCGGGAGCTCAGTCTTACAGCTTCCAGCACAAGCAGGTACTTGCAGAGGAACTCTCTGCCCTTCTCAGCGCCAATGCGGTCGAGCCCGTGCCATCCAGGCAGGAAGGGCTGGGATTCTATTCCAGGTACTTCCTTGTGGAAAAGAAGACAGGGGGGATGCGTCCCATCCTAGACCTAAGGGCCCTGAATAAATATCTCGTAAAAGAAAAGTTCAGGATGCTTTCCCTGGGCACCCTCCTCCCCATGATTCAGCAAAATGATTGGCTATGCTCTCTGGACTTGAAGGATGCCTACACTCACATCCCGATACTGCCAGCTCACAGACAGTATCTGCGATTTCAGCTGGGCACACGCCACTTCCAGTACTGTGTGCTACCCTTTGGGCTCGCCTCTGCGCCCAGGGTGTTCACAAAGTGCTTGGCTGTAGTAGCAGCGGCACTTCGCAGACTGGGGGTGCACGTGTTCCCATATCTCGACGATTGGCTGGTGAAGAACACATCCGAGGCAGGAGCCCTGCAGTCCATGCAGATGACTATTCGCCTCCTGGAGCTACTGGGGTTTGTGATAAATTATCCAAAGTCCCATCTTCTCCCAGTGCAGAAACTCGAATTCATAGGAGCTCTGCTGGATTCTCGGACGGCTCGCGCCTATCTCCCAGAGACGAGGGCCAACAACTTGTTGTCCCTCGTCTCGCGGGTGCGAGCGTCCCAGCAGATCACAGCTCGGCAGATGTTGAGATTGCTGGGCCACATGGCCTCCACAGTTCATGTGACTCCCATGGCCCGCCTTCACATGAGATCTGCTCAATGGACCCTAGCCTCCCAGTGGTATCAGGCCACCGGGGGTCTAGAGGACGTGATCCACCTGTCCACGAGTTTTCTCAAATCCCTATATTGGTGGACGATTTGCTCCAATTTGACTCTGGGACGTCCCTTCCAAATTCCTCAGCCACCAAAGGTGCTGACCACGGATGCGTCCCTCCTGGGATGGGGAGCTCATGTCGATGGGCTTCACACCCAAGGAAGCTGGTCCCTCCAGGAACGCGATCTGCAGATCAATCTTCTGGAGTTACGAGCGATCTGGAACGCTCTGAAGGCTTTCAGAGATCGGCTGTCCCACCAAATTATCCAAATTCCGACAGACATCCAGGTTGCCATGTACTATGTCAACAAGCAGGGGGGCACCGGATCTCGCCCCCTGTGTCAGGAAGCCGTCAGCATGTGGCTCTGGGCTCGCCGTCACGGCATGGGGCTCCAAGCCACATATCTGGCAGGCGTAAACAACAGTCTGGCCGACAGGTTGAGCAGGATTATGCAACCTCACGAGTGGTCGCTCAATTCCCGTGTAGTACGACAGATCTTCCAGGTGTGGGGCACCCCCTTGGTAGATCTCTTCGCATCTCGAGTGAACCACAAAGTCCCTCAGTTCTGTTCCAGGCTTCAGGCCCACGGCAGACTGGCATCGGATGCCTTCCTCCTGGACTGGGGGGAGGGTCTGCTGTATGCTTATCCTCCCTTACCTCTGGTGGGGAAGACTTTGTTGAAACTCAAGCAAGACCGAGGCACCATGATTCTGATTGCTCCTTTTTGGCCGCGTCAGATCTGGTTCCCTCTTCTTCTGGAGTTGTCCTCCGAAGAACCGTGGAGATTGGAGTGTTTTCCGACCCTCATCACACAGGACGAAGGGGCACTTCTGCATCCCAGCCTCCAGTCGCTGGCTCTTACGGCCTGGATGTTGAGGGCGTAGACTTTGCCTCTTTGGGTCTGTCAGAGGGTGTCTCCCGCATCTTGCTTGCTTCCAGGAAAGATTCCACTAAGAGAAGTTACTTCTTCCATTGGAGGAGGTTTGCCGTCTGGTGTGACAGCAAGGCCCTAGATCCTCGCTCTTGTCCTACACAGACCCTGCTTGAATACCTTCTGCACTTGTCTGAGTCTGGTCTCAAGACCAACTCTGTAAGGGTTCACCTTAGTGCAATCAGTGCTTACCATTACCATGTGGAAGGTAAGCCGATCTCAGGACAGCCTTTAGTTGTTCGCTTCATGAGAGGCTTGCTGTTGTCAAAGCCCCCTGTCAAGCCTCCTACAGTGTCATGGGATCTCAATGTCGTTCTCACCCAGCTGATGAAACCTCCTTTCGAGCCACTGAATTCCTGCCATCTGAAGTACTTGACTTGGAAGGTCATTTCTTGGTGGCAGTTACTTCAGCTCGTAGAGTCAGTGAGCTTCAGGCCCTGGTAGCCCAGGCCCCTTACACCAAATTTCATCATAACAGAGTAGTCCTCCGCACTCACCCTAAGTTCTTGCCAAAGGTCGTGTCGGAGTTCCATCTAAACCAGTCAATTGTCTTGCCAACATTCTTTCCCCGTCCTCATTCCTGCCCTGCTGAACGTCAGCTGCACACATTGGACTGCAAGAGAGCATTGGCCTTCTACCTGGAGCGGACACAGCCCCACAGACAGTCCGCCCAATTGTTTGTTTCTTTTGATCCCAATAGGAGGGGAGTGGCTGTAGGGAAACGCACCATATCCAATTGGCTAGCAGATTGCATTTCCTTCACTTACTCCCAGGCGGGGCTGGCTCTTGAGGGTCATGTCACGGCTCATAATGTTAGAGCCATGGCTGCGTCGGTAGCCCACTTGAAGTCAGCCTCTATTGAAGAAATTTGCAAAGCTGCGACGTGGTCATCTGTCCACACATTCACATCTCATTACTGCCTGCAGCAGGATACCCGACGCGACAGTCGGTTCGGGCAGTCAGTTCTTCAGAACCTGTTTGGGCTTTAGGATCCAACTCCACCCCCCGAGGGCCCTGTTTGTTCTGTTCCAGGCTGCACTCTCAGTTAGTTGGTAAATTTTTTAGGTCAATTTCAGTTATGTCCTCGCCGTTGCGAGGCCCAATTGACCATGGTTGTTGTTTTGAGTGAGCCTGGGGGCTAGGGATACCCCATCAGTGAGAACAAGCATTCTCCGAGGACAGCAGGCTGATTGTTCTCACAAACCCGCCCGCCTCCCCTTTGGAGTTGAGTCTTCCCTTGAAGTGTATTGTCTTGCTACATACTGGACTGGCCGGCTCGAGCCGGTTTCGGGCGGGAAGACGGCCGCGCATGCGCGGTGCGCATGGGCGCGCGAGGACTAGCAAAGGCCTTTGCTAGTAAACTTTCCGATGGAGGGGGCTGCCGAACACGTCAACCCATCAGTGAGAACAATCAGCCTGCTGTCCTCGGAGAATACCTTCTACAGGTATGTAGCATTCGCTTTTTCCGGTGATGGGAAGGCAGTAGAACTAGAGGACAAGAATTGAGGTTGAAGGGGGGCAGACTCAGGACTAATATCAGGAAGCATTTTTTCACAGAGAGGGTGATGGCATGTGGAATGCCCTCCCGCGGGAGGTGGTGGAGATGAAAACGGTAATGGAATTCAAACATGTGTGGGATAAACACAAAGGAATCCTGTTTAGAAGAAATGGATCCACAGAATCTTAGCAGAGATTGGGTGTTGACACCGGTAATTGGGAACCAAAACCGGTTCTGGGCACAGTTCTGCGGTCTACGCCCTGATCGTAACTGAATAGATATGGATGGGCTGGAGTGTAAATTTTAAGGGGCTTCGACGCTAGTTTCAGAACTTTTAGTACAGGAACAGTGCTGGGCAGACTTCTACGGTCTGTGCCCTGAGAATGGCAAGGACAAATCAAACTCAAGTATACATATAAATTATCACGTACCATGTAAAATGAGTTTAGCTTGTTGGGCAGACTGGATGGACCATTCAGGTCTTTATCTATGTTCCTCCTTTGCACAGTTTGACAGAACAGATGGTGTTTGGTGCTCTGAGGCTGTCTTGTATCAGGCTAAGATGAGAGAGGAGTCTGCAAGCCTTGAAAATTGGTCCAGTATGTCGGAACCAAGATGGGACCTTGAGAAGCCGTGAAGGGGGAATATTGCAGCTTGAAAAACATTCCTAAAGGAACAGTAGAAGTGTAAGAAGGAAGGTTTATTTATTTATTTAGATTTTGCTCACACCTTTTTCAGTAGTAGCTCAAGGTTGCTTTAAAAAAGAGGCTGTTAAGATTGTAGTGTACTTTAATAGTTTGGAATCTGCTCAGCTGGGAGCAAACAGGGGACTAAGGTACACATAGCTCTCCAGTTAAATAGAGGGTGCCAACAAAAAGAGCTTGGAAAGAGGAAGTGATGTTGCTGTAGACAGGAGCTGGGTGGGTAATGTAGTTTTGACAGTGGAGCCAGGAAAGGCTAATTCAGGCATGGTTTAAACAGAAAGAAAAGTCCTTTGGAAAAGATGGGAAAGGGCAGCTAATGAACAGGGGGGTCAAGGAACTGCCAGGGGCAGAAGTCTGCCAGGAAAGAACAGGGGCTGATTGGAGGGAGACTGTTGCTGCCACTCTAGGCTGGGCATAATCCCATAATAAATCTTTCTGAGCCTGTGGCTCAGGGCCTGGCTTAGAGAGCCAGATTAGCCCTTTAGGAGGAGTTTCATAGTGTTGAATTAAACTTAATGCTTGGCCAGCCTCAAATGCTGCTGTCATAAGGAAAGATTTGTTTGTTTGCCTCGCCTCACCCCACGTGTGGAACAAACTCCCCGAGCCCATACGTCAGGCCCCCTCCCTCCCCATTTTCAAATCTCTGCTTAAAGCCCACTTCTTCAATGTCGCCTTCGGCACCTAACCTCTACCCAGGAAATCTAGACTGCCCAACTTGACATTTCGTTCTTTAGATTGTAAGCTCATTTGAGCAGGGACCGTCCTTCTATGTTTATTTTGTACAGCGCTGCGTAACCCTAGTAGCGCTCTAGAAATGTTAAGTAGTAGTAGTGTTATGAAGTAACAGACACAGAAAAGGCATAAAGGCTACTATTTCTGCCAATTTGCCTAGTCTGTTGGCTCCAGTGGTCCAGGGCATGGCACTACCTGTGTCCCCCTCCCAGATGTGTGTGCTGAATTATTTTTGAGTCTAAATTTAGGTTTTGCCTTCCTGGATTTAACAGACCAAGTTTGCCAGTCAGTGTAGATCTAGGGATAGTTGTGTTCCTGCAAGATAAATAATGATCCATTACTGTAATTTGGATTTAGTGCATGCCTTCCCCCCACCCAGCTGTAGCTCAAGATGAGTTACATTCAGATACAGTAGTATTTTTCTATCCTCAGGGGACTTAGTCTATTTGTACCAGAGGCACCTAGTAGGTTAAGCAACTTGCCTAAGATTAGTGCTAGATGGAGGTAGGAAGTAAAGTAATGTTGGATGTCTCCTGGAGAAAGCCACTTTTCCTTTCTGTTAAGCTTTTTTGTCCACAGTGTGTGAGCAGGGCAGTGAATTGAGCTGGAGTTAAATTACTTATTAAAGTCAACAGCTAGGGTGCTGCCGCAGTGAGGAAGCTGGCTGGTGTGTTAACACACTGCATCCATTTACTGATGACTCCTCAGGTAGATAACCACGTGGTCCTTGGAACTTGTCTTTATGCCAGAATCCAGGAGAAAGGTCACATGTAGGAGGCCTTAATCTTTGTATGACATGCAAGCAGCAGTTAGCCTTTCAGTTTGGAGTAAGCAGAGGGCTTCACGTATTCCATGACAGCAAGTTGCTGACACAGCTCCCTGCCTTTTGGCCATTCTTTTTATTTTATTTTTATTTAATTTCCAAATTTATACTTCAAGACAATTCTTGAAACAGGAAAACAAATATGTATAGAACTGAATTATACAAGAAACACAAACATAACGATTATTGCCCCATACCATTTACACTCAGTCCTCAATAGTGGGGAAACGAGAACAAACCATATAGAGGAAATAAACATAATTACAATATAAAAAACTTTTAGAGTGCAGAATATTACAAATTATATCAAATAGAGAAGGGTGAGTCAAGCCTGGGTCCTCGGAAGACTTAAACCCTGGTCTACTGTTTTATTGCTCAGAAACATCACTAATTGCAACGGTTCAAAAAAAACATTATCATTCTTCTATTTAACCATGCATTTACAGGGAAGGTTCAGAAGAAATAAAGCACCCAGGGCCAAAACCCTAGGTCTCATAAGCAAGAATTGCTTGCGATGTCTTTGTGTGGCCTTGGCTACATCAGGAAACATACGAACTTTCAAAGTGCAAAACAATTTGTCTCTGTGCCTAAAATAGGTACTGGCTTTTGAAACTATCATAACAAAGAGCCACAGAAACAATCAATGTAGATGGAATCGCACCGTCATCCTTTGACTCCAAAAAAGCTGTTAAATTTAAACTATCCACAGATATTGGTTTTTTATATGGAAGAAGATAGAAAACTCTAGAGGCGGGAGGCATAGACTCTTTTGGCACACGGGCCTAGTAAGATATCTTTTAAACATTTCAGATAACCAGATATCTGAAGATTCCTCCTACACACCTAGTTTTCCAGATTTTTCACATTTAAATTCAAGGTTCGTTTGGCTCTTAACCAAGTTAGAAGCTAAAGTATCCACTCGTTGACCAGAGCTAATAAGAGTTTCAAAGAAATTCTGTAACAGTCATATGTGAGTCCTGCATATCCATTTTGTGTTCCAAACTCTTGATTTTACCAGCTTGACTCGAGATTTGGGACATAATTGTGTAGTCTTCCACATTTCCTCAAGAGTAAAAGATATCGGTCTTACCAGCTCAAAAATGGCAGGCTTCGGGTTTTGTGGACAAAACCATAAGTCTCCTCTTGCTCTCCCATAATGATGGCCTCAATGTCTTCCATAACTCTTTTTTTTTTTTTTTTTTTTTTTTTAATGTTATCATTTTACTTAATTACATTCACATTTATCACATAAATGTAAGGAAATACAGAAATTAATATAAAAAGGAAAACATTTTCTCTCAACAATATATATTTACATAATTGTCCACAATTGGAAGATCCAAGATCAGGAAAACAATCTTAAAGAAAATAAGAAAAACTCAAAATGGTTAATCTTACACTTCACATTTTCTGAGGGAGGAAGGTTAATCGGTTATTGCAGCCGGTACAGTGGTAACTGAAGGAAGTTGCTGCAGAGCATTCTTCATCTGTTTCCACAAACTCTTTTAATTTCTTAGGTTCAAACAAGTAAGTAGTAAGGAAATAAAACACTTACAAGGGAATCGCGCTAGGAAGGTCCCACCTAGGGCAATGATTCCTGGCTTAAAAGCCAAGACTTCACACCTCCCAGTCTGCGATTCCCTTGATGTGTCAGGAAATATATGCATCTTTGAACCCAAAAAACTATCAACCATGTATCGGAAATACAATTTCAAAACATTGTTCCTATCTAAATCAAAGACGAAAGTCATTAATAATATAACTCTATCTATAACTTCTGAATTTTCCAAAATGTCGGTTAAACTTACATCTCTTTTCTCTGATAAGGAAGATTTATAAAGGAAATATAATTTTAGTCACCAATAGGTGGCTATCAGAAGGTATTAGCAAAGTATCAGAGAAATATTTCTTCAAGAATTCAGTAGCTGATATATAGGATATTATAGATAAATTTATCATTCTCAAGTTTTTTTTCCCTTAATTGGTTCTCCAGAAATTCCAATTTTTACAAGAAAGATAACTATTCTTCATTACCAAATTGTCTGATTTTCATAGAGAAGCCATTTCCGTAATCAAAGTCTCTATTTTTATATCTTGGACTTCCACTTTGTTAGATAGGTATTAATATAAATTCTTTAACTCACATAGTAAAAAATTGTAAACATCTGAAGAAGAGAGTTATTCACATTCTGCTGCAGTTCCTATAATACGTCCATTATGACATTATTGGCTTCACCAAGTCCAATTTCTCCGCAGAAACCGCTCCAGATATCTTTGGGGAGAAGAGCTCACTCTCCAATCCCCCAGTTGGTTTATTATCCGAGTCGATGCTGCGCCAGGACCTCCTCGGGTCACGTGAAAATCCTAACCCACTTCGGGCGTTTCCATTATTGACCTCCATAGTGAAGCAATACTGTTTCCGGGTTGGAGGGGTCGTGCCAACAGGGGGACTCAAAGTCACTCCCTCTCCACTGAGATTCGGCAATAAAGCCTTGCTGTTCCCCGAAGCAGGAACCGATATTCCCGACGTTATGACCCCGAATCTCTCCAAAATAGACTGAGAAGTGGTGGGAACCCCAGCCATGTTCAAGGAGGACAACACCATGGCTTTGCCTTTTCTCTTCCCCATTCTCTGGGGAGCGCGCCTTCTTCTTCAGGCATTCTGGTGTAAAACGGGAACTCAACTAGCGTACGTTCTCCCTCAACGCCATCTTGGATCCTCCAGGTTGGGACACTCTTTGTCTGGTTTCTCCTCAGAGGCCTGTCTGATATGGGTAACCCTACAGCATAGCCCTCTGAGTCATTGAAACACGGAAGCCCCTCCACCACTTACAAGGTGGTGTCCCTTCGGAGGGGTCCATAACTCTTTCTGCAAGTGCCGCATCCTGCTTCATGGATGCTGACACAATTGATTACACCAGACCTGGGGAAACCAACACAGAGCGCTCATCAGCCGACTGCACGCTCTTCTGAAACGCTTACCCTCTGCAATGCAGGGTTTAACAGAGGCAGTGCCTCTTCGAGGAATAACGAAACGCTATTGCCCAGAGATGAGGAAGGCTTTTCCGCGCCCTGTTTCAATCTGAGCGAACATACCCCAGTAGCCGGTAAGTGCTCAGCAAATTCATCAATTTTACATTGAGTATGAATTGGAGTACTAATTACCTTCCCCAAAGCCACGGGGAGAATTTTCCTTGATTTTAGGCATTTATTTCAAGAAATGGAGAACGCTGAGCACACTTCTGCTCTCTAGGGTGCCATCTTGCCCTCGCCTTTTGGCCATTCTTGTGACCCTCTCAGATCAGGAACAGCTGTTCCTTCAAAGTTGCTGGTACGAAGATTAAAGCAAACTAAAACAAAGTAAAACATGACATTTGGGATGCATATGGTTATCACAGAACTAGCCGAGGGCTGACAGGCTTCCTAGATCAGCATCAACCATCTTAGCCTCTGCTCCTCAGACCCTCTCCTTTTCCTTCCGCGGGGGTTTAGCAGCCATTTTGGAAGCACAAGAATGAAGGCAAAGGGATGGCTACACAATCCAAGCCATTTGCCAAGGTCCAATAAATGGGTTTAGTGTCTCCAGGTAAGGGGAAAAGCAATGTGAAGCCCGGGAGCCAGTCTCACTCAACACCTGCTCATCACGTGACCTCTCCCAGGCCCCCTACATTTAGTAATAGGTGTTGCCTTATTGACTAGGGACTGTCTTTTCTTCATGTTCAATTGTGAAGCGCTGCGTATGACTGGTAGGCTATAGAAATGATTTGTAGTAGTAGTAGACTAGGCCCTTGTTTGAGAATGGTGGGGTTCTGATGTATTGAACATTTTTGATGCTGGTATTTGCTGTGTTTGTATGAAGTTGATTCATATTTATCTGCATCAATAAAAAGATTTAAACCTAAATATAAAATGTGAATTTACTATGAGAAGCTTCATAGTTTGTATGTCTTTGATCACTGGGAAGATAGATACTTGTCCAGCTCAGTCTCTCTCTTTTTTTATCCACTGTAATATGTATAGATGTTTTAGCTCTTGCAGCATGAATGTTTATGTTGTAGTTAAGTCTTGGTGCGGAGGCTGGCTGAGTGCTGTATGTGTTGCAATATCCTGGACACCTGATGGCATGGATCGTCTTCATGCTATTGTGATTACATAAGTACATAAGTAATGCCACACTAGGAAAGACCAAGGGTCCATCGAGCCCAGCATCCTGTCCACGACAGCGGCCAATCCAGGCCAAGGGCACCTGGCAAGCTTCCCAAACGTACAAACATTCTATACAATCAAGCCATTGTGACATCACTAATGAGGTTGGCTCTTATTGGTGGAATGAGCCACTATGACATCACAATAGGTTAAATCACTGCTCTATGTAATAAAAGTGAGCCAAGTAGAGGACATAAGTACATAAGTAATGCCATACTGGGAAAAGACCAAGGGTCCATCGAGCCCAGCATCCTGTCCACGACAGCGGCCAATCCAGGCCAAGGGCACCTGGCAAGCTTCCCAAACGTACAAACATTCTATACATGTTATTCCTGGAATTGTGGATTTTTCCCAAGTCCATTTAGTAGTGGTTTATGGACTTGTCCTTTAGGAAACCGTCTAACCCCTTTTTAAACTCTGCTAAGCTAACCACCTTCACCACGTTCTCCAGCAACGAATTCCAGAGTTTAATTATGCGTTGGGTGAAGACATATTTTCTCCGATTTGTTTTAAATTTAGTACACTGTAGTTTCATCACATGCCCCCTAGTCCTAGTATTTTTGAAAAGCATGAACAGACGCTTCACATCCACCTGTTCCATTCCACTCATTATTTTATATACCTCTATCATGTCTCCCCTCAGCCGTCTCTTCTCCAAGCTGAAAAGCCCTAGCCTCCTTAGTCTTTCTTCATAGGGAAGTCGTCCCATCCCCGCTATCATTTTAGTCGCCCTTCGCTTCACCTTTTCCAATTCTACTATATCTTTCTTGAGATGCGGCGACCAGAATTGAACACAATACTCAAGGTGCGGTCGCACCATGGAGCGATACAACGGCATTATAACATCCTCACACCTGTTTTCCATACCTTTCCTAATAATACCCAACATGCTATTCACTTTCCTAGCCGCAGCAGCACACTGAGCAGAAGGTTTCAGTGTATTATCGACGATTGGAATAGTTTGGCCTTGATTTGAGTTTAGTAGTGATAACCCAATGTCTTGGCCCGTAAGTCATGACGTGAGCAGCCCCATTTCCTACCAAGAATGTCTTAAACAAGTGTGCTTTTCAAGAATTTACTGCAATTCAAGGGTGTGGAGAGAAGGCAAATATGCCCCATCCTTAAACACCAGGAGAATTGTTTAAAGCTCTTCTTCATTGCTGATCTCATAAGATTGATACCCAGAAAATGCTGGTTCCTGGCTCACAATTTTCAAAAATGTGGTGCAGAGATAGGGTGACTGATGGACATTATCCCACTCACCCCCCCCCCTTCTGATTCATGCTATAGCACCTGGCAGAAAGGTAAGGGGAGAAACAAGGTCCAGGTTGGTGGGATGAGGGAGGGGTGGCTTAGAGCCTGCATAATCTCAACACCTTCTTGACATTTCAGTCTTGTATCTTCTTATGTTACAATATCACCACTGACCCTGTCAGCTGACTGAGAAGATGGCTTTGGGTCACCAGTTCCCATAGAAATGTTACCATTATGAGTAGATGTTGGTTCTAGGTGTTTGCTATGGATGTTTTGGATATTATGAAATCCAGCCTCTGTGTTGCTCCACCAAAGAGTAGATGTGCTCAAGCATCCTTCAGAAAGTGATGTGGCTGTGTGCAGGGCACTCTGCTGTTGTCTCATTGGGATACTGGCCACGTTTGTCCTTTTGGGCAAGATAGGTGGAACATTTAGATTAGCATTTTTATAGAATCCCAAACCATGGCTAGTATGTTGCACCATGTGTCTTCATTTGCAGCTACTCAGGAATTCCCCCCCTATTATAGACCCCCCACCCAGTCATTACAGTGACCATCCTGAGTTGGGGGGGAGGGGGGAATCATACATCAGGGTACCTTCCAGAACCCTGAAATCATGGGCCCTATATCTGGCCACTAGATGTCACAGTTGTACTATAACTAGGGGGCCATGAACACAGCCTGTGCAGCAGCACCAGCCCCTCCAGGGGAGCAGAAGACCTGACCCAGGTTCTCCGCCTAACTATATTCTCTTATTACAGTGTGCTGAGTTCAGCATCACATTAGAGAGTGGAGGGAAGACAGTTCAGACATGGTATAATATGCCTGTGCTCTTGTCCCAGACAGGGCTTCTGTTTTGGAAGACAGCAAAAAGTTAGATCTTAAGAGCTTTTTAAAATCCTCAAATGTTGTTACCATCTAAATATTAATATAAAACTTCATATTTCAAAATGATTAGGGGTGCCAAGCATAATACAGATGACCCATTTTTGGACAAAATGAAGGGGCTTGCTCAATATTGGGGGTGCTCAGCTCCCGCTGGCTCCTGTGGATGCTCTGTCCTTTTTTGGTTCCCCAGACAATGATGCAGGTGCCCCTTTGAACCTTTCTCCAAAGGGCCTCTGCCCTGTCATGCAAGAGAGACCTGGAGCTTTTGTGTGCTAATCGATGGTGCCAGGAATGTCCAATACCTGTTGGCTTTGTTTCTGAAAGTCTTGGTGAGTGTTGCTCTGTTACTGTGTATAAGAGGCTGATCCAGCGACCAGGGTCCCAGACTGAGGGCTGAAAACTGGCTGAAAGTCTGAACTCATCCTGATCATTTTACGTGTTTCCTGGCTGGTTAGAAAAGCCCAAAGAATGGGTGTATCTTTTTATATGCAAAATAAAGTATGATGAAAAAGGAAAGAAAAAAAGCCCTTCTAAGCTACCTTAACATGCTTTTGCTGACCTATTGGGAGCTGTTTTTCAACTTCAGAAAGATCTTTTGGCACATTGCAAGTATTTAGACGTGCCCAACAGTTAATTTGAGAAATGGAGACAGCGCCCAGCCCCGAGAATGAAGTGCATTCCTGCTCAGGAATGTACTAAAGCAAACCTGTTTGGCCTTTGCTATGAGAGAGAGGCATTTTAAAACTCCCTGCAGCACAGGTACACTTGAGCTCTGGGGGAGGAAGAAGGAAGGGTGTTAAGAGAGTTTCCTTGGGAGCGTTTGGATTTTTTAGTTACCTTTTATAAAAGACCTGACAGTGATGTATTGAGAGGGGAGATGGTAAGAAAATAACTTTTCTTCTGTTGTTCAATGTGTTGGATGTAGACATGGGTTTTATATATATATATAATATATATATATATATATATATATATATATATATATATATATATATATATATATATATACACTAGCTGTTAAGCCCGTTAAAACGGGCGAGATTTCCAGCAACCCTCCTCGCCGCCGGGCCCCCTGCACTGACCTAACAGCGCCTCTCGCCTCCATGTGAAAGCGCTGCAGGCAGCAGCAGATCCACACGGAGGTGAGAGGCGCTGTCAGGTCAGTGCAGGGGCCCCGATACGGAGGGAGGGGGGAGGTTGGTGCGCGCGATGTTCGTTTCCAGGCAGTCCAACTCTGTTTCCCTCTGTTCCACCCTCTGACGTCATCACGTCTTGACGCGAGGGTAGGACAGAGAGGGAAGTCTATACTGCGCATTTGCAGGTGAGTCGATATATATGTATGTGTATATATGTATATATATGTGTGTGTGTGTGTGTATATATATATATATATATATATATATATATATATATATATAGTACTTTTCTAAAACCTGAACTGGATTGACCACTGTTGGAAGCAGGATATTGGGCTAGATGAACCGTTGTTCTGACCCAGTATGGCTATTCTTATGTTCTTGAGGGAGAGGAAGAACCCTTGGCTTCTGGGCCTATCCACCCCTCATTTCCTGCCCTCTCCAATGACCAAGGGAACAGAGTATTTGTTCCTTTTTTTTTTCCTACTTAGTAATAGCAAATTAGAATGTTCAGAGACTTCATTTCTGAGGGCTCCTGCAATTTGTGGAGCAGGTAGGAGTTATATTTGCTCCAAGACAAGCAGTGATAATTTAGAAGTGCAGAATTAATGGTCCTGGCATAACTTCTTTCTTTCTGTCTGTCCGTGTGTCTTTCTCACATCTTTTTCAGTAGCAGATCAGTGTGACTTTTATATTCAGGTACAGTAGGGGGGGGGGGGTTAAGTGACTTGCCCAAATCGCCTCAGTGGCATCTGAACCTGACTTTTTTTCCGGTTGTCAGCCCGGTACTTTAATCACTAGGCTACTCCTCTGCTCCTATCCTGTGACTTGTATTAGTAACTTTCCAGAGTAGGAAACAGCTTGCTTGACCTGAAGACAGGGTGAACACAAGGAACAAGTCTGACATCCATCTATTTTCTTGGTGCTGCCCTGACAGTTTCTTCTGCTGATCAAGGGCTGGATGTGCAGTTTTCCTGTCTGGCTGATCTCTACAGTATTGCCCCGCACTAACAGGGGTCCCTTTATCCTTTCCACTGCATCAGCATCTATGCAAAATACATCATATTTAAAAACATAACAGATTGGGGAGCGGAGCTGCGGCAGGCGGCACTGTACCAGGCCAGGATATATGCCCAGGCACTGATGTCTGAACTGTGGAATTACCTTGAACTCTGGAACTTCTCCGGTTCAATGGGCTGTTGGTCTTGCTTTGCTAACTTCATATGCACCGGGTATCCCAAGTCCCCTCTGTACTTTCTCATAGCAATATAAACGGAAATATGGTGATGTGCACGTATCGGAGGATACTTGCTGACGGTGTTTGTTTTTTTTTAATGTTGCTGTATCGCCAAATTTGGGAGCAGCTAAGTCAAGGCAATTTACAATTAAAATAAATAAAATATAAAAGGCAGAAAAGAACTCCATAATATAGAAAAGATACAACCACAAAAGAACAAAGGAAGCATTCAATTCAAAAGTGTTCACAGTTACTGTTGCCGTCTGTAAAACAGCGCTAAAAGTTATTAAGGGCTTTTTACAAAACCATGCTAACGATTCCCACGTGGCAAATGAGAGGGAGCCCATAGGAATTGAATAGGCTTCCTCATTTGCCATGCAGGAATTGCTAACACGGCTTTGTAAAAGGAGCCCTAAATGCAGTAGTAAATGAGTTTTTAGTCCATTTCTAAATTGCTTATGTAGTTATGGATATCCTGAAAACTTGACTAGTTGGGAGGTGCCTCCAGGACCAGGTTTGGGAACTTGTTTGGGAATCACTTTGGAAGTCCCTTTAGCCAGCATGCTCTTTTTTTTTTCCTCCAATTAGTTTGACTTGCAAGTGCTTCTGGGCATCCATCCTTTTCTGTAGTGCTGGTGACAGACTGTGAGTTCTCTTATGGTAATATCTACAGATAGGAATGAGCCTCACCCCTTTGCCAGAATGTGTTGGAGGGGAGAGGAGATGTCACTCAACTTGCCTACACTTCCGCAGGATCCCCACATGGCTCAGATCCATCCCCGCGGTAACCTGGAGTTCTCTAATATTCAGAAACATTATGCTTGGCCTTTTGGCTGAGGTGGGAGGTTGCTCTTTATTGGGTTATCAATAGAAATCAAACAAAATAAATTATGGAAAAGAAAATAAGATGATACCTTTTTTATTGGACATAACTTAATACATTTCTTGATTAGCTTTCGAAGGTCGCCCTTCTTCCTCAGATAGGAAATAAGCAAATGTGCTAGCTGACAGTGTATATAAGTGAAAACATTCAAGCATTACTATGACAGTCTGACAGGGTGGGAGGAGGGGGGTGGGTAGGAAGTATGCATGGGGACATCAAAGCATATCATTGATATTCTAACAGGATGGGTGTGGATAGGTGAGGGGAGGGTGATCAACAGAGACATACAGATTTATGGTTTATAATGGGCCAGACTGTCATAGTAATGCTTGAATGTTTTCACTTATATACACTGTCAGCTAGCACATTTGCTTATTTCCGATCTGAGGAA
Source organism: Microcaecilia unicolor (assembly GCF_901765095.1). Taxonomy (NCBI): domain Eukaryota; kingdom Metazoa; phylum Chordata; class Amphibia; order Gymnophiona; family Siphonopidae; genus Microcaecilia; species Microcaecilia unicolor. The sequence continues at coordinate 7,124,951 of NC_044040.1, read as the reverse complement.
GAAGGGCGACCTTCGAAAGCTAATCAAGAAATGTATTAAGTTATGTCCAATAAAAAAGGTATCACCTTATTTTCTTTTCCATGTTTTATTTTGTTTGATTTCTATTGATAACCTTAAGAGTGGACTAACAAGGCTACCACACTCCTCTCTTTATTGGGGAAACTCTAGAATTGAGGTCTGAGACTCTTAAGAGGTGGGAGTGGACCAAGCAGGGGGAGAGAGAAACTATGGGCTCCAACAGAAGACCAGCGGAGGAGAGGTGGTTCTCTGTTGTGGAAGCCCTGGAACTGTGGTCACTTTATTTTTAAAGAACTGGGAGTTCTGGATCAGGCTGGGAAAGAACCTCTAGATGCTCCTCCTGAAGATGGAAGACCACCAGCCCCTGGGAGCAAGCTCGAGGCAGAAAGGCCTCTGAGGAAGTTCAGGGCAGAAAAAGGTCTGTTGAGGGCACAATTGGTGCCTTGAGACCAAGAAGACCAGTGACCCTTGAGAGTGAGCTCAGGGGAAGGCTGCAGCCTATGGGACCCAGTTGGGTCTAGCAGTGGAGCAGAGGTTTCCGAGGTGCAATCGGCACCAAGCGCCTGCTGGCAGCAGAGCTGGGGGCTCCCAAGGTGCGATTTACAGGTTGGGCCCTGGACTCAGGGATGCCCACAAAGGGGTGTTACACTTATTTAGAAGAACCTAGTTCTCCATTTTGTTTTAGTTGTAATATGAACATCTGAGAAGTTCTCTTCCTGCCTCTGATACTCAAGTGTGCTTCCTTTTAAAGTGACATCTACAGTGCCTTTTCAGAGTGTGAGGCTCTTTGTAGAGTCTTGCATAGCTTTTTGTATTTTAAAATATTGGTGAAATTAAACAAAGAAACTGCCAGCAGATAAAGACTATACAGATTCCAGGCTACCCATCTGTATCATAAGCTCTATAATAAAGAGCTGCATGGGAGCAGATACCGTAGGAATCCCACGGGAATGGACTGTGGTCCTGCGGGATCCCCACAGAAGTGCCTTCCCTCCCCTTGCAATTGCAAGGCTGCCACCGCCGCCGCTGGAAGTCTCTGCAGCCATTTTTAAAAAAGCAGAGACAGCGAGAGGACCAGCGGCAGCAGGCAGAAAAGAGTGGGGATCTTTTGTGCCCCGAAGAAGCTTCTAGACCACCAGGGCACCCGGGGCCAGAGGGGAGGTGGATGGATGGAGTTGGAATGATGTTAAAAAGTTGAAGCCAATTAGGTAAGTGTCTATTTCCCCTTCTTCATGCAGCCGTCATTGCCGTACACTCAAAACAAAGCAAGCAAACCTATGAGCTGCTGCATCCACGTTGTTCTTTGTTGGTGTTGGCATTTTTATTTAATCTCACTTATATTTTCAAACATGCCGGCTTGTGCATCATACAGATGTACACAAAGGAAGTATAACAATGGAATAACTTTTCATAGGTAGAGTAATAATTTGTTATAAATTGTAAGCAGTGTGTCATTTGGAGTGGCTGGTTATAGGGGCACCCTAATACTGTTATGTTCATGCAGAGATTTTTTTTTCTCCTGGTAAAATAGACATGTTATGAGAATCAGGTGCTCAACATTCAGAGTTTCTATCTATTTTCTTATTTATGACATTTATATCCCACATTAAACATGAGTTAAGTTGAAACCTGGGAGCATTTAAAATCTTTTTTTTTTTCCCCTGTTCCTACATCAAAAGAAAAAGATGGCATGTGGGAACTTGCTGCTTTTGTTTTGAGGATTGTAGTGGTATATACGCACTTGCCTTTGTTATTGCTACTTTTTCACAAAGAGGTATTAAATAATGAGGGAAGGGCTTCCTTCTTGCAGAAGTTTTGTCCAGCATCAGTCTAAATGTACCAACATTGTCCAGTTCAGCACACTATTAGCTGCCAAGTTCATACAACGTTAATTGTGTTCACTCTGTTGCCTCAGGCTGCTTGCTACGTGAATATTGTATCACTGTTTCCTTATTGCTACCAAGTATTACATATTAAGGGCATTTGCTTTAAACTTTGTGTTAATTCGTTTATCCAGTCCTTACTTAAAGCCACTGCTTTTGACTGCTAACCAGTACTCAACTTGCCCTGTCCTTTATCCTCACCTCTTTATTCCCTTACCCTTAATTGTTCTGTCTGTTTACCTGTCTTATCTAGATTGTAAGCTCTTTGAGCAGGGACTGTCTTTTTTGTGTATGGTGTACAGCGCTGCGTATGCCTTGTAGTGCTATAGAAATGATAGTAGTAGTAGTACATGCACATGTGTTTGGTTTTTAAACCCAAAGGTGAATCCTGAGGGTGGTTGAACAATTAGGTATAAATTTTGGTGTTTCTGACTTGTTTTGGAATGGGTCCTTTGCTGATCTGCACATCTGTCTAGGCAGAGTAAGGAAGATGATTTATGTTACTTTTACTAGTGTTTTTACTACTTATAGAATCTGGCTTTCTTGGGGGGGGGGGGGGGGGGGGAGGTGAAGGTGACTGCTGCACGGCAAGAACTGGGCGGGCCACGAGCTGGAATGGAGGAGATTACTTGCGGCAGGGAAGAGCTATCTTCAAAAGCTAATCAAAAAGTGTATTGTTAGTCCAATAAAAAAGGTGTCATCTTATTTTATTTTCTATGTTTTATTTCTATTGATTACCTTTAAGAGTGGACTAACACGTCTACCACAGCTCTCTACCAGAGGATGTAGTAATAGCGGTTAGTGTATCTGGGTATTAAAATGGTTTGGACAAGTTCCTGGAGGAAAAGATCACGGTCTGCTATTGAAATAGACATGGGAAAGCCACTGCTTGCCCTGGGATCCGTAGCATGGAATGTTGCTACTATTTGGGTTTCTACAGGTACTTGTGACCTGGATTGGCCACTGTTGGAAGCAGTAAGAGCAACATAACGGGGACCTATTGCTGTTAGAATAAGGATGCTGATAGAGCCTCCTTAAGTAAAATGACTCTTCAGGTAACACGCAGCTTTGCTGCGAGAGGTTTTAGAATTACTCCCACCGTGTTTTGTATACATCAGTCATAGATGACAGCTTGGCATGTGTATGAGGCTGAGGTTTGGAGAAGGTCAGCAATCTAGTTTACAAAAACTCAGACCTTGAGTTGAGACAAGTTTATTAATAAGCTATATAGATTTTGGAAAACCTTGACCACAAGAAATGGGATCCTGCTGGGTACATGTGAGCTGAATTTGCCACTGTTAGAGGATTCTGGACTCAGTGGACCGTTGCTCTGACCCAGGATAACACTTGTTCTAATAGATTTTGTGTGAACAAAATATTTTATTTTTATTTGGTTATATCCTGCCTATCTTGCTGCATCTAAGCAGGCCACAGTCTACATATATACAATAAATAAAACACACAAAAATAACACAGGCCATACAGAAATAATGCCCTATAATGATCAGGATGAGCTTGGCATAAGTGTAACGTGTTAAACTACAAATGGTAAAGCAAGTTTCATGCAGTGAAACATTCTTTCCTTTCAGCATTTTGAAACTAAAGAGATGTCCCCTTAATCTGAATACCCAAAGCACGTGGCAGCTATTTGTGTCATCCTGTATCTAGTGCATGGCTGAACATGTTCCTTCAACAGACTGCAAATCTCTTGTGCAAGCCTTCTCCACCCACTATTCAACCATAAAGCATCTCCCTGTGCTGCCTAAGTACATTTATTTCTCCTATCTGAGAAAGAGGTCAGATCTCACCACGCAGGAGGGGCTCATTCAGCTGCCAGTGATGTTAGATCTGTACCAGGTTTGATGAAAAACTACCTTGCTTTTCATAACTGCTTGAAAGCAAATCTGTTTACTTGGGCTTTTAATTAATTGAGTAAGCAACCGGAATGGATTATATTTATACTGTAGGATTAACGTTAGTCTAGAGTTATGTTAGACCAGATTTTCAAATTCTGTGTGTTGAATTTGTTATTTTATGAATTTTTTTTTATATTGTAAACTGCCTAGAATGAGAGAATGCAGTCTAGAAACTATAGTAAATACATGGCCTTTGGTTAGTTTCCTGTTTTTGCTCCTTGTCCTGTGTTGCTGTAACTTTTTTTTTTCTGTTTTTTTTTTTCTCTTTGTAGAATGATGAGACCCTCAGATTTCTAACTCGCGAGGAAAGAAATGCTCTACTGTTTTTTGAGGAAACCATTGAATCTCTGCGTGACGACTTGGATGAACCAGCAGACGTCTTGGATACAATTTGTAACTCCAGTTCCCCAAAACCGACGCAAGTAAGCTCGTTCAGCCAGTCGGAGCCTGAAGACATTATCGACTTGGTGCAGGAGAAACAGGAAGAGAGGGACGTTGAGGCCCATGTAGAGCCAGGTACGTGCTGGCAGTATTGGGGGGAGGGAGGGCAGCGGTGGGCAGCAAGTGTCAACTAAAAACAAAATACAGATGGTAATGTTTTACTTTTATTAACACTTGAAAAGAGTTTAGTTGTTAGGGATAGGCAACCAGAACATTTATTTGTGTTTTAATTCTCCATTTTCAAACACGTGTTGATAATACTGCGCGTTTTCGAACCATTACACATGCGTGCTATCGGGAAAGAGATGTTTGCACTGTACATACTTTAGCAGCGGACATTAATTTCAACTGAAAGGCCATCCCTATTAAACATGTCCTCAAAAATGCTTACGTTTTCTAACTTAAGAGGGTTTTATTTGGGGGGGGGGGTGTTTTTTTGTGAATGTTAGAAACTGATTATATTTAGAGTCTAGTATTAATTTTTAGTTTTTATTAATCCAGATCACTCTAAAATCTGATTTCTTGAGAAACACTGCAAATACTGTAAGATCTTGGGCTCTTTAGTAAAAGCTCTTGTCTGAGATGGTGCTTTTGGGGGATGTTAGTTGTGCCATCTTGGTAGAATGCTCACGGTAACGTGATGCCGGTATTGCAGGAATGAGCACCAAATGCTAAATTTTGAAATTTTCTAGGGTCTTTGGCTGAGGGGCATTGTACGGCAGGGGTCAGATTGCATTACAAGCAGAAACTTGTACAGCACGGCGAGCTGTGGCAGTTGCATTAATCTTCTGCTAAGGCTCTGTCATCTTCCTTTTTTGAGACCTTAGGTACTGAACCTAGGCCATCTTGGCAGCTAATTTTGCTTTATTCGTATATACACATATCCGCTCTTACTAAATACTTGGTGTAGAGAAAGCAATTTCAACCAGTGTGGAGGAAAAAGCCTCAGATTTATATGTGCTTCATTTATTCTGTCAGCAGCATAAGAACCGCCACCTCCAGTTAACATTAGATAACTGTTTTTAAATAGTCACAAATTTTAAACACGGTTCTCAAGAATAATTAGTGCAGCCCACTTAAGTGCCAGTATGGAATACACTAGATGGTCCGTCTGTATCCTGAGGAAGCGTGGCGAGAGGCATTCGTGAAACAAGGACCTTTGTCGGAATGGATTGGTGAGGGATTATTTATTTTATTACATTTGTACCCCGCGCTTTCCCACTCATGGCAGGCTCAATGCAGCTTACATGGGGCAATGGAGGGTTAAGTGAATATCATCGTTATTTTTTTTTTGTTTAGCAAAGTAGCTGAGGATTATTTGAGAGTTTCTGCAAGCTGAATTGGATTGGTAAACAAAACATTTTTTATTTGTGTGCTACTGGGCAAAAACCATTTGTCCTATACTAAATTCAGTGTGTGTATTCCAAATCCAAAGTCAGAATTGTTGTAACACGTCAGGAAATTTTGTTATGCATAAGTTTGTCCAAATGAATTAAGCATTTAGAAAGCATTGAATAATTTTTTACAGAACGAGTTTTACTCCAACAATTACCTGATCTACATCAAAGTTTTCGTAGTAAACAGTATGTGAAAATGTAATGGAATAACAACATTTCAAAAAAGTCTCTTATTCCAGTTTAAAAGTCTTACTTCAGCAAGGCCCAGTACTGTTAAAAGTGCTTCAGGCATCTGCTTTTGCGTTTGTGACCGGCCATATAGTCCCCCATCATGTTGGGATTCCAGCGGCCTTGATATCTGTTCTCCATTGTAGAAATGTCTTTATGGAACCTCTCTCCATGTTCGTCACTTACGTGTCCCAAATTGGATGGGAAAAAGTCAAGATGGGAATGTAAGAAATGCATTTTCAATGACATTCGGCAGCCAAGTTGTTCATATGCTTTAAGCATGTTGTCTACTAGTTCAGCATAGTTTTCAGCTCATCTGTTCCCAAGGAAGTTCTGCACTATTAGCACAAATGCATCCCAAGCATTAATATTATAAGTGAATAGGCTTTGCATGTATAACTTAAATTCTAGACGTGTCAGGCAAATTCGGAGTTCATATTTGGAATCGGCAGGTTCAATTTAGTATAAATCACATGTTTTTCTCTCAGTAGCAAAATCATTGTTGCGTTGTGTAATTGAAGCACCTGCTAGAGGATTGGATGACGGTCGAACAGTCTTGTTCAGGTTTGAAGAATGGCATTTAAGTGGGTTTCACTAATTATTATTCAGAACAGTATTTAAAATTTGTGAACATTTAAGAATATTTATGTAATGTTCACTGGAGGTTTTTATGCCAGTGATGGAATAAATGAGGTGCTCATATAAATCTGGGGCTTTTTCTCCTCTGGCTGATATTGCTTTCCCTACACCAAGTGTTTAATAAGGGTGGATATGTGTATATATGAATAATTATATTGTCCCTCATTTCTCGTTATTAATAGCTAATTTGCTTGTCAATTAACCTTCACTTGGGCCCTGTTTTACTAAGCCACGCTAGCGTTTTTAGCGCATGCTAATGCTAGAGACACCCATATATTCCTATGGCTGTCTCTAGCATTATTGCGTGCTAAAAACGATATTGCGCCTACAGCGCGGCTTAGTAAACAGGGCCCTAAATGGCACTAGACTGCAAACATGGTGTTCTGATGTCATTTTTAGTTGGGTTGTGTTCTACTAAATAAATGCCTTCAATAGGAGGACAGTTGTCTCATAATAAAGGCTTCTCCAACAGTGTATAGAAATCTGACTAGTGGTCCTTTTTCTTCTTGTAGAGTTGGCTGTAGGGAACATCGGTGACCCTAAGCCAGAACCAGCTGAAACACCACTTCCTGATTCCATCAGTTCCTCAAGTGCACCTGTTGCAATTCCAGTGATGACATCATCAGAGAGTGACAAATTGCCTCTTCCTGATTCTCCGGTGGATCGGCCAAAGCTTCGTGGAGCCATTCCTACTCCAGTGATCATCGCTCAAAAGATCTGTGAGAAACAAGTGGACGACGCAGGCCCTTCCCCCACCTCTCCAAAAGAGGGAAGGAGCTTTGCAAACAAGAAAAGCGTTGCTACTTCACCTATGGCAGATGGAGATCTTTTATTCACTTACCCTTCAGTGACCTCAAACAAGTTAACTAGATTTCCAACTAATATCAATATCAATAGGGGTGGGAAAGAGTACAATAAAACCATTTCCAAAGCAGCTGTCAACGTGCAGGAGCGCAAAGCTCAAGTGCTGGCTAATATAAACGGAGCCACTTTACTTGCTGAGGAGCTGGACGAACCGGGGCATCGAAGTGAGCTCTTGCGTCAGGGGAGGAGTCCATTCTTTAAAGATTTGACTTCTGAACAAGTAAAATACGAAGCCCTGACAAAACTAGGCCTGGTAAAAGAAACGCCGGTCCAAGTTGAAATATCACTTGACTCAGGTGCCCCAGATCTTCCAGGTGCCCCAGCTGGTTTGCCTGCTCCAGCTCTTCCAGTTGCCCAAGCTCTCCCAACTTCCTTAGTTGCTCCAGCTGCCTTGCCTGTCCCAGCCGCCTTGCCTGTCTCAGCTTCTGCCGTTGCCCCAGCCGCCTTGCCTGTCTCAGCTTCTGCCGTTGCCCCAGCCGCCTTGCCTGTCTCAGCTCCTGCTGTTGCCCCAGCCGCCTTGCCTGTCTCAGCTCCTGCCGTTGCCCCAACCGCCTTGCCTGTCTCAGCTTCTGCCGTTGCCCCAGCCGCCTTGCCTGTCTCAGCTCCTGCTGTTGCCCCAGCCGCCTTGCCTGTCTCAGCTCCTGCCGTTGCCCCAGCCGCCTTGCCTGTCTCAGCTTCTGCCGTTGCCCCAGCCGCCTTGCCTGTCCCAGCTCCTGCCGTTGTCCCAGCCGCCTTGCCTGTCTCAGCTCCTGCCGCTGCTCCAGCCGCCTTGCCTGTCCCTGCTCCAGCCGCCTTGCCTGTCCCAGCTCCTGCCGTTGCTCCAGCCGCTGCTCCAGCCGCCTTGCCTGTCCCTGCTCCAGCCGCCTTGCCTGTCCCAGCTCCTGCTGTTGCACCAGCTGCCTTGTCTGTCCCACATGCACTAGATGGTTACAACTTGAAGCACAGACTGCCAGAATCGCATGAGAAATGTTACAATAGGTCCGATAATATCAACAATATCTTAAAAAGTGAGCCCAGCCCCTTCATTCCTGTGGGCAAAACAGTGATTTTGAAACCCAAGCCTGTCTTTGTAGAGAACAAACAAGCTCGTCAGAATGTATCACACACCGGGTATGACCCCAGGCTGCCAAGCTTGACTCAGGATGTGAGGCGGACACCTTCCCAGCCTAGACCCTCACGGTTCAGACCACAAAGTATCACAGTGCAGTTTTCAGGACGTGACTCCTCAGAGGAGGCCAGGAGGGCTGCACTGCGGAAACTGGGGCTGCTGAAGGAGACAGCGTAACAAACACACAATGCGCTACTGAGTGAAAATGGTACGATTGAGTTGGATGTGGCAAACCAAAGGATCAAGATCATTTTCTTTTAAGTTGTGGGGCTGCTAGAAAAATGCCACACATGCACCAAAAAAAAAAAAGTACTTCCAGACTGAGGTACCAACAGAACTGGCATGTCCAGAATCCTCTGACACAATCGTTGGACCCTTTGCCTTTCTTGAAGTACAGCAGAAGAACTTTGGAATTTGGCCTTTGCTTTACTGGAGATCAGCTGCTTTAATGAAGTGCTGTACAGTTGGGGGGGGGGGGTTCCCCCCTTTTTTTTCATGTGGTTGTCAATTGGTCTATGCTTTCTGTATTTTGCTTTTATTTGAACACCAGGGAAAAAATTATTCAAATTAAGTAATGCTGAATATTCTGTTCCTTGGCTGCAAGTCTAGAATTCTGAATTTCTTTCACTTTTCCTCACGTGCCTTCATCACGACATGCCTGTTGTTTAACAATGACGGATTAATTCCCCTTCTATGTCTCACCCCTTCCATATCATCCAGCTCACAGAGTTGTGTTATCTTCACACCAGCTTAGGACAAATAGCAGGCTGTGGTATTCTCTGTGTAGACATGCCCAGATACTTCTTGGGTGAGTGTGTCATGCAGGTGGTGAGACCTATGCATGCACATGAGGAAAATCCCACATGGCCACGTGACCTTACTAATATAATGTGTGACAGAGAGGTAAGAGGAGTAATCTTGCTCTAGGCGTGTTTAAAGTGACTGAACTCGCTTTCATCTTGTCTGAAAGTGACATTATATATAATGGACGATCAGGATCCTTCCTTTCTGGTTCTCTAGCAGTTTGGGTAGTTGAGCAGAATAATTCCTAGACTTAAGTCAGCACCAGCTTCCCTGGTGTCTGTCCCAGATTCTTAACTCTATTGCTACCACATTCCCCTGCCCCCTATGTCTATCCCAAGCATGTTTAAGGTCCATTACTGATGGTTTATACTGCGTCTGCTGCTAGAACATTCCAGGCTACATTGTGAAACGGTGAAATGTCCAGAGAGAGAACCATTTTGAGTTAGGGATGAGAATTTGTGTTGCTCAGGATGGAATGGGACGGGATAGTTTTGGTTTTTTTTTTTTTTTTGGGGGGGGGGGGAGGTTGTTTTGTTTTGTGAAGATGTAGACGCAAAGTATAAAAGCTTCAAGGCAATACTTCTCAAATTATTTTATGTAATACACATTCTTCATTTCTTTGACTAGTCATTTATTGATGGTACTGATGACTACAAATATAATGCAATAAGCATGGCAGACTTTATTTTTACAGAACTGCCCCAGTACTTTTCAAGGAATTGGGCATTTTTTTTTATTTGTTTTAGGTCTTTTCAGCTTACACTTTTTTTTTTTTTTTTACTTTTTGTTTTAGTATGCACTAGTGCTAAATGGAAGGGTAGAATATACTTTTAGAATAAACACCTGGTGTGTTGTTATTTCCATATACGTATTTTCCTTTTAAGTCTGTTTACTGTTTATTGTATCGCATTGTGTATCTCTGGTGCCTGAAGCTTTAGCCGACAAAGCCATAGTGAAAACATTCTCTATATGAAGTTGGTGCTGTAGCTGCTGATAGAAAGATCTGTGTCTAAATGTTAGTTGAATATAATTGTAGTCAAGTTTTTGTTTTGTGTTTTAGAATGGAGTTCTGGCTTTGAATTGTTTTGATTTCTTGCTGAATTTGTAAAACCTTCAAAATACTCCACAAACGTTGATGGTCTGAATCAAGTTTTTTCTTCCCTTATTCACATGTTCAGGCCATGTTGCCTGTCTCTGACTTAGGGGCCCCTTTTACTAAGCCACGTAAATGTCTACGCAAACCCAACACGCACCAGTATGGAATTACCACCCGACTACCACGTGCCTCTTGCAGTAATTTCATTTTTGGCGTGCGTCCAATACGCACGTCTGAAAAATATTTTGTATTTTTGGGCGCACGTAGTAGACGTGTGCCAAGTGGCATTTTACGCGCGTAGGTCATTTACCGCCTGGATTCTTTTCCGCTAGGTCAATGGCTGGTGGTAAGGTCTCAGACCCAAAATGGACGCACGTCCATTTTCGGCCCCCCCAAAATTATTTTTTTACAGGCGTGCTAAAAAATGGATTGGCACACACCCAAAACCCGCACCTACACTACCACAAGCTCGCCTTTGTAAAAGGACCCCTTAATATTTTATTATGAAGAGCTGCATTTAATGAAAGTGTTCCTATAAGAGAAGTAGAATGCAATAAAGCTTCTCCAGTTTGTTAGAAGGGGAGAAGTCGTGATCATTCATTATTATCCTACTGGGTGCCTCTTGCAGCAGATCGGTAAATCATTCTGCTTGTCAATTCCATGCCTAAGGCTTGAACTGAGCTACTCCAGCAGGACCTGAAAGCAGTGCCTGTTCTTTCCCATTAACTATATACATCTATCTTCAGTTAAAAACTGTGCAAGTATGTTTAAAAAGAGAAAATGTTAAATCAACAAAAGCCTGCCCAGCAGTTCTGAGTTGCTACAAATGGCTTCCAGTGGAATTTACAGGAGGAGTGTAGAAAAATGTAGATGTTAGCTATAGGCCATATTGGAAAAGTCTGGCTAAAAAAAAAAGTACATTTTTCTGCCTGTGCTGTGCCTCAAGTAAAATTCCCCTGGAATATAGGAAAAGAATATTTTTTTAAATGTAAAATCCGTTCTTTCGCACGTTATAAGTAATAGCTGGGATAGGTGATTCCTAGCTGCTTTGCAATGCTGAATGTTGGCACGGTATATACTTCTTATATTATTATTATTTGTTGCATTTGTATCCCACATTTTCCCACCTATTTGCAGGCTCAATGTGGCGTTATTATGGAGTTATTACTGCAAGCATACAATGTACAATCAGTATCACAGCATAGCTTTGGCCCCTGGGTGACTCTGTCATGGGACATCATATTCAGGTAACAACAGTAATATAGACATGCATGATTTGGGGTCACTTGTTTATTTTTGTCTTGGAACAGTCAGCATCATGCAGTGGGCAAAGTGGGTTGCTCTTGTGTCTTAGTATTAAAATCAATTGAATAACGGTGAAAGTGACATGATTATGAATGATTGACCACCTCTGCTTTGCTCTCTGGGAAATGAAAGTAGTTCTGGGGTCATTGGAGAAGGTCTAATTTTTATCAGTGAAGCCTTCAAAGTATGTTCCGATTAATTGCCAAAGCATTACTCATGCCACGGATTTACATGCCAGTTTTGAGCGGGTCTGATGCTGGTGGCCTCGCATTGCCTGACTACTGTAAAAGGGAAGAACTGCAGTATTCCTGCTGTCCTGTTACTGGAAGAAAAGTCTATAATCTCATCTCCTGTCAGTAGTATGTGCTTAGCAAAAGATTTTTCGTTGAATGCACCATTTATTTTAATTGGTGGTGGTTATTTGAGGGGGGGGGGTACCATTTTAGTCTGAGTGACTGTGCATGTAACAGGTTTAAAGCAAGTGCTGTGCATTGATCTTTAACTTAATTTATTTTATTCTCAATTAGCTTCTGTTTTGTGCAGAGAGATACAAATGAGTCACTTTATTCTTGTTTGGGGAAAAAAAAAATTCTTCAAGCTGTTTACACTTATTTTGGTATTTGTAACTTTTGCTTTTGTGTATCTTCCTCCCCACCCCTGGAGGCATTACTTTTGACAATATCCTATATAATTAAGTTAATAAATTTTTCTTTCCTAAGTTCATTTAGTCTTTTTCATTCTTGTGGCACACATGTTCCAATTCATCTTCCAGATTTGCAAATATCTTTCATCTATGAAAACAAATTATTGCCCCTGGGTCTCGACTACATTGTTGCCCTTTGTTCTAGGAATGCCATATCTTAGTTATCAACTGCAATCAGCTGTGTATTACCTAATACTGCTATGGAAATGTTTAGTACAACAGGAAGCTAATAGAGGCTTGGGCGAAGCACCAGTCCGCGTAAGCTTTGAAGTAAAGGGGAGAACACAAGCGTTGCCATACTGGGACAGACCAAAGGTCCAAGACCAGTATCCTATTTCCAACAGTGACCAATCCAAGCACCTGGCAAGATCCCAAAACAGTACAATACATTTTATGCTGATTATCCTAGAAATAAGCAGTGGATTTTTCCCCAAGTCATTTTAATAATGGCTTATGATCTTTTCTTTTAGGAAGTTATCCAAACCTTTTTTTTAAACCCCACTAAGCTAACTGCTTTTACCACGTTCTCTGGCAACAAATTCCAGAGTTTAATTATACGTTGAGTGAAGAAATATTTTCTCTGAGAATCGGGGAAAAACAGCCAGAAAGTAACATATTTTAAACTGAATATACAAGGGCAATTTGTCCATAACATAGAACCTATGACTGGAAAAAAAAAATACACATACCTTGCAACAAAGATACATTTAACAGAGCTCCCTGGGATGATCTTAACCAGCACAAAGGTATGTAGCAACTTGTTTTTTTCTTTAAATTCAGTGGCCTCTGGCCTCTTATAACCTTAAAAACATAACTAACATTTAAAAATGAGCTCATAATGAAGACAATGTAATAATGGAGTAGCTCCTGTCTAGAACATTTAGGTACATAAGCATCGCCATGCTGGGACAGACCAAGGGTCCATCGAGCCCAGCACCCTGTCACCGACAGCGGCCAAAAGAACAAGCAATTTGTCCCACCCGTCCGAGAAATACTGTATTATTCCCTCGTCCATTCAATAACATTCTATGGCTTTTTCCTCCAGGAAGCCGTCCAACCCTTTTTTGAAGTCCGCTAAGTTAACCACCTTAACCACCTTTTCCTGCAGCGAATTCCAGAGTTTAACTTCTATACTATAAGTTTGATTTGTCCTTGCCATTCTCGGGGCACAGACCGTAAAAGTCTGCCCAGCACTGTTCTTGTACTAAAAGTTCTGAAGATTCTGGAATCCCAATTAGTAGCAATATTCCATGTAGAACCCCAAAGAGTAACATAGTAGGTAATGGCAGAGAAAGACCTGTATGGTCCATCCAGTCTGCCCAACAAGACGAACTCATGGTTTATCACTTTATACATAAGTACATAAGCATCGCCATGCTGGGACAGACCAAGGGTCCATCGAGCCCAGCACCCTGTCACCGACAGCGGCCAAAAGAACAAGCAATTTGTCCCGCCCATCCCAGAAATAGTGGATTATTCCCTCGTCCATTCAATAACATTCTATGGCTTTTTCCTCCAGGAAGCCGTCCAACCTGTACCACAAGTATTGTAACTAAGTAATTGTAACTAACTACTGTACTTAAGTAAAATTTTTATCACTTTTACTTGTAAAGAAGTACAGGATAGCATTTGTTACTTCTACTGAAGTAATAATTTCACCAATTTTTGTTACCTTTACTCAGTTACATCCAATGCTTGCAGTAAACCAAATGAATCAGCAAAACCAGGAACAGGCAAGGCCACTGAGAATAAGAACCGTGCCCGGGGCAGGGCTGCTGTGCCCCCCCCCCCCCCCATCACTACCACAACAGGATTGAAATACCTTGGCTGGCAGGGATCCCGAGGCCCCACCAGCAGAGGATGTCTTCCTCCAGCGCTGACTGCCTGCCCCTGCGGCTGCTTTTCCTCTCAGGGCAGGCTCGGTTTTAAAATTGAGCATGTGCACCTGAGAGGAAAAAAAGCAGCCACTCAGCTGAGCGGAAGAGCAGCACTGGAGGGAGCTCCGCGCCCCCCCTTGGAGGCCCAGGCCTGGAGAACTCCCCTCCCTCTCGGCGTCCCTGGGAACAGGGTTTTGCTATTGTAAACCTTGTCACGCAAACAGTAGATCTTCCCATCTTACATTTTGCTGTTCAGCAAATATAGTCTAGAAAAACTGTGGAATTGTCTATGGGTGTTGAAGTGGTTACTGGTCTCCAGCCAAACAGAACAGTAATGAGTTGGGTCACTTTGAAGTGGAAAGCTGGTTGCAATTCGTGGTGAACAGGAGCAGGTGGGGGGAAGAGAGGTTGGTGGTTGGGAGGCGGGAAATACTGCTGGGCAGACTTGTACGGTCTGTGCCCTGAAAAAGGCAGGTACAAATCAAGGTAAGGTATACACATATGAGTTTATCTTGTTGGGCAGACTGGATGGACCATGCAGGTCTTTTTCTGCCGTCATCTACTATGTTACTATGTCTCTATCACAGCAAACTGCTGTTCATCCTATAGGACATTTTACCTTGAGGTGATAGTCATTAGAGAGGGGGGAGTCTGGCCTTAAGGGTTCCCACATGTGACGTTCAGTTCTTGAAGATATTCAAACAGAGTTTGTCATCAGCTGAAAAATTGTTACAACAGCAGCTTTGTGAAAGCCTTTCCTTTAAACTGGACAGCGTGACGATGATAGTGAAGATGCAAGTAATGAATTAGCACTACTAATGCAAATAATAATAGTTATAAAGAACTCTTTGCTATACAGAAACCAAGTGTTTCAGAGATTCCCTTGATCAAAACCAGAGGACATGGATCATACTGCAACCTGGCCTGATTTGAAGGAACTTTATCAGACTGAACAATCCACTTCTACTACTGCAGTTGTTGAATATCATTTTAGCTGTGCTGCATTAATAACTCACATGCACACTTGCATGAGTCATTTTCAAACATTGTTTTACTAAAAGCAAAGTGGATTGAATTGTACAGCAATAAAAAGTTGTTGGGATAAAAAAGATTAACAATAGTTGCATTCATTGTAGTTGCAATACTTCAAAAACTATTATATTAGGCAATAACTGAGTACAGTTATGAATGTTTTTCACTATACTTTTGTTTTTACTCAATAATTACACTTATTTTTACTTAAGTACTTTGACCAACTAACACATGCATCCAGCTTTTCATACACGGGCACACAGCTGTGGAACGCCTTACTACGTAACTTAAAAACAATTTACGAACTAACCAACTTTCACAAATCTCTGAAGACATATCTCTTCAATAAGGCATATCACAACAATGATCAATAATTGTAAAGGCAACACATCAGCACCTTCCTTTTAGTCCAACTGGTTTCTCTCTATGCCTATTATCCTTTTTTTTTTTCCTGTTACATTTGTACCCCGCGCTTTCCCACTCATGGCAGGCTCAATGCGGCTTACATGGGGCAATGGAGGGTTAAGTGACTTGCCCAGAGTCACAAGGAGCTGCCTGTGCCTGAAGTGGGAATCGAACTCAGTTCCTCAGTTCCCCAGGACCAAAGTCCACCACCCTAACCACTAGGCCACTCCACCCCTATTCTCTGTGCAACTCCAAATGTAATGGAATGGCGAATACCATAACCAAATATTGTAAGCCACATTGAGCCTGCAAGAAGGTGGGAACATGTGGGATACAAATGCAACAAATAAATAAATTACACTCCTGTGGCAATGCTCTGAATCACCTGTAGTCTGTATATAAACAGCTATGGGAAATCAACATGTCTACACTCCGGGTTGGACTTATACAGCATCTTCTGATTACATAACAGATGATTGCAGAGAGTGATATATCTAGTCAGTCTGCTCAGTTATTAATCCAAAGTAGTGCTAAGGTTATATTCTACCTGCCACTTGTGATACACAGTCACTGACAAGGCCATTTGGTTTTTGTCCATTCTACCCTTCTGCTTGCTATGTCTGCAGCTGCAAGTGTCCTTTTGGCTACCTCTGCTTTGCTAATTAGAGTGTGAGCCCTCCAGGGACAGAGAAATGCCCCGTATACCTGAATGTAACTCACCTTGAGCTACTACTGAAAAAGGTGTGAGCAAAATCCAAATAAATACATCACTGCACAACTGTGCATTGAACAGTCTGGTGGTGGTAGCATAGTTCTAAACAAGAGATTGTGTATCAGCTTCAGAAGGGCAGTACAGTCATACATTACATCCATAGTCCTACCTCTGCTATGGAGGCCATTTTGGCAGGCTCATTTTAACAGGTTTCTGAAAATTGTTTCCACGTATCAGTCACAGCAAGCTTTCCTATCTAGATGACCTATGCAAAATTGGGCTTTAAGATACCCAGTCAGAAGCCATTTCATTGCTTGAGTCACACACCTTGATGTCCCATTGTAGTTTTGATTTACTTTTCAGACTTCCTCTCAGCTTTTCCCTCCTTGAAGTAAAACCCAGCTGGCTCAATCCGTCCTCCTTTTTCTGGAGCCATATGGTAACCCCCTCTGCATTTCCAGTACCTTCCTAAATTCCATATAATAATTCTCTGCAGACATGATCATTATTTGTTTGTGTTCTCTGCAAGAAAAACCTATAATTCTTTGCATCCTCTGCCCACATAAGGGCTTTGAGGGACTAACATGTACTTTGTTAGAGGAGATAATGATTTAGCAGTGTGGTTTTCAAAGTTGGTTGCCACCAGTGCTAATTAAAATAATAATAATGAAGCTAATGGGTTTCCCTCCTCCATTCCAGATGCGCTGGAGAAAAGGGATTTTCAAAAGGTTCCAGCTCCACCATTTCGGACACTATCCTCATTCTTTATACTGGTTTGGGACATGGAGAGGTACATATGGCAGAGCTAGATCATGGGATTTAAAGGGTCACAAGAGAATTGAAACTCAACTACCAGCAGTCCCCTGAATCTTGCAGTCTGTGCACAGTACCCTTCAAACTGTAAACAGGTTGTGTTGAAAGCAGGGCATAATTTGCTGGAATCTGCATTAATCCACAGGATGTACCTGGGGCTCCAGCCAAACCAATAATTTGCCTGCTGAAAGATAATCCAGAAAATTGCTGGTTTTGAGCTGACAGCTCAAGCTCTGATAATACAAAGCATACAATCTCTGAAGGCTGCTGGGCAGAGTTTTTACATATGGCTGAGTAAGTGAGAGGATGGCAGCTCACTTTCTTGTTTCTCTTGCTACTTAACCCCACCCTATACAGTCAACTGCTTTTACCTTTTAGCACAAACAGCACAGACCAGTCTTTGTTCTTAAAGCTTGGCTGAAACCTCAGGAAGTGGCAACAGAATGGCAGAAATATGAGCTTTAGGTCTTTTCTAGTGCCTGTGTAGGGCAGTAACTTGTTTCCTTGTATAGTTTGTTCTGGGGTTTTTGATGTCCTAGTGTCTACCCTCCCTATGACCTGATGCCAAAGAGATGCACAATGTTGAAACAGTGGTGTAACTTGAGCTCTCAGTACACACCTCAAGGGTGTTAGAACTATGCTGAAGTTTTCTAGGAATCTAGATACAAAATCAAATTCAGAACAAACTAACAAAAAAGAGGGATCAGTAAACAAGCTATAGGTAAGATCTTTGTATTGGACTAGTTTAATAGATTTTTAAACAGCTCTGGTATGCTCTATTAATTGACTTGCAATATGACTCTGGCGCTGTATTGAACAGTGCTGGAAAAATAGCCCTGGAACAGTGTGGCAGAACAGCTCCCTATGCTCAATGCTAATGAGATGGAAATATAGGTGTGTTCTTATGGGCCGATGATCAGAAGCAAACACAGGTGCTAGAGGCTGATAGCACCATACTAGCGCCTGCGTTTGCTACTGCCCCAGGATCACAGCCCCCAAACACATAAAACAAAGCACTTGTGGGCTCTAAATGCAGCTAGCATACAAATGCATGCAAAACAAGGCTGTTGTACAAGTAGCATGTAAATGCATGCTAAATGTATTCCTCCCCAATGATCAGCGCGCTGTGTGCTGCAAACCCTATGCCAGCTCCGAGCTGGCGTTAGGGTTTGCAGACCATTGGGGAGGAATGATGAGCTCTGTCCAGCATGCATTTGCATGCTAGCAAGCCCCCTATTCCCCCCAGTGCAGCAGCAGAATAAAGTTCTGGACTTTGCAAAAGGGGGCGGATGATACAGCTGATTTACGCACCAACAGAAACCTGGATCCTAGCATTTAAGTTAAGTACAGATCCCCGGTATTCAGTAATACTGCAGTAGTCTTTAATGAATGCCCCTAACCTGGCCACGTCTCCTTTTGAATTGAACAGTATAAGATTTGCACCTGGATCTTCATACAATAACACTTAGCAAGAAACATGTGCAATGTTTAATCAAAGCCAATTAACTGCAATAATAACTTACAACAAATTACTTTCTTATGCATTATTCTTTGTTATGTATCCTATACTGTTTACTGTAAGCCACACTGAACTGAAACGT
Organism: Microcaecilia unicolor; assembly: GCF_901765095.1. NCBI lineage: Eukaryota > Metazoa > Chordata > Amphibia > Gymnophiona > Siphonopidae > Microcaecilia > Microcaecilia unicolor. The sequence goes on along the minus strand of NC_044040.1, from coordinate 7,106,109 downwards.
GTTTGGGATAATGTGAGATATAAATGTCACAAATAAATACATCAAATTGGTTGTTAATATCCAATTATTTCTAGTTAAAGGCTCATTAATCACTTGTTGCACATACATCTTGGACATGCAACTACTTTGGATTCATGTTAATGCTGTATATTTAATGCATTTTTGGCAACAAAGGGATCATTCATAAATTACTGCTTGATTTGTCACAATCTGATTTAACAACGTGGTAGATTATACTATAGCCAAAGCACAGCAACCCATATACTCACAGTAGCAATGTAGCTGAAAGTAGAGAGACTAAAATGAGCCATTCAATGTACCCAGAGACAGTTTTCCAATTGCCCTCCAAGAAAAATTGCACACTGATTTCTTGTAAGGTAATTCCATCACCATTTTTGTCCCCTTAAAGTAAAGTATTGCTCATTATACATAAAATCCTCTCCAATACCCCATCTATTCACAGAAAAGCTGAAGATCCATTCATCCGTTTGAGCTCTGAGATTCACACAAGAGTTGCTTTTATCCCTTCCATCCGCATAGGAGCTAGGACTTGAAGAGATAAGCTATGCCTTGGCTAGAGTCAAGTCTTTGCAGAAAACTTAACATTCCAAAAGGGATGCAAGACCTGGTGTTCTCAATTAATTATTTGTTGCCACTGTAGTTGGTCAAGGCCTAGACATGTGGAAGGTAATACTGTTTATTTTGACAAGATAAGAATTCCTTTTCATGGCATTGTTTTGTTAGTTAAGCTGCTATTTATATTTTAAATATGGGGTTTTGTTTTATATTTGACATGGTTGGCTTAGATTTCTATATTACATATGTTCTCTGAATGTCAATGTGAATTCTCAAACTGGACATCGCTACAAAAAGATCATGTAGTATCCATTCTAGCTGTTTATTAACACTAAAATTTAAATGTTAAACAGCGAATGCTTCTGGGATAAAATATTTGGAAAAGGCACAAACACCCAGGCAGTTTGAGGGAGCTGTCAGGGCTTGTGCCGAGTTGCTTTTTACAAAATATTTACAAAGATAGAAAAGCTGCAGTTGGTAGACCTTGGTTATTCAAGAGGCTTGAGGGCTGCAAGCAGACCAGGTTTCCAAGATCCCCCCTATGAGAAAGCTCTGCATACAATGGACTAGTGGGCCTGCAAACCTTTCTCATGCATATTCATTAGGGGTATCCTGGAAACCTTGCCTGTTTGCAGGCCCTGGAGGGCTGAACGTGCACAAGCTTGTTCAACAAGTCTGGTTAGCCAGAATAACTGCTCTTTTGGGTTTATCTTGACTGTTTTTCAAGCACCTGTCCCTCTCTAAATAACCTTTTTGGAAGCTATCTGGGTGGGGGGGGGGGGGGGGTCTTGTCCCTCTCCCAAAGGTCCACAATGACATGTAATGAAACCAAACCCTGATCCCTCAGCCCATCTCCCAAGCATACTTTCTCCCCCTCTTCTACCAGTTTGTTTCCAGTAACACCCCACACCAACCAGTCTCAACCCCTACATGCTGCTCCCACCAATCAGCCTCCAGAATCCTCTCTGTCCCCCTATAGTTTGCTATACTCCCCTTCAACCACATATGTGAATTTGCTGCTTCTGCTGCCTTAAGAACAGCAGTTCTCCTTTCCGCTGGCCTCATCTTATGCTCTGAGACTTTGAGCCACATGACGGCCAAACTCCCACCCTGTTCACAAAATCACATTAGAACAGTGCAAACGTTGAAGCAATGCACGATTCATATACCCACAGCTGGGTTATTGCTAGAAGAAAACAGAATTGCAACCTCTAGTCCCTTTGGGGGGGGGGGGGGGGTTATTGAGGGGAGAAAGGTAAGAGTTGCACAGGGTTGGTTAGAGCTAATGCTAGTTCAGGCCTTACCATGAAGGATACTGCCTGAGGCCAGATTTAATGGTACATTAAAAAAAATTCCAGTCGACTCTCAGTCTCTCTCTCTCTGGGTTCAAACTGCAGGCAAGGAAGGAATGGAAGTTGGAACACTCTGGTGCACATATGTAAGACTTGCCTCTGATTTGCTGGCACTGTGTGCTGAGAGGCTGCCACATGCACACGCCAGTAGGTCAGATGACATCTGATGCTCATGCCTGTGTCAGAGCTGAGGTCTGCGCATCAGCCCAGGAACAGAGAAGATTAATATCAACATAGTAAGTGATGGCAGCTAAAGACCTGAATGGTCCATCCAGTCTGCCCAATAGCCACACTCACTATCCATTCATGATTAAATCAACAGTGAACACAATATTATATACTTGATTATGGTCTTTCTTTGGCGTTTCTGGGACATAGACCATAGAAGTCTGCCTGGCCCTATCCTTATGTTCCAACTGCTGGAGTTGTTGTTGAAGCCCACTCCAGCCTATTTGTCTTCTCATTTGCAGGACACAGACTGTAACAGTCTGTCCAGCACTGTCCTCATGTTCCAGCACTGACATTGCTGTCAAGACCTTTCCAGGCCATCCTGAGCTAGATTGCCATATATGAGACATAGACCATATAAGTCTGCCTGGTATTGTAGTAGCGTTTTAGAAATGTTAAATAGTAGTAGTAGTATTGGCCATAGTTCATCACAGCTGGACTCACCATCTAAGCGTCACACGACACATCCACACATTTAAGTTTAGGGTTTTTCTAATGTTCTAATTAGAGATCCTCTGTGTTAATCCCACACCTTTTTGAGGTCCATCACCATTTGTGTCTCTACCACCACCTTAACGGAAGACTTTCTGCATCTGTGCTGTTAAAGGGAGGAGGAGACAAAACTCAAAAGAACTTGGAACTCAGTAGGTGAGAGGCTGGTGCAGCTTACACTCCATGGGAACCCTGCAGGAACTACTTCTGTCTCCACAGGATTTAGATAAATTGCTATTTTAGAAGGTTCAAACAAGCAGGGTTGTTGTCAGAAATGTAGGGACAACTTTCAAAGCACGTGTGTAAAGTTTTAAGGTACTTTTTAATCACAGATTTTACATCAATTTTGAAAAGAAAAAAATTTGAATTGAAAACTGGCTGTTCCTCGCCCCAGGACCACCTCTATGATACGTGTGTAAATTGACCACAACAACAGAGCCAACAGGATTATGTAAGATGTTACTGATGACATCAAATACACAACCTGGACATGTTTCCCCTTGGCTATCTATCAGCCTCATTTATCAGGAGTGTTTTGAAACCATCACCTTATATACAGGGTTTTGAGGTTCAGGGTTTACCTTTTGCAAGTGGGCTTTCCCTCACCTTGACATTCTAAACCTATTTGTTTTTATTATGCTGATGTAAACCTGAATGTATATTTACTGCTTTATATATAAATGGTGCTATTTATTTACTGTAGACTTGATCCTGGTTTACTGTTTTACTTTTGTACAACTCCACACTTCTCCATTGGGTTACAACTAAATACAGGTTAGCTTTCCATGTAGTCACAATTTGTCACATATTTAGATTACTACATGTGTCTAATATTCTTTAATAAAATGATCATTTGATTTCATTGTAAGCTATGTTTTATTTTGCAACTAATATTGGGATTTTTTTTGTGACTCCTTGTCCATTTACACTTGTTTTGTTTCAACAATTTTTATTAAAGGAACCAACTGTTTGATAATCCAACAGTAATATACACAACACATGTATATCCGGTACCCCCGATATATCACAAAGACCAAAGCATGTGACACTCCCACATATAACCAGAAATGTTACTATAATGTATTCCATTACCATGTAATCCAAAATCCTTCTTTAACATCAAATGTCTACTCTTTTCTCTATTCCACTATCCATGATGTATTGTAAGCCACATTGAGTCTGCAAAGAGATGGGATAATGTGGGCTACAAATGCAACAAATAAAATAAAATACCCCATCCTAAGTCCCCCTCCCAAAACTGCTTGACGTTTCCAGCTTTGCCAGCCAAAAAGAGAAAACAGATTCAACACTACTAATTTGCCATTGCACAACCCCCCCACCCAAATATACCCCATGAAATAACCAACACTACCCAACTTTATCAACCTCTGCATTATCCAAAGACAATATAAACTGCCCAACCTCCCCTCCAATTACACTTGTTTTGTACACAAAATGTATATATGTGCTTGAATCATCACTTAATTTTTTTAAAATCTTTTATTGTTTATCCTTATGAGAATGTATTTTTAATTTTTTTACTAGTTTTTGTGACTTTTAGAATCCTGAGGTAGGCCCTAGTGCCGAAACACAGTGCTGTGTCAAGTCCAACTTTAATTCAGAATAGTGTATTATTTTTAATCTCAGCTCCTAGGTTTTCTGGAAGAGTCTTGTGGATCATACTACTCCCTTCTTATTTGCTTCATCTGTAGGATTGCTTCATCCATAGTAGATCCTATTTCCCCACCTTGGTGGTCAATCCCTGTCAAAATTATCTTCAACAGGGGTAGCACGCAAACACTAGTTTAGTTCTGGAATTAGCTCTTGCAAGCTCATGAAGGTCAGTAGGACAGCAAAGTATGGGGCTCATTTCAAAGTATTTAGACTTACAAAGTTTCAAAGGTGACCCTGTAACTTTGTAAGACTAAGTGCTCTGAAAAATGTACCTCCTGGCGTAGCTCAGAAGCAAGAGTTCTTTTTCAGAACTGAACTATTTGCTTATGCGTTATCCCTGACAAAAATCATTTTGAAATGTGACCAGGTCAGGTCTTTGATTTCATCAATATACATAAGCCTGTTAGATCCGCTCTTGTTGTGCGTTGGTGGCTTATCTAATGTGGATCTCTGCCTCTTCCTTTTGTCAATTATAATGTTTGCATATTGGTCAGTTTTAAAAAGCTCCACTGCTGTACATAAAAACCTGCGTTATACAAGGAAATGCCTTTGAAAATGTTTCTCTCATTGGAAGAAAAGTTCTCTCTGTGCAAACATGGTATAAAGAGGTGGTTTGCATGAATTAGTTATAGAATTTGTTTAGAGTAATATGATGAGATCAACCTGCCCATTTCAAGAGTTTAATTTGCAACTGATCTACACAGGAGATAGAGACTGAGGGGTCCTTTTATTAAGGTGCACTGAAAAATGGCAAGCGGTAGTGTAGACGCGTGTTTTGGGGGCGCGCAGAATTATTTTTCAGCGCACCTACAAAAAAATGCCCTTTTAAATTCTTGCCAAAATTGGACGTGCGGCAAAATGAAAATTGCCACACATCCATTTTGGGTCGGAGACCTTACTGCAAGCCATTGACCTAGCGCTAAGGTCTCACATGGTAACCGAGCAGTAATGGTCTACGTGTGTAGCTGCTGCGCATCAGAACATAAAAAATATATTTTTTTCAGATGTGTGCCAAAATTGAAATTACCACAAGGGTCACGTGGTAACTGGGCGGTAACTCCAATTTGGCATGCGTTGGGCGCACATAGGAGTCTACGCGGCTTAGTAAAAGGGCTCCTAAGTTAATAAGAGAAAAGCAGGTATTCAAGCATTTCGTAAGTCAACAGTGGATATGAGTCAGAAGCACTTGCAAAATAAACACACATAACTATTATCAGCAATTCTAAGGAACAGATTATTACACAGTAAAACTGGGAGGCACACGTTCTTGATATAAGCTGTAAAATGTTCACAGTAGAAAACTATGTCTTGTAGGTAACCAGAGATGAATGTGCTGAGTCAAGGCACAAAACCCTGCACAAGTCCTTGCAAAAGCTGCCATGATTCATTCAGTTGACTGTGAGCAACAAAATTCAAGAGACCTCTTCGATTCCATTCTAACACGTAATTGCTCTCTTAAATAGAGCACGGGTTCTTAATATGAAAATGCAAATCTTTTATGTTCCGCACCTGCAACGTCGAGGGAGCTTCCTTCCCTTATGTCAAGCAGTGTCATGCACGGGGAGGCACCAACACTGATGTCTCTTGAGGCATAGGGGTCAGAGACTGCTGTAGAGGGGTGTTTGGACCTCACCATCAGAATGACCGAGTGCTGTGGCTAGTGCAAGCACTCTTGCTGGGAGCTGTAACAATCCTGCTAACTCCTATCTCAGCATGGTCCAAAACCAGTCAGTCATCGAGGACAGGCATTGGTGTGACTGGGACTGGGGCTGTTGCTGGTGTAGAGACAGCTTGCTGAGTTGTCGGTGCCATATCAGAAGTAGGGTCCCAGCTGTATGGGTGCTGCAGAGCCAGTAATCTCGGTGCTAACGTTTCTTGGATGATGACAATGGCCCAGAGCTGGCATAATGCATCAAAGGAGACTGATGCTAATGCTTCTTGGCCTTCACCCAACATTTGGCATCAGTGGCCCTCAGTGCTGATAAGGACAAATCAAATCCACTCGTCCTAGGTGTCGGGTCCAATGTAGATCGGGCCCAGGGCTTGCTACCCGTGCCAGATGTCAAAAGATGTTGAGGGTGGTGGAGACCTCCTCAATGCTGGTGCATCCCCAGATGAAGCCTTGGCAGTCATCAGGGTCAATTCTTTCATAAGTACATAAGTATTGCCATACTGGGACAGGCCAAAGGTCCATCAAACCCAGCATCCTGTTTCCAACAGTGGCCAATCCAGGTCACAAATACCCGTCAAGAACCAAAAAAAAAAAAAAAAGTACAAAACATTTTATGCTGCTTATCCCAGAAATATTTTCCCCAAGTCCAATTTAATAATGGTCTATGGACTTTTCCTTTAGGAAGCCGTCCAAACCTTTTTTAAACTCTGCTAAGATAACCGTCTTTACCACATTTTCTGGCAATGAATTCCAAAGCTGAATTACACGGTGAGTAAAGAAAGATTTCCTCCGATTTGTTTTAAATTTACTACTTTGTAGCTTCATTGCATCCCCCCCCCCCCCCCCCCCCGTCATAGTATTTTTGGAAAGCGTAAACAGATGCTTCACGTCCACCTGTTCCACTCCACTCATTATTTTATAGACCTCTATCATATCTCCCCCTCAGTCGCCTTTTCGCCAAGCTGAAGAGCCCTAGCCGCATTAGCCATTCCTCATAGGGAAGTCGTCCCATCCCCTTTATCATTTTCGTTGCCCTTCTCTGCACCTTTTCTAATAGTGGCTGCAGATGTCAATGAGCTGGAGTATCTAAAAAGTTGTGTATGCTTCAAAAAATTAGGTTGGAGTGGTGCCATTTTTTCTAATTTTTGATTATTTCTAGGATAAGCAGCATAAAATGTATTGTACTAATTTGGGATCTTGCCAGGTACTTGTAACCTGGAATAGCCACTGATGGAAACAGAATGCTGGGCTTGATGGGCCAACTACTTTAGGTGTATCTCTTGAAACCATTGGGGGTCTTCTGTGGTCTATCAAAAAGCACTGTGGCCAAATCAAAAAGCTCAATGATGAGGCCAAAAAGAGGCTTACCTCAAATTGAGCTTGGTGATCCGGTCTGAGAAGACCTCTGGAGCCGTGAAAAATAAAGAAAACGTAAAAGTATCGAAAACTCTAATAAAATAAAAGGGAGGAAAGAAACTACGGCTTTAGTGGTAAAATGTTTCAAAGTTATGCTGCCTAACAAGAGAAAATTAAAGACAAACATCCATTTCTATTTCATTCCTTTTGCTAATGGAAAAGTGAAGTAATAATTGATTTCCATTATTCAATGTTCTACATGATTTGGGGAATGAACAATTGACACATATAGGGTGAAGCTAAGCTATGAATGATCCTAAACACTAAAATGCATGAATTGAAGATAAATAAGCCTCTATCAGTAACCAGAAGAGTTGCCCAATCACATTTCCGGATGCCACATATTAGTCTAGTCACAGCTTCTATAGTGTTCGCAGTCACTTTTTAAAATTTCGATATGTTATGATAGTCCAGTTGTGGCAGGATAAGTGATCAAATGAAGCTTTTAAATCAATCAAATAAAAAGTTGGGAGTTTATATAAATAAAGCACAATTTGAAAAGTGCTCCCAAAAATACGAGTAAAAAGATGTGCTAAACTTGGTGCATCTTTTCACAATAGAAAGTTCCTAACTTTACCGCTTTTTAGTGGTTAGAGGTGGAAGTTCTCACACCTTTGGCCAGTGAATTAAGCAAAAAACCCCAGAATGTTCTGTGGTCCAACCTGGGACCCCCAAGTCAGAAGGACTCTGCCTGGGATTCCACCTCCCTATAAATCACTTGAAAGAGTTCTGCAGAAGCCACTGAACCTGCAAAATTTTGAAACGTCTGGCATTGAAGCAGGACGTGCCACATATTTTAAGCATATGGCGCTTGAAGGGTTAGGGTAGAGGAGGTTCCAGAAGAGTTTCTAGCTCATGTACCCCAATGCTTAGCCAGAGATAGAATAAATTTAACTAATATTTCTGGGGCTAGTGTTAGTCTATGGTGTTGTGTCAGCATGGCCCCTAAACCTGGTGTTACTAGATTGTGAAGTTATTAATCTGAAGCAGGTGTTCTCCAAGGACACAGATGTGTGACGTCACCAACAGAGCCCTGGCAAAAGTGCTGTCCAGCATTCAGAAGATTCTTGAAGCTTTTGGCAGTCTTGATCGCATATGCGTGCATGCCTTCCCACCTATCTGACCCATGCAGGACCTGTAGTTGGATGAAAAGCATAGAGAATTCAACTCCTAGGGGAAGTGGGAAAGATGTGGTAAAATGCGTCCTGCTGTCTTCAGAGAATATCTGCTACAGGTAAGTAACTTTGCTTTCTTCAAGGACAAGCAGGACCACTATTACCACAGCTGTGAATCCCTAGCTACCAGGATGACCAAAAACAATCAGGCCTTGTAATAGGACAACCAGAACCAATAGCTGTAACAATATATTCCTGTTGTGAAGTTGCAGCCTGGAACAGAAATCAATGGGCCTAGAAGGGTGTGGAGTTGGATTATATACCCCAAACAAAATTCTAGTGGTTAGAGCACCAGTCTTGACATCCAGAGGTGGCCAGTTGAAATCTCACTGCTGCTCCTAGTGATCTTGGGCAAGTCACTTAACCCTCCATCATCTCAGGTACAAAATTAGATTGTGAGCCCTCCAGGGACAGAGAAACACCAAGGGAACCTGAATGTAACTCACCCTGAGCTACTACTGAAAAGGTGTGAGTAAAATCCAAATAAACAAACAAACAAACCAGCTGTTGTGTCAGGCATTCCGCTCCAGACAATAGTGTGATGTGAACGTGTGAACTGAAGATCGCACTGGCACCTCCGTGGAGATTTGCAAAGCTACAATCATTCTCTTAATTCAGTATAGTGATAGAATTCCTTTTGAATATTCTGTCCATATTTTCCCAGTCTCTCAAGGGAATCTGATGATCCACATTCCTTTGCCATTTATTTTGGAGTGTTAATTTTAACTCTATCAAGCAAGAGAGCATTAAAAAAAAAATCAAAGGTTTAACATGTACTAATCACCACAGAACTAGGTTTCTGAAGAAAATTAAATCTCAAACAAGTATATTTGTTCAAGTGGCACACAAAAGAACATTTGCTCATTCATTCAAATGTATTAATCTCCCTCAAAATGTCAGGATATATAGAATATATTAGAAAAAAAAAGTAGAACAATTACATCATGATTATATACATCACTTATCTCAAAACTTAAAATCGTGTTTATCATATATTCATCTAGGGCAGAGAAAGTTTTAGAAGGTTGGCTTTTTTTTATGTTGGTTAATTGGAAGGACATTCCAGCTACAATACTAGAAACTTTATGTAATTCTTGAATTCTTTTCTTTTTATAGGCAGAGAATTACCTAGGAGTGGTTATCAGAACAGTGCACAATGTATTTTGGGTGGAACCAGAAAAATGCAAGTTCCATTAAGAATCTCTGACTGGCTTGAATATAAATGTGAACTGACTTACACTATTTAGTTGCTAAGGTGTGTCGATATAAATCAGAGCATGCAGGTTAGGCCTCATTCCTTGAAATATTCCAGCACAGAAACAGGTTAGACTATACTTCTCCATTATTACTGTAAGTTGGCAAAATATTTAAAATAAAGAAAATAGGAAAAATGGAAACATTGAATTCAGACATGTACGTATTGCTAAAAATTATGCTTGAGGAAGTCAAACTGGTCAATCAGATTAGTTAGTGTACCTTCTTCCAGCATGTATCTTTTTTGTGTATAACGATGACTGTAGTTTTCATTCACTGAAATGTGAACAGATTATGAGTGAGCTAGACAACATGACTGATTAGGCACACAAGTGGGTGACATCACCATGATGGAACAGCTCTGGGGAAATCACTTAACCCTCCGTTGCCCCAGGTACAACAGTAGTACAGTATTACTTTTGATTGTGAGCCCACTAGGGACAGACCCAATACCTGCAGAATGAAACTAAACGGCGTAGGCCTAAGCGGTATATAAATATCTTTTTCTACCACGTAGGTACTCTCTCTTTTTAGCATGTACCGATTGCAATTATTCTGGAAGACTCAATCATGATGAAATAATCTCAATGCTCTAGTGTACAGTCTTTCACTTGCGAAGGCCCTAAAGCACAATGTCTTAAATTGGATCCCATATTCTACTGAATGCCGGTTTAAAAGCCAAAATGGTAATCACAGTGACATCTTGATTTTCATTTCAGCAAACAGTCTGTAGCAGTTTACATCAGCTACAACTGACCTATCTGCTTTCCAGATAGTGCATAACAGACATTTAGACAATTTGTGAAGCAACTTCATGAAGACTCGTTGGTCTGAAGCCATGCCGAACAGCAAGACTTTATACTGATAATGAAGAGGCCCACAGTGGAAGTGCAGGAACTTTCAGTGTGCAGGGAAACAGGTATGTGTGAGTGTATGCCTCTGTCAGATCTAGAAAGCAAAGCCAGTTGTCGAGTTCTATCATGGTAAGAAGTGTTCTCAGGGAAACCATATAAATTTTTTTTGAGTAAATTGGTTGTACTCCCCACGTCTTTTTTCTGGAATAGAACCCTTGACCCACCGCCGGCGGAGGAACTGGTTCTATTGAATTCTGCTGGAGGAGGGCAGAGAGTTCCTCTTGAAGTACTATCACCTGGAAGGAGCTGAAATGAAACTCTCTTGGTGGATGGTCAGGAGGTCTTTTTTTCCCCCATCGCAGCGCACAACCATGCTGTATGGTAAGTAGCACCCAACGGTCAGAGGTTATGAGCGGTCACCGCTGTTGAAAGAGGATAAGTGAACCACTTTAACTTTTATACTAAGTGGTATATAAAGTTAATAAATCCAATCCACTCCTCCTCTACTTCAAAGGACTATGCCCCAACACTCACTTCTGCGGCAGTAGCATGGATAAAAATCTCAAGACTCCTTCTCAGTCAAAACAACCACCAGTTTTTGACTCGTCCCTAGAGAGCATTGCCACTGTCCAGTTGTCTGTGCCAAGCAACCTACTGGTAGGAGAAAGACTTGTCCTCTTTCAACAGAGGTGGCCACTCATAACCGCCAATCGTTGGGTGCTACATACTGTTCAGCACTTTTATGCTCTGCGTTGGGAAAAAAAAAGAATTCCCCATCATCCACCAAGACAGGTCTAATTTCAACTCCCTCCAGATGATAGTACTTTGAGAGGCGTTCTCTGCCATCCTCCAGCACAATGCAATAAAACCAGTTCCTCTGCTAGAGGACATCGGTAACTGTAAAAGTTCCTCCCCACATGTGCTGGAGATAGCCACTGGAGCAGATGGTATGTATGCCAAGGCCCTTCAAAGGCTACATCTCTATCATAGTAACATAGTAAATAACGGCAGATAAAGACCTGAATGGTCCATCCAGTCTGCCCAACAAGATAAACTCATTTTACATGGTATGTAATACTCTATAAGTATATCCGAGTTTGATTTGTCATTGCCTTTCTCAGGGCACAGACGGTAGAAGTCCACCCTGCACCGGTTTTATTCTCCAAATACCGGTGTCACCACCCAATGTCCGCTAAGATTCCATAGATCCATTCCTTCTAAACAGGATTTCTTTGTGTTTATCCCACACACGTTTGAATTCCATTACCGTCAGTTGCTGAACAGCCATCTGAACTGATATCAGTGAAGTTGGTGCTGACACAAGGAACATATTCAGATGGCAGATCTTGTTGATACTCTCTGCAGGGTGATTTGGAGGTGGCTTGGTGGCTGCCACAGTCTTCCTGCTCCTGGTGGTTCATTCCAACGAGGACCAATACCGCTTCACTTTTGATACTCGACATTGGAATCCCTCAATATAAATGATGAAGTGCGAAAATCCTTTGCCCTTTTTTTGACAGAAGTTCTATAACAGTCAGTCCCAATGGTCTCTACTGATGCTTAACGTTTAGGGGGACTAATGCATCTCCAATGTATATGCATAACCAGTATCCAACGCAACTCCTACATTAGATCCCTTCCATGTTAATGTCTCCAACACCAATTCACCTGAGATAGACTTGTTTTGACTGATGAGTGCTTCTTTTTGTTCCTGTCAGCCAGGACAATTCTCTAGATGTCATCACCTGCCACTTGACACAGCTGGAGATCTTGTATTTGCCCATGGTATGCCAAGCACCACTTATCAGAATTGGTGATAGATATGGTCCTGCTGAACTACCCATAGTTCTCAAAACTGCTGGGGCTCTTCTGCTTTTTGGCCATCATGATAAAAATAGCTTATGCAAAATTAAATCAGTTCAGTGTTCAAAAATTCCTACCGATGTTTGTACAGGTCACATTCTTGGGCTTGTAAAAATGCAAGAAAACTTTTAAATGACCAAAATGAATAAAAGGAGTAATTTAAGAAAAAAGAATGAAGATAGACAACCCATTGAACTTTGTAGTGTTTGCAAAGAGCTTGGAACCTGGTACAATAAGTGTATCAATCAGAAAACATCACCTATCTTTGAGGACTTAATTTTGTTTTTGGAGTATGAGAAATTTGTATTACTAAACATGTTCGTCAAGTGCATACACCTTTCTACTGCTCCTATTAGGGTCTGGGACGATGTTAAAGACAGCTGTCTTTTGAAACCAGACTGCTCTGGCATATGACAAACATCAAAATTGTGTTTCACAAAGAAAGAGAACAAAACTCAACTTGTCAAGTGGAGAGAGATTGCTAGGACAGCACTGTAATGTAACCTGGTTTGCAATTTGTGAAGAGGCACTGCTCATCAGCTCATTATACTGCCACAGAGCGTAATACAAAGACTCAATATATATACTCTTAAGCTAGTCAACAAACATCTCTACCAGAATAACTAAGTTCCATCTTTATGTGATGACTGAATGGGATCTAATGCCAAGTATATCTGTATTCAGTAAGACACAACAGTACCAGAGTCATTAGGGCTATGTGAAGGGGGAAGGCATGCTGCCATGTGTTATTGTATGAGGTGTGCTTATGGTCATATTAAGATTGAAAGCAGTGAAACAAGAATGGACTATTACAACACTTTATTGCAGCATTGACAAAAGTTGGATTTTTGAAGCTGGTGAGAATCGTGCAGCATTTCTGGGTGAAATGTTACAACTTTACATGTGTTGTTCTACATGCAGAAAGAAAAAAAAAATGGTGGTAAAAATTAAAAATAATCTGAAAATAAAGGTGAATCATGTAGTAGCATCCAGATGTTCTCTTCCAAATTAAGCAGACTACATTTACATGAAAGTAAAGAAAGCCACAACTAACTTAATAACAGACTGTCAAACTGAAGAAGAAATCCAACAGACCTCTTCATTTCTACATAGAAAAAGGGGATACAAATAAAACTATGTTTTCATACGGTCATGAAACTCAACAAAACCCTCTAATGATCTTCTTGTTCTCCTATTACGGCTCCCTTGACATGCTGTCACATTTTGGTTTTCAAGAATCCTTTTAATAGTCTCAGATGCATCTTTTTTTTGGTTGGCATCAGGCAAGAACTCTGGACGAACACTCAACTGCATACTCAAAACGACTCTTGGGCCTTTGTTCGGTAAAATGCGCTCCTTTTGTTTTTCTTTTAAGAGAAACATCCTGAGAGAGCAGCGCCTTCTTGGGCAGCACATCTGGTGTCTGCTGACCTCTCCTTTCCATGTTCGTTGTTCTGCCATGCTCCAGTTTGCTGTAAGATTCTGCTGCTTGTAATCAACTCCATGCTCCCCTGCTGTCATTCTGGAGCCCTGATTTCAGTTTGTTTTTTGTGCCACATACAGTTATGTCCTGTACCTTTGAATCAAGTTTAACTCTTGAAAGCTTAAGTTGACTGCTTCCATACCACGCCATCTAAACATTTTCAACAGAAATGCAATTTGCCTTCTTACTTAAAAAAATTGCTTTCTATATTTAAACTTAACTGCTTACTAATAAAGTTAACCATCTCATTACTTTACTTCCATTCTCAAAAGATGATTAACCCTCACAAGTTTCTTGCTTTGGTGTGTGTGGTGGTTTTGTCAAGGCTGGTAGCTTCTTCGTATTCAGTTGAGAGCTGAGGCTGGTATCTTTGCCCCAGGTGAACCCTAGCCCATCCCAGGGCTCTGTTCCGAGCTCTCTCTGCTGACTGACATGCTGAGGTGTGTCCACTGCTCTCATCTCAACTCCTGGAGGGTTCCACTATTCCACTATCCACAACGTCAGAGATACATGGCCCAATGAAAATGACATTTGCCACTGGATCAGCGTCTCCTGAGGAGCAAAAGGATGAGAATTAACTTGGGGCTGTATTTGGAATCACAATATTGAGGCCAAATTGACATAACCCAGCTAAAAATTAAAAATAATTTTCATCTTCGGAAGGAATAAGTCACTTAAGGCCCTGTTTACTAACCTGCGCTTTAGGAAGGCTGACGACAGAGACACCCATTATATTCCTATGGGGGTGTCTAGCGTAAGCGCGCACTAAAAAGTTTGCATGTCTACAGCACGGCTTAGTAAACAGGGCCCTTAAATTCCTTCTCATCACAGCACTTTTAGGAGGCTGTTTTAGATGTCTTGTGCAGCATTTACACATGTAGGTAGCACATACTCATGTAAATGCCAGTTGTACAGTACTGTTATTTACATGTGTAATTGTGGCAGGATGCACAGTTTCAAAGGTGGCATGATTTGGGAAATTAAACATGCATTACTGATCTTTCCTTTTTAGGTATACGTTTAAAAATGTCCCTTCAATTGGTGCACTTCCTCTGCAATGCACATAAATGATAGTAAAATTCTCACTTCAACCAGGGCTTTAGAAGAGCTGATTGCTGGGGCACTTATGCTTACTCCTCTGGTGACTTAAAGGACGTTTAAAATGTAAAAATTTGTCTTTAGGAGCTTGGCTCTAATCTACTCGGGGGATTCTGCACAAAAAAAAAATATTCTGTACAGGAATGTTGTAAATTCTGTGCATGGGTTTTGTAAATTCTGCATTTTAATTTATAATTTTTTGGATTCGAACTCCTCCATCATAAAAGCTTGGGTTCTCCCTGCTCCAGGTCTGACACCTCTCCCCAACCTGGGAAGTCTCATTCTCGACTTGATCTTGTTCCTCCCAGAGGTTCAACTCAATTTTCTCTGATCTGTCTCCAGGGTAGAAATCCCCCAGCTTTTTCCTCTCTACACATATCCCATGAAGACACTCACTTCCTTCTCCATCCCTCTCAGCGTACACATCCCCACAGTTCTCCCTAGTTCACATTCTCTGAAACCTCTTTCCTCATCTGTAATTCCTTCTCGCTTCCCTCCTCTCCAACACATATACCCATACCACTTTCTCAAACCTCACCTGGCACACATTCTCATAATTCCTTCACATTCCCAAACACTGACCCCAGCACAGCTGTCTCTCAGACCCTCATTTCTTTTTTTACAACACCCCTCCCTGCACAACCACCCTACAGATCTCCCTCAATCCTTCATGCACTCACTCCAAACCCCATAGCTTTTTCTCCTGAATCCTGCTGTAGCACTCCCTCAAGCTCTGTCATCCACCAAGCACCTACTCCAAGTTTTGCCTCTACCCCCAGACACATGACCTCTGCTCTACAGCCCCCCTCCCTTAACTTTGGCGTTCCTCCCACTTTCTACACCACCCAGACACAATCCCCCTCCTTTCTATAACACATACCCTTCCTGCTTGCCCTCTTCCCCTCAGCCACAACCCAGCCCCCCACCCAATGTACACACCCCTCTAAGCTCTCCTCCCCAACACCCCCTCCAAGCATAGCCTCTCTTTCCCTACCCAGCACAGACCCCCCTCCCATGGGATCAATCCTGCAGGACAAACTGCTAATATTTGCATTAATTTAGTTTAATCTTGGAATTTAAGCTATAAACGCCCCGGTGATGAGGGAAGGGAAAGGGAAATGGAACTTGATATACCGCCTTTCTGAAGTTTTTTGCAACTACATTCAAAGCGGTTTACGTAGTATATATGGGTACTTATTTTGTACCAGGGGCAATGGAGGGTTAAGTGACTTGCCCAGAGTCACAAGGAGCTGCAGTGGGAATTGAACTCAGTTCCCCAGGATCAAAGTCCACTGCACTAACCATTAGGCTTCTCCTCCAGAGAAAAAGTGGCTGCATATCAGCTTGTGTCTTCTTCCTCTACCACATGGGGCAAGTGCAGTATTTGAACCATGCAGGACACCCGACAGCCCCCTGGTTCAAATGCTGCAGTTGGCCCCCCTAGTGGTGACAGAGGAAGATGCAGGCTGACATGCAGCCACTTCCCTCCAGAGTCCAACCCTATAGAGGGGGAAAAAAGCCTGTAAGGAGACAAGGCAAATATTAGAAACCATCTCATCGTGGGGAATGCTGTGCAAAATTCTGCGATGCATAGTGGCGTAAAATGCCCTCAGAAGTATTAACTGTCTGCTATTATACATGTAACTTTCTAGAAAATGGCTCCCATATGTGAAAGTACTAGCAGTTGCCCACATGTGTTAAGTTGTTAAAAATGAGCCCTTAAATGTATAAATACCAGCACAGAGTAAATGTTGGTCTGCTTGTAAACAAGTATTTTACTAAAATGATTGGTCTTGCTGCTCATTTAAGGGAAAACAAACCCCATGTATTTGCCATAGTCCCCTTACGTATTTTACAAAAGGTTCCACATTCAGCACCATTTATGTAAAATAGGTTGGAAACTATGAATGATAACTTGGATGTGCCATTTCTCACCTAGATAACCTATGAAAGAAGGGGCCTTAAAAAGTTTATTTACTTTGCTTTGAATAAAGTGAAGACACTTATCTGTAGCAGGTATTCTCAGAGGACAGTAGGCCTTATAATTTCTCAACTAGGGTAATATGATCCTGTGTTTCCCGGTTTGACGCTTTTAATAAGCTTTAAAAGAGCTTTTGTGGAGCTTGAGTCACGCTCCACTGCGCATGTGTGAGTGCCATCCTGCCTGCTGCAACAGCGCGGTTACCGCAGTTAAATACTACAGCATAAAAAGAAAAAAATAGGAGACAACTTCAAGAGGAGGTGGGAGGGTTTGTAAGAATATGAGGCCTGTTGTCCTTGGAGAACAACTGCTACAGGTATCTTTGCTTTCTCCGAGGACAAGCAGGCCATAATTCTCACAATTGGGGTATCCCTAGCATCCAGGCTCACCGAAAACAACAAAACATTGGTCAACTGGGCCTTGCAACAGTGAGGACAGTACTCAATATTAACCTGAAACTATATACAAACTGAGTGAGTACAGCCTGGAACAGAATAAAATAGTCCTGGGGGGGGGGGGGGGGGGGGGGGGGAGTTGGATCCTAGACCCCAAACAGATTCTGCAAAACCGTCTGTCCGAACAGACTGTTGCGTCGGGTATCCTGCTCAAGGCAGTAATGAGATGTGAACGTGTGGACTGAAGATCACGTCAGTCTTGCAAATTTCTTCAATGGAGGCTGACTGCAAGTGGGCAATTGACGCAGCCATGGCTCTGACATTGTGAACCTTAACATGACCCTCCAGGGTCAGCCTAGCCATAAGTGAAAGAAATGCAATTTGCCAGCCAATTAGAGATTGTACGTTTCCCCGATGGCGACCCCCATCCTGTTGGGATCAAAAGAAACAAAAGCTGTGTGGACTTGTCTTTAGGGCCTAGTCCGCTCCGTGTGATAGGCCAATGCTTGCTTGCAGTCCAAGATATGCAAGGCGCTCTCGCCAGGATGGGCATGAGGTCAGAGAAAGAAAGTTGACAAGACAATAGAGTGGTTCAGATGGAACTTGACACCACCTTCGACAGGAACTTAAGGTGCATGCGGGGGACTACTCTGTTGTGCTGAAACATTGTAAGTAGTGTACTATGCCATACTTTGTATTATTTGAATATTTTTACTGCTGTAATTGCCTATTGCTAATGTTTGATCTATTCTTACTGTACACCGCCTTGAGTGAATTCCTTCAAAGAGGCGGTAAATAAATCAATAAATAAATAAATAAATAAATAAATAAAAAGGTGCATCCACTACTAAGGACTGAAGCTCACTGACTATATGAGCTGAGGTAACAGCCACCAAGAAGACAACCTTCCAGATCAAGTACTTCAGATGGCAGGAATCCAGTGGTTCAAAAGGAGCTTTCATCAGCTGGGTGAGAACGACATTGAGGTCCCATGACACCGGCAAAGGTTTGACAAGGGGCTTTGACAAAAGCAAACCTCTCATGAAGCAAACAACTAGAGGCTGTCTAGAAATAGGCTTACCCATTACATGCTGATAAGCATTAATCGCACTGAGGTGAACTCTTACGGAGTTGGTCTTGAGACCAGACTTGGATAGGTGTAGAACGTATTCAAGCAGTGTCTGTGTAGGTCAAGAAAGGGGATCTAGGGCCTTGCCCTCATACCGGACAGCAAACCTCCTTCACTTAAAAGAGTAACACCTCTTAGTGGAATCTTTCCTGGAAGCCAGCAAGACCTGGGAGACACCTTCTGACAGACCCAAGGAAACAAATTCTAGGCTCTCAACATCCAGGCTGTGAGGGCCAGAGACTGAAGGCTGGGATGCAGAAGAGATCACTTGATCAGCGCGATGAGGGTCGGAAAACACTCCAATCTCCACTGGAGGATAACTCCAGAAAAAGAGGGAACTAGACTTGCAGAGGCCAGTAAGGCGCGATCAGAATCATGGTCCCGCGGTTTTGCTTGAGTTTCAGCAAAGTATTCCCCATGAGAGAAATGAGAGGGTAAGATCTGTCCCCCAATGAGGTAGGAAAGCATCCAACACTAGTCTGTCATGGGCCTGGAGCCTGGAACAGAACTAAGGGACTTTGTGATTCATGTGAGTGGCAAAGAGATCCACAGCGGGGGTGCCACAGAGGGGGTGCCCCATTTATTTGTTGCATTTGTATCCCACATGCTCAGAAGATCTCTTGGGCAAGGCCCATATTGAGAGACCACTCGTGCGGTTGCATAACCTTGCTAAGTCTGTTGGCCAGGCTGTTTTTGCCCGCCAGATAAATGGCTCGAAGAAACATGCCATGCCGGTGAGCCCATCATCATATCCGGACAGCCTCCTGACGGAGAGGGCTTGATCTGGTGTTCCCCTGCTTGTTGGTGAACCCGATTGTCCATTTGAATGAGTACAATTTGAGAAGACAGCCAATCTCTGAAAGCCTTTACAGCGTTCCAGATTGCCCGAAGCTCCAGGAGATTGATCTGGAGATCAGTTTCCTGGGCGGACCACACACTTTGAGTGTGAAGTCTATCTACAAGAGCTCCACAACCCAGGAGAGGTGCATCTGTCGTCAGCCCTTTTTGCAGCTGAGGGATTTGGAATAGAAGTCCCAGAGTCAAACTGGATCGAATAGTCCACCACAAGAGAGAGCAAGTAAGCTCCGGGGACACTCTGATCACATCTTGACATCTTCCAGCCCTCCCATGGTTTGGCACCACTGAGAGGTCATGGTCCATTGGGCAGATCTTATATGAAGGCATGTCATGGGTGTCACAAACTGGACATCATGTGGTCCAATAACCTCAATATCTGTCAAGCCGTGACCTGCTGAGAGGCTTGAACCTAAGAAGCCACTGCAACTAGCCTGGAAGGCTCAAATCTTCTGTGTATCGAGCAGGGCTCCAATGAATTCCAATTGCTGGGCAGGGTGAAGATGGGACTTGGGGTACATTAAAACAAACCCTAGTAGCTTGAGCATCCAAATAATCTTCTGCATGGACTCCTGAGCAGCTTCCTCTGACGTGCTCTTCAGCAGCCAATCATCAAGAAAAGGGAACACATGGACTCCCAGTCTGTGTATCGACTCTGAACTACTGCTAGACATTTGGTAAATACCCTGGGAGCTGACACAAAGCCAAAGGGCAGCATGCAGTATTGGAAGTGATGTGCTCCCAGCTGAAATTGTAGATACTTCCGGTGGGCTGGAAGTATAGGGATGTAAGTATAGCCAATCATTTTCCTGAATCATGGGGAGAAGGGTGCCTAGGGAAACCATCCCAAACTTTTCACTGATCAGGAAATTGTTCAGGGCCCTTAGGTCTAGGATGGGATGCATCCCTCCTGTCTTCTTCTGCCTGGAATAGAATTCTCGTCCTTCTTCCCCTGGTGGAATGGGCTCAACCACATGGGCCTTTAGAAGGGCGGAAAGTTCCTCTGCTAGTGTGCAGCAGCAGATAAGAAAGCAAATAGAATGTTTGGTATTATTAGGAAAGGAACGGAAAACAAAAATGAGGATATTGTAATGCCTTTGTATCGCTCCATGGTGCGACCGCACCTTGAATATTGTGTTTAATTCTGGTCACCACATCTCAAAAAAAGATATAGTTGAATTAGAAAAGGTGCAAAGAAGGGTGACAAAAATGATAAAGAGGACGGGACAACTTCCCTATGAGGAAAGACTAAAGTGGTTAGGGCTCTTCAGTTTGGAGAAAAGATGGCTAAGGGGAGATATGATAGAGGTCTATAAAATAATGAGTGGAATGGGTAGATGTGAACTGCTTGTTCACTCTTTCCAAAAATACTAGGACTGGGGGCACACAATGAAGCTACAAAGTAGTAAATTTAAAATGAATCAGAGAAAATGTTTCTTCACTCAACATGTAATTAAGTGGAGGAAGAGGAGTGGCCTAGTGGTTAGGGTGGTGGACTTTGGTCCTGGGGAACTGAGGAACTGAGTTCGATTCACACTTCAGGCACAGGCAGCTCCTTGTGACTCTGGGCAAGTCACTTAACCCTCCATTGCCCCATGTAAGCCGCATTGAGCCTGCCATGAGTGGGAAAGCACGGGGTACAAATGTAACAAAAAAAAAAAAAAAAAAAAAAAAAAAAAAACTCTGGAATTCGTTGCCAGAGAATGTAGTAAATGCAGTTAGCTTAGCAGGGTTAAAAAAAAAAAAAAAGGTTTGGATGGTTTCCTAAAGGAAAAGTCCATAGACCATTATTAAAATGGACTTGTGGAAAATCCACTGCTTATTTCTAGGATAAGCAGCATAAAATGTATTGTACATTTTTGGGGATCTTGCCAGGTACTTGTGACCTGGATTGACCACTGTTGGAAACAGGATACTGGGCTTGATGGACTTTCGGTCTGTCCCAATATGGCAATACTTATGTACTTATAATGGGTGTCCTTACCAGAGATGGTCAGATTGCACTGGATACAGCGCTTAAAGCCACTGGGAACTTTCTTGGTCATGTAAGGAAAAAATTCTGTAGCCAAATCAAATGACGCTATTGTGCCAAATAAGGGGCAAGGCACCAAGGAAAAAAAAAACCATGAGAGAATGCAGCTTAAGTCAAGGCCTAAAAACAGCCCAGTGATGCGGGAAAAATAAAGGAAACCTATAAAGCGGGAAAAAAGGACTAAAAATAGAGGAAGAGGTAACCCAAACATAGGCATGCCAAAAACAGCGCACAAAAAAATGCTGAAAGGCACCGAGGACGTCCTTCAGACTGAGTTGTGAAGAGCAGGACAAAATGTTGACTACTCCACCGCAGTAGAACAACTGTGGTAACCGCGCTCTCACGGCAGACGGGAAGTCACTCAAGCATGCGCAGTGGAGCGTGCCTCACGCTCCAAAAAAGCTCTTTTAATTAAAACTTGTTAAAAGCTCTGGACTGGGCAACATGGGATCGTTGTTACCCCGATTGTGAGAATTATGGCCTGCTTGTCCTCAGAGAAATGATGTTATTTTGCCTTGAGAGTTAAGCCATAGTTCATTGCTCCAATGCTCTTCATTTCCGCCAGAGCCTAGTAGAGAGCTGTACGCTCTTAGAATGGCCCTAAACAGATTCCACAGTGAGACGCTAGCGGGCCAGTGAGGGAAAGCTGAGTTTATGTATCACTTTTTGTCTAAATGAAATCTCCTTCTCAAGGTATGGGTTTTATATTTCAGCACCATTTGCACCTAGCTAATACACATCTTGATCTAGCTACTTACATAGTAACATAGTAGATGACGGCAGAAAAAGACCTGCACGGTCCATCCAGTCTGCCCAACAAGATAACTCATATGTGCTACTTTTTGTGTATACCCTACTTTGATTTGTACCTGTGTTCTTCAGGGCACAGACCGTATAAGTCTGCCCAGCACTATCCTGCCTCCCAACCACCAGCCCCGCCTCCCACCACCGGCTCTGGCAGAGACTGTATAAGTCTGCCCAGCACTATCCCTGCCTCCCAACCACCAGTCCCGTCTCCCACCACCGGTTCTGGCACAGACTGTATAAGTCTGCCCAGCACTATCCTCGCCTCCCAACCACCAGCCCCGCCTCCCAACCACCGGCTCTGGCACAGACCGTATAAGTCTGCCCAGCACTATCCCTGCCTCCCAACCACCAGTCCCGTCTCCCACCACCGGTTCTGGCACAGACTGTATAAGTCTGCCCAGCACTATCCTCGCCTCCCAACCACCAGCCCCGCCTCCCAACCACCGGCTCTGGCACAGACCGTATAAGTCTGTCCAGCACTATCCCCGCCTCCAACCACCAGTGCCGCCTCCCCACCACCGGCTCTGGCACAGACCGTGTAAGTCTGCCCAGCACTATCCCCGCCTCCCAAACACCAGCTCCGCCTCCCAATCTCGGCTAAGCTTCTGAGGATCCCTTCCTTCTGCACAGGATTCCTTTATGTTTATCCCACGCATGTTTGAATTCCGTTACCGTTTTCATTTTCACCACCTCCCGTGGGAGGGCATTCCAAGCATCCACTACTCTCTCCGTGAAAAAAATACTTCCTGACATTTTTCTTGAGTCTGCTCCCCTGGCTCAGGGAACAGAACTACGTGCTGCAGCAGATGACATTTGGTTTGGGTTCCTTATTCAGAGTGGCTGACTTTCCCTGATGGTTGCACTAGCAGTCCATCTCCTAAAAAAAGTCTCAGCACAGTTTTTTTGGCCATCAAGATGGCCCACTACACTGAGGCTTCCCAGAACCACACAGTATGCTAGCTAGGAAAGAGTGTCCTAAAATGAAGGGAGGGTGGAACCATTGACAATCCCCCTCTACTGCAAAATAATAATAAAAAGCAGCTCAGATTGCTTACCCTGAAATGAAGAGGTGTGGTCTAGTAGCAAGATGAAAGGAATAGGTAGCAGCTGACTGCATAATTTTGGGAAGCCATCTTAGTTCTGTATCTTGAAGTACTCAACTTTAACCTGGCAATAATGATAAAACTACCTAATCTGAAAGGATGCTGGGAGGTGCTGGCTGCAGGCATGTTTCTGAAATGCTTAGATTATATGGTACATTTGATTCCCATGTAAACGAAAGTTTTATGAATGTAAATTATAATTTTTGTATTAAGATCCCCCATCAAAGTAGGACAAAGAGCTATAAACCCCACCAACTGGTTACACAGTACCAAGTGAAAATGTAATACTCTGACATTTCTGCCTCTAATAATGGCCTTTATTGATAACTTTCATTTTCTATGGACTGCCGAGTATTTTGTTTAAATGATCTTGTCTTTCAGTTCTGCACAGTTTAAGTTTTTACACTGTTAAGGAAAGGCCATGCAAAGGGAACATAGCAAGTGAGCTTACTTCAAAGGGCAGTGACATTTCTTTCTCAACAGTGGGGAGACTCTCTGATCTGAGCAGCTTGAGTATTTGCCAGCTCAAATGTCGTAGAGAGAGACACGATCTGAACCTATGAGTTGCAGGATCACTGCTGATTTGAAATTTGTGCTCCGATTACTAGACCACACCTCTCTTCTGCTCAACAGTTATGACTTATTCTATACAGTGATTACTATCAGAGAAAAAGAAAGGGGATGGGATCTCTCTCAGAAGAGGTTAGAAAACTTGGGATTAGTGTCGTCTCCAGCTCCTGTAGTGTAGGGAAATCAAATAAGCCCCTCCCTCTCCTTTTAGCTGCTCCTGGATCTTCTGAGGTGGCCCACCCACTCTAGCAGCCCTTAAATTGAACTTAAGCTGCTACTTACCTCCCACCAGTTTTAAAGATTAGATCCGCATTTGGTGCTCCCTTAGGATGCTGGTAGCGAGGCCGCCGCTCGCGGTTGGTATTTGCTGGAGCTGGACGCTGGGCCAGAGACTGTAACATTTCTTTTACCAAAGAAAAGAAAATATGCTCATTTTCTTTTTTAATACTACACATTATAATTGTTAGTTTAAATTAATATATTATTTCTTTCTGGAAAAGATGTCAAAGTGCTCCACTTTCCCTAACAATTTGAACTTCATTATTATCACTCAAACAGGGAGAACAGACACACGGAGACAAAATGATTGGCTGAGGATTACACTGGCACAGTCGGGATAAGCTTCTACAGCTCTTCTATTATATGACTAGTAAAAAAGCCCCGTTTCTGATGCAAATGAAACGGGGGCTAGCAAGGTTTTCTTCTGTGTGCATGTGGGAGTGTGTGTGTCCCTGCCCTCTGCCCTCTCTCCCTTCCCCTGTCTTGTCTGTCCCCTCCCCCTGGGAGTCAAGTCCTTCAGTGTTAAGTTTCCTGCTGTGCTGTGTTTGTGTTACAGAGATAGTGAGGGCTTCTGCCCTCTCTCCCCTCCCCCCCTCTGAGTCCTTCACTGTTACAGAGAGAGCGATTTGATTTCCTGCTTTGCTGTGTTTTCCTTCACTGTTTGTGTTACAGAGAGAGCGAGGGCGGGGCAGACACTCATGGGGAAACCGCATATCTCTCCCCCTTCACACTTCCGGCTGGAGGCTTCATTTAGAACGCTGGTGGTGCCTTTTATATATAGAGATTATGAAACTTAAGTAAAATGTGTTTATTCAGAAATAGAAATCCAGATTTGGATTTAGGCCACCCAATACCAATATTGAAGAGAAGCCTGCTTCCTTTGATTTAGGACTAAGTTTACACTTATTAGACTAATAAATATTTTAGTTTAAAGATTTTTTTTTTATTTTTTGTTCTTTTTATCCTTATAGTAAGATGAAATCCTTTTTGATCCAGCAGTTTTTTATTTCTCCTTTGGGCTTCTTGCTCAATCAGAACCACAGCTGGGATCTGGCGACATTAGCCCATCCCCTCCCAACATGCATAACCCATTGGAAGACTGCCAGCTGTGTGATATTAATTGGTCTCCCCTCCACCTACCCACCGAGTACTGGGAGCTCAGCACACCAGTTTTATCAGTACTTTGGGGGTCTGTGCAGTGCTTGAGCTGAGTGGGGCACAAGGGTCCTTGTGGCTGCCTGTGCCTCAACCCATGCATGTATGTGTGTGTGTAAGGGTGCTCCAGGTTTTCCAAGGTTTTCCTCTGGTTGCCGGAAGCTCGGTAGCAGGGTTTGGCACAAGCTTGCAGAGGACTGGGGTGGGATCCCCAGATCAGGGTATGGCATCCTGGTGGCAGATGGGGGTCATACAGCAGTAGAGGTACTGCTGGGCTCGTAGGCTGAAAGCCTATTCAGGCAAAATCCAAAATATAGAACAGGAAACCATTACCCAAACTATTCAGGCAACCATTACCCAAATGAAGGCAGACAGTCTATCAGAACCAGTGGGGGATTCCCCTCCTTTTCTGCATGGTGGATTGGTCAGGGTGGGGAAGGAAAACGGAGGAAGGTTTGCAAGTCGATTACTGTCTTTGCAGTTGCAGAGAGACAACAAGAGAAACAGCACTCAGTGACCTCACTACTAGGCAACCCTGTGCCACAGACACCTATTCAGGCAGCAGCCATGGTGTGGCAAGAAGGTGAGTGGGGCATTGTGGCTAGAATCAGGGATGTGGAGGTGTTGTGTGTGGCAGAGCTGAGCACAGCGAGCACTTAGGCAGAGTGGGCAAAACAGGAAAATAGAAGGTAATAGTGGGGTTTAGCGACAGGATCATTTGCAAGCCTTTGCATGTTCACAAGAGGGGATGCTGGACATTCCCAGCCCCATCAAGAGTCGTAGGAAGCCATCAGGTTTGGGCCATCAAAGTCAGGTAGAAGACATGGAAGCTTGGACAGGTGGGCATGTATTTACCCAGGGTGGAAACATCACTATGAAAACGTGGCACCAGAAGATGGAACACAGAATTAAGAGGGGCCATAAGGTAGCATAACCTTTCTAGGTAGAGAGGTATCATATAACTTAAGGGCCACTAATTAAGCACTGGTGTATGACTGACTATTTGCAATACTAGTGGAGGGAGATTTAGGAATACCTATAATGTAGAAGACACGAACATCCCCCCCCCCCCCCCCCCCCCCCCCAAAAAAAAAAAAATCTGATCTGGACAAATTGGTGATCTCTTAACAACATAAGTTGCCATACTGGGACAAACTGAAGGTCCATCAAACCCAGCAACCTGTTTCCAACAGTGGCCAATCCAGGTTACAAATACCTGGCAAGATCCCAAAACAGTACAATACATTTTATGCTGCTTATGCTAGAAATAAGCAGTGGACTTTCCACAAGTCTATCTTAATAATGGCTTATAGACTTTTCTTTTAGGAAGTTATCCAAATCTTTTTTAAACCCCGCTAAGTTAACTGCTTTAATCATATTCTCTGGCAACAAATTCCAGAGTTTAATTACATGTCGAGTGAAGAAATATTTTCTCTGATTAGTTTTAAATTTACTACTTTGTAGCTTCATTGTGTGCCCCCTAGTCCTAGTATTTTTGGAAAGAGTAAACAAGTAAATGTTGTTAGTAATATGTAATTTATCCTTAAAATCGAGCTTGGTACCGGAAGATTGGAGGGTGGCCAATGTAACACCGATTTTTAAAAAAGGTTCCAGAGGAGATCTGGGAAATTATAGACTGGTGAGTCTGATGTCGGTGCCGGGCAAAAATGGTAGAGCCTATTATTAAGAACAAAATTACAGAGCATATTCAAAAGCATGGATTAATGAGTCAAAGTCAACATGGATTTAGTGAAGGGAAATCTTGCCTCATCAATCTACTACATTTCTTTGAAGGGGTGAACAAACATGTGAATAAAGTTGAGCCGGTTGATATTGTGTTTCTGGATTTTCAGAAGGCGCTTGACAAAGTACCTCATGAAAGACTCCAGAGGAAATTGGAGAGTCAGGAGGTACATAAGTACATAAGTAGTGCCATACTGGGAAAGACCAAAGGTCCATCTAGCCCAGCATCCTGTCACCGACAGTGGCCAATCCAGGTCAAGGGCACCTGGCACGCTCCCCAAACGTAAAAACATTCCAGACAAGTTATACCTAAAAATGCGGAATTTTTCCAAGTCCATTTAATAGCGGTCTATGGACTTGTCCTTTAGGAATCTATCTAACCCCTTTTTAAACTCCGTCAAGCTAACCGCCCGTACCACATTCTCCGGCAACGAATTCCAGAGTCTAATTACACGTTGGGTGAAGAAAAATTTTCTCCGATTCGTTTTAAATTTACCACACTGTAGCTTCAACTCATGCCCTCTAGTCCTATTATTTTTGGATAGCGTGAACAGTCGCTTCACATCCACCCGATCCATTCCACTCATTATTTTATACACTTCTATCATATCTCCCCTCAGCCGTCTCTTCTCCAAGCTGAAAAGCCCTAGCCTTCTCAGCCTCTCTTCATAGGAAAGTCGTCCCATCCCCACTATCATTTTCGTCGCCCTTCGCTGTACCTTTTCCAATTCTACTATATCTTTTTTGAGATACGGAGACCAGTACTGAACACAATACTCCAGGTGCGGTCGCACCATGGAGCGATACAACGGCATTATAACATCCGCACACCTGGACTCCATACCCTTCCTAATAACACCCAACATTCTATTTGCTTTCCTAGCCGCAGCAGCACACTGAGCAGAAGGTTTCAGCGTATCATCGACGACGACACCCAGATCCCTTTCTTGATCCGTAACTCCTAACGCGGAACGGAAGGTAGTGTTCTATTGTGGATTGAAAGCTGGTTAAAAGATAGAAAACAGAGCGAGAGTAGGGTTAAATGGTCAGTATTCTCAATGGAGAAGGGTAGTTAGTGGGGTTCTCCAGGGCTCTGTGCTGGGACCGCTGCTTTTTAACATATTTATAAATGACCTAGAGATGGAAGTAACTAGTGAGGTAATTAAATTTGCTGATGACACAAAGTTATTCAAAGTCTTTAAATCGCGGGAGGATTGTGAAAAATTACCTTACAAGACTGGGAGACTGGATGTCTAAATGGCAGATGACGTTTAATGTGAGCAAGTGCAAAGTGATGCATGTGGGAAAGAGGAACCCGAATTATAGCTACGTCATGCAAGGTTCCACGTTAGGAGTCACGGACCAAGAAAGGGATCTAGGTGTCGTCGTTGATGATACGTTGAAACCTTCTGCTCAGTGTGCTACTGCAGCTAAGAAAGCAAATAGAATGTTAGGTATTATTAGGAAAGTAATGGAAAACCAAAATGAGGATGTTATACTGCCTTTGTATCGCTCCATGTTGCGACCGCACCTCGAATATTGTGTTCAATTCTGGTCGCCGCATCTCAAAAAAGATATAGTGGAATTAGAAAAGGTGCAGAGAAGGGCAACGAAAATGATAAAGGGGATGGGACGACTTCCCTATGAGGAAAGGCTAAAGCGGCTAAGGCTCTTCAGCTTGGAGAAAAGGCAGCTGAGTAGAGATACGATAGAGGTCTATAAAATAATGAGTGGAGTTGAACGGATAGATGTGAAGCGTCTGTTTACGCTTTCCAAAAATACTAGGACTAGGGGGCATGCGATGAAGCTACAATGTAGTAAATTTAAAACGAATCGGAGAACATTTTTCTTCACTCAACATGTAATTAAACTCTGGAATTCGTTGACAGAGAATGTGGTAAAGGCGGTTAGCTTAGTGGAGTTTAAAAAAAGGTTTGGACGGCTTCCTAAAGGAAAAGTCCATAGACCGTTATTAAATGGACTTGGGGAAAACCCACTATTTCTGGGATAAGCAGTATAAAATGTTTTGTACTTTTTTAGGATCTTGCCAGGTATTTGTGATCTGGATTGGCCACTGTTGGAAACAGGATGCTGGGCTTGATGGACCTTTGGTCATTCCCAGTATGGCAATACTTATGTACTTAATATAACTGGCCTGGGCTTCCAGCTGCTCCTCTAAGTGCATTTTTCACCATTCTTCTCATTTTATCATAGTCTCCTTTTTGAAAGTTAAAAACTAACGTATTGGATTTCCTGTGTGTACTTACTCTAGAGCTGATATCAAATTTGACCATATTGTGATCAGTTATCAAGCAGACCCAGCACCATTACCTCCTGCACCAGATCATGTGCTCCACTAAGGACTAGGTCTAGAATTTTTCCTCCTCTTGTTGGCTCCTGCAGTCCTTGATTTTGTCAAGGAATTATACCTCCCTAGCATGTCCTGATGTTACATTTTCCCAGTCAATATTGGGGTAATTGAAATCTGAGATCAATGTTGGAATCAGTAGAATATCAATCAATTATTATCCAATAAAAATTCTACCTTATAAACCCTGGTATTGGCGGTGTATCACAATTTTACATGAATCAAAGACTTCAGAAACCATGGAGTTATCTCTGTTATAGGTAAACCTTTCAATATTCAGAGAGCTCCTCTTCAATCACTGGTCTTCACAAAAAAAACTCCACTTTTCTTATTCATGAATTACATGTAAGTACACCACTTACATGTACTTACATGTAATTAATGAATAATTCTCTGAACTCAGTACCAACTAATAGAGAAAAGAATTAGAAAGATTGTGTAACTCCTAAAGTAGGCTCTGTGTCGAATCTTCCTGGTGCTTCAAAAAATATTTTTCATAGCTAAACCTATGGAGATCTGCTCTGTCTCTTTTGGAAGGCCATCTGTCTGTCCCTACTTTGTGTGTTTTCTTTGTAATTTTAAACGTAGGGTTGGGTTCTTTTGCTGTGTGTGGCTTCCTTGGTGAGGCCAGACACAGTTGGCACCAGACAAGAGATCTGAGCATGGATCCACTAAGCTGAAGCCACAAGGGCAGAATTTTTTCTTATTCTGTGAAACATAATTGGATTAAGTTCCGCTTTTAGCCTTCTTCTGAATCACTGTAAACTAACTGCTAAATGTGCATCACTGGAAGAAAATTAAATCTCAACTGATGTCATAGCTCAAATAAATGAGTAAATGATGGAAATGCTAAGCGAAAGAATGCCAAAGAATTTGTTCAAATACCCTGATAATCCTCTTGCTCCTGCCGTTCATTGATGTCCAGTGTAAGCTTTTTCATTCTCATCCTCTCTTCTTGTTCAGCCTGTTGCTGGTTCCAGTGATTTGCAGCCAGTTGGGAAGACATAGGCACATTAAGGATCTTAAACTGAAAAGAAGGACAAGAAATGCATATAAATGCCTTCCTTAAGAGAAAAGGGTTCAGCAGAACTGCTCATCTTTAGTGAGTACTTTTAGAAAGCTATGCACCTAAATCAAAACATTCAAGCAGGCTACTACTACTAAACATTTCTAGAGCGCTACAAGGGTTACGCAGCGCTGTACAGATTAAGAAAAGGACAGTCCCTGCTCCAAGGAGCTTACAATCTAATGGGCGAAATGTCAAGTAGGGGCAGGCCAGATTTCTTGAATAGAGGTATGGTGGTTAGGTGCCGAAGGCGACATTGAAGAGGTGGGCTTTTAGCAAGGCTTTGAAGATGGGCAGGGAGGGGGCCTGGCTACACATCTAAAGGCCTTGCCAGATATGTATGTCTGTTTGGGGGGGGGGGGGGAAGCAATTTTTAAATAACCTATGGAGTTGCAAGCCATGCAGGAGTTTTTAAACACATGTACCTTACACAAATATTCAAAGAGAAACTCTTAACTGTTTCTCTCTGAAAATTTGTATAAATTTAGTGTGCTGAAAGATCATGCTTATTTTGTCCTGCTTGCTTTTGTGGGCAGCTGAGGAGGAGAAAATAGCATATATACTTGTGAAAATGTCATCTGCGTGCGCTATTTTCCTCCTGCCTCCTTAAACACAGCTATGGGATCACCTCCTCACTGCCTGAGAAAAAATACATATCTTATGAAAGTCCACAGAGAAGAGCAAGGTTGAGACAAGTCATTATACCTAGGTAAACTGCTATGAAACCTTCTCATTACTGCCTTGCATTGAAAGATGGAGACAGTAATCTTACCTGTTAATTTTCTTTCCTTTCGTCCTACTAAACCAGTCCAGAACCTGTGGGTTGTGCCTATCAACTAGCAGATAGAGACTAAAGACTTGTGGACTCTGCCCTATAAGGGCACCATGCAGCCTTAGGTCTTCAACATTTCAAATAACAATGCAGTGAAGGTTAGTTCTCTTTCCTGTGAATTGTAGAATTAAATATATTTTGATCTATTAATATTAAACTTTAAAACATAAGAAACCTTCTATAGTGAAAGAATAAGAAAACAACAAAAACAAATTTTTGAGCTCTTAAAATACATAAATTTTGGGAGGGTCTCTGGACTGGTCTAGTAGGACTAAATGAAAGAAAATTAACAGGTCGGGCTTATTTCTCGTTCCTTATTATCCCTTGTGGGATATAACAAAGCAATCTTACCAAGAGTGGGTCTATGAAACGCCTGCTTGAATCATTACCTCATGCAGAAGCTTTAATCAGATCATACAAAGTCCGCTCTAAATAAGCTAGACACCTGTACAGATTATCTGTGTTTGCAGTCATCCTCCTTATTCTCTTGAAATGAGCCTTGGTCCTGCTGGATTCACCAAAGACAGGCTCTCAAAACATAGGCACTAGAGGCTGCTGCTTGGACACTCAGTGCTTAAACATCAAATGACTGTCTCAAACCTGCGATCCTGAATATCCTCGGAGTAAAGCCTCCCTCTACTGGAATAGTAGTCTTTTTGGTTACTGCCATTACCAAAGCATTTACTTTAGGCTGCCTGAACTTTCAGCAAAGGCTCTACCTACCCTAATACCTGAATCAGGAGTTTCCTATGCCAAAGAAATAAGGGTCTGAATAGCTTAATGGATAGAAAAGGCCATGTAAGGTTTCCTATCAGAATAATCTCCTACAGAAGGAGACTCTTGGACAGGGGTTGTTGAGATGCCTAAAACTTCCATGGCCCTAGAAATTACTACTGGGAGCTTTTTAGATGGGGAGGGAGGAAATGACAGCTAGTAGAAAACCCCTTGCTCAACTGAGACCTAGTTCTCCAACTGGTTCCGGTGCTTCCCTCAGAAACCAGTACTCAACAAACCAGTACTCAACAATTCAACCATAACCATCTGCTAGATAAGAGAATTTCTGAAGACCTAAGGCTACATGGTGCCCTTTTACGCCACAGCCTACCTTTACATAATCACTTGGACAATTCAGTTGGATTACATGTCTCTGAAGCTAGCTTAAATGTTTTTTTTTTTATTATTATCTCATTTATACCCCAAATGTGAACTTAAATTTTACTAGTGGTCAACTTAGTAATGAGATACCTTTAGCTACTTTAATAGAAGAATTTGTTTGGGAAATAGAGAACAGAAATAATCTCAAAATATTATTAAACTATAAGGAACAGTTTTATATATGGGTGTTCCCAATCATGGCTAGGATAAGAGAGCAGAAGATGACAATTTTTATTACTTAGGCCAAGGGTATTTTAGATAGGTGCCCGGTTTTTCTTCAAGTTTCCCTGTAAGTGCATTATTTGATGTATTGTTTGAACCTGCACAGCTGACTTTTTTTCTCAGTAATAAAATGTCTCAGTAGCTGGAGATCCTCACTCTGAGGCCTTTACTGTTTAAGGTATTTTTTTTTCATAAACCCTGCAAGTGAAATAAGCAGAGTTCAGGCATTTAAGCTACTTATTTTGATTTCCTTTCATTGATGATTATTTTTCTTGATATCTCCAGATTAAACTTCAACCCTTCTTGTTTTCTTTTGGACTTTAGGAACATTTATTATTATAATCTTATTATTTTATTTCACTTTTAATGTCCCTTTATTTCTTCCAAGTGTAATGCCTGAGGTGTGTTATTTGAAATGACATAAAAATACCTGGAAAACTTGCCTTTGTGCAGACAGGAAAGAAGTTAGGAAAAAAAAAACAACGTGCCAGGTTAGTGGTTATCACTAGGGGTATGTGGGGCATAACCTGACCCCAATTTTTCATGTGCATCACAGAACCAAGATGCATTTCTGACTGTTGCCCTATCAGCCTGATTGGAAGGGCTGCAGCCTTGGCTTATAGACTAAAGGCAGACAGATTCCTTCTGCTACTGTGTTTCTTCCTCGCTGTGCCCTAGTTCAATCCAGTTTGAAACTTCGTGCCTTTAGATAGCACTATCTGAGCAGAGCTCCCCACCTAGTCAAAACGTGGCAATCTAGAATGGGGTCTATCATAACTATATCAGAGATACAGTCCCTTGGAGACCCATATGGAAAGGAAACTCTAGAAACATCTATCAAGTTTTTAAGTTGGAAAGTACTCTTCCTCATATCCATCATTTCAGCAAGACCAAATTCCATCAGTACAAAGTCATCCTTTAGATATCAAGGTTTTACTTAAGGTTGTAATGCCTTTTCATTTGATTGAAAATAGTGCTCATTTTCTGTCAGAAACCTAATTCTACACTCAAAAGACCTTTCATACATGTAGAATGTAAATGATCTTTCACCTACTAGTTGAACAGAACTGTTTTATTCAATGTAAATAGAACCTTAGCAAACTGGCTGGTCTCTTGAATACAATTTTGCTATGAACAAGTTCGTATTTCTCTCAGCTCCAAGGTCAAATCTCATCAAATTAGAACTAGAGTAAGTACAGCATCTCTTCTGAAATCTGCCTTACAATCTGCAAAGCAGCTATCTGGTTCTCTCTTCACACTTTCACTGCACACTACTGTTCCGACCAGGGTCCAGCACAGGACAACACCTTTGGTCAACTACTGCTGGCCAAACTATCCTTTTCAAGTGACAATTCTTGCACATGACTGTATGGGCTGCTCTAAGGACACAAAATACATTGCTGAGCAGGCCTAAGCTTGGGAGTCACCTACTTCTGTGCCTGACTTTATCCTGCTTGTAAAAGGTGCTGTCCACAAACAGTTGGATTTATAAGGAACACAATCCATGCTGCCTCACCTACACCATCTTGAATGGCTTTAGACAAGAAGAGGGTCTATAACGGGTTTTTAAATAAATAAATTAGGGCTGCAAATCTGAAGTATGCTGTGAAAACTGTAAGGCTGTTCATAACTATTCTGCATGATGTTTTAGATTCTTTAATATGACAATTTGTAACTTGTATTTCATATTTCTTATCTTCTCATTAGTTTTTATTCTTTAGTTAGGGTTGCATTTTGATTAAAATTTGTAATCATGATTAATCACGTAATTCAAGATATGTTATTTATTTTTGTTCCCACTGCAGCTCCTTGTGACTGGAGGGTTAAGTGACTTGCCCAGAGAGTCACAAGGAGCTGCAGTGAGACAAAAATATATAAACAATATACCTTGAATGGTGTGATTGTGATTAAAACTTTAATCAAAATGCAGCCCTAAAGTAAATAAAAATGTCGTTTTACATGTTTAAATGCCTTTTCAAAATTCCCCCTTCGTAAAAAAAAAAGGAGCTTGCTAGGAGTTCCATAGCAGCTGCAGCCAATACATCAAAAATTTTTTATTGTTACACACTGACAACTCACCAGAGACGCCATGGACAAAATGACTAAAGCAATAAAATACGGGTTTAATGCAAAATGTACCATAGCAAAGAAATGGAAGGCATCCACTCCTCAAATGGTAGGAGTGTGGCAAACCAAACTGAAATTTGTGGTTACGTGGAACAGCTCACTGCTTACCGGAAACGCACTACTCAGAAGTTCTTGGACTGGGGAGAACCTCTTCAGCGTTACATGGACACAGGAGTCTGGCTTCTGCTGTATTATATATTGTGTAGAACATTCACGGTACCAGGTATCCCATTGGTATATTAGCTGTGCAACAATGTAGTCTGTATCTACAATTGAAGGCCCAGGGCTGCCGAGACTCTGGGCCGGGCCCGGGGCAAGGCCGCCCCTGCCGCCACCCCCCCCCCCCCCCGAGGCCACCGCCCCCCTCAGTCCACCACCGAGCCGGCCCCCTACACTGAAATCACAGTGACTCTCACCTCTGTGTGAAAGGCTGCAGCCAGCAGAGATTGCTCCCTTCGGGCCTCCTTCCCTCCGTGTCCCGCCCTCGCGGAAGGAAGTTACGTCAGACGAGGGTGGCATACAGGGAGGGAAGGGGAGGCCTGAAGGGAAGCAATCTGCTGCTGCCTGCAGCGCTTTCACACGGAGGTGAGAGGCGCTGTGATTTCAATGCAGGGAGCCCAGCCTGGTGGCAGACAGTCGACGACGGAGCCGAGGGCGGGCGGGTGGGACTGCAGCGCTGGGCCCCCCTTGGAGGCCCGGGGAATTTTGTCCCCCCTGCCCCCCCTCTCGGCAGCCCTTTGAAGGCCACAAGGGGAAAGGGGGGATGGGTGTATATGAGTTTCAGACTTCTGTGATGTATGGACGCATAATATTTTTTACACTATTTATCTGAATCTTTTCAATAAAAATATTTAGTTAAAAAAAATGGTTTTAAGGACAACTGATCTGAGCTCTGAAACTTAAACAAGGAAAAAACATGTTAGTCAAATATACCTTGAAGTGAAACAACTTTTATTTGGTCTGAAGATCAAAGCTTTTAAAGTCATAAAGGCATCTTAATTTCACAAACCAAACAGAAATATAGAGACAGTGATGCAATGAAAGAAAAGTCTCTTCCTTTCCTTAAGGTAGCACAATACCCTTAAGAGTCTGCCTCTCTTTGTAAACATCATGCTTATTTGTCCTTTACAATGAATCACTGAGGCATGTTATTTCTGAAAACAAAATTTGTCGACAAAGACTTTTTTATTAACTGGAGCGTGAAAGAGTAGTTTGAAAACGTGCATATATTTGTTTCTACGTTCTAGGAAAACAGATGAGATCTGCCAGATACGACCTACTCCCTTAAGCAAATATTTAAATAATTTCTCCAGAACAAGCTTTGCCTTCTCTCTCAGACCACAAAAGTCAGTGGGTTTTTTTTTCATGTACATATATTAAGACATTATCCAAATTCCTCTACAGAACTCTGCTGTCACACTTGAAGAATTTGGTAATGAGGTGTTTCTATCACAGGATGTGGTGTATTAATACCTGAACAGGAAGCAAATGCCCAGCCGTATTATGGTCTCTTTCTGGCAGGGATCCAAGTACAGGGTCTTAGCTGAGAGTTAAGGACAAGGGGGTAGAGGAAAACAAAGAGGGGGGTGGGGTGGGGGGAGGAGGGATAAACATGCCCTGCTATAATATGTGCAGCCGGTGTCATTTACTTCTTCCGTTAAAGGCCTGGTTGAAGAGCCAAGCTTTCACCTGATTCCTATAGAGTATTGTGTTAAGAGAAGCCTGTCAGGGAGTGCATTCTAGAGCATGGGGGCTACTCCGGAGAAGGTTCGCTTGCAAGTATCACATTGTGTGATGTCCTTTGGAGAGGGTGTGGTTAGGGAAACTCCTTGGGAGAGTAGCTGACTTCTCCTTTTACTTTTCTATTTGCTTGCTTGTTTGTTTGTGAGTTATAGACGTTATGGCTGCTTTTTAATTCTTGTTTGGACTGGATACAGGAGATATGGGACTCTGCCTCTGCCACTGGTAACTGCTAGAAATGGTAGAGACCTAAAGGAAGTCTGTTTAGATTTGTTTCCTGTGTTGCAACATATTCAGAAAATTTGATTTGCTTTTTTTAATGCTAGATCAGTGAGGAATAAACTTCCTACTGTCTTTGATTTAATAAACGATGGAGGATATGATATAGTTTGCATAACAGAATCATGGTTATTGGTTGATTATATTATTAATAGTTTATGTCCTCCAGGTTATGTTGCTATATCACAGCCTCGGATCATAATAAAAGAGGTAGTGGCCTTTTAATTATTTTTAGAGACTCTTGGATGATTTTTGATCTGTTTCCAATATAGAAGTGATGTTATTTTCTTCTAGATTGAATGTTTGATTGTTTTCTTGCCTTCCTGGCTTATTATCTAGAGAAGACTGATGTACTTTTAGATCTACAGATTGACCCTGTTAGAACAATTGTAGTAGGTGATTTCAATTTGCATATTGATGAAAGAACAGTAAAACAGACACAAATCGCTCCCAAGGATGTCCTGAGGCCAAAAGCACAGCAGAGAACACAGTACCCCAGGTTCATGCTTCCAGGGGACACAGCCACCCCCGTCACGGCAGGGCACAGCACCACCGGCCCGCCAAACTCACTGCGCTGCCTGCACTGTTCCTTACCTTCTGAAGCAGACTGGTGGCTGAGCAGGCTCCCATAAGAAAGCAGAACATTCCAGGGGGGAAAGCACCACCAGGTATGTCTGCCCACTATGCGCAACTGGGAACCAACTGGACCAGGAGCAAGGCCTCAGAACCAGAGAGAGGAAGTCTGTCCATCCAACTGCTGGAGATAGAAGATACTGAGGAGCTGAGCTGCTAGCAGGGAGCTATGTAGTGGTGCTCAGTTCTGTATTCTCTATCTCCACCTGCTGGTTGATGGACATAACTACCCACTTCTCCTGGAATAGTGGGAATGAACGTAATGGAAATACTATTTCTGGCATGGCTATCTCCCCTACATCTACTTCAATAAAGAAGATAGATGCAAAGAATTCACTTAGTACTTCCAATATGGCATTATCTTCCCTGAGTGCTCCTTTTACTCATTGATTATTTAATAGTCCAAATGACACCCTCACAAGCTTCTTAGTGTGAATGTACCTAAAAAAAAGTTTTTATTAGATTCTGCATCGTGCAAGCTTCTTTTCAAATTCTCTTTTTTTGCCTGCCTTATCAACTCCTTGCATTTAATTTGCTAATAATGCTTTTTCCAATTTTCTTCACTTGGATATGTTTTTCATTTTTTGAAAAATATTCTTCAGGCTATTCTTTTTTACCTCATCTTTTTAACCATGTTAGTAGTCATTTGGCTTTCTTTCTGCACAGTATACATCTGGCTTGGGCTTCCAAGATCATATTTTTAATTAATATGTACACCTGATGTAAAATCTTAACCTTTGTCACAGTCTTTTTAGGTTTTTTTTAAACCTATTTTTTTCATATATTTCCCCTTTGGAAATTAAATGTTAATACAGTACATTTCTTTAGTGTCCTCTTTCCAGGTATTTGGTCATATTATGATTGCCAAGTGGTCTCACTATGCTTATGTCTTGTACCAAATCCTGCATTCCACTAAGCACTAGGCCTAAAATCATTCCACTTCTCATCACATGTGGACTATGAGAAATTGTAGGAGGACCTTTATAAGGCTGGAAGATTGAGCATCCAAATGGCAGATTAAATTTAATGTAGATAGGTGCAAAGTAATGCGCACTGGGGAAAAATGAGCCTCATTATAGCTACTTGGATGTACTTTGAATTATCTGGAGGGAATGAATCGCATATGATGGCAATAATAAATAAATAGACTATTACAATTGTCCAACAGGACCAGAGACTGTAAAACTACATGAAACTTCTCGGCTTCCAAAATATGGCGCAATCTCTGCAGCAACTGCAGCTGAAGAAAACTTGAAGACACCATGAGCTTGACCTTCCGTGCAGCTCAACTAGTCAAAATAGAAACAAAGACTCCTCGCCACACACACTGCCGACAACTCTGCAGATACCCCATAACCTAGAGGAAATGCCACCATATAAATACAAAGCTAGCAGATCAATTTTCTTGATGTTCAATGCAAGGTTGTTAAACTCGAACCAGCCCCGTACTAGCCAAATATAATGCTATAGCAGCAACATCAGTCCAATTTTCTAGCAGTGACATAACCAGAATATAATAATAAACTCATGTTGGCAGACTGGATGGACTGTACAGGTCTTTTTCTGCCGTCACGTACTATGTTACTATGTATTAGTTCCTAGATCAGTTGCTATGAAGCAGTCATTTATTTAATCTAGAACCTTTACCTCCTTAGCGTGTCCTACTGCAATATTCCCTCCATCTATGTTGGGGTTATTGGAATTTCCATTAGTGTGTTTGTCAAACTTGTTAGCTTTTCTAATTTCGATTAGTATTTCACTGTCTGTTCATTCATTCCTCGTCACATATAGAATTTTTATCCATAAAGATTACACTGTGCATTTTGTAACTGACTTTGCTTTAGAAAGGCTAAAAATGAAAGAATGGAACTGTCAGTCAAGGCTGCCTGTCTCCTTACCTGCTGCTTGTTGCCTCTTCGAGTAAGCATGACAAATGGCATGGTATCTGCAGACTCTGGGTCCCCCTCCCCACTTCCCAGTGGAGGTCCTTTCTTCAGCTGGCTCTTCAAGTGTAAAGGAATAGCAACATCTAGCTGGTGCACTTTCACTGACTCCCCGCTGCGTTGCTGAGAATGGAAACACAATACAGTGTGAAGCAGAAGCTCCCATACATCTTCCACTGGACAAAATTGTGAAAGATGACAAAGACCACAAGAGCGCTGCGTACGTCTAGTAGCGCTTCAGAAATGATGATAAGTTACTTACTTAAAATGTCTGAATCACTGCTGTTCAAATACTAATTTACTGATATAGATTCAGCTATACAGAGCTGTCCATGATTAATATGATTAATTTTTCTGTCCCAAACATTATGCCTCACTCCTTAGAGTTGGCTGCACTACCTTAATTTAAAGGTCCTACATTTTGACTATTTCTCATCTGTTGCATTAGACTGTAAGCTTTAAAAAGCAAGGACTATTATGTGCCTCTGCAAAAACACATCCAGTGCTATACTCAAGTAGCTTATGCATTATGACACTGCATACTTTTAAAGAAATATTAGATTGGATTGTGATTGAGGAGGAGGAGGCAGGCAAGCCATGAATGTGAGTTCATGTGAAAAGAGTCACCACTGAGGTCACTCATGAGCGCTTAAGTTATCTGAGAATAGCACTGGGTGATTTTATGGTTACTAGTTGAAGCCCCTGTTCCTGCTGACTATTTAAAGTGATTCTGCCTGGTTGCACTTTACAAAGCATAATAATAGAAGTTTGAGAGGGGGACAGGTAAGTGACTTGTTTATTGTAACACAATGCCTGGTGATTAAGGGAACGGTAGTAGACAAGTCCTCAACTCTTTGCTTTTCCTACTGTCTTGGACTATGATGGTTTAGATTAGTGTTTCCCAAGTCAGTCCTGAAGTATCCCCCTATGAAAGTGAATGATGGATTTGCATACACTGCCTCCATTGTATGCAAGTCTTTTTCATGCATATTAATATCAGGAAAGAGAAGAAATTTGCTGATCACAGGAAAGAGGAAGAAGGTGAGAAGTACCAGGAAATGCCACCTGATATGGTTAGTTAGCAATATTGGTCTTTGTAGGTGTAGAGTTAACTATTTCACCAAAAATCCATGATACCTATTCTGCTGTTTCTCTTTATTACCCTATCCACTGGAATAATTCTTCATATATAGTTATTGGCATAATAAATTCCTGATGCCAGAGACGAACCAGAGTGAAGTATTTTGTTAAAGTGTTCTCAAAGGGCAATTCCTGAAGCTGTATTGTATCCCATTTCCAAGAGCCTTCTACAACAAAGCTACAAGGAAGTAGACAGAGGAGCACAATCAGGTGGGTTTTCTTTGTTGTTGTTGTTGTTTTTAAACAAAGGGCTGTGGATGCCTGGAATGCCTTCCCAGAGGAAGTGGAGGAGACAAAAACTGATTGGGGAAAAAAAGATATGGGTTAAACAAAAGACTCCTTAACAGGAAGAAGTTGGAAACGAAGCATGGGACACTTCTGCTGACAACAGAAGAAAAATAACTATGTGCTCCTAATAAACTGTGTTTCTTTGGGTGGGGGTGTGGGGGGGGGGGGGGATAATCTGCACACAGCAGCAGTTGCAACCCCAAAACAAATGTATGGAGTGGCCTAATGGTTAGTGCAGCAGGCTTTGATCCTGGCAACTTGGGTTCAATTCCCACTGTAGCTCTTTGTGACCTTGGGCACGTCACTTAATCCTCCATTGCCCCAAGTACAAAAAACAAACAAACAAAAAACTTAGATTGTGAGCCCTCTAGGGACAGAGAAAGTACCTGCATATAATGTGTACAGCGCTGTGTATGTCTAGTAGCACTATAGAAATGATTACTAGTAGTAGTAGTGACCTTCACAAAGGAGCAGTTACAATCACAAACACCTTTCTGGGCAAACAGGCCACTCTGGTTTTTATTTTCCATCATCTACCATATGAAACCGAGCTCTACATAATGTTGTATTTCAGCTGGGCAGGGAAGGAATGTGTATCTCTAAAATGATTTTCAGAGAGGTGTTATAATGTGAAAAGCAGAGAACTATAAAAACTAGAGACTTCTTTTCACTGACTATGTACCAAATACTGAGCTTGAAAATGTCACTAAATCCTTATCTAGTCACATTTAGACTATACATTCTTTGGAATTGGGATTAAGTAATTTTGGAAATTCTCTTGCACAGTGCTATGTACATATATTGAAAACACTCAGATATGTTAGTATATTTTACTATCCTGCGCTACAGCAGTACTTTGTGAACAAGCAGAGCTTAAAACTGTGTGGATACCTGTAGATTTTCCAAAACCATTTTATCTAAAGCCTGGATGAAGTCTTCATCTTCTGCACACGGAACGTGTTTAATCCCACCTCCTTTAATCATTACCTCCTGGGAGAATAAAGAAAAAAAAGACTCATTACTACATCTAGTACATCAATAGAAATCAAACAAAATAAAACATGGAAAAGAAAATAAGATGATACCTTTTTTATTGGACATAACTTAATACATTTCTTGATTAGCTTTCGAAGGTTGCCCTTCTTCCTCAGATCGGAAATAAGCAAATGTGCTAGCTGACAGTGTATATAAGTGAAAACATTCAAGCATTACTATGACAGTCTGACAGGGTGGGAGGATGGGGGTGGGTAGGAGGTATGCATGGGGACATCAAAGCATATCATTGATATTCTAACAGGATGGGTGTGGATAGGTGAGGGGTGGGGTGATCAACAGAGACATACAGCTTTATGGTTTATAATGGGCTAGGAACCCCAGATCCTTGTTAAGTCCTTTCTGTTGGGTGTTAAAATATTCAATCATTCTGACTTCAAAGGTCTTGCGTTCTTGTATGGTTTTAAAGTTACCTTTCAGTATTCTCACTGTGAAATCACTGGTACAGTGTCCTGGTTCTGTGAAGTGCTGTCCCACCGGGGTGGGGGCCCTACTGGCACCAGTATTGTTCATGTGATGTCTATGTAAATTGAATCTTGTCTTAAGCATCTGGCCTGTTTCTCCAATATAGCATCCTTCGTTACATTTTTTACACTGAATGATATATACCACATTGGAAGATGAGCAAGTGAAAGATCCCTTTATGTTGAATATCTTTCCTTTGTGGATGACTTTGGGGTCCTGTGAAATATTTTGGCATAGTTTGCAACTGGATAAATTACAGGGAAGTGTGCCCTTCTGTTCCTTTTCAGTCTGTGATGGAAGTTTACTTCTGATTAGCTTGTGTTTTAAGCTGGGTGGTTGTCGGAAGGCCAGTACTGGTGGCCTTCTGAGGAAGAAGGGCAACCTTCGAAAGCTAATCAAGAAATGTATTAAGTTGTGTCCAATAAAAAAGGTATCATCTTATTTTCTTTTCCATGTTTTATTTTGTTTGATTTCTATTGATAACCTTAAGAGTGGACTAATACGGCTACCACACTCCTCTACATCTAGTACAGTAACAAAGGTGTTCACATTGGGCTTGATACTGAACCGGCACAGTGACCTTGTTAAACAATAGTATTTAAATTAATTTGTATTTCAATGTTGAATATACATAAAATGTTGTCACTGCTCATGTTATGTATTTAGTTTAGACCTGCTCTTCAGCAAGCCTAAACTAAATGTGTAACCTATTTGGACAGCAGCTGACTATTAC
Organism: Microcaecilia unicolor; assembly: GCF_901765095.1. Lineage (NCBI taxonomy): Eukaryota > Metazoa > Chordata > Amphibia > Gymnophiona > Siphonopidae > Microcaecilia > Microcaecilia unicolor. Next base: position 7,062,879 of record NC_044040.1, on the reverse strand, counting down.
CACTATCTAGATGATTTATATTTATTTATTGGGATAGAAATTAAACACATTTTGTGGATGCCCCTCCTTTATACAGATGGCATCATGCCGTTCAGTCTTATTATTGCCCTGATACTACCTGTAATAGCTTTTAAAATCTACAAAAATATAACTGAACTTTAAAGTATCCACTCTGCTCTACACACAAGATGTTTTCTGGAGGTAAAAAACATATAACATAGTAGATGACGGCAGAAAAAGACCTGCACGGTCCATCCAGTCTGCCCAACAAGATAACTCATATGTGCTACTTTTTGTGTATACCCTACTTTGATTTGTACGTGTGCTCTTCAGGGCACAGACCGCATAAGTCTGCCCAGCACTATCCCTGCCTCCCACCACCGGCTCTGGCACAGACCGCATAAGTCTGCCCAGCACTATCCCTGCCTCCCAACCACCAGTCCCACTTCCCACCAAGTCTAATTGTAAACAATGTATCTGTATCAGTGACTGCAGTGTATACACATATATACAAGATTTGATTTTATTAAACCACTGAAAATGAAAAGGAAAGAAAAGGATGGAGAACACACATTGTTATTCTTCAATCTAACGGTCTATAATTTTCCAGATCACCTCTGGGTTAACCAATGGTCCATCTAGCCCAGTATCCTGCTTCTAGCTGAGGCCAATTCAGGTCACAATCCCAAATAGTAGAAAGATTCATGCTACTGATCCTAGAGACAAGCAATAGCTTTCTCCATGTCTATCTCAATAGCAGACTATGGACTTTTCCTCCAGGAACTTGTCCAAACCTTTTTTAAAGCCAGATACATTAACCACTGATACCACATCCTCTGGCAAGGAGTTCTAGAGCTTAACTATTCATTGAGCAAAAAAATATCTCCTCCTGTTCATTTTAAAAGTAGTACCATGTAACTTCCTTGAGTATCCCCTATTCTTTTTACTTTATGAAGGAGTTAAAAAAAAATCACCTTTACCGTTCTACCATTCAGGATTTTGTAGACTTCTATCATATCCCCTCCTCAGCCATCTCTTTTTCAAGCTGAAGAGTCCTAATCTCTTAAATCTTTCCTTATATGAGTTGAGTTCCACGCCCTTTAACATTCTGTCACCTTTCTTTGAACCTTTTCTAATTCTGCTATATCTTTTTTTTTTTTAAGATACAGAGACCAGAATTACACACAATACTAAAGGTGTAATTGCACCATGTAGGGAAGGCGGTAGAACTAGAGGACATGAAATGAGATTGAAGGGGGGCAGACTCAAGAAAAATGTAAGTATTTTTTCACGGAGAGAGTGGTGGATACTTAGAATGCCCTCCCGCGTGAGGTGGTGGAGATGAAAACGGTAACGGAATTAAAAAATGCGTGGGATAAACATTAAGGAATCCTGTTCAGAAGAAATGGATCCTCAGAAGATTAGCCAAGATTGGGTGGCAGAGCCGGTGGTGAGAGGCGGGGCTAGTGCTGGGCAAGATTTCTACGGTCTGTGCCCTGAAGAGGACAGGTACAAATCAAAGTAGGGTATACACAAAAAGTAGCACATATGAGTTTATCTTGTTGGGCAGACTGGATGGACCGTGCAGGTCTTTTTATGACGTCATCTACTATGTTACTATGTTACAGAGGCATTACAATATTCTGTGTCTTATTTTCTATCCCTTTCCTAATAATTCCTAGCGTTGTTTGCTTTTTTGACTGCCACCACACACTGGGCAGAAGATTTCAGCATATTGTTCACCATGAAACCTACATCTTTTTCTTGGGTGCTGACTCTTAGGGTGGAACCTAGCACCAAATAACTATGAATTGGATTATTCTTCCCACTATGCATCACTTTGTACTTGTCCACATTATATCTCATTTGCCATTTGCATGCCCAGAAAGTGGGCGCCTACGTTCTTTTATAGAATTGTCTCCTACCAGGCATAGAATTTCCCTTCATCAATACTAGGATTAACTCTCAGTTTATGTAGAACATCCAAACTAAGCACTTATGAAGATAACTGTTTAAAACTTTGCCGTTTCAATTGATCAAAGAAATTCTAATATATGCATGCTAGTCACAGCACATAGAAAAGAAACACTCACTGTGTTCTCCTCGTCAGTTTCATTTTCTTTGTTCGAGTCTGTTAGATAATCTGTGTTCTCCTCTTCCTCCTCCTCGCCTTCCTCCTCCTCGTTTTCTGAACCATCCTGAACCAAACAAAAAAATCAAGTAAAACAACAAAATAAACGTATACATGTAGCTGAGCCTGAAGCTCTGCACCATTTCAATAGTATTACTGAGGGTTTGTGACAGTCTACCATTATTACAGCCACCACTCCACAGAGAAATCCATTACGAAATATATACACGCTCACAGCAGGTTGGAAGCAGCATTGTGAAGGATGAGTATTATATAAAAGAAGAAAAATTCTTTTAGATTTAGCTTAATTTTGATCATTAATATCGCCATAGACTTGTTTCTGCACACAAGTGAAATGAAATGTCCCCAGCAAAATTCTACTCCAGCTTAAGACTGAAAGATCCTACATGGGAGAAGCAAGGTCATTTGACATGAAGCACAGCACTTCACCTTAGAGGACTCCTGGCCCAAATGGATTAGGTAGCTATACCCACCCCGAAGCTCTCTGTCCAAGGAAACCCATGTCAAGTCATCTGGCCCAGGGAGGACATCAGTCTAACAGCATCCAAGCTGCTGGTCCCCTAGACCAATAATACTTACCTGCTCTGAGAAGGCATCCAGCAGGGTCCTCCTCTTCCCTTTGCCATCTTGGAAAATGGTAGTGCCCGACCCCTAGCCACAAGCAGAACAAAAATCAGTGGCGTAGCCAAAGGTGGGCCCAGGCCCATCCACTTTGGGCTCAGGCCCACCCAGTAGCAGCACACCTATGATGTGGCTGGCAGGGCTCCCCAAGCCCCACCAGCCAAAAACTCACAACTGTCCCTCCTGCATACCTTGTAAATAGCAGATCTTAGCCTGCAGCGAGCAGTGACTGATACATACTATTCACACCGGCCCCATAGCCTTTCCTCTGTGCGGAAACAGGAAGTTGCATCAGAGGGAAGGCTGTGGGGCCAACATGAGCAGAGTGTATTAGTTGCTGCTCACTGCTGGTGAAAATCTGCTATTTAAAAGGTATGCAGGGGAGGAGGATGTTTGATAGACCATATGGCATGCAGGCAAGAGAGGGGAAGACCAAATCACTTGTGGGACAGGGCGGAGTTCTGCCCACCCATCTTGGGCCCAGGCCCACCCAAAATTGGGTGTCTGGCTACGCCGCTGACAAAAATACTTTTCTTCTTTGGCCTGACTCACTTTCCTTCACACTTGAATATCCAGCCTAATCAGTACTTCCTATTTATGATGGAGGGAGAGAGGTTCAAATTAGAGAATGACATGGGGACAAAGTTTGGCCCCATCCCCGTGAGCTCCGTCTCTGCACCCATGGGTTCTGTCCCCATCCCCATGTCATTCTCTAGTTCAAAGATCTACAGACTTTCCTCAAGTTTTTCTCCAATTAGCCTTCTAACACATCCATCACAATATCAGGATTGGATGGAGGCCACAGATTGCAGCTCCTTTTGGAAATTCAGCACCAGCCTACTTTTAACCACATTCACAGAGTGTGCTTTTGTACAATGGCCGATATTCCCTCTCCACTGCACAAACCTTCACAAGTAAATTGTACCACACAAGCCATCTTCAGCCAAAATAGATTTTCTGCCTTTGTTATAATAGGTTATACAATGGCAGTCCTTTCAAACTGCCAGTGATAAACATTACAGTGCAAATAGGAAACCCATGTTATAAATATTTATGATGTTGGTAGCAAAATGCAGAGCTTTCTACAGCTAAAGATTTACAGGGTTGGCTTCTATTACAATGCCAGCTCTGAGATAGTGAATGTTTGTTGATTCATTAAACATCTACATCCATAGGAGTCAGCTTGAGCAATCTCAATATTGACCAGTGAGCTAATTTCTTTTGGGTTTAGCACCAATTATGGCTCTTATGTCTACATCTTTGTTTCTGCAGCTCATTTTTTTCCAGTTTCTTAAATTATATATATACACACACATATTATATATATACTAGACTTTGAGCCCGTAAAAACGGGCTATTATAGGAAGGGGGGGTTGAAAGGCCCGCCCCCACCGCTGAGTTCGCCGCTGCCCCTCCCCTTCCGAGTTCGCGCCCCCCCACCGAGCCGTCACCACCCACCTTCCACCCGGCCGGGCCCTCGCTCCGCTATTGAAACAGCGAGGGTCCGGGAACGCAGCACTGAACTCTGCTGAGCTGCCGACGTCGGCCTTCGTTCTTCTTCTCTGCCTGTCCCGCCCTCGTGTGACGTAACGTCGTCGAGGGCGGGACAGAGGCAGAGAAGAAGAAGGAAGGGCGATGTCGGCAGCTCAGCAGAGCTCAGTGCTGCGTTCCCGGACCCTCGCTGTTTCAATAGTGGAGCGAGGGCCCGACCGGGTAGAAGGTGGGTGGCGGCGGCGACTCGGGTGGGGGGAGCGTTAGACGGCGGTGTCCCTCCCTCAGCAATGCGCAGTACAGACCCTCTGTGTTCCGCCCCCCACCCGTCATCACGTATTGACGTGGGGGCGGGGCAGAGGTCTCTACTGCGCATTTGCGAGTGAGTACGGTCACTCGCCGTTTATATATATATATATATATATATATATATATATATATATATATATATATATATATATATATATATATATATAAAGAGAGAGAGATCTTTGCTCTGGAGTGGGTAGGTGGCAGATAAAATGGATTTTACTTCATGCCTTTCCAAATTAAGTTACATTCAGGTACAGCAAGTATTCTCCTGTCCACAGAGGGCTTACAGTCTATATTTGTACCTGAGGAAATGGACAGTTCAGTGACTTGCCAAAGATTACAAGGAGCTGCAGTGGAATTTGAAGTATCTTCCCTAGTTCTCAGCCAAATGGTAAAATTATGTATAATCATACCTGATAATTTTCTTTCCATTAATCATAGCTGATCAATCCATAGACTGGTGGGTTGTGTCCATCTACCAGCAGGTGGAGATAGAGAGCAAACTTTTGCCTCCCTATATGTGGTCATGTGCTGCCGGAAACTCCTCAGTATGTCGATATCAAAGCTCCATCCGCAGGACTCAGCACTTAGAGAATTACACCCAAGAAGGGACACTCTGCCCAGCTCACCACCGCCGAAACGGGGGAGGGGAATTAACCCAGCTCATCCCCACACAAGTGGGGGAGGGGAATCCGTCCAGCTCATCCCCGCGGAGCGGGGGAGGGACACCACACCCGCCGATGCGGGGGGATCTGGCTTATCCTGCAACCGCAACCGCGGGAGGAGCTGACTGACCCTAACACCGCCGAAGCGGGAGGGGTACAAAACTGCCCTACAGCCGCACGAAGCGGGAGGGAGTGCCGGCAGAATTTTAAGTCTCAATCCAGCCCCGTAAAACGGAGGGGAGAGGAATGCAGCAGCTCACTGTAACACAAACTCGTCTTAACTCTTGAAGAATCCAAGTGAAAAAACTTGAACACGAAGTCTTTCTGAAGTAACTGAAGACTAAACTTGAACCTGAAATGCAACCAGAATAAAACAATACAGATATCTGGGAGGGGCTATGGATTGATCAGCTATGATTAATGGAAAGAAAATTATCAGGTATGATTATACATAATTTTACCTTCCATATCATCAAGCTGATCAATCCATAGACTGGTGGGATGTACCGAAGCAGTACTCACCCAGGGCGGGACATAGAAATCCCTGACCGCAACACTGAAGCTCCAAACCGGGCCTCCGCCCGAGCAGCCACAGTCAAGCGGTAATGCTTGGAGAATGTATGGGCCGAAGCCCAAGTTGCCGCCTTGCATATCTCTTCCAAGGAGATGGAACCGGCCTCTGCCATCGAGGCCGCCTGAGCTCTTGTGGAGTGAGACTTCAGCTGGATAGGCGGCACCTTCCCCGCGGCCACATAAGCCGCTGCAATGGCTTCCTTGACCCATCTTGCCACTGTAGGCTTAGCAGCCTGCAGACCCCCACGAGGACCTGCAAACAGGACAAACAGATGATCCGATTTTCGGAAATCATTGGTCACTTCCAAGTATCTGATGATGACTCGTCTCACATCCAGATATTTAAGAGCAGAGTACTCCTCTGGGTAGTCCTCCCTACGAAAGGAAGGGAGACAGAGCTGCTGATTCACATGGAAGCGAGAAACAATCTTGGGCAGAAAGGAAGGCACTGTGCGAATAGTCACTCCTGCCTCAGTGAACTGCAGAAAAGGCTCTCGACATGAGAGCGCCTGGAGCTCGGAAACTCTTCTGGCTGAAGTGATAGCCACCAAAAAGACTGCTTTCAACGTCAGGTCTTTCAGAGATGCCCTCGACAAGGGTTCAAACGGCGGCTTCTGCAATGCTCTTAGCACCAGGTTGAGATTCCACGCAGGCACCACTGAGTGCAGAGGAGGGCGCAGGTGATTAACTCCCTTGAGAAAGCGCACCACATCTGGCTGCGAAGCCAGGGAAGCACCCTTCAGGCGGCCCCTGAAGCAAGCCAGAGCCGCTACCTGGACCTTAAGGGAACTGAGCGACAGGCCTTTGTCCAAACCTTCTTGCAGGAACGCCAACACTGAAGAAATTGGAGCAGTGAAAGGAGAAAGAGAGCCTGCTTCACACCACGCTGCAAAGATACGCCAAACCCTGGCGTAAGCAGTAGAAGTAGAGCGTTTCCTCGCTCTCAGCATAGTGGCGATGACCTTGTCTGAGAAGCCCTTCTTCCTCAGACGCTGCCGCTCAATAGCCAGGCCGTAAGACCAAAGGGGGAGGGATCCTCCATCACCACGGGACCCTGATGTAACAGGCCCTGCTCCACTGGCAGCCGCAGAGGATCGTCGACTGAGAGCCTGATCAAGTCCGCATACCAGGGACGTCTGGGCCAATCCGGACCCACCAGGATTATCCTGCCGGGATGCTTTGCCACCCGGTCTAGCACCCTGCCCAACATGGGCCAGGGCGGGAACACATAGAGAAGCTCTTGTGTCGGCCATTGTTGGAGAAGAGCATCTACTCCCAGGGATCGAGGGTCCCGTCCTCTGCTGAAGAAGCGCGGCACTTGGCAATTGGCCGATGACGCCATCAGATCTAGGCTCGGCTGGCCCCAGCGCTTCGTGATGCCCAAGAACGCCTGAGCAGATAGCTGCCACTCTCCGGGCTCCAAGGTATGGCGACTGAGAAAGTCCGCCTTGACATTCATGACTCCGGCAATGTGGGCCGCTGACAGCTGTTCCAGGTTCGCTTCCGCCCACTGGCATAGACTCATAGCCTCCTTGGCTAGAGGGGCGCTCTTGGTACCTCCCTGGCGGTTGACATAGGCCACAGCCGTGGCATTGTCCGACAGTACCCGTACAGGCTTCAGCACCAGTCCCGGGATGAACTCCAAAAGCGCCAACCGAATGGCTCTGAGTTCCAGGAGGTTGATAGACCACTTCGCCTCTGCAGGAGACCAGAGCCCCTGCGCTGTCCTTCCCAAGCAGTGGGCTCCCCAGCCCGACAACGAGGCGTCCGTCGTGACGACAATCCACTCTGGGGTCACCAGAGGCATTCCCGCAGACAACTTGTCTGTCTGCATCCACCAGCTCAGCGCCTTGCGCACTGCTGGATCCAAGGGAAGACGCACCGCATAATCCTCCGACATCGGAGTCCAGCGCCGTAGCAGAGAGTGTTGTAGTGGTCTCATATGAGCCCTGGCCCAGGGCACTACTTCCATCGTGGCCGTCATAGAGCCCAACAGCTGCACATAGTCCCAAGCCCGAAGAGGAGAGGCTACCAGGAACTGGTCCACCTGAGCCTGAAGCTTGACAATCCGATTGTCTGGCAGGAACACTCTGCCCACTTGGGTGTCGAATCGAACTCCCAGATACTCCAGGGACTGAGTCGGGCGCAGCTGGCTCTTCTCCCAGTTGATGATCCATCCCAGGGAGCTCAAAAGAGCAACTACCCGGTCCACAGCTTTGCCGCACTCTGCATAAGAGGGGGCTCGGATCAACCAGTCGTCCAGATAAGGATGGACTTGTACTCCTTCCTTTCGCAGGAAGGCCGCTATGACCACCATTACTTTGGAAAAGGTCCGCGGAGCAGTAGCCAACCCGAAAGGGAGGGCTCTGAACTGTAAGTGTCGTCCCAGGACTGCAAAACGCAGAAAGCGTTGATGAGGAGGCCAGATGGGAATATGCAGGTACGCTTCCTTGATGTCCAAGGATGCCAGGTACTCCCCTGCCTTCACTGCCGCTATAACAGAGCGGAGAGTCTCCATGCGAAAGTGCCGCACTTTCAATGCCCGATTGACCCCTTTGAGGTCGAGGATAGGCCGGACAGAACCTCCTTTCTTTGGTACCACAAAGTAAATGGAGTAACGCCCCTTGCCAAGCTGACTTTCTGGCACCGGAACGACCGCACCCAGGCGGATCAGATTGTCCAAAGTCTGCTGCACTGCCACAGCTTTGACCGGAGACTTGCAGGGAGAGAGTACAAACCCGTCTCTTAAGGGTCGGCAGAACTCTAGCTTGTAGCCGTCTCTGATGACTTCCAGCACCCAAGCGTCTGAAGTTATTGTGGTCCACTCGCCCAGAAACGAGGACAGCCGTCCTCCAATCTGCACTGGGGCGTGGACCAATACCCCGTCATTGGGTACGAGACCCTGGGGGAGGACCGGAGGGAGCACCTCCGGGACGGCGGTCTCTGCGAAAGGAATGCTGCTTGGGGGAGAAATTCCTCTTAAAGGAAGAGGGGGCAGAAGAACCCGACCTGCCCGGGCGGTACCGACGGGCTTCCTGAAACCGTCCTCTGGAGGTACCGGGACGAGCACTAGCCCGAGCCCTGACCTCTGGTAACTTCTTGCCCTTAGACGTGCCGAGATCGGTCACGATTTTGTCCAGCTCGACCCCAAAGAGCAGCTTGCCTTTAAAAGGCAATCTAGCCAGGCGGGATTTAGAGGCGTGGTCAGCAGACCAATGTTTCAGCCAAAGCCACCGCCGCGCAGAGACTGTCTGAGCCATGCCTTTAGCTGAGGCTCTCAAGACATCATACAGCAAGTCTGCCAAATAGGCTAAGCCCGATTCCAGGGCCGGCCAATCAGCCCTCAAGGAATGATCCGAGGGGGAAGCCCGCTGCACCATAGTCAGGCACGCCCTGGCCACATAGGAGCCGCAAACTGAGGCCTGCAAACTTAAAGCAGCCGCCTCAAAGGACGACCTTAAGGCCGCCTCCAATCTCCTGTCTTGGGCGTCCTTTAGGGCTGTGCCACCTTCCACCGGCAATGCCGTTTTCTTAGTCACCGCAGTGATTAAAGAATCCACGGTAGGCCACAGATAGGCCTCACGTTCACTCACAGCCAAAGGATAGAGGCGGGACATAGCCCTAGCCACTTTAAGGCTCGCTTCTGGGACATCCCATTGAGCCGAAATTAAGGTGTGCATGGCATCATGCACGTGGAAGGTTCTAGGCGGGCGCTTAGTCCCCAGCATAATGGCAGAGCCAACAGGGGCTGAGGGAGAGACGTCCTCCGGAGAGGATATCTTCAAAGTGTCCATGGCCTGTAACAACAGGTTGGGCAAATCCTCCGGGCGAAAAAGCCGCGCTGCAGAGGGGTCATCCGCTCCAGCCGAGCGGGGATCCGTCTCCTCCAAGGAATCCGCAAAGGACCGTTGGGAGACCTCAGACACGCTGCCCTCATCTACATCGGAGGAGACAAATTCCTCCAAGGCCTGGGAATCAACCCGAGGGCGTTTACCTCTGGGAACCTCAACCTCTTTACCAGAGGAGGGAGCGGGGGCAGCGTTGTGCATGAGGAAGGCCCGATGCAGCAGCAAAACAAACTCGGGGGAGAAACCCCCCAGACTGTGCACCTCCGCAGCCTGGGCAACAGTCCTAGGCGCGCTCTCAACCGGCGCTCGCAATAGCGGGGGAGAGACATGCTGCGCATCCAAAATGGCGTCCAGCGCGAAACTCCGCGAAGGAGCCGCGCGGGAAGAACGGCTCTTAACTTTAGCCGCTTCTGTGCCGTCGCCCAAATTAAGGGCGTTCATGGCATTAATGTCTCCAACCTCAAGGGCGGCCCAAGAAGAAGCCATCCGAGCCGCGTGGCCGGCCAAGATGGCGGAGGCGAGGAGCGGGGGATGGGCGTTTATGGCGGGAAAAACCGCCACGCCGGAGGAAGGACCGGTACATGCATCGGTCGCGAAACTGTCACCCACCAAGGGCGAATCCGGCTTGAAGACCCCCGCATCCCCTCTAGAAGCGCTCGAGCGACCCGGGGAGCGACCCTTTGCGCCCTCGCCCTCCGACGCCATGAGCCACGAGGAGAAGAATCGGGGAACCCCCGCCCGCTATAAAAAGGTAAAATTACCTGCTGTCCGCTCCGAGTTGTAACGACCTGGTGTCTCAGTGAGTAGCTGCAATAGACGCTTAAATAAACGTCGAAATAAACGCCTTTAAGGCCGTTCAAAATTTTTTTTTTTTTTTTTTTTAACGGAGCCAGCGGGAGGGGGGAGAAAAGGAGGGACCTGGCACCACCAGGTTTGCACTTGCTCAAAAGAGCCCTCAACCCCAGGCACTCAACAAAACCTAAAAATTAGGCTTGGAGGCCTAGCCAGAGCTGCTGCTGTGTGTGACCACCACCTGCTGAGATAGAGAACATACTGAGGAGTTTCCGGCAGCACATGACCACATATAGGGAGGCAAAAGTTTGCTCTCTATCTCCACCTGCTGGTAGATGGACACAACCCACCAGTCTATGGATTGATCAGCTTGATGATATGGAAGCTCTATTTAAGCATCCTTTTTCACTTATTCTGACCTATGGCTTGGCAGATAAACTGCATAAAACCTTAAGATTTTTATGTAGAGCAAAAAGCTCATCAATAAAAATAAACAGCTCCACTGGCAGCAAAATAGCCGTAATGTCTTTTTTTGATTAGATCATAAAAGCAGTTCCAAAAATAAAACCAAATCCTTCCACTTACGGAAAAAGAAAAGCTAAAACAAACCAGTCTAACCATGATTCTATTTATATGTTCTTAAACAGAATATTATGGCAGAAAAAGAGAGACCAAACAGTTACCTTTTGGATGAACAGACTAGATATTGTAGAGTATGTGAAACAAGCCAGTACATGAGACAACGGGTGATGGATGAATAGCCTAATGGTTAGTGAAGTGGGTTGGGAACCTGGGCTCAATTCCCACTGTTGCTCCTTGTGACTCTGGGCAAGTCATATAACCCTCCATTACCCCAGGTACAAAACTTAAGATTGTGAGCCCACCAGGGACAGAAAAAGTACCTGTATATAATGTATGTATACTGCTTTGGTGGTATACCCTTTACATAGTAACACAACAGATAAAGGCCTACATTTATTTATTTAGATTTTGCTTACACCTTTTTCAGTAGTAGCTCAAGGTGAGTTACATTCAGCTGCTCTGGATATTTCTCTGTCCCAGGAGAGCTCACAATCTAAGTTTGTACCTGAGGCAATGGAGGGTTAAGTGACTTGCCCAAGATCACAAGGAGCAGCGGTGGGATTTGAACCGGCCACCTCTGGATTGCAAGACCGGTGCTCTAACCACTAGGCCACTCCTCCACTTGTTATTCTTTAGGGTTCTACATGGAATGTTGCTACTGTTTGCGATTCTGCATGGAATCTTGTCACTCTTTAGGATTCCAGAATCTTGATTTTCTTTGGGGTTCTACATGGAATGTTGCTATTCTTTGAGATTCTGAATGGAATCTTTATTTATTTACTTATTTAGATTTTGCTCACACCTTCTTCAGTAGTAGCTCAAGGTGAGTTACATTCAGGTACTCTGGATATTTCTCTGTCCCAGGAGGGCTCACAATCTAAGTTTGTACCTGAGGCAATGGAGGGTTTAAGTGACTTGCCCAAGATCACAAGGAGCAGCGGTGGGATTTGAACCGGCCACCTCTGGATTGCAAGACTGGTGCTCTAACCACTAGGCCACTCCTCCACTCCACTCCACTCCAGTCTACCCATAAGATGAACTCAAAGCATATGTTACAGTACAACATATATTCTTGATCTTCATCTGTCCTTACCATTTTCAGGGCATAGACCACAGAAGTCTGCCCGGGCACTGGACATACTCTCAAACTACTGGAGTTGACATCGAAGCCTACTCCAGCTCATCCAGATGTGCCTAGCCAAAATCGGGGCAGACTCTAGAAGTCTAGGAGTTACGTCTAAGCGCTGCTAAATTTTGTTTTGCTTCCATTCTCTTTCTATTTAGAAATCTTTTGCGTTTATCGCTTTACCCTTCACCTTTAGTAGAATACCTTGCCAAAAGGAAAATAAGATTCTTCTATTCATGTAATCAGAGGCTTTCGTGCCCCATTAGCTAATTGGGTACTGAGAACATGACAGAAGGAAAAAGAGAAAGGAAAAGAGCAAGAACTAAGGCACCACAGCTGCTGCCCTTCAGTTCGAATACAGCATCTGATGACCGTCTTAGTGTATTACTTGCTTTTAAAATATAAAAAAAAAAGTCTGGGCTCTTGTTATATTTGCTTGGTTTACTGACCTTATCAAAAGCTTCACTGCTTTTAAAATTACATACGGAATTGAACCTGACATCTGAAAAGCGAGCAGTTTTATTTGTGAATCTCATAAATACATTAACTGCTGCTCAAGCCAGAAACCAAGCCTGAGTTCACAGTACTTTGCTGCTGTGATGCAGAGAGAACCAGGAAAGGCTGGTTTTAACTAGTAAGCCAAGTAAACACAGGATCCAAAGAACCACCACCCAAGTGAGATGCTTACAATACATCTCGAATACTAGTTTAATACCAGTTTAAATTGAGACTTTGGTCTGCATGGAAATTCACTATGGCAGATGTTTGCTAAGCCTGGACTCACTGCTGAGTGCCAGGCGACTTTGCAGGTCTGTCATGAGCGACAGCTCTAAAGTGATCACTCAAGCATAAAAAAAAATAAGTGAAATTTGATTGACAAATCACAAAGGCACTATCACAAATTAATGTGCAATGCCAAAGCAAACAATGGTGTGAAAGGTAGAAGAAGCAAGGGACAGGTGTCATCCTACAGCAGAAAGTTCTCTATCCGTTGTATGATGAGTTGCTCAAAGGTGAATTCTGTACTCCGAAGAGAGAAGTTGAAAAAAGTACAATGAAGATATAAAATGGGAAGCATGGCATTACGTTAGCTAATGAACTGTGAGGAGAACCTAGTTCTTACCTGATAATTTACTTTCCTGGAATCCTGTTAGACTAGTCCAGATGAGCAGGTTGTGCCACCCTCCACCAACAGATGATGGAGACAGAGTAAACCAGAACTTTCCACTGACACCAGTGGTATAAGGAGTGGCACATCTAAACACCTGCCAGTATACCACAATGTCAAAGCCAAAAAAGATGCTCAACAGTAAAATTAACTACAATAATAATGAGAACACCTGAGTTTTCCCTGGAAAAAGGAGGAGGATCCTGGCGGGAATGGGCAAAGGCAAGCCCTTCCCCCCTCGTACAGGTAGTTATTCAAATCATCAAAAAGTGCATGAAGACAAAGTGGAAAAAGATGGATCATAGCAGCTGTGGGCATATTTTGGAGGGTTCCTGAAATTATCAGGATCACATGGATGAATTGGCCAGCATGGCTCTACAGGGTGCAATGTCTCTTGTAGTGGACTAGTCTGGTTGGTGAAGCGAGGTGGATGTATGAAGTCAGAAAAACTGCTCCTTCGGAGGGAACAGACAACATCTACAAAAATTGGAAGTATGGGCTAAAACTTGGAGAATATGGGAGAAGAGCGTTTGGAAAGAAGGAGGGAAGTGGCAGACAGGGGGAGGTGATGGGTGGGAGGTAAGGGAGAGAGAAGGAGAAGCTGCTGGGCACGGTGTGCAGGGGGGAAGAAGATTGATAAGGAATACTGTTGCTGGGTGGGATATAAAGTGAGGGCTGAGGCAGGGCCAGAGAGGGGCAGGAAAGTGGGAGGCAGAAGATGAAGCTGTTGAGCGCTGTGTGCAGGGGGAAACAAGACTGATGAGATACAGCTGCTGGATGGGAGGCAAGAGAAGATGGTGAAATTTCCTAGGATATTCTACAGAACGAGAGAGGATGAAATTGTGGGAGGGGGAAACTGGTGGTGGTCTCTGTGGGATTTGAGAGTTATTTTGTTGTGGCTGCCAAGCCCTTGTTGCTTTTGTGAGGAAGGAAAGTCATAATAGTAGTGCTTACAGCCTCTGAGGAGATAAAGGTTGCCCTGAAGTGGCACTGCAACAGATAACCTCCATTGCCCCAGGTACAAATAAATACCTGTATATAATATGTAAGCCGCATTGAGCCTGCCATGAGTGGGAAAGCGCGGGGTACAAATGTAACAAAAAAAGGAAATGGTCTAGTGGTTAAAGCAATGGGCTGTGAACTAGTGAAGGCTTGGCTCAATTTCAGCTTCTACCAATGATGCTCTGTGACTTTAAGCAAATCACTATTTCTCGCAGCCTCAGATATCCATAGCTTATAAGCTCTTTGGAGAAGGAACATATTGTATTTATGTATATCCAGTAGAACTATAAAAGTTATGAGCGTTACTATTAACTACACATTGTTGGGAAAGACACCATTTGTACTGTGTACGAGGCACTCAGCTGGCACTACAGCAACATAAGTACATAAGTAATGCCACACTGGGAAAAGACCAAGGGTCCATCGAGCCCAGCATCCTGTCCACGACAGTGGCCAATCCAGGTCAAGGGCACCTGGCAAGCTTCCCAAACGTACATTCTATACATGTTATTCCTGGAATTGTGGATTTTTCCCAAGTCCATTTAGTAGCGGTTTATGGACTTATCCTTTAGGAAACCGTCTAACCCCATTTTTAAACTCTGCCAAGATAACCGCCTTCACCACGTTCTCCGGCAACAAATTCCAGAGTTTAATTACGCATTGGGTGAAGAAACATTTTCTTCTATTTGTTTTAAATTTACTACACTGTAGTTTCATCGCATGCACCCTAGTCCTAGTATTTTTGGAAAGCGTGAACAGACGCTTCACATCCATCTGTTCCACTCCACTCATTATTTTATATACCTCTATCATGTCTCCCCTCAGCCGTCTCTTGTCCAAGCTGAAAAGCCCTAGCTTCCTTAGTCTTTCTTCATAGGGAAGTCGTCCCATCCCCGCTATCATTTTAGTCGCCCTTCGCTGCACCTTTTCCAGTTCCACTATATCTTTTTTGAGATGCGGCGACCAGAATTGAACACAATACTCAAGGTGCGGTCGCACCATGGAGCGATACAACGGCATTATAACATCCTCACACCTGTTTTCCATACCTTTCCTAATAATACCCAACATTCTATAAGGACCCTGGGATCAAGGTTAGCCTAGCAAAGCATGTGCAGAAAATAATTAAACAATTTTAGTGTTTGTGTGTCTTTCTAGTAGTCTCCTATTTTAGGATAAAACAAAATGAGTAAAGAATAAAGCTCTCTTACTTCTTCTTCTGGTTCATTCATCTCACTTTCATTTCCCGATTGCTCTTCTGTTTCTGTTCCTCTATCATCTTCTTCCTCGTCATCATCCTCCTCCAGAGCTTCACCTTCTGCCAAGGTGTTTTTAGAATCCTTATTATTCATGAGACCTGGCCATTGAGAATTAAAGCATCAGAAGTCATTCAGACCCAAGCCCTCCAAAGTCCCAGAGTCTTAAGGAGTGGTCCTCAAATATCTATTCAAGGGAAAAATAGTTTTAACAGATCTTCAAAATGTTTTGCTTACTTCACATGGATCTCATCAATTCAAAGCACAGAGGGGCTAATACTCAAAGGTCCACAGTAGAGTCTTCACTCTACCATGAAACTAACACAACAAAAAAAATTCCACTGCATGCTCAAAGTAATGAGCATGCAAATTAATGCAGTAATCTGCTGTTCAGTGCTAAATGTCAACTTTCCTGTCAGTACCTGAGCGGTGATTGGCTCAGATACTCACAAGAAAGGTGTCATAAGAAAAAAAAAGGCCACACAAGCATGCTGCCCAGCATAGATCAGCCCCTTACCCCCAACTCAACACCTATTACTGCACCCCCTTCCAAAAACAAAAAACTGCAGGTGCCTTGCGGCACCCACTCTCATCACACACATGTCCGACCCATCCCTTTTATCCCCAAACATTAAAAAAAAAATGCCCTGGTGGTCTAATGGACCCCTGGGCCCCCCTTCCTGACTTGACCCTCTCTTCCTCTAATGTAAAAAAAAAAAAAAAAAAAGTGCCCTGGTGGTCTAGTGGACCCCTCCCCAGTCCTCAAGTTCCCCCCAAAATGTAACCTGAATCAGTTCCCTCTAACAAACCATGTGGAAGCAGCACAGGTAGCTATAACTGATTAGGAAGAATCCAGCATGCATTAGGTATAGTACACTATGAATGTACAATGAAAGACTGAACCATGACAGGTGCATCATCTTACCTAGTTTTATTAAGAATTCACGTTCCAAATCCTGCACTTGTCGGACTGATTCATCCAGCGAGCTGCAGAGTTTCATCTTTGGTCTCAAGAGTTCTAAAGTGTCACTTATCATATAATCAATGTCAATAGGGAAAGGGTGATCTTTAGTCCAGATGTCTAGACTTTTTTTCCACCAAATATAGCGCTGGTAAAAATAAATAAATTATAGTTAAAAAAAAAACAAAAAACAACATCTCGGTAGTTTTTGGTTTCCATAAGACAAGAGGAAATAAGTATCTGTATATAATGTATAAATAGCTTTGATTGTAACCACAGAAAGGCGGTATATCAAATCCCATCCCCTTAAATTTATATCATAGATAACTCACTATGTTCTTGTGCAACTTTACTTTCCTCAAAGTGCTATATTTACTAAAACGTGCAACTGCGTTATTATCCAGGGTTAGGGTTCATTTTTTACACGACCCATTTATTAGTGTAACTCACCTTAACAGCATTTGAATGCCCTAATGCAATAGAGAGGTTTAGTACATCTAGGCTTTAGTGCATTATTTATGACAGTACATCTCAAACTATGAATCATGGGGGACACAAAATCCACATCTGGGGTTGTGACCATTCTCAGCAAAACCCATCAGCCCATACACAGCAGCATTAACTTTGCTTGCACTGACTCAATGGAGGTGGGTATTACAGCAGCAGCAACAACAACGGATGCTACCTATCTGGCCTGGAGACAGGATAAGACCAGGGTCTTGTGCTTGTTTATCCCTTTAATATGGGGTCATGGCTACACAAAGTTTGGGAAACACTGATCTATGAAACAGTACTGACAGAATGCGGACAATATTTGACTGAAGCCATCATCTTACCATCAATATGCCTGAAGCAATAACACCTGCTGCCAATCCTTTTCCAAATTTTAATATATATTTTGGATCTGTTCTAAACTAACCAACTTGACCTTACTTTAAAATATTGTAAACCACATAGATATTGCTTTGATATGTGGTATATCAAGATAAACATAATACTTCCCCTACATAATAAGACCCTATAGCATTATGGGGCAAAAATCACTGTAGAGTACCATTCTTAAAACTTTGTAAACTGGCAGTTTCCTCTTGCTCCAACGGGCTTCCAGCTAAGTCAGAATCCTCCTTTCCTGGTGTTATGGCATCATAACCCAGTAACTATCTGGAGTGTTCCTACATTACAAATCTGGACTCATGAAATGACCTCAGATCTCCTGCAGAGCAGTGTACAGCAATGCAACTGAGTTCACCAGAGGTTTGTAGCAACTGATAAAACGCTTGCTGGAATGGGTTATGTACAGCAAATATATAATCTTCAAAACATCAATCTTGCACCTAAATAAGACCAGTGAAAATATCTAATAAAAATATACGAAAAGGAAAAAGTCTCAACAAGCTCAGATCTATTACATTAGGTAAAAAAAAATACCTTAGGTGTAATCACTGGCATTAAAAAACAAACAAAAAACCCCACACCTGTGCATCATATATATCCACACTTTTTGATATAAATCTTTTAACTTTTACCTCTTTCATTAAACTGTCAAATTATAAACATAATTGCTGATTCATATCACTTAGCTTCTAAAGCTTCCGAATTGCCCATGACATCTTCAGTGCTTCTCAGGAGAATTCTTTATATCTGACGATGGCCAGCGTTTCGTTCACTGCATCAGGGATATGCGAAACGTTTTAGTGGAGCACTTTCAAAACTAACTCGGTTGGTACACACTGCTACAGCACTGAAGATGTGATGGGCAGTTCGGAAGCTTTAAGCTTTAGAAGCTAAATACACAAGTTACTTGATATGAATCAAGCAATTATGTTTCTAATTTGACAGTTTAAAGAAATAGACAAATAGATAAAAGTTAAAAGATTATATCAAAAAGATGTGGATTCGTATGATGCACAGGAGATTTCTTAATGACTGCGCCTAAGCTATTTTTTGATCTATTGTAATAGGATCTGAGCTTGTTGAGACTTTTTCCTCCTTGTTTTTAGTAGATATTTCTACGGGTCTCGTTTAGGTGTGAGATTGATGTTTTGATGATTATATGTTTGGTATCCCACTTCCTTCCTTTGATAGTTATCATATACAATAAATACAGAAGAGGACATAGATAACCTCTTCTGGTTCTTTCTAGACCTGGGGTTCTCAACCCTGTCCTCAGGATATAAACTAGCCAGTCAGGTTATCAAGATACTCACACCAAATATGTATGAGATACATTTATCTGCACTACCTGGCTCTATGCAGATCTCTCGTATGAACAGGGCTTTTTTGAGGGGTACTGAGTACCAGCACCTTTTCCATTGTCTGCTAAATTTGACCCATGGACCCCAAGTTTTAATGAAAGAGCTCAGGCTCTACACACCAATTCTGCCCTGTCATAGGATCTGTGACTGGTTACAGGGGACCTGGCTATTGTGGGGTGGGGTCCCTCAGTGATCACCCCACTCCTGAAGGGTGGCCTAACCTTTGAGTACCAGCACCTTTTCCATTGTCTGCTAAATTTGACCCATGGACCCCAAGTTTTAATGAAAGAGCTCAGGCTCTACACACCAATTCTGTCTTGTCATAGATTCTGTGACTGGTTGCAGGGGGCCTGGCTATTGTGGGGTGGGTCCCTCAGTGATCACCCCACCCCTGAAGGGTGGTCTGGCATTTGAGTATCGGCACCTTTTTTGCTAGAAAAAATGCACTGCGTATGAATATTCACTGCAAATATCCTGAAAACCTGACTGGCTAGATGCACCCCAAGGACTGGGTTGAGAACCCCTGCTCTAGCCCCTATCATTTCATAATTGTATGAAATCATCCATCAGAACTAATCTAAACAGAAAATAACCAAAGGGGTATTAAAAAAATGTTACCTGAAAATATACAAGGAAGCAATCCAGCTTCCGTTTGCTTGAGCCTCTGTCAAAGTACTGACCACAGGTATCAAGGATGGTACACACCAATCTAATTCGGAAAAGATGTTCTGGAGGGTCCAGTGGACTAGCACTACCATCAGAATTCACACCAAATGAGGTAAATGAATAGAGAGTTCGAAATATAACTGCAGACTCTACCATTCGATAGTTGTACAGTTCCCCCAAGAACTTGGCACTGCTGATGCGTCGTTGGTTAAATTTGGGCTGATTAACCTGAAACAAGAACCCATGGACACAAAGACTGAAACACTGCATAGCCATTAAAATAACTTAGGGCCTTATTTTTACAGATCTCTTTCTTACACACAAGTTGAAAAGTGCGCACTTAGAACATGACAAAATTGAGCATTTCCTCTTTCTCTATTTGTGAATTCATGTATGTCTGTTCAGGGACTGGGTGTGAAAAGACAGGAAAGTGTGTCTCAGAGTGACAGGGATTGTATGAAGTGTGTAGGTATGCGTGGGTGGGTGTACACGCGGACAGATGAAGCCTCCCCAAAAGGTGTCCGATTCTTTCTGGCCAAAAGAACTCCAGTAGGTGGGTCCTTGCATGCCCTGACCTAACCCTTGATAGCAGGCCATTTCAATGTCATTTAGCAGAAATGGTAGCGCTAAATGACATTGAAGCAGGCCAGAAGGTCCATTTTAGGTTGTTTTTGTTTGTTTTGCTTATAACTACAAACACAAATTCTCCATTGTTTTCTGGTTATAACCAAGTCAGAAGCCCTAAGAGCAGGAAAGGCCAACCTGACAGAGTGGTGAACCAAATGGAACATATCTTGAGACATTTACCATATTACATTTCTAAAGAGGGCCCCAAAATACATTGCTATTTAGAGAAACTTTAGAATTGATTTATATGCTCAATTAACCATTAAGATGTTGAGTCTCATTTATTTTAGCTCTACTTTGCAATTTAGGATAGGAAAGCAGAACAGATCTGAAAAGTGAACTTAGGTTTCTCAGAAGTAAATGCGGTGTTACAGGGGTTACAGAAAACAGGGAAGAGAAAACGGCATCCTTAAAAATGTGGGCAATAAATTTGACTTTATTTTACAATTGTTCTTATATTTCACAATATCTTCCAGTTTATGTGGATTACATCTCATAAAATAACCAGCAATCACTGGTGAAGAGCGAGCAAATACTAAAACAAAGATAACAAATGGCATAGTTAAAAATTCCAGATATACGCATTTAAAACTTTCTTCAAAATATACCAACTAAATAGTCAAAAATTTATTAAAAAATAAGTTTTAAAAATGTTCCTGAACAGAGAATAGCTTCGTATATAGCTAATGTTTAGAGGCAACTTGTTCCAAACAGAAGCCGATAAATAAAACTAGCAGAAAAAATAAAATAAAACTAGCTGAAAAATAGCTCTATATTTCAAACCTTTAGGACTTGGAAAGCGAAGATTTAAACTGGAAAATGAATTCCTTTAAAATGCACACAAGTGGAATTAATTGCATGGATCAAGCACATTTAGGGGTCCTTTTACAAAGGCGAGCTAAAAAGTGTCCTGCCCTACTTTTAGCGGGTTAATTTCCTGTGAGATCAGGCTACCTCTTAGTACATCTGCCAAAAAGCCAACTTCTATTTTCGGCAATAATGGCCAGGCACTAAGTCCAAAATTAGCACCTGGCCATTTACCGCATGAGCCCTTACCACCTCCTATTTACTTGGCAGCAAGGGCTCACACGCTAACCTCATGGTAATCAGGCAGCAAGCGGCAATGTGATTACCACCGGGAATGCCCCCACGTTAGAAAATTATTTTCTATTGCAGGAAAATACATGTGCCGACTTCCAACTACTGCCGAGCTCCTGCACTACCTGGGCAGTAGCTACGATATGGCATGCCATACCGTGCCTTTGTAAGAGGGGCCCTTAGAGTATCGCTGGTTTAATATTAATACAAAGAATAATTCTCTTAATGTTTCTCTGCAGCTGACATGTTGAAGAGGTTTTTTTTAACCAAACCAGCTCTGTAAAGTGATGCATGTGGAAAAGAGGAACCCAAACTATAACTACGTCATGCAGGGTTTAGCGTTATGAGTCACGGACCGAGAAAGGGATCTAGGTTTTATCGTTGCTCAATGTGCTGCTGCGGCTAGGAAAGCAAATAGAATGTTGGGTATTATTAGGAAAGGGATGGAAAACAAAAATGAGGATATTATTCTGCCATTGTATCGCTCCATGGTGCGACTGTACCTCAAGTATTGTGTTCAATTCTGGTCGCCGCACCTCAAAAAAGATATAGTGGAATTAGAAAAGGTGCAGAGAAGGGCGACAAAGATGATATAGGGGATGGGACGTCTTCCCTCTGAGGAAAGGCTGAAGAGGCTGGGGCTCTTCAGCTTGAAGAAAAGGTGGCTGAGGGGAGATATGATAGAGGTCTGTAAGATAATGAGTGGAATGGAACGGGTCGATGTGGAGCGTCTGTTTACACTGTCCAAAAATACTAGGACAAGGGGGCATGCGATGAAGCTGCAGTGTAGTAAATTTAAAACGAATTGAAGGAAATTTTTCTTCACAACGTGTAGTTAGACTCTGGAATTCGTTGCCGGAAAAAGTGACTAAGGCGGTTGACTTAGTGGACTTTAAAAAAGGGTTGGACGGCTTCCTGGAGGAAAAGGCCATAGAATAATCCACTATTTCTGGGATGGGCGGGACAAATTGTTTGTTCTTTTGGCCGCTGTCGGAGACAGGGTGCTGGGCTCGATGGAACCCTTGGTCTGTCCCGGCATGGCGATGCTTATGTACTTACGTAAGAACATTATAGCTGTTCCATTATCACAGTCTGCCATTTCATACCAGTTAGGTAAATAATTTACACTGTTTTTATAATACTTCAACCTATGAATCCATTACACACTACAGATCAATTATAGACAATTAGATGCAGAATTATCTAGCAATTCATTATTTTTTTTCCAGGACGTCACACATTCTGAACCAGCACGCACATTATTGCAAAGTACAACAAACCAACATTAACCAGCTTAATAACCTATTTGGTGGAGTTTTTAATTGACAATCATTGTACAACAAATGAAACTGCTGTCTGTGTCATTCCCTATCATAAAGAATTTCAGAATAAAGCGCTCCGTATTTTGATTTTATCAAAACTATTTCCAGGCTTCTTAAAATGACAAACAAGATGGAGACATCTTATAGATTGACAAACCACTTTATTAAGGCATAAGTTTGGGATCCTTTATTTTAGCTCTACTTTGTCTGGTAGACCAATAATCACACCAACAGTCCATCTAGCCCAGTATCCTGTTTCCAAACAGTGGCCAAGCCAGGTCACAAGTATCTGGCAGAAACCCAATTATTAGCAACATTCCATGCTACCAATCCTGGGGCAATCAGTTGCTTCCCCATGTCTGTCTCAATAGAAGACTATGGCCTTTTCCTCTAGGAACTTGTCCAAACTTTTTAAAAACTAGATACGCTAACCACAGTCACCACATCCTCCAGCAAAAGAGTTCCAGAGCTTAACTATTTGTTGAGTGAAAAAATATTTCCTCTTATTTGTTTTAAAATTATTCCCATGTAACTTCCTTGAGTGTCCCCTAGTCTTTGCACTTTTGGAACGAGTAAAAAAAATTGATCTACTTGTTCTACACAGGATTTTGTAGACCTCAATCATATCTCCCATCATCCATCTCTTTTCCAAGCTGAAGAGCCCTAATCTGTTTAGCCATATGAGAGGAGTTCCAGCCCCTTTATAATTTTGGTCGCTCTTCTTTGAACCTTTTCTAATTCTGCTATATCTTTTTTGAGATGCAGCGACCAGAACCGAACACAATACTCTTGCTAGTCATGTATAGATGACAATTTGCTTTCAGAGTTTTAAAAACAAGCAGTAGATTGCGTTCTAATGAACGGTATGGGTAGAATATGATCATACTACTCCATAACTGTTGTAACACATATATTGAGGGGGGGAGGTGGGGGGGGAGGTTGGGGGGATGGGAGAAAATTTGTTAAAATATGAGACTGATGACTAGATTGTTTTCCAACAGATGTTGACAATGCACTTAAAGCAAATGTTGTATACATGTCAAAAGTTCGTCATCAATAAAAAAGTGTTGAAATAAAAACAAGCAGTAACTGTTTTGGTAATCCAACAAATACACCATAAATCTCCATGTTGACAACAATCACATTACTAAAATTTGGCTAGATCAGCGATAATGAACTCCAGTTCTTAAATGCTGCAAATATCTGTTTTCAGAATAATTAAAGTATTAAAAAATAACCACCTTGCTCCTGGATCCCACGTATGCAAATATATAGCTCATGAGAAATCCTGAATTTCTGGTACTCAGGGATTGGTTAGTTTTTAGATGAAATGCAATTTACCATGGGCTCTATAAACAAATCCCCTAATAAAAATTGATTTAACCTATTTGAAGTCATGCCCTCTTCTGCCACCCATCTGGTACAGGTTTAGCAATTCAGTTTTGCAAACGAATAAATCTTTTTGCATGTGCATCTGCAAATAAGAAGGTCAATAGAGTAAAGCAGAATGGTTCAGATTCTGAAAGTAAAGTACCCATTAATCTGCTTCATGTTTTGCACTACTGATCATAGTGGTAAAATGACAACCAGATATAGCAAAGTGCGTGCCAGGGCAGTGGCGTTCCTGGCCTGCATGGAACCAGGGGCGGAGCGCCGATGCACCCCCCCCCCCCCCCCGCTAAATGACACCTTGCCCCCCCCTCCGGCGAAATGACACCCCCCCCCCCGGGTGCACGCTGCTGGGGGGGTGGGGGGGCGCGCGCCTGCTCCGAGTTCGCTAAATTTCGCTTCAGCTCCCTCTGCCCCGGAACAGGAAGTAACCTGTTCCGGGGCAGACGGAGCTGCAGCGAATGAGCGACGAAGTTTAGCGAACTCGCAGCAGGCGCGCACCGCAGCACCCCCCCCCCCCCCCAGCGGCTTGCACCTGGGGCGGACCGCCTCCCCCCTTGGTACACCACTGTGCCAGGGTCAGCTTTTGCCACCCTGTATGGCTATGTCATTGCATGTCATGACCAAGCAAAAAGACAAATGGCATGATATAATGGTATGCACTCTTTGGAAATAGTATGTACTATTTCGGAAAAAGGGGCCACTATTTCCCAACAGTGTAACTACTACTACTACTAAGCATTTCTATAGCGCTGCCAGGGTTACGCAGTGCTGTACAAGTTTAAACATGGGGAAGGACAGTCCCTGCTCAAGAGAGCTTACAATCTAAAGGTAACAAACTATGTAGTCAGTGTAGGTATCATGAATGGGGAAGGTGGTTAGGCGCCAAAAGCAAAGGAGAAGAGATGGGCTTTGAGTAAGGATTTGAAAATGGGCAGGGAGGGCGCATGGCGTATGGGCTCGGAAAGTCTGTTCCAGGCATAAGGTGATGCGAGGCAGAAGGGGCGGAGTCTGGAGTTAGCAGTGGTGGAGAAGGGTACAGATAGGAGTGATTTGTCCTGAGAGCGGAGGTTACGGGTGGGAACATACGGGGAGAGGAGGGTAGAGAGGTAATGGGGGGCTGCAGATTGAGTGCACTTGAAGGTCAATACGAACTACTGCTCATGTGCAAACTTGTGTGCACATATGCACCCTATTAGGAAAGGTGTGCCCTCTTTCCAAAGAGTGTCCACCATTATTGGCAACTGACAAAATAAATAAATACAAAATGGCCACATGAAATAAACTTTTTCGTGCTGCCAGACCCTAATGGCTGCATAATTCACACAAGCCCTAATCTTGGCCTTTGCAAATGTTACTCGACCTCCAACTTTCCTTCTTGATACCATCAGATTGATAAGGATTTGAAGACAGACCTATATCAAAAATATGTTACAATCAACTACATTGTTTTTACCTCCATTCCTAGTCGAATGTCCTCCAGTACACCATCTACAACATGGATTCCAACATCCTCCTGGTACAGAACCAGTCCTGCCAAGAGGTTAGCTACACAGTGAATGCTGTTGTACTTCACATTCCAAATGTTGATCATACAACATATAACATAATCTTTTACTTCTGGTTCTTGCCAAGGCAACTTTCTCATCTGGCGCAGAACCTACAATAGAAAACACAATACCATAAGCTTAGTTTAAGTTGAGTAATAAAGGAGAAATTATGTCTTACCTGACAATTTTCTTTCCTTTAGTTCTACCAGACCAATTCAGTACCAGTGGTGCAAGGGGAATAACTGTTGAAATCATTTACATAGAGGGGTATTTTCGATATGACGTCTAAGTTTACTATGTTTAAGTCCACCCATTTCTGTTCTTAAGTTTCAACTGCTGAGGTTGCTGTCAAAGCCTATCCGAATCTGTCTTGTCATTTGAGAGACACAGACAGTAAAAATCTGTCCGGCACTGTTGTCACGTTCCAAATTACTAGAGTGTCTGTCGAAGCTCTCTACAGCCCATCCTAAACCGGATTGCTAAAGACTCAGACCATACAAGCCAGCCCAGCACCGGCCATAGTTGATACAGCCAGAGTTGCCATGTAAGTATCACTTAACATGTTAAGCCCATTTTTAGTGCAGCCAGCAAAAGGGCATTTTTTTGTATTTGAATTTCTGGGCATGTGCTATTGTTTGCTTTAATGCATGTCCATGACTGTAGGAAATGCTTAGTGGCTCCTTACTTAGGTAGCATTAATGGCTCCTGCGTTATGGACATGCTAACCAGTCAGCGTAGCAGTAATCTGCATGCAGTACATGCTTAGTGCATCCATGCCAATTCTCTGTCCCTGACATGCATCCACCCAAAAAGATTTGTAAATTTAATTACCTCATAGTTAGCAAAAATAATGTGGATACTTTAGCTTGTTAGCATCTAATTCAGCATAGTACATGGGCCCCAAGGCAAGAGAGGGTTAAGAAATTTACTGGTGGTTGGGAGGCGGGGATAGTGCTGGGCAGACTTATACGGTCTGTGCCAGAGCCAGTGGTTGGGAGGCGGGGCTGGTGGTTGGGAGGCGGGGATAGTGCTGGGCAGACTTATGCAGTCTGTGCCCTGAAGAACACAGGTACAGATCAAAGTAGGGTATACACTAAAATTAGCATATATGAGTTATCTTGTTGGGCAGACTGGATGGACCGTGCAGGACTTTTTATGCCGTCATCATCGTCATCTACTAAGTCCGATTTTGGACATTTTGTGCAAAACGTCCAAAATTCAAATCGGGAAGAAGATTATTTAAAAGAAAAAACATCTTTTTTTTTTTTTTGAAAATACTGTTTTGAACAAGGTTTTGTGATTTGGACATTTTGGGTTTTTCTGATCCATTTAAAAAAAAACAACCCAAAGCTGAATAGGTGCAAAATGTAGAGATTCATGCTATTGGGATTTAGAAGGAGCCAGCATTTTAGTAGAATGGTCCCCCAGACATCCCAGGAGAGCAATAGGGGACCCTAAAGGGCACGTCTGTGCACTTCATAAAAATGCTCCCAGGTACAAATCTCACCTTTGCACCCTTATCTTACCCCCTGAGCCCTCCAAATCCCATCCAAAATCCACTGTGCCCACTACAATAGCCCTTATAGGTGAAGGGGGCACCTATATGTGGGTACAGTAGAGTTTTGGTGACCTTGGGAGGAGGGGTCACAGTTTCCACCACAAGTGTGACAGGTAGGGGGGGAGATAGGGACCTTGGTCCCCTATTGTGTACTGCACCAATCACTACACTACTCCAGGGACCTGAATACTGCTCTAAAAGACCTGACTAACATCTGCAGCTGTCACAGAGACTGGTAAGCCATATTTTTATTCACATTTTGAGAGGGGGTGGGAGGGGGGTCACCACCAATTCCCTCCAGTGGCCATCTGGTCATTTAGGGCACCCTTTTTGTGCCTTATTCATTCTGAAAACAGGTCTAGATCAAAACGTCTTGGTTTTAGTCCTGGACGTTTTTGTTTTATTTAATTATGGATGTAAAATGTCTAAGTGTTAGGCACGCCCTAATCCTGCCTTTAAAACATCTAACACATCCCCTTGTAATCTGAACGCACTTCTGACGGTCTACATGGAAAAACATCTAAAAATAGGTTTTGAAAATACTGATTGGGATGTTTTTGTGAGAAAAACGTCTACATGTTGCTTTCTGCCACTTTTCAGACATTTTTCTCTTTCAAAAATGAGCCCCATAGTCTGCTAAGTGATAAGTGATTTTATAGCACTGAGGTGATTTGGAAGCATGAAAAAATGAGCATATGTTGCTCTTCCCAAAAAATTTGTTAGAGTTACCCGATGAAAGAAGTGCTATGCCACTTTGTAGCAGCATTATTGACTGCAGTAATAGTGGTAAATATCTGAGGGTACTCTACATATATAAAAAATTTCTATTATATTATACTGGTGTGAACTGTTTCAAGCACTCTCTTTGAGTTGGTGGCTACAAGTCCTGGTTTGTGTATATGTCATTGGGTTTCTACAGTCAGCACATATCACATGATGAAACTTGGAAATAAACGTCTTTTTTTGATCATCTTGGAGACTGTTGTTGGCTTCTTCCACTTCTGTGTGTTTCTTGTCTTTGCCTGTGGAAGATCTTGTTTTCCTGTTTTGTTTCTGAAAATATTTTGGTGACAAGGTTGAAAGAGTAGCGACTGTATATGGGAGACGTTTTCAACACAGTTAAAGCCTACTCACAGATGCCAGAATTAGAAAAGAAAAAAAAAAAAAGGTTTCCTATCTCAGTCTATGCAATTATTCTTTGCTACTGGGATGTGAAGCTCTGAACGTTAACAATAAAATCATTAGAAATGATTTACCTTCTCAGTGGTGACTTTGGATAGGTCCTTGTACAGAAGTTTACGGATATACTCCTGCTGGGGAGGACGCTTCTTCCTGACTGTTTTCTCTGCCGGAGGAGGATTGCAGTAATAATAGGCATTCTCTACCATTGTTACGTAGCGTGCATCCAGGTGCATGGCTTGTTTCTTGCGCATCATTTGTTCCTGAAACAGTTTACATCACTTTATGTCATCAGTTATTAGCTAAATAGATTCTCCTAAAGGGACAGTAAAGATCTCTTTTCCTGTTACCCCTGCACTATTTGCATTAGAAAGTTCGTAAGAAAAGCTAGTTTGTCTTTTTAAACCACTCTAACAATCTGTTTCGAGACGAACGTCCAGGATGTATTTTCATTAATGCAGTGTAATCTATTAGTAAGAGCCTTCATTTTCATTTTTTACCCTAGAAAGTTTACAAAATGGTCACTTACATTAGGTACTAACACTAGCTATATTACATTACCTTCTTAACTGCTGTACAACAACTTGAAAACATAAATCATACGGAAATGGGAAAAAGCCTGTTTAATAACCACAGATTACAGGAGATATCTGGACCCACAGAAGCTTACAGATAACTACATTATTTTTGTATTGCTTCTACGATTTTGTTCTTTTTGCCATTTGTCACAGATTCTTCAGTACACAATACCAGAATGTGTCATTTAATTACTACATATGGCTTTGCTTCTGCATGAGAAAAAGTGGATGGAGTCCAGTTTTATCTTCATCTGAACAGGCATTTCCTATAAGGGGTTAATTCTGAAACCAAATATTCCAATCAAACTTGTACTTCTAGCTCCAGAGAGGACTCTGCATATTTCAGGATGTATTCAGTCCTACTATAATTCCAATATCACTATGCTGTGCTTTGAAGCAAAGCGCCTTCTTTGCAGGAAGCATATTCTTGCTTTTTCCTGCTTCTGGTCAAATACTAATGTAATGTAAACCCTGTGTCACCAATGCGCTCAGAAATCTTCATTATAATCTCTCCTTGCGTGTTTGAATACTGGGAAGTTATGAACAACAGCTTCAAGATTATGTTCCAGACTCCAGGAAGTCAAATCATCACTGTTTTGACTGCAAAAGAAGCTTGGAAGCATTCTTTCCTCTTAGGTTCAAGTATGAGTTTCTTTGCCTCATTAGTGCATGCAAGAAAACTAAAGTGAAAAGAAGGAAAAAGCTAAACAGAAAGACGACAGACTTTAGACCTAAGGGACTGTTTATGAACAGTACTTCGGACTGATTCTCAGTCACAGTTTAAAGAGAAAAATGTTGTCGTCTCCTTCTGGGTTGGCAAAGCTGCGCCACGTAACATACAAAATGACAGAAGATGAAGACCAAAATGGCCCATCCAGATCACCCAGCAATGGTTTATCCACTTTGGGTAGAAGCCCATGCAAATTCTCATAAGGAACTGCTTCGATATGCATTATTTTTTTTTTTAAGAAGCAATAAATAAAGTGTATCAATAAACAATACATGACACTTTCCCCCTTCCCCTTGTATCCCTCAGCTAATCTGTGTGCCCAACACCACTGCAGAACTCTTCAGCCACCTTTGGTGATTGCCATAAGCTACTGCTGTGGCATTGCCTGAAAATACTCTGACCAGCTTGTTCTTTAGAACATACTGAAAGGAATATAGGGCTTTCTGAATAACCTATTTCCAAGCAACTGATCGATCTTGAAGTCTCTGGCGTCAACTGACACCCCTGAGACAAGAAATCCAGAAAAAGAGTTCCTGAATTGAGGAAATCAGCATCTGTAGTGACTAGAGAATGACATGGGGACAAAGTTTGTCCCGGTCCCCACCCCATCCCCATGGGTTCTGTCTCCATCTCCACCCCATCCTGTAAGGTTCTGTCTCCGTCCCTGTCTCCATCCCCAAAGGCTCTGTCCTCATCTGCAGAAGCCTCAAACACTTTTTTTATATTTAAATATTTTTATTAAAGTATAAAAAGGAATATGCTGTGCTACAGTTGTTTATAAATCACAAACAGAAAATAATAACAATGAGCAACTATAATAACCCCACCACCACCCTCTACCCTTCCAACCTCAACAATAGCCGACTTCTACTACTCCAAGGAATCCTAATCCACCCTATTAAAATGTCCAGGGGTACAAAATACAACCCATTCAGTATGCCCTAATGCGGGAGAAATATGCCCTATGAAGCACGGCTATGATTTTTAATCTGTGAATGAATAAGTCATCAACAATCTCAGGATTCAGTCTAGCTCTCCTGTCTTCCACAGGGTGGCTGTGTTTAGTGTTACAACGGTATCCGTCTATCTAGTACTAGCCCTTTAAGTCTGATAACTGATTGGTTGCTACGATTGAAGAGTGTCTGACGTCCCTCCTTTAAATAGTGAGGTGCCATTTTCACAAGCTGTCTTCCCCGTGAACAGACCTACTGCTTCTCTGTGTGTAAGGAGGTCTTACAGAACTGGTTTAGGGCTGAAGGATTCCCTGAAGCGGTGAAGAACTGATTTTTATGTCCTCTTTCCAGTAGAACCGAATTTTGGACCGCTGGACCCTGAAGCAGACAGCAAAACGTCTGGCCACCATCGGTCGCGGTCTTTCAGAAAAAAAAAAAGAGAACCAAGGAAGACGCACCTAAGCTAAGTGAAATTTATTTACATTTAAATATATTAAAGCTTAGGGAGTTTTGTGAATAATGTGATCACTGTCTAATGGAACAGAAGGAGGTTTTTTCTAGCCAATGATGAAGCAGCCCTGCTCCAAGTCTTTCTAACGCTAGCGAGCTGCTGGAGGCTTTTTCCTCCTGCAGAGACAGTGACTTGTTATCGTCAGTTACTCCAAGAGCTCCCTCTAGTGTGTGTATATTTGATATTGGTTTTGGGAAGTCCTGACCTGCTTTTTGTTTGATTTATTGTCTATGAGAACCAGGGAATCCAGGATTAAAATCCCACTGTGGTTCCTTGTGGTCTTGGCAAGACACTTAACCCTCAAATGTCTCAGACACAAACTTAAAATTTAAATCCTTTGGGGACAAGAAAATACCTACTGTAATTGACTATAAGTCACAAACTACAACTGAAAAAGGCATGAGCCAAATAAAAAAATCTCCTTTCCCTTATTAATGTGGTGTCTTGTAAAAACAGGAAAAATGATTTTACCCTATTGATTAGGAGCCTAAATCCTCTATCAATTTCACACAAAAAAACTGAAAAATGGCCAAATCCATAAAAATGCACTTTCTTTGGATAAAAGCATATTAAGCCAATTTTAGTGCCTTTATTAGGTCTGCATCTTCCTTACTAAGAGACTAATTATGGCTGAGATAAACATAAAGAGCTTCCTCCTTATACTCAATTTGCTTGCATAAGAACATAAGAAAAATCATACTAGGTCAGACCAATGTACCATCTAGCCCAGTATTCTGCTTCCAACAGTGGCCAATCCAGGTCACAAGTACCTGGCAGAAACCCAAATAGTAGCAACATTCCATGCTACAGATCCCAGGGCAAGCAGTGGCTTCCCCATGTCTAACTCAACAGCAGACAATGAACTTTTCCTCCAGGAACTTGTCCAAACCTTTTTTAAACCCATATACGCAAACCGCTGTTATCACATCCTCTGGCAATGAGTTCCAGAGCTTAGGTATTTGACTGAAAAAAAAAATTCCTATTTGTTTTAAAAGTACTTCCATGTAATTTCATTGAGTCCCCTGGTCTTTCTGCTTTTTGAAAGAGTGAAAAATCGATTCACTTTTACCCGTTCTACACTACTCAAGATTTTGTAGACCTCAATCATATCCCCTCCTCAGCACTCTCTCTTTTCCAAGCTGAAAAGACCTAACCTCTTTTAGTCTTTCCTTATATTCCTTGAGAAGACCTTAATGACCTTGGAAGTGTGTACAGGGAGAGCCTAGGAGTACTCTGGCCTTCTGTATAGAGATATTCAGCCGTCAGAACTTAACTGTTTCCCCGCTCCTTCTTACAGAATTTACAGATTTCTGTATCACTTTTTCCAAGCTTGCTGTGAACCACTGCATCTGTAATCCACTGTCCTGGGCTGCAACTATCAATCATTGATCCTTAAGATTCAATTCACCTCTTCTTAAAAATTTATGCATCCGATTCTGATCAACAAAAGTCCCTGGAGCAACATTTTGTATTTCCCAGTGTACTTATGCAATTGCCACTTGTTTTACCTTGCTCATCTAATTCTTTGAATATTTTTTTCTCTTTTCCAAATTCTGTTCCTTCTCTCCTTATGTATACTGGTGCATTCTCACTCATTCCTTCTACTCATCAGAATGCTTCTCCAAGTTTAATGCAGGAGACAGATTCTGGATGTTTACATTCATATTTAAGAACATAAGAATAGCCATACTGGGTCACATCAATGGTCCTTCTAGACTAGTATCTTGCTTCCAGCAGTGGCCAATTCAGGACACAAGTACATGACAGAATCCCAAATAGTAGCAAGATTCAAGCTACTCATTCCAGGGACAAGCACTGTCTTTCCCGATGTCAATCTCAATAGCAGTTTAGAGAGTTTTCCTCCAGGAACCTATCCAAACCTTTTTTAAACCCAGATACATTAACTGCTGAAACCACAGCTGATACCACATCCTCTGATGAGTACCCACGTCTGTTTTATCATTCTCACCTTAAGTAATTCCCTTGTCCCTTATTTGTCCTGTTTGTCTGTCCTGATTAGATTGTAAGCTGTTGAGCAGGGACTGTTTGTTTAGATAATTTGTGAGTTGTTTAGTTACCATTCCTTCGGTTATTTTGGTTATTAGTGGTATGGATGCTACTGGTCTGTAATTGGTTATTTCGCTTGCGCTTTTCTTTGTGTCTTTGGGTATTGGGGTGATTAAATTTTTTCCTTATGGAAAAGTCCGTTTTGTAGCATGAAGTTTACGTGGTTCGTTAGGTCTATTATGAATTGTTGAGGAGCTGATTTCATAAGGTTGTTTGGGCATATGTCTAGTTTGCAGTGGGATTTGGCATATCTTTTAAGTGTTTCCGAGATGAGGTCTTCTGATAGTAGTTCGAATTCGGTCCAGGTTCTGTCTGCTGGGTATGTTCCGGCTTCTGGGTCTAGACAGTCTAGAAGTGTGGCGTATTCAATAGGGCTGGCGGGTATTTTCAGTCGTAATTGTATGATTTTCTCTTTGAAGTATTTTGCAAGGTTGTCAACATCTGCTATGTCTTTGCTGTTGTTTGTAACTGGTGTGGTGTCTAACAGTTTGTTCACAAGGTAGAAGAGTTTATGTGTGTCTTTTTTATGGTGTATTTGTATTTCCTCCAAAGTAGTTTCCAGGCATTTAGTGTTTGTTCATCTCTCTTTTGTTCCATGCGCGTTCTAGTTTCCTGACTTGTGTTTTAAGTTTTTTTCAGCTCTTCGGTGAACCATGGGTTTGCTTTTTTCCTGTGTGATGTTCTGGTTTGGATTGGGGCAATTTTGTCTAATGTTGTTGTACATAAATCGTCCCATTCTTGGAGGAATTGGATGGTGTCAGCATTTGTTGTCCATTCGTTCTGGCAGATCTGTTGCCAGAATGTTGTGGGGTCTATTTTTCCTCTCGTGGTGTATGTTGTTCGCTCATGTTTATTGATTGTGTTTGTGTGTGTTTTTCGCCAGTAGAGAGAGACATTTGCTTTATGGTGGTTGCCTTGCCTGAACTGTTTCCAGCTCCAATCTTGCCTGTCCTGCCTCCAGCGTTGCCTGCCTCGTCCCCTGCTTCAGCCCAGCCTTGCCTACCTTGTGACCTTGTTCTACAGTTGCTGCTGAGCCTAGAACAACAAAGAGAGTCCAAATCTCCCGTAAAAAACTCCAAAAAAACCCCAACAAAAACGGAAGATATACAGAAAGACCAAACTAAAATCGCAGATGTAAAAAAGCCAAATTTGGCTTTTTTACATCTGCGATTTTAGTTTGGTCTTTCTGTATATCTTCCGTTTTTGTTGTTACATAAGTACATAAGTACATAAGTAGTGCCATACTGGGAAAGACCAAAGGTCCATCTAGCCCAGCATCCTGTCACCGACAGTGGCCAATCCAGGTCAAGGGCACCTGGCACGCTCCCCAAACGTAAAAACATTCCAGACAAGTTATACCTAAAATGAGGAATTTTTCCAGTCCATTTAATAGCGGTCTATGGACTTGTCCTTTAGGAATCTATCTAACCCCTTTTTAAACTCCGTCAAGCTAACCGCCCGTACCACGTTCTCCGGCAATGAATTCCAGAGTCTAATTACACGTTGGGTGAAGAAAAATTTTCTCTGATTCGTTTTAAATTTACCACACTGTAGCTTCAACTCATGCCCTCTAGTCCTAGTATTTTTGGATAGCGTGAACAGTCGCTTCACATCCACCCGATCCATTCCACTCATTATTTTATACACTTCTATCATATCTCCCCTCAGCCGTCTCTTCTCCAAGCTGAAAAGCCCTAGCCTTCTCAGCCTCTCTTCATAGGAAAGTCGTCCCATCCCCACTATCATTTTCGTCGCCCTTCGCTGTACCTTTTCCAATTCTACTATATCTTTTTTGAGATACGGAGACCAGTACTGAACACAATACTCCAGGTGCGGTCGCACCATGGAGCGATACAACGGCATTATAACATCCGCACACCTGGACTCCATACCCTTCTTAATAACACCCAACATTCTATTCGCTTTCCTAGCCGCAGCAGCACACTGAGCAGAAGGTTTCAGCGTATCATCGACGACGACACCCAGATCCCTTTCTTGATCCGTAACTCCTAACGCGGAACCTTGCAAGATGTAGCTATAATTCGGGTTCCTCTTACCCACATGCATCACTTTGCACTTGTCAACATTGAACTTCATCTGCCACTTGCACGCCCATTCTCCCAGTCTCGCAAGGTCCTCCTGTAATCGTTCACATTCCT
This sequence comes from Microcaecilia unicolor, assembly GCF_901765095.1. Taxonomy (NCBI): domain Eukaryota; kingdom Metazoa; phylum Chordata; class Amphibia; order Gymnophiona; family Siphonopidae; genus Microcaecilia; species Microcaecilia unicolor. Next base: position 7,027,688 of record NC_044040.1, on the reverse strand, counting down.
CCTGCGACTTGACGACCCTGAATAATTTTGTGTCATCGGCGAATTAATTACCTCACTAGTTATTCCCATCTCTAGGTCATTTATAAATACATTAAAAAGCAACGGACCCAGCACAGACCCCTGCGGGACCCCACTAACTACCCTCCTCCACTGAGAATACTGGCCACGCAATCCTACTCTCTGCTTCCTATCTTTCAACCAGTTCTTAATCCATAATAATACCCTACCTCCGATTCCATGACTCTGCAATTTCTTCAGGAGTCTTTCGTGCGGCACTTTGTCAAACGCCTTCTGAAAATCCAGATATACAATATCAACCGGCTCCCCATTGTCCACATGTTTGCTTACCCCCTCAAAAAAATGCATTAGATTGGTGAGGCAAGACTTCCCTTCACTAAATCCGTGCTGACTTTGTCTCATCAGTCCATGTTTTTGTATATGCTCTGCAATTTTATTCTTAATAATAGCCTCCACCATCTTGCCCGGCACCGACGTCAGACTCACCGGTCTATAATTTCCCGGATCTCCTCTGGAACCTTTCTTAAAAATCGGAGTAACATTGGCTACCCTCCAGTCTTCCGGTATTACACTCGATTTTAGGGACAGATTGCATATTTCTAACAGTAGCTCCGCAAGTTCATTTTTTAGTTCTATTAATACTCTGGGATGAATACCATCAGGTCCCGGTGATTTACTACTCTTCAGCTTGCTGAACTGACCCATTACATCCTCCAAGGTTACAGAGAATTTGTTTAGTTTCTCCGACTCCCCCGCTTCAAATATTCTTTCCGGCACCGGTGTCCCCCCCAAATCCTCCTCGGTGAAGACCGAAGCAAAGAATTCATTTAATTTCTCCGCTACGGCTTTGTCCTCCTTGATCGCCCCTTTAACACCATTTTCGTCCAGCGGCCCAACCGACTCTTTGGCCGGTTTCCTGCTTTTAATGTATCTAAAAAAGTTTTTACTATGTATTTTTGCTTCCAACGCTAATTTCTTCTCAAAGTCCTTTTTTGCCCTCCTTATCTCCGCTTTGCATTTGGCTTGGCATTCCTTATGATCTATCCTGTTACTTTCAGTTGGTTCTCTTCTCCACTTTCTGAAGGATTGTTTTTTGGCTCTAATGATTTCCTTTATCTTACTGTTTAGCCACGCCGGCTGACGTTTAGTCTTTTTTCCCTTTTTTCTAATACGTGGAATATATTTGTCCTGTTGTTTTTTTTTTTTTTTTGCTGCTGAGCCTAGGCCTTGCCCGGTTAACTTACTTGCCATCAGTTGGGGCCCAGCTAACCCTCGGGTTGACCGGGCAGTGCTAACCCAACTGCGGCCCAAGGGCTCACCTTCAACTGTGACAGATTGTGAAGGCCATGAGCTCATATGAGTCACCCACCTTGCGGTTCCTCCAGCAATTGGCTCTACAGCTTCAGCACTCGTCTAATTGTGTCTAGGACCTAGCTTCTCACAAAGACCAGTTCCAGCAACTTTCAGGGATTGTTCAGGTTCTCTCTGATCTCTTGGACAATCAGATGTCTGTGGCATCCTATGCCTTGGCCTCTGTTTCTCCAGACCCTGCTCCGGTGCTTGTGTCCAGGTATTTGTCTCATGGCTTCTCCAAGGAACCCCAAAGATGGCAGAGGATTCATTTACCAGAGCCAGATAATTTTTTTGACTCCAAGCTAGAGATTTCTCCTCTGACAGGGCCCTTGTGGCCTACATTATTTCCTTGCTATCTGGCCAAGCCCTAGAATGCCAGAGCATCTTCACTCTGGGAATGAAATGACCCACTGTTCAATGACTTCCTTAGTTTCTTGGGACAGTTCAAGAGGATCTTTGAAAAGACTGAGAAAGTCAGATCAGCTTCAGAGCTTCTTAGATTGAAGCAGAGGACACGGACCCTGGGCCACTGTGCTATACATTTCTGAACCTTGGTTTCTGAACTAAGTTGGGGCGAGAATCAAGGATGAGCTAGCAGGATGGGACCTACTGCATTAGATAACCTAATCGGCCTCTGTAATATGGTGGATATCAGATTCCAGGAGCGGATCAAGGAGCTGCAATATCTGGAAAAGGCGTTGTTGAGGGCGCCTAATTACCAGCACACTCCACATACTCTCAGGCTGGGGGAGGGCCTGCCTCCCAATCTTGAGGAGCCCATGCAGATGGACCACTACCCTATCTCTGTTCAGGAGAAACAGAGGCGTCGGACCTTGAATTTATGCCTCTACTGTGGTGAGACGGGACATTTTGCAATTAAACACCAACAAGTCAGGATCTTCAAGTCTAGTTCTGGCCGGGGTGCTGGATCTGTCCCCTGGGGCTCCTAGAGCTCAATTTTTAATTCTGGCAGTACTTGAGTTGGTTCAAGGGAAGAAAAGCATCAAGGTTTTCCTGGATTCCAGAGCGGGGGGGGGGGGGGGGGGGGGGGGGAACGACGACGACGACACACATTTCATAGAAGCTCTTGTTCGGCATTTCATGATTCCTGCCCAAGAGTTTTCCAAGACCATTCCAGTCTATGGGAATATTCAAGGACATCTGAAAACCTGAATAGTTCCAGTACATTTGTGTATTGGCGACCAATGGGGAGGACATCACTCTATACATCCAGACATCCATGAAACCAGTCTTGTTTACCCTGGCTACAGAAACACTCCCTGATATGGCATTTAAATGGCATTTAACCAGTTAATATTGGGGTAATTTGTTAGCTTTTCTCATTTCTGTAAACATATCTTCATCTGTCTGTTCATTCTGGCCTGGTGGACTGTAGGATAGCCCTACATGTATATTCTTTCCCTTCACACATGGAATTTCAATCCATAAGTATTCCATGTTGTTGTCTGTGTCATGCAGAATTAAACTCTAAACTGAGGTTTCCTGTGATTATCAGCTCTGCTCTACACTGATGCAATGATAAACTCTAGAATAGCCCCTTAACCTGTATCCTATAAAATCGAAAGAGACTTTAAATGCTAAACAAAGAACAACCTATTCCTTAAATTGCCTTTGCTAAATAAGCAGAATAACTTAAAAATAAGGACAATGAGATTACCTATTTAAGTCTAAGTCTACCTTTCCCCAAGATTAAAAGCAATTTCCCAACAAATAACTTACCAATGAAGTTGTTCTGCTCTGCAACCCTCACAGCACCTCTCTTCTATTGCATACATCTAATGAGGCTGTTAAGTAAGCATGTAAGGGGGAGTAGGAGGAGTAGGCTCTTGAACAACACTAGTAGGCGACGTAGGTTAGGAACAATCTCTTTATTTAAATATACACTCGACTCAACACAGCCGTGTTTCGGCGCTACAGTATTCGAGGTGCGGTCGCACCATTGAGCAATACAGCAGAGTTATTCACCTGTAGCAGGTGATCTCCGAGAACAACAGACCAAGTATTCTCACAGATGGATGATGACATCCGACGAAGTTCAGTGCAGACACTAATTAACTAGATCAAGAACTTTCTAGCAGCATTCCACTGCGCATGTGCTGGTACCTTCCCACTCAATGTGCGAGTGCAGGTCCTTCACTCATTGTAAAAACTAAAAAATTCAACTCCAAGGGGAGGTGGGAGGGTATATGAGAATACTTGGCCTGCTGTCCTCAGAGAACATCTGCTACAGGTGATTATCTTTGCTTTCTCCGAGGACAAGCAGGCCGTTGTATTCTCACAGATAGGATCCATAGCTACTAGGCTCATCAAAAACAACAATGCTAGGACAATAGGGACTCAAAACTTCCATGTTGCTAGAAAGTTCTGTGTTAATATGGCTAGCCAGCATTTGCACCGGACTCAGTTAGATGACGTCATCCAGCTGTGAGAATACAAAGGCTTGCTTATCCTTGGAGAAAACTTAATTCTCTCCCCCTCAGAGATGAATAGCAATCCACCAGCTGTTGCGGACAAATATTTTGCTGTACCCCTTCTGACCCCTATGTGGTAGCAGTTTTGCTCTGTATCCAATTGTGAAGTTTTCGGCTCTGTCTCAGTTGAAATCCATCTTATGCTTTTTGAATCTATGTTGTTCTTGGTTGATAAAAACCCTCAAGGATCCATTAGTTGACAAGGCCATTGAGATAATTAATGCTTCAGAAGGGATCTTCCCTGATAAAATATTTTTTAAAAAAAGCTAAAGTCCACTCATTACTGAAAAAAACAAATTACTGGATTCCTTTAACTTAGCTAATTATCTTCTAATCTCCCAACGTAAGGGGAAATTAAAAGAAAAAGGCTGCTCTAGCTCAGTGTGAGATTTCTTATAGACTTGGTTATAATGATAAACTTTTTGTAAGATACCCTTGATGATGACAGGTGGTAATTATTACTCTGACATCTCTGCTGCCTTTGGTACCATCAGCATTATTTTACTAGGTCCTTAGGCATAGCTTGATACTTGCCTAGGGACTTCTCTTTCCATGTGACCTAACAAAACAAACAAGTGATTGAGCTCTTACCAAAAGAACGCTGGTCCGTAAGTGAGAATCAGGAGATCTGAACAGGTATCTTCCACATGTTTCCAGCAAAGTGCATGCCATTTCAATGTGATGATGTGAAAAATCTGACAAAAGCATCTGTGGACATATTAACAGTATGGTGTGTTCATCAAGAAATCACTTTACAATATCTACAACCAACACTACATCTGCAGAGTATCCATATAAAATATAAAGCAGATAATTTGCGTTTGTGCACCACATTCTGAAAGAAAACTAAACTGGCATCTGGTCCACAGCTTCAGCAATAGCCTTATAACACCTGCGCAAATGTAAGTGGTACGACAGTACAGAATCTGATTTCTGAACTTAAGCTGGGAGTGTTGAGAAAGACAGAAAATGAGTCCATGACAGCAACTCCCAGTGGCTGTAAAAACCCAAGGCAACTCAAATGGGACTCGATATACTACCTTTCTGTGGTTTTTGCAACTACATTCAAAGTGATTTACATACTTATTTGTACCTGGGGCAATGGAGGATTAAGTGACTTGCCCAGAGTCACAAGGAGCTGCAGTGGGAATTGAACCCAGTTCCCCAGGATCAACATTCCATGAAGAATCTCAGATAGTAGCAACAGAATCTCAAATAGTAGCAATATTCCATGTAGAATCTCAAATAGGGAAAGGGAAATGGGACTTGATATACCAACTTTTCATGGTTTTTGAAAATACATTCAAAGCAGTTAACATAGTATATACAGGTACTTATTTGTACCTGGGGCAATAGAGGGTTAAGTGACTTTCCCAGAGTCACAAGGAGCTACAGTGGGAATGGAACCCAGTTCCCCAGGATCAAAGTTCGCAGAACTAACCACTAGGCTACTCCTATCACCTCTATCACCTGTTTTATTTAATATAATCATGAGTACACAAAGTATGTAACAGGCAGATTACACAAAGTATGTAACAGGCAGATTAGGTCCAGGTAGCACAGGTGCCTGAGCCAGTCTGTGTCCACCAGGACAACCAGGAATGGATGAGATTCAACAGAGCACAGTATTCAGCCAGTCAGAGGCTAGGGAGGAAACACATACTAGTTCCTGTGAAAGCCATCTCTGAGCATACATGATGGCATTTTGAGGACCCCCCTCCCTACATCAATCCACCAAAAGCTGAAAAGGCTACATCACTGAGGGTCCATTCTTCTGGACCCAGATCTCAGTGATGAGATAGTCAGCTTGCACGTTGTCCATTCCTGCACAACCAGTTGATCTCTTGGGCCATTGCTTTGTTCATGGTGCTGTCCTGCTTGCTGACATAAACCACTGTCATCAAATTGTCTGAGAATACCCTATACTGCTTTCCCCTGGAGTAAGGGAAGGAACACTTGCAGTGCCAGCCAAATGAACCTTACTTCCAGCCAAATGATGGAACAGGAAACCTCTCTGCTGACCACATCCCCTAAAGGAAGCAGACAGCAGTGGGCTCTCCAGTCTCTCAGACTTGCATCAGTTGTCACCACTGTCCAGTCCAGAGAAGCAAGGGATACCTGCCCCTCCTCCCTCAGAAAGGTGAGCTAGGAGGAAGCACCAGCCAAGCAGCTTCTTCAGGAATGCCAACAGGGGCCGTCAACACTCGAAGTCCTGGGACTTCGGGCTCCACCACAAGAGCAAGCCTTCTGAACTGGCTGCATATGGGCCCGTGGCTCATGAAACCACCTCCAGAGTAGCAGCCATCAAGTCTAGGAACTAAAGGTAATCACAGACCCTAGGAGCTGCTTGACTGCAGAACATCTTTTTCTGGGCCTGAAGATTGGACATCCTCTTTGTAATTAGGCACAGGCACCCCTGATTGGTGAGAATCTAGACTCTCAGATACTCCAGCTTGTGCATCAGGAAGAAGTAGCTCTTTCCATAATACGTCATCCATCCCAAGCTCTCCAGCATCTGGATGATCCTCGTGGCTGCCTGAGTTTTCCTCCAAGTCAGCCTGGATCAGTCAGTTCTCTGAATAATGGTGCATCCGCATCCTCTCCTTGTGGAAAAAGACCACCACAACAACCCATAACCACGGGGAAGGTCTGGAACACAGTGAACAGTTAAAATGGAAGGGCCCTGAACTGGTAGTACGTGCCCAGGATGCAGAAGCACAGATATGGTTTGCACACGTCAGATGGGAATGTTAAAGTAGGCCTTGGTGAGATTCAGGGAGGTCAGGAACAGTCTCCCAGTGGAAGTGGTGGAGATGAAAACAGTATCTGAATTCAAGAGAGCTTGGGACAAGTACATAGGATCTGTAAGCGAATGATAGGGAGAGTAGATGGCAAGGATGAGCAGACTGGACAGGCTATATTGCCTTTATCTGTCTACATTTTTCTATGCTTTTATATTTCTCCTGGGTGCACAGAGGCTATCATCGAATTGAGAGTTTCTATGAAGAAGTAGGGACTTGGATGGAGGCCCCTTTCAAGCCTAAGATGGGCTGGAAGGAGCCCCCTTTCTCTGGGACTACAAAATAGGTGGAATAACATCCCCAAAAATGCTCTGCCAATGAGACCAGTTCCTCCGCCCGCAACTGAAGCAGGCAGCCTGAGGTCCTCTCCACCCATCCAATGCTTGAGGGGTAAGCCATGGGGACCCTATAAAGACATATGAACTGCATTCTGGAAACTTCAAGCCACAGCTGTCATGCACAACTTCCAGGACCCACTGATCCAAGGTTATGATGGCCCATTCCAGATAAAAAGGGAGATCTGTGACAGTCAAGGAGGGGAACACTGAACTTCACTGGGGGGCCCTTTGGAGTAAAAGAGGGGCCAGATGTCCCACCTTCGTCGCAGGCACTCTCCAATATGGCTGGCCCTTCTACCCTTGAGGCCAGAGCCCCTAGCTTCAAGTTGTGAAAGTGCCTCCACTCATAAATCCTATCTCTGCTCCTCGACAACCTAGCTGTGCACAAGGTTTTGTCCTTGGATAAGTGCTGGGGCTTTGCCTCCCCCAGGCCCTGTACAAGCTTCTCTGGGTACTCACTGAACAGCAGCCAGCCCTTGAAGGGCAAATTTCTAAGTCTTGGAGGTCAAGTCCGTAGCCCAATGCTGTAGCCAGAGTCAACAGTGAGCCACCATAGTCAATGCCACCAAGTTTTTTTTTGTTTTGTTACATTTGTACCCCGCGCTTTCCCACTCATGGCAGGCTCAATGTGGCTTACATGGGGCAACGGAGGGTTAAGTGACTTGCCCAGAGTCACAAGGAGCTGCCTGTGCCTGAAGTGGGAATCGAACTCAGTTCCTCAGGACCAAAGTCCACCACCCTAACCACTAGGCCACTCCTCCACTCCAAGTTCAAGCACATATGGACCAAGGCCCCGATGCACAAAGTTTTTTTCCCTTATATGGTGTTTAGCCTTGCCCAGTGCATCAAAGAACACAATAGGCAGGGCCTGGGTACAGCCATTTTGTTCCAGGCAGGCCTGAGGCAGGAGCCGAGCCTCCACCTTGTTTTAAAGGTACAGAGAGGGGCGGGGGTGTGGGTCGGGTGCAGGAGGAAGGGGTGTGTCGTTTGGTCCACTGGACCACCGGGGAAATTTTTTTTAAAAGGTTCCGGGTTCACAGGGCTCGTGGTCCACTGGACCACCAGAGAAATTAAAAAAAAAAAAAAAAGATTGGGGGTTCAGGACCAGTCTAAAGCAAACGTTAACAACAAGGTAAGCTTTGTGCATCTGGCTCCAAATCATAAAGCATGTCAGCAAGAAAGCCAGTGCGGCTCTCAGCTGGACATCATGGGGGAGGCAGGGAGCTAACTGCACCCAGTAGAGGACCACCCAGGCCACATAACCTCCACATACAGTCATGTGAAAGTTTTTGCACCACCACCCTCACCTCTTGACTTCCTCTATCATTGCATATATCACACTGAATGGTTTCTGATCTTTAAACAAAATGTAATATTAGAGGGAAACCTGAGTAAACATATAATAGTTTTTAAATTATTACATCATCACACCCATACCACCCATGTGAAAAGTAACTGCCCCCTTGGTTACTCAACCAACTGACCAAATTTAATTGATAATTAGATTTAGCTGATTAAGCACAGCCAGACTTGAATGCCATTTAGCTGCAAATTAATAGCACTTTGGGATTACGGCCCATACAAAAGTGGTTAAAAAAAAAAAAGGGTTTTGATGCTAAGTCAAAATATATCTGCAAGTTAGGTGGTTGGCAATAAATTGCTAAAATGACTCCTGTCGGCACTATGGTAGCATTTGGTCTTGGCAGAATTTTATTTGTAGCATTACCAGATTCAGAGCCTGATGCACAAAGCTTACCCGTGCTGGGAACGTCTGCTTTACCCCCTCCCCCCCCCAATGAAATAATTTCCCCGATGGTCCGATGGACCCCATATCCCCAGTCCCCCTCTTACAAAATCACCCTGGTGGTCCAGTGGACCTGGCTCCCCCCCCCCTCCCCGCAAAGATCTACATTGGTAGTGACCCCCCCCCCCCCCCCCCGCACTGTCCTTCCTTTCCCTCCATATACCTTAAAAAGTTGCTCCTGCCCTCCTGCCTCGGGCTTCACCACTTCTTAAATGACAGCGCCCAGACCCTGCCCAGTGCATTCTGAGATGCACTAAGCCCCATCAAGTGCATCCCAGAATGCACTGGAATAAGGGCTGAGTGCCACCATTTTGGAAGTGGCAGGGCCTGAGGCAGGAGGAGGGAGTCACTAGACCATGAGGGTAGATCTTTGCTGGGGTGCAGGGGGACCAAGTCCTCTGGACCACCAGGGTGACTTTGTTAAGGGGGGCTGGGTCTACTGAACCATCATGGGTAGAGGGGGATGTCACGGAGGTCGGGAGGTGGTCTATTGGACCAACAGGAATTTTGTGCCAGCTGTCAAGTGCATTTGACAGCTTCAAGTCACAAACAGTGACCAATGTGCAAAGAGGGACCCGATCATCTCATTTGCAAGTGATCCCCTTTGTGCTTTGGTTGCTGTTTTACCAAGCCAGCCGTATTTTATGGCTGCCTTTGTACATCGGGCCCTCAATCACTGTATACATTACTTTAAGGAAAAGTTTACATATTTATTTATATTTAAATACTGTATTTATATTTTGAAGAATTTCTATATATGATTGAATTCTATATTTATAGTGGAGTTCTTTTCTGCTTCCAGAATATAATTTTATTGCTAATCCACCTAGATTTGCATTGTAAATTTGGTGATATAAAAAATTACAAATAATAAACAATTTAGCTTTCTATTTATATTCTTGTTATATTTTAAATCGATTGGATTTAGGAAAGGGTTATTTTTTAAATGTTGTTTTGAAAATGTATTCCATATATACTATTGTCTGATGCAGGTACTTGCAGAAACATGGCCTTATTGATTAGCAGGAGTTGCAAATTTTAATAAAATCTGTTACTGAATGACCTTAGGTGTCATACTACCCTTCTTTGGCTTCTCTGAGTTGCATAGTTTGTTTCTTTTCTTATTTTTCAATGCACAGAATGTCATTGAATATCTGGGCTGTCACAGAATTCAAGAAACTAATTCCCACTACTCAGTAAGACAGAAAGATGTAATGCAACAAAAAGCTCCATCAGTTTTACATCACTGACTGTTCCCTGTACAAGTCTCATACTAACCTTTAAACAGTGAAGAGTGTCATTTTTAGAAAACATCTTAAACTTTGTAAGTTCTCCAATAAATCGTACAGTCTTGTTCTTGGTTTCAATATTGATCTGGTCCTTTTTTCTCACCTATATGAAATGAAAATACGAACAATACATTTAAATCAATTTATTAAAATACAAGTCAGTTCAGAAACAATTCTGTAATAAAACCATATTCAAAAGGGTAGTGCTGAATCTGGGTTTGATTCCCAGGTCAGGAGTTCTGCAACCCAACTTAGCTGGGACTAGGGATGCTTTAAAGGCAGCATTCACAGCCCCTAGGGGAAATGAGCTCCAGTCAAAATGCTGATAGTAGGCAGGGTCCCAGAGGTTCCTGAACAAGGACAGTTACTACCGTGAGTTCAGAGACTGGACTGAGTTGGGAGGAGACACAAATGAGAAAAAATAATCCTGAGCAGTTACAAGTGCTGTCATCCAGTTCTAGTTCCAGCTCAGCTGGAAACCCAAAAGAGCTTTATTGGGCCTGAAGTTGAGACAGTGTGGCCACTGGATTAGGTTAAACACCAGCATGGATTCCTAAATTAACACTTATTCAGCACTTCTAGCCATTTAACTGGTGGTGCTGATGGTGTTGAAAATAGTATTAGTGCTGACTGCACAGGCCACAATCCCTCTAGCAGCTGAATATTGCTGCTAAACAATTTTTTCTTGACACCACCATAACTCCTTCCTTGACCTAGCCCCTAATTAAACAGATAGTATCCAATTGTTTAGTGAGCTCAGTGGCGTTCCTAGGGGGGCTGACTCCCGGGGCGGATCGCCGATGCGCCCGCCCCCCCCCTGGTGAAGGGACACCCCCCTGCGAAAGAACCCACCCCCCGGGTGCACACCGCTGGGGGGGTGCCGCGCGCGCCTGTCCTTCGTTCGTTTCATGCTCCCTCTGGCCCGAAACAGGAAGTAACCTGTTCTGGGGCAGAGGGAGCATGGAACAAAGAACAGGCGCGCACGGCACCCCCCCCCCCCCAGCGGCGTGCACCCGGGGCGGACTGCACCCACCGCCCCCCCCCCTAGGAACGCCACTGAGTGAGCTACATGGCATGCTGTTATTTATAAAAATATATGACTGAAGGAGTTGCATGTTTCACCACCTGCCAGAGAATAGATAACTCCCACTGACCATATAGTCAGGCTTCATATGACAGATTTCTTCTCTTTTTTTCCCCAACAAATAAAGCCCTCAGATTAATCGTATGTACAGGCTGGAGGCTATTTTCAACCTTTCCTTTTGTGTTTTGTAAGCAACTCATTACATATCTTGTTGGGCAGACTGGATGGACCATACAGATCTTTATCTACCGTTATCTATGTTGATATGACTGTATCCACTAGATCCTTCAGTCCTGTGATGTGAAGTATTACATCATTTGTCCTTGCCATTTTCAGGGCAGTCTGCCCAGCACGATCCTTGCTCTAAAACTTCAGAAGTGGTCAATGAAGCTCCTGAAAAGCTCCACTCCAGCCCATCCAAATCTATTCAGCCACGATCATGGCACAGACTGTAGATGTCTGCCCAGCACTGGCTTTCCTTCACAGTTCCCAGTGGTGCCACCTAATCTCTAAGCTTCTTTGGATCCATTCCTTCTAAAGAGGATTCCCTGTTTATCCCATGCATTTTTGAATTTCATTACAGTTTTCATCTCCACCACCTCCTGCGGGAGGGCATTCAAGGTGTCTACCATCTTCTCAGTGAAAAAAAAATACTTCCTGACATTCAAGAATAAACTCTGAGAGAAAGCCAGGAGGAATCAGAGCACCACTGAACAAGCCTTCGCCAAGCGTTAGCCAGTACAGTACAAATCAACATCAGGTCAATCAGATTTATTCTTTCCAACTCCAACTGAAGTTGGAAGAATGATACAAAAGGGATTGAGAATGTCTACCTGGGGGGAAGAATAAATCTAAAATTTTAACAGAATAGAATGAAATTTGGCATGAAGAAAATTTTTCTTCACCCAACTTGTAATTAAACTCTGGAATTCATTGCCGGAAAATGTGGTGAAGGCGGTTAGCTTAGCAGAGTTTAAAAAGGGGTTGGACGGTTTCCTAAAGGACAAGTCCATAAACCGCTATTAAACGGACTTGGAAAAATCCAAAATTCCAGGAATAACATGTATAGAATGTTTGTACGTTTGGGAAGCTTGCCAGGTGCCCTTGGACTGGATTGGCCGCTGTCGTGGACAAGATGCTGGGCTCGATGGACCCTTGGTCTTTTCCCAGTATGGCATTACTTATGTACTTATGTTGGAAAAACACACACCAAGTTTGAGAATAGGCCAAATCGAACTGGGAGTTCCAGGGGGAAAACCCCACACACACCTTCCCCATGCCTCCCCCCTCAAAAAAACATGGCCCAATGCATTTCTATGGGAGAAAGAGTTCCAGCTTTTGTAGCATAGAAAATTAGATACAGTGAAACAAGCAGTTAGGGAATCCCCCCTTTCAAACTGCCTCACTCCTACAACTACAGGGTGAAGGCAAAAAAAAAAAAGTAACTGCCTAGAGTTTTTTTGCCATTTTCTCAGCAATCACTTTGACTTTCAAAGAGAAATTTTACATATTTATTTCATCATACTTATTCAAGCTAAAACTGAGTAATGTCATTCAAACGATACAATTAGCCATGTGTCAGAATTTAGCAGTCACTATGAATGCTCAAAATGTCCACCCCCCCCCCCCTGCTTTAACAGAAGAACTTCCCAAAATAACTGAAGGCCTAACAGCCTTTTCAATCAGTCCCCCTATGTTAGGCTGTTCCAGATCATCTGCAGCAATTCAGAGTTTAGTGACTGTTTACGGCTTTGGGTGGAGCTTGTGATAGGTCTCCAACATTGTTCCCCAGACAAAAGTCTACATCATTGTGATGTCATCAACAATAAGATGATACTCTGCCCCCCCCCCCCCTTTTCCCCTCACCAAATAATGGTAGTCTTACAGTGCAAACATTTTTGAACACGGGAAAAATCGCTGGGTGGTTATGCTAAAAAGTCTGTAAATTCGCCCTGTTTAAAGATAATCTCATTCCACTCAGCATATAAATGTAACTACTACTACTTATTTCTAAAGCGCTACTAGACGTACGCAGCGCTGTACATTTGAACATGAAGAGACAGTCCCTGCTCTACAGAGCTTACAATCTAATTAGGTAGATAGTAACAACAACAAATAAAGCTGTAAATTTCACATTGAAACCAGTTGCAGAGAAAACAGCAAAAATACTCTGGGGGTTACTTTATTTTGACTCACCAGTTCCAGCCACCTCCCACACACTCAACACATACAGAGCACAAACATACAACAGAGATACAGAACAAAAACAGGGTGGGATTACAAATAAATGTCCTTGCTATGATGTACTGCATTTTAAGTTATTCAAATGTATATTTTATTTTCTTTGTTATTTTTCATATGAAACTTTCTGACTGTACTACTTTCTTATTGGCAGCATATATAGTAACATAGTGGATGATGGCAGATAAAAACCTGTACAATCCATCCAGTCTGCACCACATGGTATGTGATACTTCATATGTATATACCCGACCTTGATTTGTCCTGGCCATTTTTATGGCACAGACCGTAAAAGTCTGCCCAGCATTGGCTTTGCTACCCAATTACCGGTGTTGCCACGCAATCCCCACTAAGCTTCTGTGGATCCAATCCTTCTAAACAAGATTCTTTTGTGTTTATCCCATGCATTTTTGAATTCCATTACAGTTTTCATCTTTACCTGGGATTAGCAGCATGGAATGCTGCCACAATTTGGGTTTCTACCAGGTACTTGTGACAGGATGCTGAGCTAGATGGACCACTGGTCTGACCCAGTACTGGCTACTCTTATGTTCTTATGTTGACACATTAGAACATAAGAAAAGCTAGACCAAGGTGCATCAGCCCCAGAACTCTGACTTCAACAGTAGCCAGTCTGTTACTGATTTGTCTTTCAGTGAGGTCATATCTTCATGTGAGATAATTTGGCAACATTGGTTAACACAGGGCTTATGCAAAGGCAACTTAGTATCTATAGTAAAAATACAATTCTCAATCAATAGTCTACTCTGCTATCATTTACTGTTACTATGTAGTTCTTTGCATATCTGATACACTTGCACATTAAAGGTAAGTGCTGTCTTAAGGAAGTATTTATTTATACATACATGGAACCGAAAATCTCCTTTTAGCATGGAACAAAGGTCTTCTGCTACATCAGACATGCATGGATGCAATGTTGCAACTAATCGTGCATAGAAAGGTAACAAGTCCAACCTAGGATATAAGAATGGACAAATAAGTCACCAACCTTTGGGTGTTCAGGCATCTGTGCTAAGATGGCCTATGTAAATATTCTGTTCAATATCTCCTTACTACTGATCCATGTAAATAGTGTGCATTTATTACAGTTGTACTGTATACCCCACATCTGGTGTCCTGTTGAACATATGGAGATGGTGCACATCTGTGGCCGTCTCCATTTTATGTACTAACAAAGACACTTCTAGAAAGGAAGAAAAGTTGGCCATAAAGTCACTGGGAATAACAAATTTCCATTTCCTATATTTATTTTTCATTACCTTGCTATACTATTACTAATCATTTCTACAGCGCTACTAGACATTATATGCAGGTACGTTCTCTGTCCCTAGTGGGCTCACAATCCAAGGTTTTTTTTTTTGTACCTAGGGCAAAGGAGGGTTAGTGACTTTCCCAGGGTCACAAGAAGCTACAGTAGGAATTGAACCCAGTTCCCCAGGATCTCCATCTGCTTCACTATCCATTACATTTAACAATATTTAATCAAACTGATACAGTTAATGTTTAATATTGTTAATGTTTGAAATTACAAATAAACAAGTGGCTTATGCTCGATTTCAGATATTGTGTTTTCTTTTAAAATGTCCTAAATATCAATTGTGATTAATCGCAATAACAAACTTTTATCTTCCTGCAACACAGAAACCGAGACAGGAGATTCGCCTCAGTGTTAGTACTGCTAGATTTCTCAGCAGCTTTTGACACTGTGGATCATGATATCTTGCTAGCACGACTGACAGAAACAGGTATCAATGGAACAGTACTTGCCTGGTTCAGATCCTACCTATCAGACAGGCAACAATCCATAATGTTTAGTAGCAACTCATCACCACCATGGACACTGATCTGCGGGGTACCACAAGGATTGATACTGTCACCTATTCTGTTCAATATCTACCTCAAACCACTAGCTGAGCTGATTCGGTCAATGGAAACTCAGTTCTACATCTATGCGGATGATGTGCAGCTACTCATACCCATTGAACCTGACTTACCTACAGCCTTGAATAAACTGATTACCTAACATCAATTCAAGAATGGGCTAAACACAACAAACTTTGCCAGAACCCAAGTAAAACCGAGCTTCTCCGGGTCCATAACAGAAGTGGACATCAAAATCCCTTTTGGGAAGTACGAACTCCCCCTCAAATCACAAGTCAGGAACCTTGGACTACAGATAGATTCAACACTTACTCTGATTCCCCAAATCCAAGCAACCTTCAAGAGCTGCTTCTACTATTTGCGACAGCTATGCTGCCTCTCTTCTTAATTCAGAAGGTAAATCTGAAGATTACCACCCTGTGAATGTACTTTATGACCTTGTGTGAATATAACCTTGCTGTCTTTGGTCTGTTTGTTTGTGGTTCCTAAATTAAGATTTATACATTATTCTAGTTTTGCCGAATCTATTAACAACCCTTATCACATATTACAGATGAGTTTGAGGAATTTTGGAGAGTTGGTAGCCTTGTGGCTGCAGTTAAGTGTATTGTATAATTTTCTTTATTGAAATGTTGAATAAAAACAATCTTAAATTAAAAAAAAAAAAAAAAAACCACCACCCTTATCACAACCTTTACTTTCTTTCCCCTAACCCACTGCTTCTCAACCTAGTCGTTGGGGCACACCCAGCCAGTCAGGATTTCAAGACATCCACAATACATATGCACGAGACAAATGTACACACTAAAGAGGCAGTGCATGCAAATCTCTCATTTGCGCTGTGGTTATCCCAGTTGTGCATACCATGACAACATTAAGACTGGATTACTGCAATGCACTATACAATGGTCTAACTACAAAAGGCCTGTACCAGCTCCAGTTGCTTCAGAATGCAGTAGCAAGACTCAGAAGGTTACAAGTGACGTGACCACATCACACCATTTTTGCAAAAATTTAATTGGCTACCGGTACAATACAGGGCTAAATTTAAAACTATGTCACTCTGCTGTTGCCTGCAGCACTTCCTCATGGAGGTGAGAGGCGCTGTCAGGTCAGTGCAGGGGGTCCGATATGGAGGGGGGGGCGGGAGCGGCGGCGGGGATTGGGGGGGGGGGGGGGGGGGGGGGGAGGTTGGTTCGTGCGATGTTCGTTTCCAGGCGGCGGCGGCCGACTCCGTTTCCCTCTCTGTTCCGCCCTTTGACGTCATGACGCGAGAGCGGGACAGAAAGGGAAGTCTGTACTGCGCATTTGCAGGTGAGTTGGTCACTTGCCGTTTATATATGTTTGATAAACCCTTGCAAGTTTATAAAGTTCATTTCCTACATGTAAAGCATGTCTCCCATATGGGAAATGCTGTATGAAATTAGCCCCGAGTCTCCTATGTTGAAAATAACTCCAGAACACCAGTGGACCCACCACAGAACAAAGAACCTAACAGGAAGGAGGTCATTTAGCAGACGTCCAAATAAGAACTTGGCTGACTTCATCACATTTATTTCATATCAGCTCCAAAGCTTATATTGAAGCTTAATATTTAATTTGCTGCATCACAATAGACCCCTTGTCTTAACTTTTTTTATCATTGGCTCTGACAACATAAAGGAATATGAAGAAGAAAAGTACACTTTAGCTTTAACTAATGTACTAAAAATATGTTGATAAGAGAAAGAATCTAAGTACCTAACATGCCTACTTAGGGAATGCAGAAAAGAACTATTTTGTTACGTTGTATACACAGAAACGAGCAGCTGAATGGGATGCCGAGATCCCCCACATGCCCAAACTGGTTCTTTTGAGCCATGCAAAACACTGAAGACTGCGTGCACGGCATTAAATAGATTCTAAATTTCTTCTTCATATTCCTATGTGAGAATCCTATGCTCACAGAAGCTCTTCGGTATTTAAGTCACCCAAAGATCACTCTCAATTAGCAGAAAGAGCAAATGAACCAGAGTGTGTCGTTACTGCCGGAACACAGCCAAGTTTTGGATTTGGGTGTTTCTTTCCTACCTTTGCCTGGGGACTATAAAAAGTGCCCGCACCAGTTTCCTTCTGTTTGCTTTTGTGTTCATATTCATACAAAAATCCATTGCTGCCTAAAAGAAAAAAAAAAATGTTTTCTTGGTGAAGTGAGAGAATTATCAACCCTAGTGTGTGTGTGATTATATATATATATATAAATACAATTTTGTACACGGTCATATATATATATAAATAATTTTTTACACAGCCATTTTCAAATTGAGTAAGACTTGGCTTGCTACTGCACCTTATCAATGAGATCTCGGTTGACACAATTGGGTAATTGCTGAATGAATGCATCTACTATCAGTTTTAGGTGAGATCCAGTACTGGCTTCCTCGTCCTCTTGTTCTAGAAGAAAGTGAATAGGATTTTATTATGTATTTGTTCACATAGGAAACAGCCAAAACAAAGCACCGTGTTCAGTTTCAGTTTCCTTAGCGTCCCTCCGGACTGGCCAGAATGCAACTGATGGGTTATGAATGCTTTCCAGCAGGTGGAGACTGAAAACTCAGACTCAAGAGAGAGTCAATAAAAGCCCTGGTTAACTGTAACTAGACTCAGTATTATCAGTCTCCAGCAGGTGGAAGGTAGTGAGCCATTTCTGTGTCTCTATCTCTACTCTTTTTATATAGGGGATTTGTTTGGGGAGTAGAGTGTATCTTAAGTTTTCCTTGAGGTGTTTTATATATTCTGTGCCCCGGTGCTTCTTGCAGTTCTGGAGGCTGACCTGTGAGGGTCTCCTGAAGCCTCGGGGGTGTCACACTTGGGTACACAAGTCCCCCCCCCCCCTCGGTCTCCCTGCTGTGCATTACCTCTCCTGCAGGTTGTTAACCTCAACTTCTTCAAGGGAAGAGTGTTTGAAGGCTTTGGAAGAGGCAGCCGCTTAAAAATAAATAAATAAAAAAGGAGCGAACACGCAGGGCAGCTCTGTGTTTGCCTCTGTCTGCGGTTTTACTTCAGCAGAGTTTAAAAAAAACAAAAAAAAACAGCTGCACCAGCGCTTTTAAATGCCAACATAGAAGAAACTCAGACAGTGTTCAGTGTGTCTGCGGCATGAGCTACTGGAGTCTGCAAATTTTGCACCACCGTGGACAATGACGGGAAAGCTGATCCGTCGAGACCTGCTCCATCCTCCACGGCGGCGGCCATGGTTCAGAGGGATTTGGGCAGCTCAGATTCAGTACCGGCTTCTGTAATGGTGGGAAACGCTGCCATTTTAACTCATGCAGTACCGGCGGACTGGCCTCCTGCTCTGCAGTCCCCAGTTTTAGAGCAAGCAGATTTAGCTCTACCAGTGCCCAACAGGGCTTGGAGAGGCATCCCAGGGGGTCCTGGGACCTAGAGGAGGATCTGCTTTCCGATCATGGTCAGGAAATGCCCTCTTTGGAGGGGGCAGACTATATGGGAGAAGGTATGATGGAACCAGGTGAGGAGTCTTTTCTCTCAGGAGATGACCCTTCTGCAGTCCGATTTTCCACAAGGAAGATTTGCAAGAGCTTATTTCTTTGATGGCTAATACCTTGCATTTTGAGAAGGAACATCCATGGCTGTGGAGAGCCATAAAGTGAATCTTCTGGTGAAAGGTATTAGAAAACCAGGTAAGACCTTTCCTATGCATCAGAATATTAGGGATATTATTAAGGCTCAGTGGAATGTGCCTGACTCCCCCTTTAGGCTCGCTAGGTCTATGGTTCGCCTCTATCCAGATGCTGACAAGTCCCTCCTTAGGCCTCCTGTGGTTGACGCAGTGGTCTCAGCGGTTACTAAGAGAATACAGTCCCCGTGGATGGGGGCACGGCTCTTAAGGATGTTCAAAGATAGGCATATGGAAGCGCTCTTAAAGAGCAGTTTTGATGTCTCCGACTTGGCGGTTCAGGTGGCTCTCTGTGGTTCCTTGGTGGCTACAGCATGTTTCTGCTGGTGTGAGAAAGTTTTGGATAGAGCTTCGGATGCTTTGGTCTTAATAGATGCTGAAGTAGAAAAGATTGAGATGGGCTCCGCCTTTTTGGCAGACACCTTATATGATTTGCTTAGAGCTTTGTCCAAGTCCATGGCCTTAAGTGTAGCCGCTAGATACTTGCTGTGGCTGCACGGTTGGTCTGCAGATGCAGCATTTAAGTTGAAGTTGAGTAAGTTCCCGTTTCGTGGATCTTTTCTTTTTGGGGACAAGTTAGTCCACAGTCTGGGAGATACTAAAGTGCCTTGGCTCCCTGAAGAAAGATCTCAGGGGTCGGGTTGTACCCTGCTGTCTAATAAGGGGCGCAGGCGAGATTTTTGGCAGTATAGGCCAGGGAGAATAGCTCCGGCTCAGCAGTCCCGGTTTTTTTTTTTTAGAGAGCGCAGTCCTTTCAGGGGACTCGCAGAGGTGGCCATGAGTCAGGAGTTTCCTTCCAATCCTCCTTTCGTCCTGCCCAATGAGGATGTCCGGGTCCAGCCTCTAATTCCTGTGGGAGCTCGGTTAACACAGTTCTATTGGTGGTGGGCCCAGATTACCACCGATCAGTGGGTGCTAGAGGTTATTTGAGATGGGTATGCCTTAGAATTTGCGCGGCATCTTCCAGACGCCTTTCTGGAATCTCCCTGTCCCAAAGTGGGTGCAGTGCAGGATACTCTAGAAAGACCTCCATTTACAAGCTATTTGTCTGGTTCCCTTCCTCGGAGGTCAAACAAGGTCATTATTCCCTTTATTTTCTCGTTCCAAAGAAGGAAGGAACTTTCCGTCCAATTCTGGAGCTCTCAAGGCTGTCACTTGGGCCCTCAAGGTCTGCTCTTTTCATATGGAGACTCTATGGTCAGTCATAGGGGCAGTCAGGTCCAGAGAGTTTTTGATTACGCTGGACTTGACGGAAGCGTACTTGCATATTCCAGTTCAGCCCATGCATCAGCGTTTTCTCTGCTTTGCGGTCTTAGGCAAGCATGACCAGTTTTGGGCTTTTCCATTCGGTCTAGCTACAGCACCTCACATGTTCACAAAAGTGATGACTGTGATGGCTGCAGCTCTCAGGAACAACGGCATTTTAATTCATCCATACCTGGATGATTGACTGATCAGAGCAGTCATATAAGGAGAGCTTGCAGGTCACAGGTCGAGTGGTTCACTTTCTGCAATCCCTTGGGTGAGTGGTCAACTCTCTCAAGAGAGTCACCTAGTTCCGTCTCAGTCCCTCGACTACCTGGGGGTTTCCTTCGACATGGCTCAGGGTCGAGTATTCCTCCCCCAGTCCAGGATTCACAAGTTGCAGGCCCAATATTATGCTTTCTTGCACAAGGCAGTGCCCTATGCAAGGGATTATCTTCAGGTGTTGGGCTCTATGGCAGCAATGACAGAAGCGGTGCTGTGGCCAGGGTGCATATGAGGCCTTTACAAAGGTTTCTTCAGATGGTCTCCGCAGAGGGAATCCCTGTTGATGAAATTGCCTGAGAGTGCTCGGGAATGCAGCAGCCTTTGTTGGTGGCCTTGGACACCCAACATGGACAAGGGAATGCCTTTGGACCCTCCTCAGTGGATAGCAATCACAACAGATGCCAGCCCAAAGGTTGGGGAGTTCACTGTCAAGGTCAGTATGCACAGGGCCTGTGGTCTCGGACGGAGACTTCCTGCTTGATCAGCCTCTTGGAAACCAAGGCGATTCAGTTAGCATTGAAAGCATTTCTTTCTCTGCTGGTAGGCAAACCGGTGCGCATCCTATCAGACAATGCCATGGCGGTGGCGTATGTCAATCAGCAGGGGGGAACAAGAAGTCTTCTATTGGAACGAGAAGCAGCTCAGCTCATGAGTTGGGCAGAGAGTCAAGCATCAGCTATCTCGGCGTCTCATATAGTGGGGATGGCAAATGTTCAAGCGGACTTTTTAAGTCGTCACACTCTGAACTCAGGAGAATGGGCTCTCAGAGCAACAGCTTTTCAAGCGGTTGTGTGTCGCTGGGGGCTCCCCATCATGGATCTTTTGGCCTAAAATCTCAATGCAAAAGTTCCTCAATACTTCAGTCGAAGGTGAGACCTCAAAGCGAGCGGGGTAGATGCTCTGCTCCAGCCCTGGCAGTTGGGGCTACTGTATGCCTTTCCTCCATGGCCTCTTCTGGGACGTCTAATTCAAAGAATCGAAGTACACAGGGGTCTGGTAATCTTGATAAGCTCTAGATTGGCCTCGCAGGCTATGGTATGCCAAACTCGTGTGCCTTTGCGTCGGCCCTCTGCTCAGGTTGACAGAGTCTCACGGACTATTAATGCAAGGACCAGTGGTTCATCCAGACCCAGCTCGATTTTGTCTTACAGCTTGGCTGTTGAGCGGGCTAGGTTGACAAAGAGATGTTACTCTGCCAATGTAGTTGCCATGATGCTTTGGTCGTCATTCTGCTTCTCTTAATTAAATCATAACTTGGCAGGTGTTCGAGGCGTGGTGTTCTGATCATGACATTGCTCCATTTCACGTTTTGGTGGCTGAGGTCTTAGATTTTTTGCAGCACAGTTTTGATAAAGGCCTGGTGCTGGCTTCTCTTAAAGTTCAAATAGCGACGCTATCTTTTAGGAGGCGTGTGCAGGGTAAGACCTTATCTAGCCATCCGAATGTCTCTCGGTTCCTTTGGGGAGCGAGTCTTCTTCATCCTCCTTCTAGGGCTATTGTACTAGGCTACCTTTTGAGTCCTTGGCATCCTGCTCTGTGAAGGGATTAACACTTAAACAGTAGCCATTGCCTCGGCTAAAAGATTTTCGGAGTTGCTGGCTTTTTCTTGTCAGTCTCCATTTTTGGAATTCTCTAATGAGTGGGTAGTTTTACTCCCGGTTCCTTCCTTTCTCCCTAAAGTCTTCTCATGTTTTCATTTGTCTCAGTTGGTAGTTTTGTCAGTTTTAGGTTCTTCCTACGGTTCAGAGGATCAGCGTCACTTACGGTGTTTGGATATCAGAAGAGTTTTGAAGCACTATTTGAAAACAACTGAAGAATTTAGATACTCAGTCTGCTTCTGCTGACAGGAGGCTCCCGGAAAAAAGTTTGGCTGCATCTAAACCTATCATTTCTAGGTGGCTTAAGGAGATGACTGCTTCCGCTTACTTGCTTTCTGGGAAACCTATCCCGGATGGAGTAAAGGCCCATTCTACCAGAGGTCAGGCTGCGTCATGGGCGGAGCGTTTCCTGGTGCCCCCTTTGGAGATGTGTAAGGCGGCTACGTGGTCCTCCTTGCATTCCTTCTCGAAACATTATCGGTTAGACGTTCAATGTCGTCTGGAAGCTGTCTTTCGTGCACGTGTTCTGACGGCGGGTTGCTAGGGTCCCTCCCATGAAGATAATGCTTTGTTACTTCCCATCAATTGCATTCTGGGCCGGTCTGGAGGGACAATAAGGAAGGAGAAATTTAGATCTTACCTGCTAATTTGCTTTCCTTTAGTCCCTCCAAACCGGCCCAGCTCCCTCCTGCTCAGTATTTGCTGAAATGACGTCTGGTTGTTTTTGTTGCATAGTTTTTTTTCCACGGAGCTGCTTTAAATGTTTGCTGCTTTTATTGTTTACATATTTAAAAATTAAAAATTAAAAAAAGAAAAGAAAAATGAAAATGCAAATTACTTTGTATTCCGCAGTTATGCTTGCGATGATACAGGCACATTAATCATGAGGCCTCTGGTCAATGGGACTATGTCCTTGGTGGCTGCTCAAGTTTCCCGGTTAAAAAAGAATACATTTATTCTCCTTTCTTCTTCTGCTTTGTTAGGATAATACTGAGTCTAGTTACAGTTTTCCAAGGCTCTTACTGGCTCTCTCTAGATTCAGAGTTTTCAGCCTCCACCTGTTGGAAGGCGTGCACAACCCATCAGTTGCATTCTGAGCTGGTCCGGAGGGACTAAAGGAAAGCAAATTAGCAGGTAAGATCTAATTTCTCCATGTTCATTAGAGTCTAAAGAAGCTTCCATTTATTATGCATTTACTTTGCCATGTGTCACTGTAGAAGGCATTTGAACAAGTTTTATCAAACGAGAGAAGGCCAATTCTTTCTCTCTCTTTCAAAGATATATAATCCGCTTAAATCCTAAGCAGTTCACATCAAATACATACACAATAAAAGAAACACCATATGTAATACACACTTATCAAACAAATCACTGGTGCTACTCATCCAACATTAATGGTGCTAGTCACACATTATCCTTTTCTAGTCTGCTTACTACCATTCAAAATGCTAATACTCAAAAGCAAGTACATAAGTAATGCCACACTGTGAAAAGACCAAAGGTCCATCAAGCCCAGCATCCTGTCCACGACAGCGGCCAATCCAGGCCAAGGGCACCTGGCAAGCTTCCCAAACGTACAAACATTCTATACATGTTATTCCTGGAATTGTGGATTTTTCCCAAGTCCATTTAGTAGTGGTTTATGGACTTGTCCTTTAGGAAATCGTCCAACCCCTTTTTAAACTCTGCTAAGCTAACCGCCTTCACCACGTTCTCCAGCAACGAATTCCAGAGTTACAAAGCCTTTTCACACTAAAGTGGAATTGTGGTATCATTTGTTAACTTACATCTCTCAAAAGAAGGCCTCCACAAAAAATGAGTCTCTAACAACTTTTTAAATTGGATCTAACTTGCACTTAAGTGCAACTGCCCTGACATGTTCCATAAAAGTGGTCCAGCCATTGACAAGGCTGACGTTCTTGTCCTGGCATAATGTACACTGGTCACTGCCTCCACATTGGGCCGCACTTCAGTCTCTAACCTCAAAGTCCTCTTAGGACGATAAACATGCAAGGCATTTGTAAAATACCAAGGCAGTTTTCCAGACAAAGGCTGATGAATGATGGACAGAACGTTATGCTGTATCTTGTATTTCACTGGTAACCAGTGAAGTTGTTTCAAAGTTGAGTTTATATGATTAAATTTGGATGTGCTAGCAATCTAGTCGCAGAATTTTGAATAACTTCCAAAGCTTTCACCCGCACATTTGGAATTCATGAATACAATGCAGTAATCTTCAGTCTGGCCTTTCTGAATACAAAGAACTCAATTTGAACTTTATCCATTCACTTTTCTTAATTTCATTTTGTCTTCTTTCCCATCTAGTCCTGCCTAATTATGCTCTCAGCTATCCATCCTTGTCCTTGAGATAGTCTAAAATCCCTGGTTACTTACTACACATGTATTAATTTGCTTCTTGAAGTTATTGTAATTTGTGTTATATTCTGTACATTGTTATGTTTTATTCACTTTATTGTTTGAAAGCCACATTTAACTTGAGTCTATTTCGGGTTAACGTGGGGTATAAATGCCATAAATAATAATAATCTACTAGTACCAAACTCTGTTCTACAGTTTGAAAATTCATCAGTCAACACTGGTTTTAACCTATGTAATAAGCGAAGTTGATGAAAAGATGTCTGCACGACCATAGCAATCTGCTCTCTCATAGTCAATTTGGCATCCAGAACACCACCCAACAGTTTCATTTCCTTCTTCACTGGCAATACAATTTCATCAATACAAAGGGACCTTGGCCATAACTCTCCCACATCATTCACCACAATCATAATCTCAGTTTTTGCAACATTCAATGCAAATCTATTCATATTCATCTACTTCCCAATTTCTCTCATATAATCCTGCACCTGAGCTGCCAATTGATCGTCCCAAGAAGTAATCCAGAAGAAAAATTGAACATCATCGGCATATAAGTGATATAAAACTTCCAATTTCTCAACACTTGCCCTAATGAAACTACATAAATATTAACGAGCAAAGCTGACAATGCCAAATCCTGTGATATCCCTCTATAAACAGATACCACTGATGACACAGAACCACCACTTTACACTTGCATAGAACATCCAAAGAGGTATGAAATAAACCACTCTGTCACGATTGTGACTGTTTTCTTGGTTTATGCTCCTCTCGCCCTAAGGTAGCCAGAACCGGTGGCTGCCAGACTTTCCAGACTCTCTTTTCGGTCCGGTCCAGATATTTTAGCCCTCCAATCTTGCTTGGAAGTTTGGCAGCTAGCCTCACCCTTAGCTGCCTTGAGATTGCTGCAGCTGAGCCTCAGCTGCTGATGGGCTTATTAGCCACCTGGAAACTTTCTGCTTTGCCTTTGCAACGCCAAAGGTCCAGGTTGGTGTTTGTGATTAGTGCACTTCTGCCTTGTCTTGTTTAGCCTTGTTTCTTGATTAGTGTCCTTAGTCTGTATTGCTTGCCTGTTTGAGACCTTGTACCTTGAACCCTGTTCTAGCCCAGCTTGTGTTTGTTTGTTTTCTGCCTGTTTGAGACCCTGTATCCTGTACCCAGCCTAGTCAAGTTTGTCTTGATCCACTCCGTCCAGTACGTCCTGCCGGCTGCCTGCACCTAGGGGCTCAACCCCTAGGGAACAGCGGTCAAGCGCAGGTGAAGTATTGTTCCAGTCATGCTAGTTCCTGTATCCTGCTTGAGAATCCTGTATCCTGTCCAGTCCTAGTTGGTGGGTTTTTACCAGCTGCTGCCGCTTCCCTCAAGCAGCCCAAGGGCTCACGATTCCAGACTATCCTGGAGAACCTGACAGCCTCCTATATATAAAAACTCTGTAAATTCCTCAACAAACAATATCTGGAGAATAAAAAGTCAAAGATACATCTAAGGACACCAAGCAAAAACACTGGTTAGTGTCCATACTTCTTCTCATCACATCAACAGCAGTAATTAGCAAAGTCTCCACCTCTGTAAAACAAGGCAAATTTGCTAATGAATTAGTTTCTGGTGGCAGTAAATCCTTACAACCCAGTTCTTTTAATGCTCTCCATGCCTCTCTGCATGTAGTCCTCTGCATTTTGCCATTCACCGTAAAAAGCAGTCCAAAAGGAAATAATCATTTAATAGCGGTGATCACCCGATTACAAATAGCGTGTCACGGGTGAAATATCACATCTTTCTTGTAAGGTGCTGCGTGCCAAGTCCTGGTAAACCAAAACTTTACAGTTGTACCAGTGGAAGTCTTTTTTTACCCTTAGCTCTGTGCAATATTTCCTCTTTTAAAGTAAAGTCTTGAAAGTATACAATAATGTCTCTTGGTGCCTTGTCTTTGCACACTCCAGCTCCTCTATGCGCTCTGTCCAACTTAAGTGGAATCATGTCAAACGAATCTGCCTCTTGAAACTCTGAGTTCAATAGAGCTCGACAAATGTCTTAGTGTAATCTTTACACTTCACTACTTCGGGAATCCCCCGAAACCGCAGATTGTCTCTGCGAGATCTGTTCACCAAATCTTCTACCAAATTAAGCAGCTCGTTTCTCTCTTGATTATCCCTGGAGCTGGTGTGTTCTTGGTTGGGATTTATGTTTCCATATTTAAGATATTTCTTAAATATATTATGTTAAGAATGTACATAAGTTAAAAATAAAAAAACATACAAGATTCTGTGACATTAACAGGCAAGCTGCAGAAAACCTCAAAAAAAGCAAAGACAAGAACAATATGATCAATGTCCATTCATACATGAATAAATTAAGGTATAAAAAGGTCTAAGATGACAGTGCCAGGGGGACGCTTGACTGGTACTTGTACAGTTTTGACGTTTCCCCCATGATCCCACTGCACCTGGTAAGAGATGCACAGACGGGTAAGGATTCTTACAGCCTCTGCCCTCATGATGAAGAGCAAGAACCTGCCACTTGCTACAGCAGTTTGGTATTTCTCTGGCTGTTAAAGAAACTACTGTAAAGTGAACCCAAAACATAAAAGCAAGCCTGTCCAGATGAAAAGCAACAATCCTGATTAAAATCCTTCCATTTACCCTGCTCATCCAGAAGTTTTTTGGCAAGGTCTTCTGCCTCATCTGCACCCTCCAACTCCAAGGTGTCATCGGTGATCTCCAAATTTTCAAGTTCCAGTTCCAGCTCCTCTGTAGCCAATATATCTTTATTATCTTTACCATCTTTTGAATCTAGATTAAAAAAAGAATAGTTTAATGAATGGTGAGCTGGTTGCCACATGCAGCAATGTATTAAACCCTGTTCAGTTCTTTGAAATCCAAGACTGTCTTCATAAATATTGCGCTTTGGTGGTCGGACATGGGAAGAATTTTTGCCCATTAACACAAAAAGGGTAATTTTATGAAATCATTTTTGAGTATTTGCATATGTAACCTCTCAAAAAAATATCGGGAAGCATAAAAGTACACGCCATGACATAAGGGCACATACTTTGCTGGTAGGTGTCTATGTGTCTTTATAAAATAGCACCTACGTGCCTATTTGCTCTCTTAAACCAGATACCCTGTTATAAAGCTACCCTCAAAATGCGTAAAACCCTTTAGTATACTGGGTTTTTTTTTTAAATGTAGAACTGGTACGAAACATATTTCAAAGACACCACTTCTAAAGAAAATGACTTTCCAGGGATGCTGGCTTCTTTCGTGTATTAAAAACAGAATCTATTCTCACAGTTACGCTGCTCTTTCCGTCCATAATGTTGAATTATAATGAGATGGTGAAAATGCTCTCTTATAGTGGCTATCTTGTTCTTCTGGTCCTAGTGTCATAATGGGAAACCCAGAAATACTAAAGAAAGAGCTGAAATAGTGCTGTCTTGCAATTTATGATCTATGTATATAAATTCACAAGTCAGAAAAGAAAGATTTCAAGAACTACTACTATACAAAAAATAACTTTTTTCACTGTGCTACTAGATATACAGGGCACTAAAACTGATAGTCACAGGAAACCCCAGTTTACAGTCTTAACTTTAGCTTGCAGCACAGCTTAGTATAAAACCCTTTTCCCTATATAGTTTTAAAACTTTAACATTCTGCCATAGCCTACATCATTAACAGGGCCTAGTTCAGTCTTCATACCCACCTACCCCTAGTGCAACTCTTCATTTATAGTCAGTTATTCTAATTAGGATAACATGAGACGAGTTCTCTAAGTGTTTTAACTACATTTCATTACTTTCTGAGAAGCAAACACTAAATAAATCACACAATATACCATATAATCTAAAGGCTCTTTTATTTAACCTAATTATTAAAAAACTCAATAATACTAAGATGCAGACAGCAGTCCAGCAGCAAGAGGGGTGCTAACCAATCTTTTGCACTGAATGCCACACGTATGATTACCTCCCAGTTGGCGAGAGGTTATACGTGTGTGTCCAATGTAAGAGAGCTCCTAGCTCTCCGAGAACGAGTTCTCTTGAGGCTAGAGTATCAGACTTGGAGGAGCTGATGGAGACAGAGGTACACAGAGAAGACTTACACAGACGCTGTAGAGAAGTCCCACCTCGTCTGGCAGCCTCTGTGCTGCCTTGGAGGAAGGTCTCCTAAAAGGAGAGCATCACCCTGGTGAAGTAGAAAGTTCTCTTTTAGCCAGGACCTGCCCACCACAGGATGCAATATCCTCTCACACTGAGGATATGTCTCCAAGAACTTCTGCCCAGGCACGAAGGGTTAGGACAGTTGTAGTTGGTGATTTGATCATCAGGCATGTAGACTGCTAGGTGGCTGATGAACATGAGGATCGCCTGGTCACTTGCCTACCAGGTGCAAAGGTGGCGGACCTCATGCATCACCTAGACAGAATTTTAGCTAGTGCGGGGGAGGAGCTGGCTGTCTTGGTACATTTGGGTACCAATGACATAGGAAAATGTGGGAAGGATATTCTGGAAGACAAATTTAAGTTCTTAGGTAGAAAGCAGAATTCCAGATCCTCCATGGCAGCGTTTTCAGAGGCAGGCAGAGCTCTGAAGTCTCAGTGTATGAATGAGACGATGGTGCAGGGAAGAGGGATTTAGATTTGTTAGGAACTGGCAACATTTTGGGAAAGGGGGAGGCTATTCAGAAAGGATGGCCTCCATCTTAAAAGGGATGGAACCAGGCTACTGGCATTAACTTTTAAAAAGAACAGTTTTTAAACTAAAATGGAAGGGAAAGCCAACCATCGCCCAGGAGCGCATGGCTCGGTATGGAGTATTCTTGAAGGATACTATTGAAAAAGGACATTTAGGGAACCCCAACAGACCGGTTTCAACAATGGTGAAAGAAAGCCTGGAGTGTTTAAGGAGAGACCAGTGTAAAGGATGCATATTATCCGCATCAACTTCTAAGCAGCTTGTAGATGCAAGGAAAAAACACAATTTGTATACAAATGCTAGAAGCCTAAAAAATAAGACCGGAGAGTTAGAATATATAGCACTAAATGATGAGGTAGATATAATAGGCATCTCAGAGACTTGGTGGAAGGACAATCAATGGGACACTGTGTTAACAGGTTACAAATTATATTGCAATGATCGAGAGAATCAAACTGGAGGGGTGGGGGCACTATATGTAAAAGAGGGAATCGAGTCAAACAAAACAGACATTCTACATGGAACAAATAGCAGCACGGATTCATTACAGATAGAAATTTCATGTGTGAAGGGAAGGAGTTCTCTTGTAGGACTGTACTACTGTCCACTAGGACAGAATGAACAGACAGATGAAATGTTTACAGAAATTAGGAAAGCTGGCAAATTGGGCAACAGCATAATAATGGGTGATTTCAATTACTAATCAAAGAATTTAATTATTTGTGACATTTATATCCCACATTATCCCAAACAAGTTTGAGTTCAATGTGGCTTACAATAAACAGTACAGGATACATAAAGAAATTTGTTGTAAGAATCCAATTTTACAATACAATATCATAAACATACTGGGATACCTATGGACGTTTAACATTTAGAAAATCTATTATGAATGAGAAATTGTACACGAAGCAAAGAGAAGCTACAATGTAGTAAATTTAAAACGAATCAGAGAAAATATTTCTTCACTCAACGTGTAATTAAACTCTGTAATTTGTTGCCAGAGAATGTGGTAAAGTCGGTTAGCTTAGCGGAGTTTAAAAAAGGTTTGGACGGCTTCCTAAAGAAAAAGCCCATAGACCATTATTAAATGGACTTGGGGAAAATCCGCTATTTCTGGGTTAAGCAGTATAGAATGTTTTCTACTTTTTTGGGATCTTGCCAGGTCTTTGTGACCTGGATTGGCCACTGTTGGAAACAGGATGCTGGGCTTGATGGACCTTTGGTCTTTCCCAGTATGGCAATACTTATGTACTTACGAGATGGTAAAATTATGTCTTACCTGATAATTTTATTTCCTTTAATGCAGCAGATGAATTCAAGAACTAGTGGGTTAAGTCCGCCTACCAGCAGGTGGAGATAGAAATAAACAAACTAAAGGCAGTGATGCCAGACGGCCAGCTCCTTCCTCAGTTAGAATGTCATTCGTAAGCATTTGCCAAGACCAAAAATATGAAACCAACAACAACCAGAGAACCAAATAAGAACTTCGAAATAACGGCAACTTGATCCAGAAATCGGAATCCTTTCCGTGTTCCCATATCTGTCTGAACTCTGCAAAAGAGAACCCAGAAGGAAAAAATAGCCACACTGCGCAGAAAATGAAAAAAACGCCGGCTGAACTGAACCGCTGGATTCATCTGCTGCATTAAAGGAAAGAAAATTATCATCAGGTAAGACATAATTTTACCTTTCTTGTCACTTGCAGCAGATGAATCCAGGAACTAGTGAGATGTACCAAAGCATTCCTTAAGTAGGGTGGGAAGGCGACGCTCCCCGCGCCAACACTCCCGCCCTAAAACTCGCATCCTCCCGAGCAGACACGTCTAGTCTGTAATGCTTCGCAAAAGTATGACGGGACGCCCCCAAGAAGCCGTCCGACAAATCTCTTCCAGACATAAGACCGACGCCTCCGCCCAAGAAGCTGCCTGTGCCCGAGTATAATGCGCCTTCAGGGCCACTGGAGACGCCCGCCCTTGTAGCAGATACATCACTCCAATGGCTTCCCTAATCCAGCGAGCAATGGAAGTCTTAGAAGCCGCCTCACCTCTTTTCGACCCCGATAAGAGCACAAAGAGATGATCCGAGCGTTGAAACTCGTTAGAGATCTGCAAGTAACGAAACAAGGCTCTCCGCATGTCCAGAAAACGTAGCGAGGCAAACTCCCCCGGATAATCCTCTCATCGAAAAGACGGAAGATAAACCGCCTGATTGACATGGAAAGCCGAAACCACTTTAGGTAGAAACGACGGCACCGTCCGAATCAACACCCCTGCTTCAGAAAACTGCAAAAAAGGATCTCTGGAAGACAAAGCCTGAATTTCAGAAATCCTCCTAGCCGAAGCAATGGCCACCAAAAACACTATCTTAAGTGTTAGATCCTTCTCAGAAACCTTATTCAACGGCTCAAACGGTGGGGCCTGGAGGGCTCGCAGTACCACATTCAAATGCCATGCTGGACACGGCTGCCGCAGAGGAGGCCGAAGCCGAAGAGCCCCGTGTAGGAAACGGACCACATCAGAGTGAGCTGCTAAACAGCTAGCACGGCCACCTGCACTCGAAGGAAATTATATGCCAATCCCTTTTGAAGGTCATCCTGAAGGAACTCCAGAATAACCAGAATGTCTACCCGAAAAGGCGATTCAGCACGCAAAGCACACCACACCGAGAAAGCTTTTCACACTCGCACATACGCTGCTGAAGTAGACTGCTTCCGTGCCCCAAAAAGAGTGGCAATGACTGGTCCTGAAAATCCCTTCTTCCTCAGCTGCCGCCTTCTCAACAGCCAGGCCTTAAGACCAAAGCGGGAGGGATTTTCCATCTGAACTGGGCCTTGATGCAGCAGATTGGGAGTCACCAGAAGTCACAATGGTGGCTCTGAGTGTGCTCGAACGAGAACTGCATACCACGGCTGTCGGGGCCAGTCTGGGGCCACTAGAACGAACGACCCCCGATGCCGCCCTATGCGGCAAAGAACGCTCCCTATCAGAGGCCACGGAGGAAAAACATACAGTAGCTGTTGTTCCAGCCATGACTGGAGAAAAGCGTCCAATCCTGCGGATCCTGGCTGCCGTTTGCGGCTGAAGAACTGGGGAACTTTGGCACTGCAAGCCATGGCCATGAGATCCATTACTGGTCTTCCCAAACGCTGACAGATCAGCCGAAAAGACGAGTCTGACATCATCCATTCCACTGCGTCCAAAAGAGTCCAGCTGAGAAAATCCGCTTAACCATTGTCTTGACCCGCAATGTGCACTGCTGACAGACTCTGAACATGCGCTTCCGCCCATACTAGAAGACAAGACGCTTCCACTGCCAAGGGAAGACTGCGAGTGTCCCCCTGCCGATTGATGTAGGCCGTCGTCGTGGTGTTGTCCGAGAATACACGAACCACCTGCCCCTGCAGAAGGTCCTGAAAACTCCGCAGAACATTCACGATTGCTCGCAAATCCAGACAATTTATCGGCCAAGTCGCTTCGAGAGGGGTCCACGATCCCTGGGCAACTCAATGAAGACAATGGGCTCCCCAGCCCGCAAGGCTGGCATCAGTCATGACTACCACCCAATTGGGAGCCACCAGAGAAACACCCTTTTGCAAATTGGCTGACCGGCGGCACCACGCGAGACTGTCCCTGGCCCGGCTCAACCAAGGAAGGCGTTGTTGATAATCCAGCGATGTTGGCGACCATCTGCTCAAAAGGAAATTCTGACGATGCCGCATGTGAGCCCTTGCCCATGGAATGACCTCTAAGGTCACCGTCATGGAACCAAGGAGCTAAACACAGTCCCACACTCGGGGACCGCGACGACTCAATAAGGTCCATACCTGAGAAAGCAATTTTGATCCTTCGCCCCTCGGGGAGAAACACCTTCCCCTGCTTCGTATCAAATTGCACTCCAAGTGGCAGATGAAGTTCAATGTTGACAAGTGCAAAGTGATGCATGTGGGTAAGAGGAACCCGAATTATAGCTACGTCTTGCAAGGTTCCGCGTTAGGAGTTACGGATCAAGAAAGGGATCTGGGTGTCGTCGTCGATGATACGCTGAAACCTTCTGCTCAGTGTGCTGCTGCGGCTAGGAAAGCGAATAGAATGTTGGGTGTTATTAGGAAGGGTATGGAGTCCAGGTGTGCGGATGTTATAATGCCGTTGTATCGCTCCATGGTGCGACAGCACCTGGAGTATTGTGTTCAGTACTGGTCTCCGTATCTCAAAAAAGATATAGTAGAATTGGAAAAGGTACAGCGAAGGGCGACGAAAATGATAGTGGGGATGGGACGACTTTCCTATGAAGAGAGGCTGAGAAGGCTAGGGCTTTTCAGCTTGGAGAAGAGACGGCTGAGGGGAGATATGATAGAAGTGTATAAAATAATGAGTGGAATGGATCGGGTGGATGTGAAGCGACTGTTCACGCTATCCAAAAATACTAGGACTAGAGGGCATGAGTTGAAGCTACAGTGTGGTAAATTTAAAACGAATCGGAGAAAATTTTTCTTCACCCAACGTGTAATTAGACTCTGGAATTCGTTGCCGGAGAACGTGGTACGGGCGGTTAGCTTGACGGAGTTTAAAAAGGGGTTAGATAGATTCCTAAAGGACAAGTCCATAGACCGCTATTAAATGGACTTGGAAAAATTCCGCATTTTTAGGTATAACTTGTCTGGAATGTTTTTACGTTTGGGGAGCGTGCCAGGTGCCCTTGACCTGGATTGGCCACTGTCGGTGACAGGATGCTGGGCTAGATGGACCTTTGGTCTTTCCCAGTATGGCACTACTTATGTACTTATGTACTAACGATCTACGAATTAACCGACTTCTGCAAACGACTGAAGACTTATCTCTTCGAGAAAATTTACTGCAAGGATCAAAACACATGAAGTCCACACACACTAACAGAAATGCATCAATACACCCTCTTCTGAATTCTCTTACCCCGTATTTTCTCCACAATTAATACTCCACCAACATATAAAATTGTTATACTCTAAGGTTTTCGTGCTATTGTTCTATCGCCCTATCTTTTCCCCATTGTAACATTCCATTGTTTCTACGCTCCAAATGATGTTTTGACTTGACTTTGTCTTCCCATAACTCCTCATAATGTACTGTTAACACATTGTATTTCCATCATTCACAATGTATTGTAAGCCACACTGAGCCCGCAAATAGGTGGGAAAATGTGGGATACAAAAGCAATAAAATATAGCCCCTATCCTTAGCAGGTCTCGCAAACACTGCAGAACCGCTGTCCTCTTGGCCTGCGATACACAGCAGGACTCCAGAAAAAAGTCTGTGACGGGAGAGAAGAATTCTAGCTTGTAACCTTCTTGCACCACATCGAGGACCCACTGGTCCAAAGTAATTCTGGCCCACTCTGGAAGAAACAGAGAAAGCCGACCACTGATCTGCTCTCCTCCCGAGTGGACCTGCGCCCCATCACGAGAGGGGGGTCCAGCCGGATGCTTCTCGTTGCGAAAGGAAGAATGCTGCCCAAAATGAGGACGCTGAAAGGCTGCGCTGGACCGCCCTGGGCGATACTGTCGCGGCTCTCTGAAACGTGATTACGAGGCTCCCTGTCTGGAAGTAGACTTTGGTCTATCCCCCGGAAGACGCTGAGATTTGGAATCCCCCAAATCTTTAACAAACTTTTCTAGGTCTTCCCCAAAAGGCAATTTCCCTCGGAAAGGCAATTTAAGGAGCTGTTGCTTAGAGGCCATACCTGTGGCCCAATGACGAAGCCACAGAAGATGCCAAGACAAAACTGTCAACGCCATGAGTTGGTCGAAGCACGGACCAAATCATACAAGGCATCCGCCAAGTACGCCAGCCCAATATCCATTAGCGACATCTGAGGAGTTCCCGGCATATCAGACTCCGAAATCGAATCCATGACAGAATGTAGCCAACTGAGACAAGTTCTAGCCGCATAAGAACTACAAACAGAAGCTTGAAGTGTCAAAGCGGCCACCTCAAAGGCACGTTTTAAAGAGGCCTCTAGCCGCCTGTCTTGCAAATCCTTAAGTGCCACACCACCTTCCACTGGAAGAGTAGTCTTCTTAGTGACTGCCGTCACCAGGCCATCAACCCTAGGTAGAGCAAACTGCTCTAAACGATCCGCTGAAACCAGATATAGCCTGGCCATACTTTCAGTCCCCCATCCGGATCCGCCCATTGGGCCAAAATCAACTCCAATAGCTTCATGTACCGGAAAGGCCTTAGAAGGTCGTCTGGTACTAGCCATCTTGGGATTGACCGCCTGAGAAGCCACAACCTCAGGATCCTCTATATTCAGGGCTTCCAGCGCCTGAGAGATCAAGGAGGACAACTCCTCCTTATGGAAAATCCTCATGGCGGAAGAGTCCTCCGGTTGGTCAGTGAGGACACCGTCCTTCACGTCCTCTACCCCCGTCTGCTCCGAGAGAGCCACCACGTAGGAAGCTGCAGGCGACCATATGCAGGACCCCTCCCTAGAACCCAAAGAAAGCCTAGGCTTTTTAAGGGAGGAGAAATCCTCTGGGGAAAAACCCAAAATCTCCTGGTTACCCACAGACTCTCTGAAAGAATCAAAGGTCGAAGCTGTGCAGCTGCATGAGGGGGGGGGGGCAAGGCCCTTTTCAACAAAAACGCCTGCTGGAGTAGCAAAATAAACTCTGGCAAAAACCCCTCCCCCGCAACGGAGGTCGCAGCCATGGCACCTGCACCACCGCCCACAGTGCCTGATGGGCCCCCCCCCCCCCCCACGACTCCCCTACCAGCGGAGAAGAAGCTTTGCCCAAATCCGCTACCGGAGCCAGCTCCGCGACCGATCGCAAATTGGCGCAAGAATCGCCAGGCTCTGGGCGGGAATGCACGCTCGGGGGGGGGGTTTGACCCCGCTCCGTCGAGTCCCACCAAATCAGTGCACCCTGCGCTGCAAAGGCCCGCCGCCGAACGCCGTTTCCCACTTCGCCCGTCCCCGAACAGGAACCCAGCAGGATTTACCCCGGACCAGGAAAGTGCGGGAACTGACAACTGAGCCGAAGAAAAAAAAGAACTCTCTGACTCCACTTCAAGGCAGGCTCAGACAAGCAGGCAACAGAAAACAGGACTCGGACAGCAGTAACACAAACTTGCTCTCAGCAAAAACACACATCCCTGTGCTTCTCTGTTTCTCTTTTAAATAAATTCTATGGTTCTCTTTTTTTTTTTTTCTTTTTTTTTAGTGAGGAGGCAGAAACAAACAGGGAAGGAAAGGAACAGCAAAAGCCTGTTCAGAGGGAATTTGAGGTGCAGCAGGGACCCAGCAACTGTGTATGCTGCCAAAGGGGACACCACCAGTCCGCCACCCCGGCTCAAACAGGCCACCGGCCCACGAGCACCCTCAGAGGCCTTGGGCCCAGGCTGGAGAAAAAGTTGTCCACCACCTGCTGAGATAGCGGCATACTAACTGAGGAAGGAGCTGGCCCTCTGGCATCACTGCCTTTAGTTTGTTTATCTCTATCTCCACCTGCTGGTAGGCGGACTTAACCCATTAGTTCCTGGATTCATCTGCTGCAAGTGACAAGGAAATGGTCGTTCTTTGTGAGGGTTTGTTTGAATAGGAACAATTTGAGGATTTTGCGGAATCTAGTATATTCCTGTATATTTCTTTTTTTGGGTGGTAAGGAGTTCCACCATTTGGTTCCTAGGTAAGTGAAGTCTGCAGAGTGGACAGTTTTGTAGACCACTTTTTTGTAATTTGGGAGGTGTAGTCCGAGATAGTTTCTTGCCTCATATTTAGTGTTTCTTTGAGGTAAGTTGATTAATGGTACCATATAGTCTGGAGCTGTGCCATTTAGGATTTGAAAGATAAAGGTACATAATTTGAAGGTGATTCTCGCTTTGATGGGAAGCTAGTGTAATTTGATTAATAAAGGGGAGGCACTTTCAAAACTAGAGATTTTATATATGAACCTGGCTGCAGTGTTTTGAGCTGTTTGGAGTTTTTTTCAACAGGTATTCCTTACAGCCAGCATATATGGCATTACAATAATCGAATTGGGATAATGTTAATGATTGTACCAACTGAATGTTTCTGATGAGAAATAGGGTCTGATCCTTTTTAGTTTCCAGCACTTTAATGGTCTTTGCTGCACAAGATTACCCCGGCAATACTCAGAATAAGAATAAGCATAAACAGACATAAGCATTTAGTGCACTTTAATGTTTGCTGTCTTTGGTCTCTACCTCTTGAATCTTCTCTGCTGGAGTCCCTGCTCTGAAAACTTTTTTCGTTATCTTTAAATAAGATGGCTGGTACAAAAGCTTTCAAGTCAATCATGTTCTCATAGAAGTTGCGAGCATCTTCATCTTCCCAGATGCCTCCTTCCAAATCAAACTCGCCAGGTTTGCCAGGAGTAAAAATGTCAATACCAGGACCATGATCTGGCAGGGAACAGAGATAGCTTGTTAACATCAAAAGTGTATTCCATTATATGCAAAATTAAAACCACTTAACCACTCTAACTGGTGCATATACTAAAACATAAAAATGCAAGTTATTTAAAATAATAAAATCCACACCAATATAAGCAATTTTTTCTTAGATTGTAAGCTCTTTGAGCAGGGACTATCTCTCTATGTCAAATGTTCAGCGCTGCGTGCATCTGGTAGCGCTATACAAATGCTAGTAGTAGTAGTAAGTTGGGCCAGCCCTGTGAATTAAGGGGGGATCATTTACTAATGGTTAACGTGAACGACCTATTCGTACAAAACTGGACCTGTGGTAGATAGGGGGTCATTCATTAACAGACACCACACCGATTACCACAGTCAGTACAGACACCTCAACGGCAGACCAACTTGCCAAATATTTTGATGAGAAAATTATAAAACTACGATCCACATTACCACTCAACACCACTGATCACGAAAAATTTATGGATTGCCTGGACCCTACCCCTGGCGAATACCCAGCAGACCGAACCTGGAATGACTTCGATCTACTAACCGAAGAAACCATCACTCAAGCACTCAACAAATTCTCCAAAACCCACTCCAAACTGGATGTCTGCCCCAGTAGCCTAATAGGAGTCGCCCCCAAGCGCTTCATAGTAGATCTTACGTCACACCTGAACTATATGCTACAACACGGACTGTTCCCCACGGACAAAGGAAATATACTACTTACACCCATACCCAAAGACTTAAAGAAAAAATTAAATGACACAACCAACTATCGACTAGTAGCATCCATCCCCCTGATAGTAAAACTAATGGAAAGTATGCTAACCAAACAACTCACCAGCTACTTAAACAAATTCACAATACTACATGAATCACAGTCGGGATTTCGATCCAACCATAGTACAGAAACAGCACTAACCACTCTCATAACCAAATTTAAACAACTGGAAACAATGTCCTACTCCTACAATTTGATATGTCCAGTGCATTCAACATGGTCAGCCACCAAATGCTCCCGAATATACTAGACTACTTCGGGATTGGAGGAAACGTACTAAGATGGTTTAAAGGCTTCTTAACAGCAAGAACTTATCAAGTGACTTCAAACTCAAAAACATCAACACCATGGAAACCTGAATGTGGAGTACCACAAGGATCACTGCTCTCACCAACCCTTTTCAACCTAATGACGATACCTTTAGCCAAATCGCTATCCAACCAAGGACTCAACCCTTACATCTATGCAGACGTCGTCACGATATACATCCCGTTCAAACAAGACATTACCTAAATCACAAATGAAATCACACACAGCCTCCAAATAATGAACTCATGGGCGGACGCATTCCAACTAAAGCTAAACGCAGAAAAAACACAATGTCTCATCCTGTCCTCACCATACAACACAAACAAACCCAATACCATAAACACCCCAGACTACACACTTTCAGTCTCAAACAGCCTGAAAATACTGGGAGTCACAATTGACCAAAATCTCACACTCGAAGACCATGCGAAAAATACAGCAAAGAAAATGTTCTACTCAATGTGGAAACTTAAAAGAATCAAACCTTTCTTCCCAAGAGAAATATTCCGCAGCCTAGTACAATCAATGGTGCTAAGTCATTTAGACTACTGCAATGCCATCTACGGCGGATGCAAAGAAGAAATCATTAAGAAGCTTCAAACAGCTCAAAACACAGCAGCCAGACTCATATTTGGGAAAGCGAAATATGAAAGTGCCAAACCCCTAAGAGAAAAACTACACTGGCTCCCACTAAAAGAACGAATTGCGTTCAAAGTTTGCACACTGGTCCACAAAATCATCTATGGAGAAGCCCCGACCTACATGTCGAACCTTATAGACTTGCCTACTAGGAATGCAAAAAGATCATCACGCACATTCCTCAATCTCCACTATCCTAACTGTAAAGGACTAAAATATAAATCCACATATGCGACTAGCTTCTCATACATCTGCACGCAGCTATGGAACGCACTACCGAAGACCATAAAGACAATGAAAGACCTAACCGTCTTCCGAAGGCTTTTGAAAACAGATCTTTTCAATTAGGCATACAATAAACACCCATCTTAAACACTATATAACAACATTATACACGACCTTTCAAAACCGAACTTTCTATTGCATGACTGCTTAACCTCTTTGCTTTCAATGATCAAGCACTACCACTCTAAACCTTAAGTTGAATAGGATCTCTTTATAGCCAATGACTTAATACATATTACAATCCAATTCATTACTCAGGAACCTTTATGCAGTACAAGAATGTATTCTTCTTCACCATGTATTTTTTTTTTTTTTTTTTTTCAAATATTTATTTATTAAAGTTTTTGAACAATTACATATTGACAACCTCTTTATAACAGTCATGTATCACATACAGAATGTTTGAACTTCAATAACAAGAAGCGGTGTATCCCCAATCCTCCCCTCCCCCCTGTCCCTTCCCATCAACCCCCCTCCCCCCTTGTTACCAGTGGAATATCGTAATATGAGGACTGTATTATAGCAGTCATAGTCTTGGTATAATCAGTTTAGGTGCATCTAAGTCTATCCCATTTTGTGATCGCCAGGCTTGATATTGTTCCCACTGTATATTGAATTTTGTTACATGTCCCAATCGTATAGCTGTCATTTTGGACATTTGGTAGAGGTAGTCCATCTTGTGTATCACCTTTATCACTGGTGGAGCCAGCTGGCTTTTCCACGCTGATGCCAGTGTGATTTTTCCCGCTACCATCCAAACTGTTGTAAGCCTGTGTACCGACAGCCGCATTCCCGGGGGTCTGATATGCAGCAGACAAATCTCCGGTTTAGTAGGGTATCTTACCCCGGTCACTATAGCAAATAGGTCCAACAGTTCTGTCCAGTATGCTTGAATCTTAGGGCAAGACCACCAGATGTGTAACATATCCCCCACCATTGAACAGTTTCTCCAACACTGTGCAGACCCCTGTCCATACATTTTTACCAGTCTCTGCGGCGTGTAGTACCACTGATATAGTATCTTATAGCTATTTTCAATCATTGAGCTAGATATGGAAACCCGCAACAAGTGGTTCAATGCTTTTTCCCACTGTGTGTAATCTATGGTAACCTGCAAGACTCGTTCCCAGCGTTGTATATAATATAGTATGGGTCCCTTGTCATTAAGCAGTGAAGCATATATGCGAGAGATACATCCCCTGTGGCTTCCCACTCTCATTGCTCTTTCTAGGGTCGTTTCTTCTATACGTAATTCTGTTTTGGCTCTCTTATTTATATAGTCTCTAATGCGAGTGTAGTGGAACAGATGTGATAGTGGTAGCCCATAATCTTCTTGTAATTCCATGAATGAGAACATCTGACCCTCGTCCCATAGTTGGCCCAGTGTGTTCAAACCTCTCTTCTCCCATTGTCTGTATATTAAATTATCCATCCCTAGTGGACACCCTGGGGCCGTTTTTATTGCCATTTGGTGGAACCAACAGCGATTAGGAAGATATTTCCCCCTAATGGCTAACCATGTCTGTAAAGGGTATTGCACCGCTGGGGGGGCTCTCTTAATATATGTCCGTAGTTGGCCCTTTGGTATCCATAGTAGAGAGCCCAAATTGTTTAGACCCATCCAGTGTTGCTCTATCTGGAGCCATGCTTTTGCACTACCAGCGCTCCATCCCGCCAGCACACGTAGCTGTGCCGCCTGATGGTATAGTGTAAAATTTGGCACTCCCATCCCTCCCAGCTTCTTGGGCTGATATAGTATAGCTGCCTTCACTCTGGGCGGTTTATGCTGCCAAATGTATGCGAAAACCTTCCGCTTGAGTTGCCTAAAGAACCCCTTCGGCATTGGTAGGGGCAGTGCAAGAAACAAATATAGCAATTTGGGTAGGATCATCATTTTTATCGCTGCCACTCGCCCCAGCCAGGATAGTTCTAGGCCCTCCCACCTATCTAGATCTTCAAATAGTTCCCTGAGTTTCATGGGAAAATTAGCTTGATATAAGTCTGTCAATTTGGGTGTTAAATGTACTCCTAAATATTTAAGGGATCTCGTGACCCATTTGATCGGGAATTGTTGTCGTATTAAAGCTTCATCTCTCTTTGTTAATCCCAGCCCTAAAGCTTCTGATTTGTCCATATTCACTCGAAACCCAGAGCATTTGCCATATCGGTTTAGTTCTTGCATTATCTGAGGCATGGAGTCGCTCGGGTCTACTAAGGTTAGTAGAATATCATCGGCGAATAACATGATTTTATGTGTCACACCCCCCACAGTGATGCCATGTATATGTGGGTCCTGCCGGATATGCTGGGCTAGTGGCTCCATTGTCAAAGCGAATAATAGTGGTGATAGGGCACAGCCCTGGCGTGTCCCCCGTTCTAGTATTATCGGGTCTGAACTTTTCCCGTTGATCCTTAAGGCAGCCATTGGTCTGGTGTAAATCAATTGAAGCCATGTTGTAAAACGACCTGTAAATCCCATATGCTCTAAGACCTTGAACATGAAACCCCAGCTAACCCGATCGAACGCCTTTTCGGCATCCAACGAGAGAAGCAACATAGGTTGTCGGGTATTTCGTGCCTCGTGCATCAAGTGGAGTGCCCTTCTAATGTTATCAGTTGCTTGTCTGCCTGTGATAAATCCTGCCTGATCCTCCTGTACTAGTTTCGGCATTAGCTTTTGTAGTCTCTTAGCTAGTATTTTGGTGAAGATTTTATAGTCAGAGCCTAGAAGGGAGATTGGGCGGTAGGAACCGCAGAACTGTGGATCCTTCCCTGGCTTGCGAAGGACCACTAAATCTGCCAGTCTCCACGAATGAGGTAGTTCCCCCTGGAATTCCAACTCGTTGAATGCCCGGACCAGTAGGGGAATTAGCCATTTGCTATATCTTTTGTAAAATTTATTTGTGAACCCGTCTGGTCCCGGTGCTTTCCCATTAGGTAGTTCTTTAATTGCCCATGCCACTTCGTCATATGTAATGGGGGCTGAGAGCATCTCCTCCTCTGGTGGAGTTAATTTTATAAGCTTGGCTTGCGCTAGGTATCTCTCGGATTCCTGCGGATCCGAGTTTCCCTCGGCCTGATAGAGTGTTGTGTAGAAATTTGTGAAGGCTGCCCGAATATCTTCTCGTGTGGTGCATAATTTCCCCTCTTTGTCATGTATGGCTGTGATATGTGTGTTGGCAGACCATTTTTTCAACTTAAATGCCATTAGCCGAGAGGGCTTGTTCCCATATTCATAGTACGTCTGTCGCACCCGTTGGAGTTGTTCTGCTATCTCTGCCATCTGGATTTCCCTAAGCTCCATCCTCAATGCATGCATGTGGTGTTGTATTTTCTCCTTGT
Source organism: Microcaecilia unicolor (assembly GCF_901765095.1). Taxonomy (NCBI): domain Eukaryota; kingdom Metazoa; phylum Chordata; class Amphibia; order Gymnophiona; family Siphonopidae; genus Microcaecilia; species Microcaecilia unicolor. Next base: position 6,984,711 of record NC_044040.1, on the reverse strand, counting down.
CTCTCTGGCGGGCTTCTTGTGCACTGAGGGTGGTCAGCTCTGTGTGTATTTGTTGGGTCCTTTCTCGTGTCTGGCGTGCAAGATGTACCTGTAGAGCTATTACTTTCCCTCTTATCACTGCCTTGCAGCCCTCCCACAATATTCCTGAGGTCACCTCTCCATTATCATTAAGGGTGATGTAGTCTTTAATGGCCACTTCTAGACTAGTAGCGATAGCCGAGTCTGTTAATAATTTGTCATTGAAGCGCCACTGCGGCGCCTCAGGGCTCGGAACCCTCAGCTTCACCTCTAGCACCATTGGTGTGTGGTCCGACCATGTTCTCGGATGTATCTGAATATCTATGATATCAGTCATTAAGGTTGGTGGGCCCATCCAAAAATCTATGCGAGAGTATGAGTTGTGGACTGCCGAATAGAATGTGTATCCTCTCGTTTGGGGATTTCTATGTCGCCAGATATCTACTAGATGCCATTGCCTCATAAATTTGTGGAGCTGAGACCGAGCGGATTGTGAGTAGCGAACCCCCTGTGTGGTGTTATCTATGGTTGGGTGCAGCGTCAGATTGAAGTCCCCACCTATTAATAGGATGCCCGTTATGTGCTGGGAGAGGAGCGCTGATAGTTCCAGACAGAATGCACCCTGCTGGTCATTAGGTGCGTATAAGTTTAGGAGTGTAAGTGTTTCCCCCTCCACTCGCACTATCATTAACAGATACCTGCCCTTTTTGTCCCTGATCATTCTCTGGACCCGCCATGAATATTTTTGGGATAGCATGATCATGACCCCATTCTTTTTCTTTTCTAGTAAGTTGGATGCACAGAATACCTGATGTCTTGTATTTTGACAGAGCCGCTCAGCTGACTGTAGCAAGTGGGTCTCTTGAATGAATGTTATGTCTGCTTTTAGGCGTTGCACTTCTTTGAGCATGAGTTGGCGTTTACCTGGGGAGTTAAGGCCCTTTACATTTAGGGTCATACATTTAATAACACTCATCTAATTTGTGGAAGTGCGCCCCTTAACTTTAAACCCTGCTTAGTCTTCCAGGTTATCCCCTCTTGTTGTGTTTTATCCCTCCCCTTCATGTGGTGTTTAAATATTGTCAGTCTTTTCCCACTAGTAACCCCCGTACCCTCCCTCTCCATTTGAGAACATCCTCGTGTCATATACATAAGGGTGTCTAGAAGGATAATGACCCATCCCCCTAATTGTCAACTTTAAGTACCTGGGTCCCACTTCATTAACTTATACATTGCTATTTGCATATCATAGTTATATCTCCTTTCCGCACTAAGTAGTGCATTCTTAACAACATCAACTCTACATAATTCAATTACATAGTCACCAAGTTGCGGCCTGCATCTGGGTTCTGCTGCCAAGGATATAGGCTCTGTTTATTTCTTTACTCTGGTGTCCATTTTTGTTAATTGCTTGTCTGATTGTTGGCGTTGTAGTCTGCCTTTTCCCGTGACGACTCTTTGCCAACGTGGTTTATCGCCAATCATGGGTAGATGTTTCTTTGGTGCAGTAGTTTCCCCTTGTGATCCTTCTTCTGGAAATATTTCCGCCACATCCGCTATACTTCGCACTTGATATTGTTTCCCTTCTTTGTAGAATCGCAGCACAAATGGGTGACCCCATCGATATTTGATGCCCTTGTCTGTCAGAAATTTAGTGAAGGGCTTGAGCTCTGCTCTTCTTTTCAGTGTGGCTGCGGCTAGGTCTTGGTAGCATTCTATATGGTAGGAGTCCCATTGGAATCCAGGTGTTGATCGTGAAGCCCTCATAATTTGTTCCTTTAATTTAAAGTCATTAAAACACGCAATTATATCTTTTGGCCGGTTATTTATGGTGTTTCCTAAGGCTCTATGTGCCCGTACTAGTTGGATTGTTGCTGGTTCTTTTGATATCTGTACTTCTTTCAGCAGGGCGCTTGCAATACTCTGTACTGTTGTTTCACAATCATTGTACAGTGGCGTGTCTGGAAGGCCGCGGAACCTCACATTGCAGCGTCGACTCCGGTTCTCGAGATCTTCTACTTTGTCCCATATTTGCATTGTTTCCAGTTTAGCCTCCCTCATCTGGGAGTCTATGGCCTGCATTAGTTCTGCTTGTTCATCAATGCGATCTTCTGTCTCTGCGACTCTGATGCCCAGCGCGCCTATTTCCCCTCGAAGCTCCGCCCCCAGTGCCACGAGGTCCGCTCGTACAGCGGCGATAATTTCAGTTTTTATTTCCTGCAGCCATCCGCGGATCTCGTGTATGTGGGTTTCTTCTGGGTTGTGTCCCTCTCCCGTTATAAAGAGTGGCGGGGAGAGCAGCGGGGGACTGCCTTCGCGAGGGCTGGTCGGGACTTGCTCGGAGGACGGCGCGCTCATGTTCGCCGTTGGGCCCGTGTACGCGAAAGCTTGTAAGTCGATCGGATTCGTTTTAGATTTCGGCATGGATCGCTTACCCTTGGCTTCCGATGTTGTTTCCATGTATTTGCTAATTGTTTTTATGCGCTCGCGTCTCCGTGGGTGTCCTGATAGCGTGGGGCTGATCGGAGCTCGTGGCTCAGGCAGCCATTTCAGGGGATGACGTCACTTCCTCACCTTCTTCACCATGTATGTATACATGTATATATATATATATATATATATATATATATATATATATATATATATACCATGATCTGTTCCATATATATCATACTCCCTGTATGTTATCATGTATGTATGCACCTTAATCGCAAGACCATTTGTAATTCTGTTACCTGTAAATGGCAACCGCCATTACGGCAAATGTAAGCCACATTGAGCCTGCAAATTGGTGGGAAAATGTGGGATACAAATGCTACAAATAATTAAATAAATAAATTAAACAGCTAGCATGCCAAGTCTCCTATTTGACTGGACTGATGGCAATTTGAATGGCTATTAATAACCTCTAAAGAGCCACAATCCTAGTGCATTACTGAAAATTATAAAACAGCCATCACACAAGAATTATTCAACGGCACTCATATTCAAAAGTGACATCAGATTTCTATTTATAACCACTGGCCCTTCATCCACAGTCTTACAGAGTTTTGCGATTTTTGATACATATTTTAATGTCTCTTTTTCAATTTTTTATCCCCTCAGCAAATTCATGTCGAAGACAGATAAAACAGGTGAACAGCTTCAAGGGAATAGTACAGTACAGGATATTTTACGATTGTCAAATGCTCCAACCACCAGACAATTTATGTTAAGCCCATCTCAACTCACAATATTTAGATTGCAATTAATAAGAGCAAGGGTTAATGGTTATAAGCAGAAATTTAATGCAGTTTTTTTTTTTAATATAATGAATGTGGTGTTCCTCTTAGAAATTTTTGCCAGATGGGTGGGAGAGTACTGTACAGTATTATAACATTTTCTGTTAAGTTAGCCAATTAATCAGTAAAATCAGCTGAGTGGTAACCCCATTCAGAAGTTGTAGGGAGAATACTGGAATGCTTTTTCATTCTCATAATAGTTACATTAAAGCACTTTGAAAAGGAAATAGCATAATACATCTTGTAAATAAAATTAACAAGGAACTACACCAAAAATTAATAAAAGCAAAAAAAAGAAGTCCTTGCAATTAGCTCATAATAAGGGAGAATCAAGGACTATACCAGAGGAAGCTGGTTTAACAACGGAAAGGATAAAAAAACAAAAACAAAATATACAGCACTCAGACTAACTTCTAACATCAAACCACAGCTTTAACACTAAAACTAATTATGGATTTTCTTTAAATAGACCCTTATTTCCAAAAATTAAATTGAGGTTTAAAAAAGACATAGGAATGATTTTCAAAAACCAATACATATTTACATAGATACCATAAATTAAGTTTAACACCCATGTCTACTAAATTGTGCCATGGGAGCGGAAGGGCGAGGTAAGCATGGTGCGGCGCCTGCTGTGCTTACCTCGCTTACTGTGTTGGCACGGCCCTGCATCTTATCTTGCAGTAACACAGACCAATCTGTATGGAGCCCAAGGCTGAGGTGAAAAGTTGCTCTTGGGCAAAGCTTATATTGTGTGTGGGGGGGGGGGGGGGGGGGGGGAGTGTATTTTCAATTATTGACTATAAGATCAGACTCTGACCTTTTGGTATAGAAGAAATACACCCCATGTATTAATGGTATAGAAATCTTATGGAGTTTGTCTTCATCCAAAAAAGTCAAAAAGTATTCCTATCAATTGGGGATATCAACTGGATGTCTTGGTACATGTGGATACCAATGACATAGGACAACGTGGAAAGGAGGTTCTGGAAGCCAAATTTAAGTTCTTGGGTAGAAAGCAGCAGAATTCCAGATCCTCCAGGGTACCGTTTTCATAAATGCTTCCCATTCCATATGCAAGACCCCAGAAAGCACAAAGCCAAGTGCTGACTGGTTTTCAGGATACGACAGAGTAAAACATGAATTGATGTGCTCTTTTCTGACCACTGACAAGTCATTTATGACTTATGAACTGCATAGTTATAAGGCTCAAACTTTTCTATACTTTTGCTAAGGGCTGAATCTTTCTGAAAGCCCTGACTTCAGCATTCTGTGTAATACAGCAGCAATTTTGCTGACAGCTGTGAAAAGCTGTGTATCCGAGGTCACTCTGACTCTTAAGAGCATTATTCCACCCTCCATGACAGAGTCGGTGCCACTGATACTACTACACAAGGTTGGAAGAGGGAGAAGTGTTGAGGATCTAGATAATGCTTTGATAAGCCCTGGGTACTAGCAAATTCCTATAACAAAATGGCGTCTATAATCCTCTGTAAAAGAACCTTGAACTTATTTTAAGATGCTGAGTTTTATAAACATTATTCTGCATTCCGTAAACAATAACGTAAGACAGGATTTAGCTGATGTTACAATAAATTTGGCTGACATTGCAAGTTGTAGACTGGATGGGAGGGGATTTTTGCTCAGTCCAGTGTATATAAAACGCTGCTGTGCTGGAGTTAGTCAGAGGGCTGAGATGACCAACAGAGAGTAATTCTTTGCAGCTGTGGTTTCACTCCCTCTCAATAGCAAATTTGTTATTTCCCAATTACCTAATATCCAACCTACTCTAATTACCTTATCTAATTACTATGTCCAATTACTCTAATTACTTCCTAATTCCAATTACTTTCTAATTACTTTCCAATTGCTGTCCAATTGCTTCCTAATTCCAATTGTTTTCTAATTACTGCCTAATTACTTTGTCTAATTGTTTTATTGCCTAAATAGATTATTGTCTAATTGCTTTATCATCTTATTGCCTTGTTATTATCTGTACTGGAATAAAGACTATCCCTTTGGAAGGAAATAGCTTCTGTCCTTTCTAGCACCCCTTACCTCGGGGATGGTTGGTCCATCATATCTGGGGTGGGTGTAAGGAGGTAGAAAAACCTTATTTGCCCCATACTTCCAAATTGTATATTTCTTATGGTATGTAGATATATCAGAGAAATAATCCCCACATAATCACGATCCTCACTGATACTAGGCTGTCAGAGGAGGCCCTAACAGACTCCACTATAAACAAACAGAACTTTGAGGGCTCTAGGAGGGGTGAGTAGGAATGCGGGTTTAATGTTTTATTAGATGGTGTGGGTGTCATAAGAGTTCAGGCCCTTCACCTTCATGTATGTTGCTCACAGTAATTTGTATTCTTGAACTTGTGAGTATTTTTTAGGAGTGGGGGGGGGGGGGGGTGAGGTGTAGCATTTGTTTTGTTTTAATTTATCACAATATTTGTTACTATGTTAAACTCAAAACATCTGCCACTGTTTCGTGTAAGCATTTGTTTTAATTACCTTTAAATAAAATTAACAGGCTTATTTTCAAAAGAGGACACCCATCTTTCGACACAAATCGGAAGATGGGCGTCCTTCTCACAGGGTCGCCCAAATCGGCATAATCGAAAGGCGATTTTGGGCGTCCCCAACAGCTTTGCGTCGCGGGGATGACCAAAGTTCGTGGGGGCATGTCAGAGGTAGGACTTGAGCATACCTAACACATGGGCGTCCTCGACCCATAATCAAAAAAAGAAGGGCATCCCTGACGAGCACTTGGATGACTTTACTTAGTCCTTTTTTTTTGTTACAACCAAGCCACGAAAAGCTGCTCGAACTGACTAGATGACCACCGGAGGGAATCGGGGATGACCTCCCCTTACTCCCTCCCAGTGGTCACTAACCCCCTCCCACCCTCAAAAGTCTTTAAAAATATTTTTTGCCAGCCTCAAATGTCATACTCAGGTCCATCGCTGCAGTATGCAGGTCCCTGGAGCAGTGGGTGCAGTGCACTTCAGACAGGCGGACCCAAGCCCATCCCCCCCCCACCTGTTACACTTGTGGTGGTAAATGTGAGCCCTCCAAAACCCACCACAAATCCACTGTACCCACATCTAGGTGCCCCCCCCTTCAACCATAAGGGCTATGGTAGTGGTGTACAGTTGAGGGTAGTGGGGTTTGGGGGGGGCTCAGCACACAAGGTAAGGGAGCTATGTACCTGGGAGCAATTTCTGAAGTTCACTACAGTGACCCCCTAGGGTGCCTGGTTGGTGTCCTGGCATGTGAGGGGGACCAGTGCACTATGAATGCTGGCTCCTCCCACGACCAAAGGACTTGGATTTGGTTGTTTCTGAGATGGGCGCCCTTAGTTTCCATTATCGCCGAAAATCAGAAACGACCAAGTCTAAAGACAACCATCTCTAAGGTCTACCTAAATTTCCAGATTTGGGCGTCCCCGACTGTATTATCAAAAGGAAAGATGGACATCCATCTTGTTTCAATAATACGGGTTTCCCCGTCCCTTCATGGGGACATCCTGCGAGGATGTCCTTAGAAAAACTTGGGCGTCCCTTTCGATTATGCCCCTTCACATATCACAGATGTTTTGAAGTATTACTAAAAATCTGCACAATACAAAAAGGACACTTTGTCAAGCTATTTTTTGTGTCCTCCCACGCCAGCTCAATTTTAAGCGGGTCTTTCTAGGCTACAGTGCTGTTGTTGATTATTATTTTATATTTCCAGTTTTGGCTTTATACACTGCTTTGCAACCTCCCGGGTTCTTTTTTCTTTCTCCCCCTCCAATCTAGACCCATCACTATGACCTCTCTAGAATCCAATATGTATGCTTCTTGTATCTGGCTACCATTCCACTTCTGCCACTGCTGCACCCACACAAAACCTCCCTTGCTGATTCAAACATAGCATTCATCCTTCACAAACTCATTTCCCCCCACATAAGTATACAAACACAGCCTACCTCTCTCAGCCTCTGTTTCTTTCATGGTAGCAAGTATCATGAAATCCTGTCATTTTGACTGGATTTTCATCTAATAACATCTAGACAGTTATTTAGGAACACAGAAATATACAGCTTTTAGTTCTAAATACATAATCCCATGTCAGCCCTCACCCTCTGGTGTGGGTTTCTCTTGGGGAAGTTCAGGCATATTCTCATCCAACAGATCTGCTAGGGACTGAGAATTTGCCAAAAGCTTCTGATAAGATGTTGCAAATTCTTCATGCTGTTTGTGCCGATCTTCACTCAGTTCCCCTTTGGAGTGCAGAATACGCCTAAGAAACCAGAGATAAATCAAGAAAAAGATCATCTCTATTAACAAAGAAACCAGGTCATTTTATCCACATTTTAAGTTTTTCAGGCAATATATTTGGCATTCACATAGAACCACATTATACTGGACAGCGCAGCAACTGTCAATTTTATATTTCTCAAACCACTGGGGTTAGATGAATTCCCAGAACAAAATACACCACAGACCCTTTTCTCAAGGAGATCTCTAACACCTCTTGAACTCTGAGGCTCAATGGAGATTTATAAGTATTTATTCTGTTCACAAATATAACCAGTCACAGTACACCCTAAAAATAAATCATTAATGAAAGTAACTCAAATGCTGCATAAATTAGTCCCCTACGGTCGTCTGAAGGGGTATCCCTAACTGTACCTTCATCAAATGAAATCAAATGAGATACCCACCAGGAATAGCCCCCACACTCTTGAACTCACTCCCAGAAGTTATACCTAACTCTAGACCAGGCCTTGACAAATACTTAGTATCTAGAAGCCAGTCCAAAAATCTAGAATAGGGACAACTGGAATTATTTATGCTTGTTTAAAATCATACATAACATGTTCAATGTGATGTACAGCAAGCTGGTACAAAAATAAGTACCTGAATATATGTAAACCGCTTTGAATGTAGTTGCAAAAAACTCAGAAAGGCGGTATATCAAGTCCCATTTCCCCCATTTCCTTATTACAGAAGCAGGGAAGGCAGGGATAAGATTAGATTATTTATAACCCAGGTACGAAAAATACACAATATAAAATCATACACGATTCTTAAATACAATAAAAAAAATAATCCATATTGAGCCTCCTTTGCTCTTCTCCATTGCCTGCCCACCCACCCACCCACCGCCTATCTGGCAATGAAGAGGGGAATTCCATGGCCAGCTACCAGAGCTACCAACACTACAAGACCCTGATGAGACCTGATCCGATGTACTACTACTACTATTTAACATTTCTAGAGCGCTACAAAGTGTACGCAGCGCTGTACAAACACAGAAGAAAGACAGTCCCTGCTCAAAGAGCTTACAATCTAATAGACAAAAAGTAAAGCATTTAAATTTAAAATATTTAAGCAGTCAAGCACAAGAGAACAGTCACAGAAGGACAGAAGATGTTGAAGGGTGGTCAGTGTGATTAGGTGTAACTCTGGTTGGAGTAGTGGGAGAAGGTGATAGGAGATATACTATAGGATGTCATTCTGAGGCCAGGCTAAGTCTAAAGCAGGAGAAGGTATTCTCTGCAGCCTATCTGTGAGATGGAAAATGCTCTCTGAAGCTGCTGCTATAAGTTGTTAGTTTTCTCTCCCTGAAAGAGATCCAAGCCACACCCACGAAGTTCAAACTGTCAGTGGGGAGGGTGAGGGGAGGAAATGGCAGTGCTTGATGAAAAAGAGAGCTCAGTTTGATAGGAGATATACTATAGGATGTCATTCTGAGGCCAGGCTAAGTCTAAAGCAGGAGAAGGTATTCTCTGCAGCCTATCTGTGAGATGGAAAATGCTCTCTGAAGCTGCTGCATGTATCAGATGTATCAGATGTCCAACCAAGAGCCAAGGAGGAAAAACGTAGAGAAGACCCAATGTCGGCCAGGGCTGCAATAGAACATCTAGACCTGCAGAATTGACCTCTTTTTTTCTGCTGAAGAACTCGGAGACTTGGGCGTTGTGCCTGGTCGCCATCAGGTCCAACATCGGCGTGCCCCACCGTTGACCGCTGAGAAAGTCGGCTTAAACATTAGTCTGGCCTGCAACGTGAGCCGCTGAGAGACAGAGAAGATGAGCCTCCGCCCACTGCAGCAGATCGGATGCCTCCAAAGCCAATGCTGCGTGAGTATCATCATTCATTTATCATTTATTCCTTTTATATACCGTTTCTTATTGCAATTACAAAACAGAATGGTTTACATTAAAAAATACATCTCATAACCAAACAAATAGGAACTCCAGTCAATAACAGGAAAGCACAGCAAACCAAAAAATAATAAAACACAGTTACCTAAATTAAATACAATCAAATACAGTTTAACCTGGATTTTAACACCTACCCTACTCTTATAGATTCTGTTCGATATGATTGCTAAAAAGAAAAGTCTTCAGCAGTTTTCGAAAATGAGTGTAGGATTTCTCCAATCTAATCTCTTTTGGAAGTCCGTTCCAAAGAGTAGGAGACAGAAAGAAGAACACCGATGCATGCGTGGATTCCCATCGCGCCTTAGTAGGCGAAGGAATGACTAGCCTATTGTCTGTTAGTGATCTGAGAGTCCGTGCAGGAGAATAAGGAATTGTCAGGTTAGATAAATAGCTAGGATTAAGTAGGTGAAATGCCTTATGTGATAAGACAAGCACTTTAATTCTGACTCGTTTTGATCGGAAGCCAATGCAGTTGATATAATAAAGGTGTTATTCTGTCATCTCTCCGTGCCCTACAGATCATACGTGCTGCTGTATTTTGAATTCCTTGTATTCTTTTTAAATTCACTTTGGTAATCCCTGCATAAATAACATTACAATAATCTAACCGTGATGTAATATACGCATATGTCAATGTTTCTAAGGAGTCTCTACTTATTAAATTTCTAATTGAACGGAGCTTCCTTAAGTGAAAAAAGGACTTTTTAACTACATCAGATATTTGTTCCTCAAAAGTTAAGGCAGAATCAATAATGACCCCTAGATATCTAAAGGATTTAACTGTAGTAATACTTTGTCCAAATAGCGTGGGCACTACTGATGGAATAGTTCCATGTCCTACTATCCATTAAGCGGTTGTCTTATCTGGATTTAGTACTAAGTGATGTACTGCCAACCATTCCGCCACTTTATCAAGACACATTTGAATTGGTGAAAGATCTATACTGGATGGTTGGACATAATGAATAAGAAGAAAGTCATCAGCATACGAATAAGAACTGATGCCCATTGTTTGAATGAGTAATGCCAAGGGACTAACATACAGATTGAACAACAATGGTGACAAAACCGACCCCTGGGGCACCCCAAATGATAAATTAAATTACCTAGACCAAGATTGCTGTTGGACAACTTTGTATGAGCGGTCTTTGAGAAAGGATTTAAACCAGTTCATGATTGTTCCTGAAATACCAATTTCATTTAAATCGATCAAGAAGTAAATTATGATTGATTAAATCAAATGCTGCAGATAAATCCAATGAAACAACTGCAGCAATATATCCATGTTCCAGCCTCGCATGAATTTCACTCAGTAAGGAGGTCAGAATTGTTTCCGTACTATGTCCTTTTCTGAAACCCAATTGTCTCGGATGTAACAAGTTTTTTGAATTTGTGTTTACACAAGCTTGCAATTGTGTAAACACAATCGTCTCTAAGATTTTAGACAGAAATGGTAAATTAGACACTGGTCGATAGTTATTGGGTAACAAAGGATCCAATGAAGGCTTCTTCAAACTCGGTTTTACTATTGCTTCTTTCAATAGAGTTAAGTACCACCCCTTCAGAAAGACTCACTGTAATAATTGAATACAAAAACTTTTGAATGTCTAGTGTAGATGTTTTCAACCAGATTGATGGTACAGGATCTAATAAGCTATAAGTAGGCGATAGACCCATAAGTGAATTTTGCAATGACTCAACACTGAGGTGTTGTCAGAGAGGACCTGAACTGCCTGACCTTCCAGGAGATCTTGAAAATTCTAGTCAGTTGATGGACCACTTCGCCTCCATCTCTGACCAACGTCCCTGCGCCACACGGTGGAGACAATGAGCTCCCCACCCTGAGAGGCTGGCATCCATGACTACCAAAGGCATTCCATTCTGAAGGTTAGGAGCAAACAGCCACCAAGTCGTGCTGTCTCTCAAGAATGTTCACCGCAGCCAAGGTTTCAGAAATCAAAGCGGGCAGTTCATCATGATGACAAATCTGAACTGCCGTTGGATCATCCTGTTCCCCTAGCGCAGGTTCCCCATCCTCAAAATCATCAAACTTAGGTTTAGCTGATTCCCCAGATTCTGCCAAAACGTGAGGAGGAGAATGAGGCCCCAAGGACCCTCCGTCCAGGAACGAACCTAACCGTCTGCGCTTTACAGCTATATCCTCCAGGGACTGTCTCTTCATGTTCAAGTGTACAGCGCTGCGTATGTCTAGTAGCGCTATAGAAATAATAAGTAGTAGTAGTAGGAAGAGAAGAACCGAAGTCACCTTGACTAGCAAGGGTCTCCCTGCCCTCTAAAGACGATTGGGGGTGGGGGGACACAGAAGGAAATCCCCTTTTGAGTAAATAAGCCTGGTGATAAAGGAAAATATAATCCGGGGAAAAATCTAAATCAGACGTAGCAGTGCAAGAAGAAGCAGCAACAGTGCCTGAATTCACTGCAGACACCCGTGCCAGAAGAACCAGAAAGGCGGGAAGACTCAGCCGGAGAAAAAAGCGCGGGCTCTGCAACCACCTCAGGTGCTGCAACTGCAACGCGGGCAGTACCGTCTGCTGTGCAGGAAGACTCTCCAACAGCCTCAACAGGCCCCTTGGAAGCAGAAACCGCGTCAGCGCAGCGTGCAACGCATGCACCCACTACGGAGCATACAGAGCCACAGCGGGAGCACCTTTAAGCCACCTCCGCAATATTCGCCTCGCCGGCACCACACACACAGCAGACTAACAGAAAAGGCAAGGAAAGCACACACCACAGCTGAAAAAGGACACCGCAGGCGGAAGTGACTCTCAGAGGGAGCCCAAATGGTGCTCCCTTCCTCCCCCTGCAACCCGACAGAATCTCCCAAAGGAACAGACAGCTCTTACCAGGGTACCTTTTTATTTTTTAAAGCAGTCAGAGAAGGGAGATCACAGAGAGCTAGGGGAAAATGGGGTAGGACAGGGACCTGCTACACAAGTATGTCCTCAAGGTCGGCACCCTCAGCCAGACGCCCCCCAAGCTCAACTGGCAGAAATGCCCAGGAGCCCCCCAAGAATCCAGGAGCTGGAAGGAATCCGTCCATCATCTACTGGAGATAGAGATATTCTGAAGTGACAAGGAGCTGGACGTACAGGGTCACTGCTTTCTCTATCTCCACCTGCTAGTAGGCGGATACAACACACCAGTTCCTGGATTCATCTGCTGCTGAGGCTAAGGAAGTAAATATTTTGACTTATAAAAACCACTTGTCCCTAAAAGACTGCTCCCACCTTCATGGCGCTGTCAGCTAACTCGGACAGCAGGGGAGGGGGAGCAGAAGACGAGGAAGATGAACAAACTCACCCCAGGGAGAAGGTGCTCCAATTCCAGAACGGGTCCTCAGGAGGAGCCCAACGGCAACCCTAGCTCCCAAAAGCTGCCCAGGCACAAGTTTCCAACCAAACTGAATAGGCTGTTTTCTTTCTTTCTTTAAATAGCTGAGACACTGACTCATTGCTCTTCTTTTTTTTTTTTTATGTGAGGAAGGTAAGAGCAGTACTGTCATGACCCCTACCTCAACACAAGCGGCATCCTCGGGCTGCGCGGGGTCCCGTCGACACGCACACTTGACTGGCACTGCCTGAGCCATGTGTGTGTAGCCCTCTCTGGGTTTGTTCAGAGAGCGGTGGTCGCAGGCTCCTTAATTGCTTTGCTTCCATGCACCCGTTTCTCTCTCTCTGCCTGGCTTCCAGGCTCCTTGATGGCTTTGCTTCCACCCACCTGGGTCTGCTCTTCCTCTGCCTGGCTTCCCTTGCTTCACTCCTATTGATCTTCCAGTTCCTCCTTCCCCTGCTCTTGTCCTATGGCTGTGCCCCTTCTCCCTGCTGATGTCAGACGTCAGCACTTTATCAGCTGAGCTCTCCCTGGACTCCATGCTTTGGCTTCTACTTTGGTAGGTGTTTCACTGTAGTCTGCTTCTTATCTACTGGTCCCTCGTTGCTTTCACCTGTACCTGGATTACTCTCTTGCCTGCCTACTGACTTTTGCCTGTACCTGGATTACTCTTGCCTGCCGCCTGCCTACTGACTACCGCTTGTACCTGGATTACTCTTGCCTGCCGCCTGACTGCCGCTTGTACCTGGATTACTCTTGCCTGCCGCCTGACTGCCGCTTGTACCTGGATTACTCTCTTGACCTGCTGCCTGCCTGGCCGATACATTCATCACCCCACTTCCAGCTCTGACCCGTAAGTCCTGCAGGCAGGCCACCCGCACCTAGGTGCTCAACCTCTGGGGAACGGTGGTCAGCGCAGGTGAAACCCAGGGTTGTCCAGCCGCCAAGCAGAACCTGGTCCGAATACCGGGCTCAGCAGTGCTCTACTTGGTACAAGAACTCACAAGTCTGACAAGTACAGCCAGAAACCTAAGGGAGCAACCTGGACTAAAGGGAAAGTGTGGGGTAAGGCAGGGACCCGACAAACAAGTATGCCTTCAAAGTTGGCACCACCAACCACACACCACCAAGCTCAACTGGCCAAGACAGCCCAGGAGCTTTCCCCAACGACTGAATTCAGGAGCTGGAGGGAATCCATCCACCACCTGCTGGAGATAGAGATGTACTAAAGGAATGAGGGGCTGCACGTCCAGGGTCACTGCCTTCTTTCAGAGTTCTCTATCTCCACCTGCTGGTAGATGGATACAACCCACCAGTTTCTGGATTCATCTGCTGCTGATGCTATGGAAGTGGGGATATGAACATCATAATATATGTAGAATATCCTTAATAAATATTAAACACATAAATAAAATGGGAAAAGACAAAGTCCTGTTTTGTTATTTTGTGCGAACAAAATTGGAAATGCTGCCCAGCATCCCTTGAAAAGAGATTCAAAGGAAAAATTATATTCAGACCTGTTCCACGAACAGTTACTTCTAAATATAGGGATATGTGCATATATATATATATATATATATATATATATATATATATATATATATATATATATATATATATATATATATAGCTGTGGGTTCTGCTCAGAAATATATATATAAGCTGAAGAACTTATTTAAGGCTGTGAGGGAATGGTCCTAGATATATCAGAGAGAAGACTGAGCAGTAAGATCTAATCAGCAGGGTTTGGTTCAGGTACCCAGATTTAGGGAAGTAGCGAAAATGAGCATCAGAGCTCAGATTATCTCAATGGGGGTCCTGAATTCTGGATTGCTCTCTCTCTCTCTCTCTGGAGCTGTGCTTAAAACAGGAATAATAAAAATTCCCTAAGCACTTAAAGGTTTTCCTCTTTCCAGTAGGAAAGCTGGGATGGTTTTGCCAGGATCTGGTTGGTTTAGGAGGAAACTGTATTAGATGTTTTTTTATTTATTAAATCACCCGCGGGAGGTGGTGGACATGAAAACAGTAACGGAATTCAAACATGCGTGGGATAGGCATAAAGGAATCCTGTGCAGAAGGAATGGATCTACAGAAGCTTAGCTGAAATTGGGTGGCGGGGGGAAGAGGGGTTGGTGGTTGAGAGGCTAGGATAGGGGAGGGCAGACTTATACGGGGACTGTGCCAGAGCCGGTGATGGGAGGCGGGACTGGTGGTTGGGAGGCGGGAAATACTGCTGGACAGACTTATACGGTCTGTGCCCTGAAAAAGACAGGTACAAATCAAGGTAAGGTATACATATATGAGTTTATCGTGGGCAGACTAGATGGACCGTGCAGGTCTTTTTCTGCCGTCATCTACTATGTTACTATGTTTATAACATCTTCACGTATTACTTAATTTTGACCGATTATAAACCTGATCGATTATCTTCTAATAGGAACGTGGTATGGGGGGGGGGAGATATAAATAACTAAATGTATATATATTGTGTGAGGTCACCTGTTTTGCCTCTCGATATTCTGCAGCTCTCGATGGTCTCTTTTTAGATGTTTCGTTAAAGAGGTGAAGTATTCCTTCAACAGGTTCTGGAAGGGTTGTTGCTTTTCTGGGCTGATGATCTCACTGGGAGGAAAACTCAGATTAAACTTCTCTGCAGCACTTTTCACCTTCCTGGGCACCAGGCCAGCAATATCATCACCACAGTGGCGGCAAAAACTTATTACCACAGAAACGTGTGTGTGGGTTTCCCGATCAGCATTGATGATGTTTTTCAGCTGTTCATAAATCAAGGATAGACCCTCTTTGTCAGTAAAAATTCCAACTATTGTCAGCTCTGCAATAAAACGCAAGTCTGTTCGTAGTTTGGTAATATTAGGAGTCTTCTCCTCTTTTCTGGCTTCAAAGTGTTTCTTCCATACCTGCAAAAGTGATGGAGCAAAGTCTGTGTAACGCTGGTGAAAGAGTGAGCACAAGTGAACAGCGCAATTTACATCAGATATTTTCAGTTTGGCTTCTACAATAGAAGCAACAGCTTCAGCAATGTACTTGCTCAGATTGAGGCCACTGAAATCATGAGACAGGGCATCTCGCTGCTGCTCTGTGATTGTTTTCAGCTTTTTGACAAAGGCAGTGTTCTTCTTCAGACTGGAGTCCAGTCTGCTAAAAAAGTGTTCTTCCGGACGGTTGTCTGACGCATTCTGGTTTTTGCTGCGCTGCTCCTTCCTTGCCTGATGGCGCTCCCATGCTTCCTGATGTAACTGATGGGCTTCTTCTTTTTCCCTATAAATAAATCATATGAGACTTTGAAGGCTTTAGCTTTATAGTTATGTTCTCATTGTTAGCTTTATGTCATCAAGAACATTTTCCAAAATATATATCCACTCTGAGTGATATATTACTACTTTAAGTACTGCGCTTTGGTTTGCCACTAAACATGGCATTCCTTCCCCCAGGATTCAGCAACGGAGAAGCAATCATCTTAAAAACATGTCAGTTGAGAGTAATACAAACTTATCATGCCACAAAGCACATGGAAAAAATTTGGTGGAATGATAATTAGTTCTTATATGCTCTCAACTGAAATTAGTTATTTTCAAGATTTTTTAGGCCCTGGGTGTTTGAGGTGGTTATAGAAATGTACAACTAAACATAAATAAACCAGGCTTGTCCAAGTTTAGGCCTCAAGGGCCACAAAGTGGCCATGTTTTTAGGATATCCCCAACGTATATGCATGAGAAAAGATTCACATTGAGGTGGTGGGTATGCAGATCTCTCTTTTGCATATCCATTAGGACAGAGCTTCATGACACAGGAAGAAATTAGGTCTTACCTGATAATTTTCTTTTCATTAGTTCTTTCTACTATTCCAGAACCTCTGGGTAGCTGTGTCCTTCAACCAACAGGTGGAAATAGAGAACTGAAAACTGAACCGTCCAGCTCTTCAGTATTTAAGCAGTAAGGAGAAAAACTCAGAACAAACACAACAACCTTAAACAACCGGCTAACCTAACTCTAACCAGACAAGCAAACACATATGAAACTCTCATCTCTGGACAACTTGTACAGAAGAGATATGCAGGAAACACCATGTAAGGCGACAGTCATTATTTGACCCATTATTTGGCACTGACTAAACATTTCAGAAACCTGGGGTGGGCCTCTGGAAAGTGAAAAAGAATAATGGAAAGAAAAATCATCAGGTAAAACCTAACTTCTCCTTCTGTTATGTAGTTTCTCACCATTCCAGAACCTGTGGGATGTTCAAAATCAATCCCTAGAGTAGATGGGATCTTGGCGCCGCTGCCATGAGGCCTGAAGCCCCAAAATGCGCTTCCAAGCATGCCACAACATCAACACCCTGTAGTGCTTGGCAAAGGTATGCAGTGATGACCAAGTCACTGCATTGCAAATATCCACCGGAATCAGTAAGGTGGACTCAGGATATCGCTATATGCCTTGTAGAATGAGCCCACAAGGCCTGAGGAGCCTGCTTCCCCACAAGCAAATAAGCTGACACAATACAGTCTCCTTCAGCCATCTAGCAATTGTGGGCTTGGAAGCCATGAGGTCAAGTCTCTGTTTACCAAAAAAAAAAAAAGCACAAAGTCTGACTGATTTGAGAAACTCATCTGTGACTTCCAGATATCTAATGAGGCCGCTATGTGCATCGAGAAGCTTCATGGAAGAATACTGAGCCTCTTCGTCCTCTCTGTGAATGGATGGAAGCTCCATAGATTGGATGGTTGAGATGAAATGAAATGCTGATACCACTTTTAGAAGAAAAAGGAAGAAACTGTACGCAGGAAGACCCTGCCTCTGAAAAGTTATGAAAGGGATCCTGACAGGACAGACTGAAGCTCCAAAACTTTATGTGCTAATGCAACAACCACCAAGAACGCTGTCTTTAGCGTAAGATCTTTCAAGGAAGACTTCCAGAGTGGCTTAAAGGAGACCGAAGGACTAAATTAAGGTTCCACTCTGGATATAGCATACCATATCCAGGTGAGCCGCAAGAGATGTCTTCTTTAGTCAGCCTTGAAACAGGCCAAAGCGGCAACCTGAACTTTTAGAGAATCCAACGCCAATCCTTTCTGAAAACCTGCTTACAGAAAGGCTAGGATAAGATCGATCTGAGAAGAAGGAAGAAAAGTCCATGCTCAGAACACCAGCCCTCCAATGTCCTCCACACCTCTCACGTATGCCACAAATGTAGAGCATTTCTGAGCCTTAAGCAATGTAGCAATGAACATCAGAATAACCTTTCCGTTTCAACCGAGCCCTTCGAACAGCCAAGCCGTAAGACCAAAGGGGAACAGATCCTCCATGAATATTGGACCTTTGTTAGGCCATGTACCTGCAGATGAGAGGACCCCCATCTAGCAGTCAAATCAGGTCCACGTATCACAGCCTCCGTGCCCAATCCGGGGCTATAAGAATTATTTGACCCCAGTCAATGCGACCCTTTTCAACAAGTAGCCTACCATGGGCCATGAAGGGAAGACGTACAGTAGATGTGTCTCCAGCCAGAGCTGCAATAGAGCAGAGCATCGATCCCCATTGAGCCTGGTTCTTTCCGACGGCTGAAGAACCTGGGCACTTGGCATTCCTTTTTGTTGCCATCAGGTCCAAAAGCAAAGAACCCCATCAGTCTACTATCAGCTGAAACTCCTGGCTGGATAGTTCCCATTCTCCCAGGACCGCCTGCTGAGAAAGTCCAGCTCCACATTCAAGGATCTAGTGATGTGTGTTGCCAACAGAGAACATTTTTCTCTGCCCAACTCGTGAGGGGGGCTGCCTCCACTGCCACTGAATAACTGTGGGCCCTGCCTCGTTTGATATTAGTCACTGCCGTCACACTGTCAGAGAAAACTTGGACCAGGGCCCTTGCCAGAACTGGAGTGAAGTCACATAAGGCATTCCACACTGCCCTGAGCCCCAAGTGATTTAAATCTACCACAGACTCCTGTTCCGTCCAGGTGCCCTGTACCAGATGGAACTTGTGATGAGCTCCCCAACCTGAACTTGCTGGTGTCAGTTGTCATCCCCTCTAGATGACAGAGGACGTCCTATCTGCACGAAAGAAGACTGGCATGCCTCAAAACAGGACTTCTGAACATACTGCTGACAACCAGGCTGGTTCCGTCTGTTGTCTCGAAATCGAGAGCCCTCTGAAGACGGACTAGAAGCTTTTGGCTTATCCTCCGCTAACTGCTGTGACTTAGTTTCCCCCAGTCCTTTCATTAAGTTACTGAGATCTTCTCCAGTCACTTGCCCCGAAGGGAGGTAGGACAATGTGACTAATGCTGTATTCGCTGCCCAATCCTGCAACCAGTGTTGCCAATATGCTTTGACAGGCAAAAGCAAAGCAAAGGGAAAAAAAAAAAAAACACTTCCACAGATAACCAAACAAGCAAAGAGAGTGGAAGGCACCAGGACAAAGTGCAAGATAAAACAAAAAGTCTTATTTCTTCAAACCAATTAAAGTATTCACAATACAACCTTCGAATGCAGTATACAGGATGAACTTGACAAAAAAATCCCAACATAGGCCGTGTTTCAGCACATAATGCCTTCATCAGGGGGCCTGTAGAAGTTATATCAAATGTAAGAACTGCAGGTTTGAGAATATGCTATTTCCAAATTGGAACACCGACTGCTCTGTGCACTTCAGATAAGCACACTGTTTGTTAGCATTTCACATACTCCAGTGACCTGCAGTTCTTACATTTGGTACCACTTGTACTGGTCCCCTGATGAAAGCATTCTGTGCCAAAACACAGCCTGTGTTGGGATTTTTTTTGTCAAATGCATCCTGTATATGAAGATTGTATTGTGAATACTTTTATTGGTTTGAAGAAATATACTGAAGACTTTGGTTTATCTTAGACTTTGAACTGGTGCCTTCCACTCTCTTTGCTTGCTCTATGACAGCCAAAGACATACTGAAGGCTGTTACATGTCATAAATAGCATCCAAGTAGGCCAACTCCACTTCCAGCTGAGCATTATGGCACGCATCTTATGTTGCCAACTGCTGAAGCCACTTCAGGCAGGCTTTTGCCACAAACAAGATGCACACTGTTGCTTGAAGGCCCAAAGAGGCCACTTGTTTCAGTAAACCTTCAAGCTTCCTATCCTGTAGGTCTTTACGGGATTGCCGCCTTCCACCGACAAGGTGGTCTTCTTAGTCACCACCATAACCAGGGAGTCCACTCTGGGAAGCTGCACTTTATCTTTCTCCTCCAGAAGTAACGGGTAGAGGTGATCCATAGCTCTTCTCTTCTCAGACCTGTGTCCGGAGACCTATTCTGCTGCAGTCAGGTCCTGAATGTTTGGATGCATTGGAAAGGTCTTAAGAGGACCTTGTAAGTCCCCTCATGAAAGACAAATATAGAACTCCTGATGATGAAGCAGAAGGCTCCTCAATGGAAAGCACTACCAGGGCCTCAGAAATAAGAGTACTGCGCTCCTCTTTATGAAAACAACCTCAGTACTTTTGGATCATTCCCCTACTCAGGAGGGAAATCTCTCTCCTCTAATGGCTCCTTCAATAACAGTTTCTCTGAATAGCCCGAGGCCACATCAGATAAGAAGGGAGAAAGAGATAACCTCTACTGCTCACTCTTGGGATGTTTAAATTAGATCTCTTAGTAGCTGGAGGGGCAGCATTGCAAGAAACTGAAGCAATTTGACTGTCCCTGCTCAGTAAATAGTCCTGGTTTAAGAGAAATATAAACTCCGAAGAAAACAAAAGCTCCCAACGCAGCTGAATTCTCTGTTGGGCCGAGAGGCTATAAAATGGCAGCTGTGCTCCACACGTGATCAGAGGCTCCTCCTCAATGCCAGTTGGCCCCAACAGAATGGGGCCCATTCTTGCACTCTCCTGCATCAAACTACGCACCGGCCCCCAGTCAGCCCAAAGGCCCTGGCATATTTTAATGCTGCACCAAATCTAAAGATGTGCTGCAGCCATTCCCTCCACATCCCACAGGATTCCCAGTTTGCACACACTAACACCCAGATGATAGCCGGCAGGTCCCACAGTGGGAACATTGCTTTACTGCTTCTGTGGGAGTCGCCATTCACCCCGACTGTCACAAGCACAGCACAACATGTCCAAAATGATGAGTCAGGATCTCTCCCCTGCACCAAGCATAACTTGCAGACCTCCAAGTGGCTCCAAGTCAAACTTTAGTCAGACTTACCACTGCCGGCTGCTCCCCCCAAGCTCACAGTCTCCACAAGGTCTTACCAGATAAGAAAGGCTCAGGACATACTCTGGCCCACGCTCTCCAGTAAACCTGTTTCCTTCTCCTTTCCTTTTTTTTTTTTTTTTTTATTGTTTTGCTGAAAAAAGGAGAGAAGTAAATTCACGAGGCATCAGAGACAGCGATTTGAAGACCTCCAGATATGACTCTGCAGACTCACGCCACCCGCAAAACTCAACTGGGGACCAGTTGACCATCCGGACCATGAGCAAAACACCCAGAACCAGAGGATAAAAGGTGTGTCCATCATCCTGCTGGAAAAAGAAAATTCAGAAGAGAGAGATGACTCAGCTCAGCTTTCAAGTTCTATATCTCCACTGCTGGTTGATGGATACAACTATCCCACAGATTCTGGAACTGTGGAAAGCTATATAATGGAAGTGGGCTTTTCATAGGTGTATCACTATCCTGTACATCTGGGACAATTTTACGTGGTTGCAACCATGGGTTCAGCTACAAAAATATCAATAAGCACAGCATTAGGGATATCCTGAAAAGCTGGCCTGTCTGTAGCTTTAGATAACCAAACTTGAACAAGCCTGATCTAAAGTAACAGGCAGAGTACATACAAAATAAGAGGCTGAAGGCAGGCCTAAAGCACATGCAGGTGCTCAAGATCCCGCACTGGCCAAGTGTGATGATTTGTGTCAGTTGCGAGCGGGGGTAATTTTGCCCTGGTTTGAACATAATCCGGGAAACCCCAATTTTATTTGGGGGGGGGGGTGAAGGGGAGGGGGCAAAAAAAAAAAATCTCAGTTTATATTCAAGTATATATGGAACATACAGAGTCTTACTAGGCCACCCACTATCCCCATACTTTTTTTTTTTTTTTTAATGTCCTTGTCAATGCAGTTCTTATGACAGAATTTTCTACTTTGCTCTACTCCTCAACTTTGAAGTGTGGCACGTGGAAGTTCTCCCAAGGACTTACTTCCATACCAGGTCTGCTGGAGCTAGGTCTAGCCATTCCAGGTATTAGAGGGACCACACACACAAAATATTTTTATACATTACAGGTATGTATGAAGTGTGTGTGTGTATATATTAAGACTCTAAAAAAAAGATATGATTTGCCTGAAGCTCACCTATAAGCTTTATATACTGCTCTATAAAATCAACCTTGCCACCAATTTGAAACAATTAGGGCAATTGTTTTCAAAAGTTCAGCGACTTTACAGCAATGCTTCTCAACCTTGTTCTGGAGGCACACCTACCTAGTCTCTATATATGTTCACCATTCATGATGTATTGTAAGCCACATTGAGCCTGCAAAGAGGTGGGAAAATGTGGGATACAAATGCAATAAATAAATGATAACCACAGGGAGTATGCAGCAGATAGATTTGCATATAATCGGTCTTTAATACAAGCAAATCTGATGCATATTCATTAAGGTTATCCTGAAAACCCAACTGGCTAGGTACGCCTCCAGGACAGGGTTGAGAAGCATTACTTTAGAGAGTGCACCTGTTAAGCTATACACCTTTTGGCAGCTCAAGGCATGTGTCTACATAGTCTGTTATCCTCCATGACCTTGCTGTTCTGGTCACTAACAAAACAACCTAAGGCTCTCTCATAAAGTCGCACTAGCGGTTCCTGCGCAGCAATGCCGACTGAGCCCAAAGTGAATGGGCTTTGTCAGCATTACCTCACCGGAAGCTGCTAGCACAGCTTAATAAAAGAGGCCCTAAATTATTGTAAAGTAAACGTTACTGCAAAAAAACAAAAAGGAAGATCAGCTCTCCTGCATGATCAAATGCAGGATAATCAGATAAGCCAATAAAACCAATAAAAGGCTCAATGTCAGAACAGTGGAGGAAGAAAACAGCAGCCGTGACACTGCCATACTGGAGACTAGCAAATTCATGTTTGATCAATAAGCCAAGTAGATCTTAGAAATACATTTTTAGTACAGCACAACAGTGATTTTTGGAGGGATGGAAGAGATCAGAACAGTTGATTGAGGATCACTAACTAAAGTACCATACAAGCATTTACAACAAGTGTATTAAAGAAGAAAAACAAACAAACAAACAAACAAAAAAAAGAGTTAAGTCTGGATATTTTGCTAAATGAAATAATGTAGACCACTCATACTCTTTAGCTAAATTTACTCCAGTGAAACAGCTGCTATTCTGGGTTCACAATGGCACAGTGCTTCAGTGGAACGGTAACGTGACGAAACAGTGGGTTTCTGAGCATACAAACTATATATTTTTTTTTTGCTGCTGACATGTATTTCTCCTGGTTGTTTTGCTGATGATATGTGTTTATCCTGGCTGGCAATCATATATATATTTTTTAAAGCTGTACTAGAAGTAACAGTTTTTTCTTCTTGCCCAACTGTGAGGTAATTTGTTAGGTAGAGGGAGAAAGACCTCTCTGAGACCCTGTGATCAGTTACATTCTTGTGAGCAGCTATATTTCCTGTACTTCCCAGGCACTATTCAGGTAGTGATAAAATGTTTAGATAAGTTTTAAAATGGATCCATATTCAGTTACCTATTATGTGCTGTTTTTGTTCCAGCTGTTCAATATTTTTCTTGACAATAAACCTTCTTTAGTTTATTGCCTCTGCTTGTCTAGTCTAAGTATCTTGATGGTTTGTGTGTTGGGTCTGTGACTGCTTTCTGGGAACTATGCGACCGCTGGGAGTGTGGCCCTAGTGTCCTAGAAATCACTGGGGAATAATTTGAGAGAGGGAGACTCGCCCAGAGGTAGTTAGGACCCAGTTGGTAGGAGGGTGCTAGTGTAGAGCACAAGCGGCAGCTGCAGGTGGACCTGAGCTGTGCTGGGGTCAGACCCTCCAGGTGGCCGCAGGGATAGCCCCAGGCAAGTGACTAGACGTTTCGTCACAGGTAACTTCTTTGCAAGATGAATGAGAAGATTTTGAATGACTTCTGTTTATGTGTGTGTAGGTCTTTCCTATCAATATGATGGAATTTCTAAAAATTATTTATTTAAATCTTACGTTATTGTGTTTGTAACCGATTTGGTCTTTTAAGTTGGGCGGTATTAATAAACAAAAACATAATAGGACCAAGCTTTGCAATCCAAGAACTGTACAAAAAGAAGAAAGTTATTACTTTATTTGTGCAGCTGCTTCATCTTCTTGCCGTTTCTGAATATCATCTTGCTTCTTTTTCTCTTCTTCAAATTTATGTTTTTCTTCTTCCTCTTTTCTCTTCTGCTCTTCCTCAGCTTTCACCTTGTCCTCTTCTCTTTTTTTGCGGTCTTTTTCCTCCTTTTTCCGTTTCTCCTCTTCTAACTTCTTTTTTTTGTCTTCACACATTTTTACATTTTCTTTCTTATTACCAAGCTTGAAATCATCTTTTGGTCTCTCCCTGCTACCTACAGGTCTCTTCTCAATATAGTCTCTCTCTCTAGTGTTCAGTGACATTTCTTTCTCTTCCATGTTCGATAACTTTTGATGCTCAGCTGGCATTATGTTCCTAGGCAAGCCTGCAATATGACAAAAATAAATACATCATATATCTGCCATACTACAATAAACATATGTTTACTGGTTTTACAAATTTGTATGTTTATGTTTTTTGCATTTCTGTGTTGCAACGTAAGCAGTTCTGGGCACAATTTTATGGAGATATGCAATACAAGGTAAACATAAAAGACATTTAACTATGTAGTACAACTCATCTAGTTTGTGATTTTCCCAAGCTGTGGGTCTGGAATCACCAGCAAAGAAAAAACCCAAAAACAAACTTACAGGTGTGTTAAAAGAAATCACATACTACTAGAGAAACTCAGCCATGAAAATTGAAAAGTACAAACAAGAACAACCACCTGTATATTATGTTAAAATTTAGCACTGTACGTCTGCAAGGGAGTATTTCACACAGCCGACTACATAGCAAAGATTATTTAAACAAGGGCTTCCCAACCTTGTCTTAGAGATCCCAGAGCCAGTTAGGTTTCAGGATATCCACACTGAATATACACGAGATCAATTTACATATTAAGTCCCCAGTGCATGCAGATTGAATGTGCATGGGATTAACGTGACTATCTTAAAAACACAACTGGCAGAGGGATCTCAATGATAGAAGTCTAAATTAGTTAAGAACGTCTTTCCTTATATACACGTTGTGTGTATATATATATATATATATATATATATAGATATATAGATATATAGATATATAGATATATAGATATATAGATATATAGATATAGAGAGAGAGAGAGAGAGAGAGAGAGAGAGACACACAATGTACACACGCACATAAATGCATAGATTATGTATGTACTACACATACAAACAAAAAAAAAAACAGCACCACGGGCCTTTAAAAATGGAACACAGTTCTTTAATGAATGAGCCTTGACAAAAAGACCCGACACGGGCCGTGTTTCGGTGACTAGCACCTGCGTCAGGGGTCACAGTGATGACGTGGAAAACTTGGGGAATAACTCGAATATATTCCTCTACAATATAGTATTCCTTACCCCACGTCTCATATAGCAAAAGCTACAAAGCACCAAGGCACTTTTCCACGTCATCACTGTGACCCCTGACGCAGGTGCTAGTCACCGAAACACGGCCCGTGTCGAGTCTTTTTGTCAAGGCTCATTCATTAAAGAACTGTGTTCCATTTTTAAAGGCCCGTGGTGCTGTTTTTTTTGTTTGGACTTTAGTTTGTACTTCGTTCCCTCTCGTTTGTTATGTACTACACATACACACACACATTAAAGATGGCATGTTGGAAACAAATGTCATCCACTGGGAATGTCTATCGCGAAATAGTATGTATACACATACTGACAGCTGGAAAGGCTTTTGTTTTGGTCAGCCCAAAGGAGGAGGAGGAGAAGCAAACCCATTTTTTTTTTTTGGGGGGGGGGGGGGGAATGACCCATAGACCACTAGGAATACCCCTCAGAATATACAAACCTTAAACCCTTTTGTTCAACTGGAAGCCAGCTGACTAACTGGATCAGGAGCTCCTGGAGTGATTAACCACTCCAGGAGCTGCAGAGCACATCCACCTGATGGAAATAGAGATATTGTATAATCTCTTATCTCCTCCACCTGCTGGTTGGTGGACATAACATCTGCAAGTTCTTGACTAGTCTGAAGAACACCAAATAATACGGAGGGAAGTTCTGCGACAGATAACACAGCATAGCATAACATGTGGCAGTTTGTTTTTATTCATTCGAGTCTTATCGTTAATTCTGAAAACAATAGTCTGATCTACTGAAAGTTGTGGCGTAGAAAGAAACAGAAAAGGAAAGGGAGTGGGACTTGATACACCACCTTTTTGCAACTACATTCAAAGCAGTTTACATAACATATACAGGTACTTATTTGTACCTTGGTCAATGGAGGGTTAAGTGACTTGCCCAAAGTCTCACCGACCATATTCAACCTAATGATAACACCATTGGCCAAACTACTATTGAATCAGAATCTAAACTCTTACATATACGCTGATGATGTAACGATCTTTATCCCATTCAAACAAGACCTAAGGGAAAGCTCCAATGAAATCAACCAAAGCCTACACATCATGAATTCCTGGGCAGATGCATTCCAGCTGAAACTAAAAGCGGGAAAAACCCAATGCGTAATACTCACCTCACAATACAATAAGAATAAATTTACTACCATCAACACACCCAAACTAAGTCTACCAATTTCGGATACCCTAAAAATTCTTGGAGTTACCATTGACAGATACCTAACGCTCGAGAATCATGCGAAAAACATAACTAAAAAGATGTTCCATTCAATGTGGAAACTAAAAAGAGTTAGACCATTTTTTCCAAGGAACATCTTCCGCAACCTGGTACAATCATTGGTACTCAGCCACTTGGACTACTGTAATTCACTCTACGCCGGCTGTAAAGAGCAAATACTCAAAAAAACTACAGACAGCTCAAAACACGGCAGCCAGTCTAATATTCGGCAAATCAAAATACGAAAGTGCAAAACCCCTACGAAAAAAACTACACTGGCTCCAACTCAAAGAACGCATCACGTTTAAACTCTGTACTTTATTCCATAAAATCATCCATGGGGACGCCCCAGCCTACATGTCAGACCTAATAGAACTTCCACCCAGGAACACAAAAAAATCTTCTCGCACTTTCCTCAACCTTCATCCACCAAATTGCAAAGGCCTGAAATACAAATTAATGCACGCATCTACCGTCTCCTACACGAGCATGCAGCTCTGGAACGCGTTGCCACGCAACTTGAGAACTGTCTATGAACTGACAAATTTCTGCAAACTATTGAAAACCTATCTCTTCGACAAGATATACAACAAAGATCAACACATGTAACTGTATAATCTTTGACTTATCCAGTAATGTTTTATACTATCTTTTGCTTTAATACTATCATTTAACCCCAAACTCTCTGTTAATAATAAATGTATGTTCCCTTCTATTTCCCATATCCACGATGAATTGTAAGCCACATTGAGCCCGCAAAAAAGTTGGGATAATGTGGGATACAAATGCAATAAATAAATAAATAAAAGACTGCCCCTATATCTACTGCGTGTAGTCTTTATAAAAATCCAAAATAAAAAGTCATACATAGTGAGATCTGAAATCATAAAGTGAATTCTACAGTCTCTGTGCAACTGTAACTATATGACAGACTAGAGGGCTAGGAGGCAAGCCTGAAAACTATTATTTCAGAGTGTATTTCTGCTAATTGGCCAGCAGATGGCAGTTGTTAAAGCTGTTGCAGAAAAAGACTCGCTTTTCCAGTTTAAGCTTATCGAAAGGCAATCTGCTACTTTCAAAATTAATGCCTTGGGCTCTGATTGGCCCTGGATTTCAAATCTAGCCTGAAGGTGCTTGATTTTCCCCAGTCTCAGACAGGGAGCAGAGAGAGAAAGATCTCTTTATTAAGGCCCTGTGAGCAGCTCAGTTCCTGAACTCCCCATGTAGTAAACAAATGTTTAGATAGTTTTATAATTGATCCATATTCAGTCACCTATTGTTTGCAGAGTTCAAAATTTTCTATTCACTGTTTAAGTTCTGTGACAAAAAAATCTTTTTTAGTTTTTCGACTCTGATATCCTGGACTAAGAACCCTGTTTGTGTTTTTGGATCTGTAGGTGCTTTCTAGGAGCAGTGGGACCCCTGGAGTGTGGTCCCAGTGTCCTAGAAATCACCAGGGAATAACCTGAGAGTGGGAGACTAGCCCACAGGCAAGCGGGACCCAGTCGGTAGGAGGAGGGTGCTAATATAGAGCACGTGCCCAGGTGCAGACGGGCCGGAGCAGTGCTGGGGACAGACCCTCCAGGTGACCACAGTGTGAACCCCAGGCGGGTGCTAGGCGTTTTGTGACAGGACTACAATCACCAGTATGGGGGGGGGGGGGGGGGGGAAGGTGACATGCTGTAGCTAAGTCAAAGTAATTGAGCATGCCAGCTGGTGCATTTGCTGTGGCTTGAAAGGACAGGCAAACTGTACTGGCCCACCTGGTGCCTATATATGGAGGTTTAGCACCTGCCAAAGATGAAACTGGAGAAGTTCCAAAGACAGCAGTGGCCTGTGCACTGTGCATGCAGTAAGACCTGGTCAGCACTTCTTTTTTGATGGGATCACCAGCCTTTTTATTGCTGCTGTGTCAAAAATTCATAAAGCAAGCTGATCCCTTTTATCTCCTTTTTACTCTCTGAAAGAGAAATAGTGATGTTCATGAAGGCTATATATCTACTCATAAGCATCGCAGAACCTGCACAACACCAATTCAAGATAGAGAGAAAGAAAGAAGGAAAACTAAAAGTAAATTGACTATTTATACATTTGTTGAGTTATTCTAGCCTAGCTTTTTTTTAGAATTTCCTAGTATTTAAAGCCTGATAAAGCAATCAAAGCACTGTTCAAAACAGAGTCCAATTTCAGGTTTAACTATTTTTATTCAGGATCAAACAACTCCAACATCTGACAAAAAAACAAGCCCAGACAAAAATATCAAGCAATTAAAAAACAGCAATCAGGCATAACATAAAATGAGCAAAAACATCATACAGCAAAAATCTGGATAGCACACAATCCCATTTTTATTTGTAAGAATACTCCCGTACCGTCCCCCCTCACTACCCTAGTTTCGTTCTTGCTTTAACGTTTGTATGCAAGATCACCCCCTTCCTCCCAACCCTACCACTAACATACATTAACATGGACCGGCATCTGGACTCTTATGACCCCAGTCCATCTCTGAAAAAAATATAAAACAGTCCAATTTAAAATCCTAACATTAGCACATGAAGCCTTTCACTCAGATAGCTGAATGCAAGAAAACCAGGCATAGTGGTAAAAGAGAAAAATAGCTGAATGGCATTAATCATAGAGGTGTCAGTCCCAACTCTGGGAATCACGTGGAGAAGGAGAAGATCCTGAAGTACCAGGAAATGCAGTCAGACAAAGAAAATGTGGCAGAGAGATACAAAAATATATTCCACTGTTTTGGGTGTCATCGACTTAGAAAGAATTTCCAAACACACCTGATTAAGGTACATCTTATCAACTCCAGAGGGCTCTCTTTGGCATAATGTAAGTTTTAATAGTGAGCATTAGCAGTAAATTTGAGAAACCGAGATTATATTCCACATGCCCTGGCTTAAAGTTCATTCTTGTCATGGTATGCCCAAAGATAATCCATTTGGAGACATCCCCCCCCCCCCCCCCCCCAAAAGTAATCCAATCTATTTTCTATTTAGCGTCAATGGTTATTCATCATGTTCCAGCTTGGGCAGTTAGGTCTTTCTAAGATGACAGGCTGCGTCTTCCTTTATTTATCTGGGCTTCTCTGGATTCCAGGTGTTGAGTGCATTCTTTTTCAGAGCACCAACCATCACTTTGGAATTCATTGCCTTTTGCTCTTCTATTTGAAATGTCAAGCGCAAATGAAAACCTGTGTTTTTTTTATTTGCTTTCAGTGATGCTCCGGGAGCAGCGGAGAACCAATGTTAGATATGATCCTATCCACTACCTGATAATTTTCGCTTGCTTGAGGTTCTTCTACTGCAGCATTTTGTTTTCCTTCTCATGACATTACTCCTTTATTACTTTGTTTAGTTTGTCTTGAAAGACAGTACAGCAAATACCAACATAAATATAATGGAGGTAACCTATAAAAGTTATCAAAAGTTAGGCACTAGATAATTGCCCATATAGAATTTGCACTTAGCGTGCACCAGGCACATAATTACATAAGAACATATAATTAGCCATATTGCCAGTATCCTGCTTCCAGAAGTGGCCAATCCAGGTCATAAGCACCTGGCAGAAACCTACTTGGTAGCACCATTCCATGCTACCAATCCCATGGCAACTAGTTAGAAAATACTAGTGTTACTCAGAATTTACACAATTTTAGGTATGACCACTTAATGCCACGTCCAAGGCTGATGTAAATGCTCACATGTAACTAACCGCATTCTAAAAGGTTAGCATGTAAGTGCTTGGCACACCCTTGAGCTGTCCATGCCTCTTCCCAGATCCACACTCCTCTCAGTTATAGAATTTAGGTGCTAACACTATAGAATAGCACCAAAGTGCCAATTAGCTCCAACATAGATAAGGCGTGAATAGGCACTAATAACCAGTTATCAATTAACTTACACATGTAACTATTGTTCTATAACCTACAAATGAATTTTGTGCACTACGGCTTCGATGCGAAAAACTCTGGCGCTGTACTGAACAGCAACAGGACAACTCTATAATGTTCAATGCTAACAAGATGCAAATATAGGTGTGCTCATAGCATTAAGAATTAGGAAACTGTTTGGAAGCTACTAGGAGAAATGGTGCCTGGAGCATACGCTCCAAGAGTTATACGCAGAGCACACCTGTTGCACACATGCCAAGAACGTCAGAGCGAAGGGAGAAGGAAGAGATGCCAGTTGCCCAGCTCCAGTAGCGGCTATTCCCTCACACTATCTAGCCCAGCTGTAGAGGAGGAAGCCCCCTCTCCTGACCTAGGGTAAGAGAGCTTCTGTTGCCCACTTGACAAACTCATGTCTCTCCAACCTTCGATATGCACTCCTCAAGAATCCTGGATTTACGAGCCTTGTTAAACCATCTTTTTTCCAGCAGGGGTGGGGGCCAAGTGTAAACTCTGCCACACCAACAGCTGTGTCAATTACACGGAATGAATACTATCTTTCTTTGCTTTTTTGCACCTTCCCTTCTTTGCAGTGAAATGGACAAACTCCCAAGCTTCTACTTCTGAAACAGAGAGTTGCAGGGGGACAGAAATCCAACCCGTCCCCACCGCCATTAATCTCCTACATCCCAGCTCCTGGCCCGCAAAGCTCTTGCCATGCCCCAGTCACCTTGACCTGACCAAACCCCCCCTCCCCCGTCCAAAGAAAACCAGATTCTATAAGCAGTAAAAGTAAAATCATTTTCTTCTGTACTCTATAAAACAGCAGATGTAGAGATCAGCACAGCACCCAAAGCAGTCCAAATTCCAAAACAAGTCAGAAACAATACAGTTTACACCTAATTGTTCAACCACCCTTAGGATTCACCAATGGACTGGATAAATGGATTAAAACAAAGTTTAAAGCAAATACCCTTAATATGTAATACTTGATGCAATATTCACAAAGCAGGCAGCCTGAGCCAACAGATTTATTTTCTACTGAACAATTAACTTTGTATGAATTTGGCAGCTAAAAGTGGTATGAACTGGACAATTTTGCCACATTTAGACTGCTGCTGGACAAAACTTCTGAAGGAAGCCCTTCTCTAATTATTCAATACCTTTCTGTGAAACAGTAGTAATAAAAAAGGCAAGTGCATTTTTATAATATACCACTGCAATTCACAAAACAAAAGGAGCAAGTTCTCACATGCAATCGTTTTTCTTTTGATGTAGACATGGGGGGAAAAAATGTTAAATGCTCCCAGGTTTCAACTTAACTCATGTTTAATGTGGGATATAAATGTCATAAATAGAGGCCCTTTACCAGGAGGAAAAAAGCTCTGCACAAATATAACACATGCTAGGGTGTCCCTATAACCAGCCCCTCCAAGTAACACACAGGTTATGATTTATAACAAATTACTACTCTACCTATGAAAAGTTATTCCTTCATTATACTTCCTCTGTGTACATCTGTATGCTGCACAAGCCGGCATGTTTGAAAATATAAGTGAGATTAAATAAAAATGCCACCAACAACAAAGAACGACAACGTGGATGTAGCAGCTCATAGGTTCGCTCGCTTTGTTTTGAGCGTATGACAATGATGGCAGCGTGAGGAAGGGAAATAGACTCACCCTTTTACTTTCCCAACTCCATCCATCTACCTCCCCCTCTGACCCTGGGTGCCCTCCCACCACATAGCTTGAGACAGCCTGGTGGTCTAATGGCTTCTTTGGGTCAGGAAAGATCCCCACTCTTTCCTGCCCACTGCCTTGGCTATGATCCTCTCCTCTCTGCTTTTTTAACATGGCTGCCAAGACTTCCAGCGGCGGCCTTGCAAGACTGTGGTGGAAGTCTCACGAGGCCACCGCAAAGTCTCTGCAGTCATGTTAAAAGAGCAGAGCGGAGAGGATCAGCGCCGCAGCAGCGGCCAGAAAAGAGTAGGGATCTTTCCTGCCCTAAAGAAGCCATTAAGACCACCAGGGTACCTCAAGGTATGTGTGGGAAAGCATTCGGCATTCGGGGAAGGGAAGACACTTCCGCGGGGATCCTGCAGACATAGAGGGGATCCCTGCTCCTGTGCAGCTCTCTATTCTGAAGCTGCTTGCTGCTGTCCATTCACCTAACACCAGCTCTGAGCTGGCATAAGATTTACAGTGGTAAGGGTGTTGTGTTCAGAGCACTGTTCTCTAAGCATAGTAGAGGAATAGGAAATGACCTCATGAGCATCCATTAGCATGCTCATTGTGCCGTTCAACTGCGTGCTCGTTTGTTCCCGTACTCCTGGCCTTTGAACATTCTGCACTGGTAAACACAGGTGCTAGTCCATCGCTAGTGTTTCCTTCTGAGCATCGGGTCCTAAGTGTGAAAGTGCACACAGGATTATAAAATTAGGAAGAATATATCCCAAACTCTCCCACCCCTCTCCCTATCCTGAAAGGCTCTGTAGAGCAATGGTTTTCAACCTAGTCCTCACAGACCACCTGGCCAATCACAATTTTCAGGATATCCACAATAAATATGCATGAGAGAGATTTTGCATATCCACCTTCTTGGTACATAAGTACATAAGTACATAAGTAGTGCCATACTGGGAAAGACCAAAGGTCCATCTAGCCCAGCATCCTGTCACCGACAGTGGCCAATCCAGGTCAAGGGCACCTGGCACGCTCCCCAAACGTAAAAACATTCCAGACAAGTTATACCTAAAAATGCGGAATTTTTCCAAGTCCATTTAATAGCGGTCTATGGACTTGTCCTTTAGGAATCTATCTAACCCCTTTTTAAACTCCGTCAAGCTAACCGCCCGTACCACGTTCTCCGGCAATGAATTCCAGAGTCTAATTACACGTTGGGTGAAGAAAAATTTTCTCCGATTCGTTTTAAATTTACCACACTGTAGCTTCAACTCATGCCCTCTAGTCCTAGTATTTTTGGATAGCGTGAACAGTCGCTTCACATCCACCCGATCCATTCCACTCATTATTTTATACACTTCTATCATATCTCATAAATGCATATTGTAGATATCTTACAATCCGACTAGCAAGGTGGTTACCAATGACTGGGTTGAAAACCACTGCTCTACAATAATTTTGCTCTCTTTCCACCCTACTTTTTATCTCTTACTTATGTATAGCCCCCCCCCCCCCCTTTTCCTTTAAAGGAGGGAGGGGGAGCTGAACAACTTCAGAAGAGACTGAAAGAAAGCCCTTCTGGCAAAGGAAAAACACTCCAGACTTCAGTTTTTCTC
The DNA here is from genome assembly GCF_901765095.1 of Microcaecilia unicolor. Lineage (NCBI taxonomy): Eukaryota > Metazoa > Chordata > Amphibia > Gymnophiona > Siphonopidae > Microcaecilia > Microcaecilia unicolor. The sequence goes on along the minus strand of NC_044040.1, from coordinate 6,950,674 downwards.
TTTTATAATAATGCTAAAATTTATTAGAGTAAATAAATGGTACAATAAAATATTCTTTTATCCTAATGTTACAGAAAATGTAATTCTTATTTATATCAGTCTAAATTTCAGTATAAGAAAAATAAAATCTCTCTCTGTTTCCTTTGGAAGCTATCAGAATCTGACTGGTACAAGATGTGCTTAGCCAGAATACTGAAGCTTAGTTTTGTCCAATCACTTAATGACTTATATTCTTCAACTCTGACCTTTAAGGTCACCGTCACATAATTCTGCATTTGCCCATTACAACCTCCCTCCCTCGAATACTTATCACTCGTACTTGCCCTTCACTGAGAGTGTCCCTGTATTAATTCCGAGTCTGTTTGAAACAAACAGAGGTTTTAAAGTTTATGGCCCATTATTTTAGGCCAAGCAAACCTGCCTGTTAACTTGTCCCTGAGAAAGCCAAGAAGACACAGGCTATAGCTATAGATCATAGATAAAGGAATAAGTTATATATACAAAGCTGCCTGATCTGCAAAACCAGACAGCTCTATACTAAACATTGATCACTTTTTTAATACTTTGGCATGTCTATATCTTGCCCATCTTTGCCACACCTATACAAAACATAGATCAATAATCTAATGTTATATTATAAATTCCTTTGTGTTTACTTACTACTTGAATTGTGATGCAAGTTTAACAAAAAAAATTGTTTTAGGAAAACGCAACTTAATTTGGTTTAAGCTAGTTTTTCGCTTTTTTTTTTTTTTTTTTATTTGTGGCAAAATAAGGGGCATTTTTACTAAATGCAGGGTTTGCATTTATTGTGCTCTTAACAGCAAAAATTAATGCAAAGTACAAAGGCTGTCAGTTAACTGCTGGGGGCATTCCCAGAATGTTCCCTTCAGTTAACACACAGTAAGGAATATTTCTGTGCAGTACAATTCACAGTTAGCACGGATGCACTTACTGCCTCCTTTGGAGCAGCTGGTAAGTGCACCCTGTAATGTACAATCCATACCCATTCTCTGCCTATAATCTACTCAGCTCCCAACCTCTAACAAAGCAAGCATTTGAGACATGAATAAGCAACTGCTGCAATGCTAGTGTGAACTGTCATGTCATCTTGCATGCTAAGTCATACATTCATCATTAAAACGCTAAAAACAGTTAATATAAGACTGGATAATGCAATTATTTCCACAAAATAGATAAAACATAAATGTTGGCAAGAAACACAGCCAAAACACTAATCGACTTATATGTTAAAAAAAAAAGGAAAACATATTTAATAATACTCTGAAATTAAAAACCCACAGTATTATCCATTCATTTATGTGAGGAGACACGACAGCAATTTACAGGAAGTATTTGGGAGAGGTTTAAAATAGCATATGCTTTACTCTCCAAAAATTATCTTTTTCCTCTAGCCAGTCATCATTAAAATTCACTCACTACATTATTTTGCACACATCTGACTACACAAGAATTATATTCTTATGCGTGCTATTTTGTTAATCTTGTCTACAGAGCCCAAGAACAGACATGCTGGGGCAGACCAATGAGCCATCTAGCCCTGCATCTTGCTTCCAGTAGTGGCCAATCCAGGTCAAAACTACCTAGCAGAATCCCAAATAGTAGCAACATTCCATGCTACCAATTCCAAGGACAGTAGTGGCTTCCACATTTCTATCTCAATAGTAGACTATAGACTTTTCCTCCAGGAACTTGTCCAAACCTTTTTTTTAATCCAGATATGCTAACCGCTGTTACCACAATCCTCTGGCAAAGAGTTCCAAAGCATAACCCCAAAGGGGAAACAATACAAGACAGCAGCAGTTACAAACAGAATTATATTTTCATTCCCCAAATCCAGCCTCAACCTGCAATCTCCCAAAACCCACCCCCCCTGAGCTCTTTTGACCCTCTGGGACTTACCACATCTCCCCCACATGATCAAAACAGAAACCAAATTTTAAAGAATCATGAGCCCTTTCTAGTTTTGGTTTTTTTTTACATTTCGGTATCAACTGATGCATCTGAATAAATGCATCACTGAATTATTACACACCAGTGCTCTATACTCTTATCATACACATATCAAAACATGAATCACAGCACACTTTTACTTCTAGAAAAATGGCACAATGCTCAAAGCTTCCTGGGCTTCTAGCGTTCCATTTTGACTGGTTTTAGCTAGTTTGTGTATGTTATTGTGCACATAAAGTACAAAGGGTTTCAAGTACCAATTTTACCTCACAGAAGCGGTAACCAAAACGTTTATGCAAATTTATTAAAACAAGCTCACTAGTATTAAAACGAGCATTCCTTGCACAAAAGAGTTTGCCTGCCTGTGTTCCACCCAAAACAATAAAGAAACAAAAGGTAACCGATCGTCCATGAACACATATGATGTCCATCTATGATGTCCACAAAAAATGGTTTGCTTTATGGTAGCATCTCTCGCAAGATTCTCAGACTACCGCAAAGACTGTCGGGATTGGCTTCTCTCACTATAAAACTTTGCTGTAATAAAAACATGTTCTTACAAGTGCGTGTATTTTATGCATTTGTCTTGCAAGTGTACCTTGTTCACACATCCTGCTGCAACAGACACTTATGATACACATCTATGACACAATTATTGCCATTTCCGCTTTTTATTTTTCCCTGAGCATGTGCAGAACATCGATGCTTACCACAAGACTGGTCCGGGCATGTGCTAGGCGCTTTCCCTACCAAACCATATGCAGACTCTCTGCACATAATCTGCATGCGATTTCCTTTGAGGGTCAATCACTACTCCTCATTTGGTAAGTTCAGCTGCAGCTACAAATGCACACAGCTGTTGACGATGACTTTTGAGCATCGACTCCAAAGCTCCTACAAACTACCTTACATAAAATCAGTCAACCTATACCCAATTTTCTGTTTTTGTTTTTTTTCAAATTTTAAATAAACACATTAGGCTGATAGTATGTACTCTCATGTGGGAAACATACAGGACTCATTATCAACTGTAAAAATCTCTCATATACCTACTCCTACTAATCATTTCAACAGCGCTACTACACATACACAGCACTGTACACTGAACACGTAAGACACAGTCCATGCTCGACAAAGCTTACAATCTAATCAAGACAAATTTGACATACTACTACTACTACTACTACTACTTAACATTTCTAGAGCGCTACTAGGGTTACGCAGCGCTGTACAATTTAACAAAGAGAGACAGTCCCTGCTCAAAGAGCTTACAATCTAATAGACAAGTGAACGGTCGGTCCGATAGGGGCAGTCAAATTGGGGCAGTCTGGATTCACTGAACGGTAAGGGTTAGGTGCCGAACGCAGCATTGAAGAGGTGGGCTTTAAGCAAAGACTTGAAGATGGGCAGGGAGGGGGCTTGGCGTAAGGGTTCAGGAAGGTTGTTCCAAGCATAGGGTGAGGCGAGGCAGAATGAGCGGAGCCTGGAGTTGGCGGTGGTGGAGAAGGGTACTGAGAGGAGGGATTTATCCTGTGAACGGAGGTTACGGGCGGGAACGTAAGGGGAGATGAGGGTAGAGAGGTAGTGAGGTAGTGAGGGGCATACTAATTCAGGAAGTCTATTCTAGGCGTAAGATGCAGCAAGATAAAAGGAACAGAGTCTGGAGATTGCAGTAGAAGGGTACAGGTAAGAGATTTTAAATACCCAATGAACAGAGTTCCAGGGGAAAAGTGTAGGGAAGATATAAAGAGTGAAGAGGTACTGAGGAACCGCAGAGTGAATGCACTTGTAAGTCAATACGAGAAGTTTGAATTGTATGCAGAAACAGATAGGGAGCTAATGAAGTGACCTGAGAAGAGGGCTAACATGAGAACAGTGACAATTGCGGAATATAAGTCATGCAGCAGAATGTTGAACAGATTGAAGGGGAAGAGAGATGGCTTAGTGGGAGACCTGTGAGAAGAAAAGTCGCAGTAGTCTAAGTGAGAGGTGATAAGAGAGTGAATAAGGGTTTTGGTAGTGTGCTCTGAAAGAAAGGGACACATTTTGCTGATGTTAGAGAAAAAGAAAGGTCAGGATTCAGCAGTGTTTTGGACATGTGCAGAAAGAGAAATTTCAAAATCTTATGCATCAATCCCAGTAACACCAACTTCGCTTTCAAGTCATCTCAACATTCACATTGCTTACTTACATCATTTGTCAAGCAGGCGCTCTCTCCTTCAGTGGAACTGGAAGCACACTGGAAAATAAAGGTACTTTTTTTTATTCCCATTAGACTTATTTAGCCATTTCCGATTTCAGCCTGCCTTTTGTAATTATGGATACTAATGTGCAAGGTATACAAAAATCAGCCCTTACAACCTCAAAAGATAGCTATTCTTTAATATTTTATGTTGCGCTTGGCACTTTCCTTTTTCAGTCTGAAATTAAACGTCTACTTCCAACAGTTGATGAATGCTTTAACACAGAATGAGCTAACATGAAAAGTCATTTTCTTTATGGCCAGTATCATATACTTCTTCGCTGCCATTAAAATCCATTACCTTTTGTAAGGTGACGCCAGCATTTTTAACTACTACTACTACTATTTAGCATTTCTATAGCGCTACAAAGCGTATGCAGCGCTGTACAAACATAGAAGAAAGACAGTCCCTGCTCAAAGATCTTACAATCTAATAGACAAAAAATAAAGCAAGCAAATCAATTAATGTGTAGAGGAAAGTGGAGGGTAGGTGGAGGCGAGTGGATACAAGTGGTTACGAGTCAAAAGCAATGTTAAAGAGGTGGACTTTCAGTCTAGATTTAAAGGTGGCCAAGGATGGGGCAAGACGTAGGGGCTCAGGAAGTTTATTCCAGGCGTAGGGTGCAGTGAAACAGAAGGCGCGAAGTCTGGAGTTGGCAGTAGCGGAGAAGGGAACAGATAAGAAGGATTTATCCAGTCTGCCCATCCATGCCACCTACTCTCTACTACTACTACTATTTAGCAATTCTATAGCGCTACAAAGCGTACACAGTGCTGCACAAACATGCTCAAAGAGCTTACAATCTAGTAGCCAAAAAATAAAGCAAACAAATCAATGAATGTGTACAGGAAAGAGAAGAGGAGGGTAGGTGGAGGCGAGTGGTTACAAGTGGTTACGAGTCAAAAGCAATGTTAAAGAGGTGGGCTTTCAGTCTAGATTTAAAGGTGGCCAAGGATTGGGCAAGACATAGGGGCTCAGGAAGTTTATTCCAGGCGTAGGGTGCAGCGAGATAGAAGGCGCAAAGTCTGGAGTTGGCAGTAGTGGAGAAGGGAACAGATAAGAAGGATTTATCCATGGAGCGGAGTGCACGGGAAGGGGTGTAGGGAAGGACGAGTGTGGAGAGATACTGGGGAGCAGCAGAGTGAATACATTTATAGGTTAGTAGAAGAAGTTTGAACAGGATGCGAAAACGGATAGGGAGCCAGTGAAGCCATTCAAGACATCTGAAAGCTACACCCAGTTCTCCACCACTTGGCACCACAAACTCGGGGAGGGGAGAACAACTGTTCCACGTCGCACAAAATAATTGCCCATCCAGGCCAAACATAGTTAAAAAAAAACCTCTGGCAACAAAAACAACACAATCCAGCGAATTGCTAAGCGCGCTGTCGTCTAGGAAACTCCTACAGACCCCCCAGGAGCTGCTGCTTCACTTCCAGGACACCCTCCCCGGTCCCCTCAGATGCGGCCCCCGAGCTCTACTCACCGCTCAGGACAGGAGCTCTTTCAGCAGCCCAGCGCGCCCGCGCTCCGCTTCATGGAGGGGCAGAAGGAAGGCCCTGGAGAGGCAGAAAGAGAGAAGGGGAAGGAGTTAAAGCAAAAACCGAAGACCCCCATCCCCTCGGGACAGCTCGCGGAAAAGCGCAACGGCGGTTACCTCAGAATTCCCCATCAACAGCGACAACTAACTCCGGCGCCCTTCCTTTCCCCTAGGACCCCAGGCCCCGGACTCCCACCGCGGCGCCTGACGGCAGCAAGCGTGCCCTCCGCCGGAAATCCAGCTCCGAGCACTACGGCGCACCGTTCCCCGTGCTTTCGGCCCCTTTTCTGGCTGTAACTGAAACCGGACGAGCACCTGCTGTCATTGGGCCGCGGGAGTTTGAGGCAGGCAATGGAACGAACAGCCCTGTTGCTGCCAGCTCCCCAGCGAGCAGGAAGTGGCGTCTGACGTACGGTTAGGAGGAGTGGCCGAGGAGAAAGGAGGTGACGCGGCCACGCAGCCACGCCCCCACTCGTCAGACCGCCCCCACCCTCGTCACCCTATTGTGGGACGGACGGTTAGTTAGTGTTAGTGGTAGCTTTGAAGAGAGTGGGGAGCAGGGCTGTGTCTTGGTGCCCACAAGCAAAGGTTTAACAACAAAAATATAAGGCCACACGTTTTCTGGAACGCACTTCAAGTTCCCAAGTTTTGTTTAAATAGTTTGAGTATATAATTAGAAATACAAAAGTATAGAGTAAATTCATGTATAGACAAGTTACAAATGCATAATAGTAACAACAACAGTGCAAGTACTATAGAGAAAGCACGAGTATAGTGAGTGTATATCCTACTACTACTTGACATTTCTAAAGCGCTACTAGGGTTACGCAGCACTGTACAATTTAACATAGAAGGACAGTCCCTGCTCAAGGAGCTTACAATCTAAAGGACTGTGGTAGCCGTGTTAGTCCACTCTTAAGGTTATCAATAGAAATCAAACAAAATAAAAGATGGAAAAGAAAATAAGATGATACCTTTTTTATTGGACATAACTTAATACATTTCTTGATTAGCTTTCGAACGTTGCCCTTCTTCCTCAGATCGGAAATAAGCAAATGTGCTAGCTGACAGTGTATATAAGTGAAAACATTCAAGCATTACTATGACAGTCTGACAGGGTGGGAGGATGGGGGTGGGTCGGAGGTATGCATGGGGACATCAAAGCATATCATTGATAATCTAACAGGATGGGTGTGGATAGATGAGGGGTGGGGTGATCAACAGAGACATCACATGAACAATACAGCCAGTAGGAGCCCCACCCCGGTGGGACAGCACTTCAAAGAACCAGGACACTGTACCAGTGATTTCACAGTGAGAATACTGAAAGGTAACTTTAAAACCATACAAGAACGTAAGACCTTTGAAGTCAGAATGATTGAATATTTTAACACCCAACAGAAAGGACTTAACAAGGATCTGGGGTTCCTAACCCATTATAAACCATAAAGCTGTATGTCTCTGTTGATCACTCCACCCCTCACCTATCCACACCCATCCTGTTAGAATATCAATGATATGCTTTGATGTCCCCATGCATACTTCCTACCCACCCCCCTCCTCCCACCCTGTCAGACTGTCATAGTAATGCTTGAATGTATTCACTTATATACACTGTCAGCTAGCACATTTGCTTATTTCCGATCTGAGGAAGAAGGGCAACCTTCGAAAGCTAATCAAGAAATGTATTAAGTTACATCCAATAAAAAAGGTATCATCTTATTTTCTTTTCCATCTTTTATTTTGTTTGATTTCTATTGATAATCTAAAGGACAAATGTACAGTCAGTCAAATAGGGGCAGTCAAATTGGGGCAGTCTAGATTTCCTGAAAGGTATAAAGGTTAGGTGCCGAAAGCAACATTGAAGAGGTGGGCTTTGAGCAAAGATTTGAAGATGGGTAGGGAGGGGGCTTGGCGTAAGGGTTCAGGAAGTTTATTCCAAGCATATCCAGGATCAAAGGTATAAATACTCTCAAATGCTGACCAGTGTGAGTTATTTTACTAGATAAATACCTACAGTTTTCCATTTTAACAACTTACGAGATTTCTGCAAAGCACAACTTAAATTATTTTCATATTTCTTCTTATACAATATAACTCAATTCCACCACATATGGAAAGAAAGAGGTGAGTTAGCCTTCCAGTGATTAACAATGAGTTTTAAGGGCAACAGATATTAGAAAATCAAATAGAAATTTGTCCGATTCATCAGATATTTCAGATAGGATAATTGAATGTAACTCACCTTGAGCTACTACTGAAAAAGGTGTGAGCAAAATCTAAATAAATAATAATAATATACGTTTCAAGGATATAGTAATGGACAAGTGAAGGATATCAGATATTTTACTCCAAACCTCGGACCCAAAAATTGGGAGATTGCTACAGTCAAATAACATGTGAAAATGTACCTATTGCTTTGGAACATGACCAACATTTATCCGACTGAGATTGGCCACTGGCCCTTGCTTTCCTGACAGTCCAAAGTGAACGATGGTAAATGAAATATAAGGATTGTGTGATTGAAGCGGACAGAGACTCTAGGGCCGTGGATCCAAAATTAGTTCCATGATCCTTCTGGTATGTGTGTGTTCACATCCTTTCCACATACTTGTTGAATGGCCAGGCTATAGTTTCTTTTATTTCATTTAAATGTCTCGTAGTAGATTAAATCACAATGAGAGCAGTGAAGAGTCTTTAAGATAAAAACTTACAGTGTTTCTTAACATTGGATATTCCTTCCATCGCAAAACAACATTTGAGAGATGTATAATATTTATAGTAAAATATATTATTTATTAATTTCTCGATAGTTAACTCCTTCCCATTTTTTTTTAGATCAGCACTGTGTAGGAACTCCCAAAAGGACTCAGCACACCTTCTGATCACCCATCCATCTCTCCCTGTTAATTACTCCTTCCTACCTTTCTTTTGAGACTGTAATTAGAATGCTTTTAGGATCTACTTATATTTTCTGGTAATCAACTTTTGCTTATATTGTTCTCACCTTAGGAAGAAGGTTTTGGCCTTCAAAAGCTAGTAAAGAAATGTATTTTAAGTTCAATAATAAAAAAAAGTAACCTTATTTCCTTTTTTTTCCTTTTGGAAACATAGAAACATGACGGCAGATAAAGGCCATATGACCCATCCAGTCTGCCCATCCTCTGTAACCCCTAACTCTTCCTTTTCCTAAGCAATCCCACATGCTTATCCCATGCCTTTTTAAATTCTGGAACAGTCTTCAACTCCACAACCTCCACCGGGAGGCCATTCCATGCCTCCACCACCCTTTCTGTGAAATAGTACTTCCTTAGATTACTCCTAAGCCTATTCCCTCTTAACTTCGAACATCAAGAAAAGACAGTCCCTGCTCAAAAGAGCTTACAATCTAAATCAGGACAGACAGACAGGACAAATAAGGGATAAGGGCAGGACAGACAGGACACATAGGGAAAAGGGACTATTGAAGAGAGGAAGATAAGATAAGGTTACGAACAGGTGACAAGTTAGGAATTAAAAGGAATACCCCCATGATACCAAATTGGGGCAGCACCCAAAAGATATAATCCTAGAAGATCTTATCAAAGCCTTTTTCTGCATCCAAACTAGTGGTAATTGCATCCCCTTGATTCTACAAACCACTATGTGGATAATGATGAAGAAAAAGCAAATTTGCTAAACAAATACTTTTGTTCTGTTTTCACAGAAGAAAATCCTGGAGAAGGACCACAATTGACTGACAAAAGTTCATATGAGAATGGAGCGGATAGAGCACCGTTCACAGAAGAGAGTGTGTATGAACAACTTGAAAATCTAAAGTGGGCAAAGCCATGGGACCAGACGGGATCCACCCCAGGTTGTTGAGGGAGCTCAGAGAGGTTCTGGCGGGTCCTCTTAAAGATTTGTTTAATAAATCCTTGGAGACGGGAGAGGTTCCGAGGGATTGGAGAACGGCAGATGTGGTTCCTCTTCACAAAAGTGGTGATAGGGAAGAAGCTGGAAACTACAGAAGCCTCACTTCGGTTATTGGAAAAGTAATGGAAGCAATGCTGAAGGAAAGGATAGTGAATTTCCTGGAAGCCAACAAGTTGCAAGATCCGAGACACATGGTTTTACCAAAGGGAAATCGTGCCAAACGAATCTCATTGAATTCTTTGACTGGGTGACCGGAGAATTTAATCAGGGACATGCTATAGACGTAATCTACTTAGATTTCAGCAAAGCTTTCGACACGGTTCCCCACAGGAGGCTATTGAATAAACTTGACAGGCTGAAGATAGGACCCGATGTGGTGAACTGGATTAGGAACTGGTTGACGGACAGACACCAGAGGGTGGTGGTTAATGGAATTCACTCGGATAAGGGAAAGGTGAGTAGTGGAGTGCCTCAGGGATCGGTGCTGGGGCCAATTCTGTTCAATATATTTGTGAGTGACATTGCCGAAGGGTTAGAAGGTAAAGTTTGCCTTTTTGCGGATGACACCAAGATTTGCAACAGAGTGGACACCCCGGAGGGAGTGGAAAACATGAAAAAGGATCTGCAGAAGCTAGAAGAATGGTCTAATGTTTGGCAATTAAAATTCAATGCGAAGAAATGCAAAGTGATGCACTTAGGGAGTAGAAATCCACGGGTGAGAGGCGGTGAGAGTCTGATAGGTACTGAGGGGGAGAGAGATCTTGGGGTGATAGTATCCGAGGATCTGAAGGCGACGAAACAGTGTGACAAGGCGGTGGCCATAGCGAGAAGGTTGCTAGGCTGTATAGAGAGAGGTGTGATCAGCAGAAGAAAGGGGGTGTTGATGCCCCTGTACAAGTTGTTGGTGAGGCCCAACCTGGAGTATTGTGTTCAGTTTTGGAGGCCTTATCTTGTTAAGGATGTAAAAAGAATTGAAGCGGTGCAAAGGAAAGCTACAAAAATGGTATGGGATTTGCATTACAAGACATATGAGGAGATACTTGCTGACCTGAACATGTAAACCCTGGAGGAAAGGAGAAACAGGGGTGATATGATACAGACGTTAAAATATTTGAAATGTATTACTCCGCAAACAAGCCTTTTGCTGAGATGGGAAGGCAGTAGAACTAGAGGAAATGAAATGAGGTTCAAGGGGGGCAGACTCAAGAAAAATGTCAGGAAGTATTTTTTAACGGAGAGAGTGGTGAATACTTGGAATGCCCTCCCGCAGGAGGTGGTGGAGATGAAAACGGTAATGGAATTAAAAAATGCATGGGATAAACATAAAGGAATCCTGTTCAGAAGAAATGGATCCTCAGAAGCTTAGCAGAGATTGGGTGGCAGCACCGATGGTGGGAGGCGGGGCTAGTGTTGGGAAGATTTCTACGGTCTGTGCCCTGAAAATGGCAGATACAAATCAAGGTCAGGTATACATATAAAGTAGCACATATGAGTTTATCTTGTTGGGCAGACTGGATGGGCCGTACAGGTCTTTCTCTGTCGTCATCTACTATGTTACTGTCAGCCTCATTTTCGAAAATGATGAGCGCCCATATTTCGACCCAAATCGGGAGATGGGCGCCCATCTCGCAAAGGTGCCCAAATCGGTATAATCGAAAGCCGATTTTGGGCGTCTTCAACTGCAATCTGTCGCGGAAATGGGCAAACTTGACGGGGGCGTGTTGGAGGCGTGGTGAAGGCGGGACTGGGGCGTGTTTATCGGCAGAGGAGAGATGGGCGCCTTCGGCTGATAATCGAAAAAAGAAAGGCGTTTTTAGCGTGAATTTGGGTCATATTTTGGACCCTTTTTTTCACGAATAAGTCCCAAAAAAGTGCCCTAAATGACCAGATGACCACCCCTGACTCCCCCAGTGGTCACTAACCCCCTCCCACCATAAAAAAAAACAACTTTAACAATTTTTTCCCAGCCTGTATGCCAGCCTCAAATGCCATACCCAGCTCCATCTCAGCAGTATGCAGGTCCCTGGAGCAGTTGTTAGTGGGTGCAGTGGACTTCACCCAGTTGGACCCAGGCCCATCCCCCCCTACCTGTTACACTTGTGGTGGTAAATGGGAGCCCTCCAAACCGCCCCCAAAACCCACTGTACCCACATGTAGGTGCCCCCCTTCAGCCATAAGGGCTATGGTAATGGTGTAGAGTTGTGGGCAGTGGGTTTTGGGGGGGATTTGAGGGGCTCAGCACCCAAGGGATGGGAGCTATGGACTTGGGAGGTATTTAACTTTTTTTTTTTACTTGTTACAAGTGCCCCTTAGGGTGCCCAGTTGGTGTCCTGGCATGTGAGGGGGACCAGTGCACTATGAATCCTGGCCCCTCCCATGACCCAATGCCTTGGATTTGTTCATTTTTGAGCTGGGCGCCTTCGGTTTCCATTATCGCTGAAAAACGAAACTGCCCGGCTCAAATCCGCACAAATCTGATGCATTTGCCGGGCACAACCCGTATTATCGAAAAAAAAGATAGGCGCCCATTTTTTTTCGAAAATACGGTCTGTCCCACCCCTTCACATACCCGTTCTCGGACATAGACACCCATGGAGATGGGCATTCGATTATGCCCCTCTATTTCTACCCTTTAACATTAAAGGTTCTGAGGATATCGGTAGAGGGAAATCTGCCCAGCAGAAAACCTGTTTGATCCGGGTAAACGAACTGTGGTAGAACTTTCCCCAGGCGAGTGGCCATGATGTTAACAAAGAGCTTAATGTCCTGATTTAATAATGAAATGGGGTGATAGGAGCCCAACGGCTCCTTATCTCAGCCCTGCTAGGGCAAAACTACAATTGTTGCATGTGTCTTCCTGCCATGTGCTAAATAGTTCCTGGCAGAGGGTTTGGAAAGGCAATAATTTTGTAGTACTCGGGGCCCAATCCATCAGGCCCTGGGTCCTTGGACAGTTTAAGATGCTTTATCACTTGTTGTATTTCTTGCCCCGTAATCGGAGAGTTAAAACTTAGCGTTTGCTCAGACGTAAGACAGAGGAGTTTAAGATTCTGAAAAAAGTCAGCCCTTTTGAGCATGTGCAAAGAAAAGCTACGAGAATGGTATGGGATTTGCGTTACAAGACGTATGAGGAGAGACTTGCGGACCTGAACATGTATACCCTGGAGGAAAGGAGAAACAGGGGTGATATGATACAGACGTTAAAATATTTGAAAGGTATTAATCCGCAAACGAACCTTTTCCGGAGATGGGAGGGCGGTAGAACGAGAAGACATGATATGAGAGTGAAGGGGGGAAGACTCAAGAAAAATGTCAGGAAGTATTTTTTCACGGAGCGAGTGGTAGATACTTGGAATGCCCTCTCACGGGAGGTGGTGGAGATGAAAATGGTAGCGGAATTCAAGCTTGCGTGGGATAAACATAAAGGAATCCTGTGCAGAAGGAATGGATCCTCAGAAGCTTAGCCGAGATTGGGAGGCGGGGCTGGTGTTTGGGTGGTGGGGCTAGTTCTGGGCAAGACTTCTACGGTCTGTGTCCTGAAAATGGCAGATACAAATCAAGGTAAGATATACACAAGAAGCACATATGAGTTTATCTTGTTGGGCAGACTAGATGGACCGTGCAGGTCTTTTTCTGCTGTCATCTACTATGTATGTTACTATGTTTTGAGCATGTAACAGTGACCTTGTCATATGAGGATGTATAGAATTGGACAAATGCTCTCTGAATCTCTGTGTCTTGGGAAACTAAAGAGCCTTGAACAGTCTTGATGCGAGTTATCACTTGTCTAGCATCTCTGTGTTTAACCAGAGTGGCCAGAAGCTTACCTGACTTGTTTTCCCACCTGTGTAATATTTATATAACTGTATATCTCTGTGTGCCCTTTGATTTAAGACATCATTAACCTGCATCCTGACCTCTATATTTTTGTCTAACAAATCCTTCCACCCTGCATTAGAGGATGCCTCTGAGTGAAAGTAGCTGTTTGGTCAGGTCTAACAATATTTTGTCCTGCACTTTCCTCATTCTGGTAGTATTTTCCCAAATGTTCTCTCTCTTAACTGCTTTCCCAGCCTCCCAAAACACTATTGGGCTTACCTCCTGAGAGTTATTATCAGTAAGATAATGCTCTCACTGCTGAAGTATGAAGGTTTTGATATTAGGGTCCATATAAAGGGTTGGGTGCATTCTCCAATTATGCAATGTAATCCATGGCAATAAGCAAAGATCCACCCACAGTGATCTGACACCACCCCATCCTCTATTCCTGCTCCTCTTACTGAGGGCAAAAATGCTGCATGTAAAAGTATGTAATCTAAGCGTATAACTTATGTATGGGGGGGGGGGGTGAAATTGCGCTCTTCAGGATGTAACATATGCCAAATGTCTAACAGCCCCAAATCTTTCATACACTACTACTACTTATCACTTCTATAGCGCTACAATGCATACGAAGCGCTGTACACCATACATGAAAAGACAGTCCCTGCTCAAAGAGCTCACAATCTAAATATGGAATGTTGCTAGTGGAATAGCAACATTTCATGTAGAATCTCAAATAGTAACAACAGAATCTCAATAGTAGCAACATTCCATGTAGAATCTCAAGTAATAGCAACATTCCAGAATCTCAAATAGTAACAACATTCCATGTTCCACTGCACTAACCACTAGGCTACTCTTCCACTAGCAACATTCCATCTAGAAGCCTGCCCTTGCAGATCAGCAATGCGGCCGCGCAGGCACATACGTGCAGGATGTCAGACTGACGGAAACAGAAGCCTGCGCGGCCATGTTGCTGATCTGCAAGGGCAGGCTTCTACATTACTACTACTTATCACTTCTATAGCGCTACAAGGCATACGAAGCGCTGTACACCATACATGAAAAGACAGTCCCTGCTCAAAGAGCTCACAATCTAAATATGGAATGTTGCTAGTGGAATAGCAACATTTCATGTAGAATCTCAAATAGTAACAACAGAATCTCAAATAGTAACAACATTCCATGTTCCACTGCACTAACCACTAGGCTACTCTTCCACTAGCAACATTCCATCTAGAAGCCTGCCCTTGCAGATCAGCAATGCGGCCGCGCAGGCACATACGTGCAGGATGTCAGACTGACGGAAACAGAAGCCTGCGCGGCCATGTTGCTGATCTGCAAGGGCAGGCTTCTACATTACTACTACTTATCACTTCTATAGCGCTACAAGGCATACGCAGCGCTGTACACCATACATGAAAAGACAGTCCCTGCTCAAAGAGCTCACAATCTAAATAGGACAGGCAAACAGACACTGCTCATTAAGCATTGAAAAAGAGAAACTCCAGTTATGGTGCTGTTTCAAAACTGTGCTCGGCAACCATAGGAGCTAACTTTTGAAAATTATTGGGGGTGTTAAGCCAACCCCTCCCTGGACACATACAAGGAATTTTCTCAATATTAGGAGTGCTCAAGCACCCACAGAGTCGGCAACCCACATGCACAAAACAAACTGTAAGAATTCTGACAGTGGGTCAAAGACTTGCAAACTTCTACTCTGAAAGCTTCACTGAGTCCCGAGCGAGTTGAGCCGGGCGTCACCACTCAGCTTTCAAAGCTGAGCGTCTCTCTGTCCTTCTTACTTTATAAACACCTGCCGCTCCTTCGTCTGGTAACGTTTCATAGCACAAATACAACTGTTAACTGCTGCACCACCTCCCCCCACCTACCCTGTTTTTTTTTGTTGCCTATACCATACAACTACCCTCCCCCCTCCAGTTGTGAAGATGGTACAGTCCTCGCAACTCCGCCCCCTCCCACCCCTCGCCGACCAATGGGCGTCGGGGGTGTTGTCTGCGCGTGGCGCCGCGTCAGGGCTGGAATCCAGCGGCTCGTGCTCCAGGTCCACGAGAAATGTCGGCTGCTGGAGGGGGGTTTCTGTCGGCTGCAGCAGCGGCGGTTCTGCGGTCCTGCCTGAGGCGCGGTTACCGCACCGAGAGGGGCGTCTACGGTTACAAGCCCAGGAAGTCGGAGGGCGAGCGCAGAGCGGGCGACAGGGAGCCTGTGCCGACCAGCAAACCAGGTCCGTCCAGGAGGGGGTGTCGTGCAAGGGCCGAGTAGGTTTTAGCAACTGGTTCCATGATCTAGTGCTGAGTTTACTTCGCTTCTTTTCAGCCCATTTAATTTTGCTAAAAAGACTGCAAGTCCGTGAAGGCGGTGGGTAAACCCAGGACTGGATTCGGTAGTCTTGAAAATCTGGAGCCAGATAGAGGAGGAGGAGGAGGAGGAGGAGGGGGGGGGGGGTGGTCTCATGGTTCCCCTCACTTTGGCATTGACATGCACAATAAGGGCCTTTTATTTTGTTTCCCTGAGGCTCTGAACTGCCCATGGCCTTCACATGGCTGTCAGTGTACCAGTTCCAGTGTGGTCCAGTCCTGGATTTCTCAAAGTCGTATACTTTTGGCATTATGAGGCTGGTAGTACTGGTTTCAATGGATAGTACAAGGGATTACAATCCCTGTGTTGCACTAAGGATGTCAATTGAAAACGAGGACTTTATCAAGGTCCTACTGGAAGCTATACGCTGAGGACCCTGGAAGTTGTGGATCTGAACTCTTGAGTTTTCTGTTATCTTTGCTTAATGGAGCGTCAGCATAAGCTGCAGTTCACCAGGCTCTAGGCTCTCTCCCAAAAAAGCCCAGGTTGTACCAGTGTCTCCTGTATGAGATCGTGTGTTTGGGGAAGGCTGGCTGGTGAGCTGCTGCTGTGTAATGTCAGAACTTGTGAATTATCACCCTGCAGGATGGGGTTTTAATACCTTTAGGAGTGAAACTTGTGTTTAAAGCACTGTGAGAAGGGAGTGACTGGAAAATGGTATATCAGAACAGGGTAAGGAATAACATTTGGAGAATAGGATCTTGGACTACACATTGAGATCTGGAATGACATTTGTGCCCTAAAATAGCAGTGTTTTTTTTTTTTAGGTCAGTGTCTCCTGGAAGCACATCTAGCCAACAGAGGCATAGGCAGAAGTTAATTTCTAGAGGGACCTAGGTGTGGACAAAAGGGACCCACACATTTCCACTGGTAGAATATTGGGCCTGAAATATATTTCTACACTATATAAGTACATAAGTACCACCATACTGGGAAAAGACCCAAGGGTCCATCAAGCCCAGCATCCTGTCTCTGACAGCGGCCAATCCAGGCTTCAAGAACCCGGCTCCCCCCCCCCCAAAAAAAAAAAAAAAAAAAAAATTAATAATGTTCAATGGACTTATCCCTCAGGAATCTGTCCAAACCCCCTTTAAATTGCATAAGGCCAGCTGCTGTCACATTCTCTGGCAACGAGTTCCAGAATCTAACTACACGCTGAGTAAAGAAAAACTTTCTCCTATTTGTTTTAAATCTACCATATTCTATATAAATTCCAGATATCTGATACTCAATCTTTAAAAAATCAAGCTATGCTCTTATTTTGTGCTGTTTGTTTCTTTTTTTTTTTTAGGGAAGATTAAGGATTTCAGATTTAGCTCACACCTGTTTCAGTAATAATGCAAAGTGAGTTACATTCCGGTACAGCAGGCGTTTAGATTCTCTGAGCTGCTTCTGTACACAAAGCTCTACATCCCCAGAATCCATTCAGTGCCTTCAGCCTGATACCTGAGTCAAGTCTGTTGCATAGAATGAGACTCCTGTGATATATGCTCTGAGCCGTGTGTCACAAATTTCCTTTAAATGGATATGATGTAATTGCCCTCTTTTAGAGTTTGTAAAGCAGTGTTGGACAGTACATTGGTAATATTTTACACCGTTGTGGGCCCTAAAGAAAATGTATTACCAAAAAATGGAGAGATATGAGGGAATTATGTCTGTTTAGTCACTTGCTTGATATGTACTGCTTTTTGTCTTGTGGGATGACAAGGAGATTTACAGTAAAAGTATGGTTAGCAAAGGGATTTTGAACTAGACTTGCAGTATGGGAAGTTATGTTAGCAGATAGCTGAAAATCCATTTGTGCTGATTAAGCCAGGCTGAAAGAATCTGATACTTTTGCAACACATTAAAAAGAGAGCTGATCTGCGTGTTGTGGTTTCGGCGCTGTAAGTTCTGTGGCGAAGAGAGGGCCCTGCGGGTGGAGGGGGGCGGCTGCGGCAACTCCGGGGGTGGGGGAGCGGTATCGGCGACCTCGAGGGGGGGGAGGGAAGAGCAGGAGAAATGCTGGATATGGGAGGTCACAGAAGGAGGGGGGCCTTGGAGCTGGCTGGGAGGGAGGGACAGAGGGGGGCATTGGAGCTGGGAGGGAGGAGGAGGGGCCTTCAAACTGGGAGGGAGTGCGGGGGGCCTTGGAGCTGGGAGGGACAGAGGGCCTTGCAGCTGGCAGGGAAGGAGGGAGGATGCTGGACATGGGAGGTCAGAAGGAGGGGGGCCTGGGAGCTGGGAGGGATGGACAGAAGGGGGCCTTTGAGCTGGATGGGAGGGAGGGAAGGAATGGGGCCTTGGAGCTGGGAGGGAGGGACGGAGAGGGGCCTTGCAGCTGGCAGGGAAGGAGGGAGGGCAAGGGGGCCTTGCAGCGGTGAAGGAAGGGGGGAGGGGGCCTTGGAGAAAACACATCCCAATACTCGCCCGTTTTGACGGGCTTAACGGCTAGTATCTGTAGGGGTAATAATTGTTGGCAGGGTAAGTTCTAAGGTTGGCTGTTCAACCAGGTCCTAGTAGCTAGACGTAGGAAGTGAAAGTGTATCCTGGGGATCTATTTCTTCATTCCCTAGGATGTCTAGTTACTAGGACCTGGCTTAGCTGCCAACCTGAGAACACGGCAGCTGTGTCGAGTCATTAGAGTTGTTTGATGATTTCCAATATAGATCACCTTTTCTGAGCAAGCGTCTCCCTTGGTTTTCGGAAGAGCCAACCCACCCTACTCTTTGAACTCCACCTTTTACCAGAGAGAGATCATGTTGGATAAATGTGATCAGTTTCTTTAACAGATAACCAAAGAATTAGATGAGATACTTGCACTGGCTATGATTTGCATGTAGGTTTTTGACAAGAGGCTTTGGAAAGAACAGATAATCGAAGTATTGAAAAGCTGAGCAATGCAAGGGTAGATTATAAGATGGTGAACTGGTTTAGAAAGTGGTTGAGATGATACGGAATAGAGGATGGGGATTAATTTAATTTAATTTTGGCATGTATAATCCGCTTAACCTTCAAGGTGGAGAACAAATCATTGTAATGGGATACCGAGTACATCACAACATATAAACAGTTTTGAGTACAATGTAACGAAAATACAAAGGTTTAACATATCCAAAATATAATGAGAAATGTATTACCTCATTAGCTGTAAACAAACGCCATGAAAAATAAAAGGTCTAGAATACCCCAACCTGGTTCATCATAACTTGTCAACAAATGTGTGTACGATATAACATATTAGAAGGGCCTGTCTTATTCATTTAACAGGTATGATTCTCGAACCTAATTCCACACCACCAGCACTACCCATACTCCAATCCTCTCCCCCACATCTCTCCCCATTGTTTCTACTCTTTTAACTTGAACATTTCTTGATACCTTAGCTGAAATTGGGTGGCGGGGGGAAGAGGGGTTGGTGGTTGAGAGGCTAGGATGGGGGAGGGCAGACTTATACGGGGTCTGTGCCGGAGCCGGTGATGGGAGGCGGGACTGGTGGTTGGGAGGCGGGAAATACTGCTGCACAGACTTATATGGTCTGTGCCCTGAAAAAGACAGGTACATATCAAGGTAAGGTATACACATGAGTTTATCGTGGGCAGACTAGATGGACCGTGCAGGTCTTTTTCTGCCGTCATCATCTACTATGTTATCTCTGTGATACTTTGTACCATTATTATTATTATTTTATTGCATTTGTATCCCACATTATCCCACCTATTTGCAGGCTCAATGTGGCTTACATAGTTTTGTAAACATTGTCGTTACAGGATAGCAGATACATTTAGTATTGTGTAGAAATTAAGTGAGGGAAGAAAGAAGAAGGAAGGGAGTGAATAGGGTAATTATAGCTTGTAAGCAGCACTGAGCCCTGCTATCAAGCGGGAAAGAGCGGGGTAGAAATGCTATAAATAAATAAATATTACAAAGGTCTGGCATGTCAAAGTAGAAACAGAGAAACATGAGGGCAGATAAAGGCCAAATGACCCATCCAGTCTGCCCATTCTTTGTAACCCCCTAATTCTACCTGTTCCTAAGCGATCCCACATGCTTATCCCATGCTTTTTTACATGCTTAAAAACACGTGGACAAGTATGTTTAACATATAAATTAGAACGGAACATCCAAGTTCTGAGAATCAAGTCCTTGATTTCTGCACAGGTAAGTATGCAGTAGGTGGGGTGACGTCTAAAACATAAATTATTTTTTTTAGTGGCGCACACACATGCAGAACCTACTGTGGGACACCTTAGTGCACCCCACGGTAGTGCGTTTTAACCTGCAGTAAGCAGGTTAAACATAGTTAAACAGCATAGATTGCACAATTGTTAAATTTAGCCTGTGCAGCTTTGCCAGATGGTGAGGTTATGTTTGGGCAGTTTTCTTCTCTGCTGTAACACTCTATCCCATTTTTTTTTCTTTTAGTTGATCATGGCCTTGCTCGCCTTGTGAATGCATACCGTGAACATGGCCATAAAGCGGCAAAAATTAACCCTTTGTTTACTGGTCAAGCTGTGATGGACATGGTACCTGAGATTAAAGCACTGACTGAGGTACTGCATGGGCCTTTCAACACTACAGGTATGCTTTGTAGCCCCCCCCCCCCCCCCTTTTAACTCTCAGATGGCAGAGCAGCTTTACGTTTCTACTTTGAAATATTAAAAGCATAGAACATTAAAAGTTAAGCTTAGAGAGCGGTACTGATGTTTGTGTTGAGAACAGTAAGATTTCGAAGTGAACCACACTGCTTTACGATCTTATGTTGGGCAGTTAAACAGGGGCCTGTGAGAAATATGTACTATGGTTCAGACTGCAGAACAAGCGGGGATTGGATTTGAATCCCGTCTGTCTATCTGCACTTTGTGGGTTGGGGGAGTGGAAGTACTTTTCAGCTTGGAGAAGAGACAGCTGAGGGGAGACATGATAGAGGTATATAAAATAATGAGTGGAGTGGAACAGGTGGATGTGAAGCGTCTGTTCACACGTTCCAAAAATACTAGGACTAGGGGGCATGCGATGAAACTACAATATAGTAAATTTAAAACAAATTGGAGAAAAGGTTTCTTCACCCAACGCATAAACTCTGGAATTCGTTGCTGGAGAACATGGTGAAGGCGGTTAGCTTGGCAGAGTTTAAAAAGGGGTTAGACGGTTTCCTAAAGGACAAGTCCATAAACCACTACTAAATGGACTTGGGAAAAATCCACAATTCCAGGAATGTTTGTACGTTTGGGAAGCTCGCCAGGTGCCCTTGGCTTGGATTGGCCGCTGTTGTGGACAGGATGCTGGGCTTGATGGACCCTTGGTCTTTTCCCAGTGTGGCATTACTTATGTACTATGTACACTGGTGGGCCTATAAAGAGAATTCAGATGGGGACTCTGCTGCTACAGAGCAGTGCTTTAGAACAGTGGTTCTCAAACCTGTCCTTGGAAATCGCCAGCAGTCGGGTTTTCAGGATATCCCATAAGTGTTGCCATAACTAGGACAGACCGAAGGTCCATCAAGCCTAGTATCCTGTTCCCAACAGTGGCCAATTCAGGTCACAAGTACCTGGCAAGATCCCAAAACAGTACATTTTGTGCTGCTTATCCCAGAAATAAGCAGTAGATTTTCCCAAGTCCATTATAGTAATGGCTTATGCACTTTTCTTTTAGGAAGCTATACAAACCTTTTTTTTAAACCCCGCTAAGCTAACTGCTTTTACCACATTCTCGGGCAATGAATTCCAGAGTTTGATGACAGATAAGGTAGGAAAAAAAGTCCCCCAAAAGTTATCGGCTCTACCCTTTCCCAAATACATAATCTCTTTTTGGTTCTTGTAAACAAAAATATTGGTCAAATACTTTGAGAAACATAAAGTTAGTATGGGGTCACTTAGAGGGAAGCCTATTTGTTGAACATGTCGATATGTTAAATTCATGAATTGCATGCTGGTAGTGCAGTGGACAAATAACTAGTCAACCAAGTAGTAGATTTTTTTTTTTTTTTTTTTTAATCAGCGGTTGCATGGCTATTAAAACTACAAAAGGATTTCTGTGGTTTAGAGAATATTTAATCTAGAAAATCCCAAAATGAGAGTGTTAGTTCTGCTTTCAGGGCCTTCCATTGGTGCAGTTTTTGGGGTCTGAATAGCTGTCTACCACAAACCAGCAGAATACATTTATTTTAAAATCTTTGTGTCTGACCAGAATTTTCTCTTGAAAATCTTAGGGCCCTGTTTACTAAGCTGCGCCAGAGGTGCGTTGGCGTGTTTAGCGCGCACTGTGTAGGCGCCCAGAATATTCCCATGGGCACCTGCACAGCATGTGTTAATTTTTTGTGCATGCGCTAAAAACACTAGCGCACATTAGTAAACGAGGCCCTAAGGTGAATGTAAAAATATTGTCAAGATACAGCATAATGGTATTTTTTTTTCCCTTTTTGATATTGCACACTGAAAATAGCATCGATGCATCCCAAGAGCTCAGGCCTTTGAATCATTGCTTTTTATTTTTGTTATCTAGTAACTTGATTATATACATATACAAAAAAAAAATATGATCGACCACAGTGTGAGAGTATCTAAATTGTTATAACGAGTAAAAAGTGCAGCTTACCTGTAACATAATTGGTCTTCCCTTCAAATGTGGTCATTCTCAGGAATAATGGCTTCACATTTTCTAAAGGTAGCTGCATTGTTAAGGGAAGACCAGTTGTCTGGGGCTTTGTGGTAACAGCTGCCACAGTACAGAAGTCCTGTGCAGCAGGATTATTGCATCATCGATATTATGACGACATCAAATGATGTCACTGCTAAGGGTCCGGGGCTGACCTCCTGCTACCTCTGGCAACCATGGAATTTAAAAAAGAAATACTTCACAGATAGCAGTTTTGTGTGCTGCTGCACTTACTTTGACAGTGTAAGAACCATGGATGTAGCCAGACCTCGGCGGGAGGAGGATCCAGAGCCCAAAGTGAGGGGGGCATATTTTAGCCCGCCTCCCCAGCCACCGCCCCTCCCCCGCCCCTTCCAACCCCCCCCCCCCCCCACCGCTGCAGCCGCTGCTGCCACCACCGTCACAAGGTACCTTTTGCTGGTGGGGGTCCCCAACCCCCACCAGCCGAAGCCGCCTGCGTTCAGCACTGGTCTCCGGCGTGCCGCGTTCACTGATCTGTGCTTTCTTGAGTCCTGACGTCCTGCACGTTCCTTTAAGTGAAACTGAGCATGCTCAGTTTCACTTAAAGGAACGTGCAGGACGTCAGGACTCAAGAAAGCACAGATCAGCGAACGCGGCGCGCTGGAGACCAGCACTGAAGAAGGCTTCGGCTGGTGGGGGTTGGGGGGCCCGGACTAAATCTGGGGGGCCCAGGCCCCCGTGGCCCCACCTAGCTACACCCATGGTAAGAACTGTCGATGGATGTGAATTGTTGTCTTTAGAGCAAGTCCTTCTGGCATATCTGTTGACAGTGGGGACAAAATAATCATAGTTTTGAATGTAGTTGAAAAAACAAAGAAAGACGGTATATCAAGACCCATTCCCTTTCCCATAGTCGTACAGTGCTAAAACTAAAAAGGAGGGTCCATATATTCTAAAGTGCCTTGATTTTTTTTGTTTTTGCTATGTGCCATGTATCAAGTTCATGCATAAATAACTAAATGTAGTTTGCAACACTGTCTTTAGAGACAATCATGTTCACAATGAGGCATATTTTCAAAGCACTTAGCCTTCCAAAGTTCCATAGGTTTCCATGGAACTTTGGAAGGCTAAGTGCTTTGAAAATATGCCTAAATTTCACTGAAGAGCTCAAGTGGGGGAAACTTTTTTTTTTTTATTGCCTACTTTCGGCAAGCTCAGGACTGCTAGTTTGAGTTGTCATGATTATGTTAGGAGAAGGTGGCTGCAACTATGGTATACCCAGAGGGCAGCATTTAAATAAACTGAGCTTAAATTTGACCGTGTTGAAGTCATGATGTAATAAATGGGATACAGAATGGAGAAATTAGGTTGGTCTTGCTAATTTTCTTTCCTTTAGTCCCACCAGTCCAGGACCTGTGGGTTGTGCCTGTTGACCAGTGGTTGGAAAGGGAGAACAAAAAAAGTCTTGCATACTTTACATAATAAGCGCACCATGCATCCTTAGATGTTCAGTGTTTCAAATGACGAAGCAGGGGACCATCTGTTTTCAATTTTGTTTGAGTTCTACTAATAATATACATCACATGTTAACAGTAAAATACGAACAATGAACCTGAAGAGAGTTGGGCTTTGATTTAACTATACTAGAGAGGGTTAGTAACTTGAATTATGTTAAGGAGGCTTCTGAACTGGTCTGGTGGGTCTAAAGGAAAGAAAATTTAACAGAAAAGACCTAATTCCTTAGCATCCTCATCAGACCAGTCCATAACCTCTGTAATGTATTGAAGCAGTTCCCAAGATAGGTGGGACTCCAAAATCTCCACCCAAATATTTTCAGTCTCAAACACCTGGAGTCAACAATGAGGCATGGATTTAATATACTTCACTTTGCAAATGTAAGAAGGAATGACTCTATCATCAGTTTCTAGTTGCAGACCAGAAATATTATTTACAACTCTGCCCAGGTAGTGAAAACACCTCTGGACAAATGCATAGTGTGATGCACATTGGGAATAATAACAAAATCGTAGTTACCTGATGCTAGGGTCCACCTTAGGGGGGTGGGGGTCAGCACCCAAGAAACAATCTAGATGTCATTGTAGACATATGCTAAAATCTTCTGCCCAGTGTGTGGCAGTGGCCAAAAAAGCAAACAGGATGGTAGAAAATAGTAAGAAAGGGATGGTAAATTAAAACCAAGGAAACTATAATGCCTCTGTATTGTTCCGTGGTGTGACCTCACCTTGAGTATTGTGTTCAGTTCTGGTCATCTTATCTCAAAAAAGATAAATCGGAATTAGAAAAGGTTCAAAGAAGAGCGACCAAAATGATAAAGGGGCTGGAACTCCTCCCATATGAGGAAAGGCTAAAGAGGTTAGGGCTCTTCAGCGTGGAAGAGATACAGCTGAGGGGAGATATGATAGAGGTCTTCAAAACCCTGAGTGGTGTAGAACGAGTAGAAGTGAATTGATTTTTTTTTTTTTTTTTTGCTCTTTCAAAACGTTCAAAGACTAGGGGACACTCAATGAAGTTACATGGAAATACTTTTAAAACAAATAGGAAGAAATATTTTTTCACTCAACAAATAGTTAAGCTCTGGAACTTATTGCCAGAGGACGTGATAACAGTGGTTAGCGTATCTGGGTTTTAAAATTTTTTGGACGATCACGTTGTTGGATTATTTGTAGTAAATAATTAGCAGATTTTAGTACACACAGCTTCAGCTTTAGAAATGTTAATTTCTTTCTTCATCTCTCTCTCATTCACCCCTGAATAATTCACTGCTGAGTCACTTTAAAGTTGAAGTAACAAAACATCTGTTTACTCACAGTTTGTAGTTAGATTATAATCAGACAGGCTTATATATACATATTACTATACATTTGTATTATCAGCTCCTTCCATGTGCTTAGATGGTAATGGATGCTCACACCACCATAGATCCTCTCAGGTTAGGAGAGATCATGAGCTCCATGTGCTCCATGTGCTCCATGTGCTGCATCTGCTGCATCTAACCCCCACAGGAAGTTGCATAGCTATGTGACCTCTCTAAGTAATTCACATCAGAGGTCACAGAGTAATAGCAGAGAAATAATAGGTGACAGGCAATGCATGTAAAAATACAATTACATTCCAACAAACCCCTTCTCATGCATAACTGTCATGCAATTATTTATTCATACAAAGTCCAAGCTTTATACGCAGATTCACAAAATGTTCTCTGGGTAACGGTTTGGTCATGATGTCAGCTGTCATCTCACTGGTGTGACAATAGTGTAGACTGATGACCCCTTCTTTCGCCAACTCTCGCACGTTGTGGTATTTCGTTGCGATGTGCTTGGTGCGTGACTGAACCTTGTCATTCTGTGACAGTCGGATGCAGCTCTGATTATCTTCCATTATCTGGATTGGTCTCTTTTCAGCTATTCCAAAATCCAGCAAAAGTTTTTCAATCCACATCAGTTCTCTGCACGCTTCCGATACGGCCACATATTCAGCTTCTGTAGAAGACAAACTCACAATACTTTGTTTATGACTGGCCCATGAAATTTGTACATTTCCATACATAAACACATATCCACTTGTGGATTTATAATCAGAATGATCCCCTGCCCAATCTGAATCACAGTAACATATTAGTTTTGGATTACTATTGGCTGAAATCTTTAATTTACAATCAATGGTACCCTTTAAATACCTTACCATCCTTTTAACTGCAGTCCAATCTGATTTGGTAGGTGAGCTGACCCTTCTGCTCAAAATTCCTACTGCATTTGCTATATCAGCCCTGTATGTGGTAGCTAGATATAAAAGCTTACCTATGGCTGATCTATATTGGATGTTATCTGGTAAAGGTTCTCTTACTGTTTCATCCTTCAGAAAATCAGTGATCATGGGAGTGCTTACAACTTGGGCATCTTGCATACCTAAACTTTCAATAAGCTCATTTATTTTCTGCTTCTGGCTTAGAAGATAAGAACCATCATTTTGTTTCTCAATTTCTATACCAAGATAGTATGACACATTACCAAGTTCTTTTATCTCAACATTGTGGTTTAAACACTTTACAATGTCCTTGTACTCTTGCTCACTTTCGCTTGCAATGAGCAGATCATCAACAAAAGCTAAAATGTATGCATATTGTCCATTTGTGCACCTAGTGTACAAGCATTTATCTGCTTCACCTTGCTTAAATCCTAAATTTGTCAATATTTCATGCAATTTGTCATTCCAACATTTTGCACTTTGCTTTAATCCATAAAGACCTTTGTTTAATTTACACACTAGCTGTCTTTGTTTTGTATTTATGAAACCTGTTGGTTGTTCCATGTACAAGTCTTCAGTTATATCTCCGTGAAGAAATGCTGTTTTCACATCAATGTGGTTGACTTGCATGCCTTTTGAGACTGCAATGCTCAGAAGTGTTCTGATTGTCGTGTGTTTCACTACAGGTGCAAACACTTCATCAAAATCTTCTCCATATTTTTGAAGATATCCCTTTGCCACTAATCTGGCTTTATACCTTTCCACTTTTCCTTGTGCATTCCTTTTTAACTTGAATACCCATTTGCATCCTATAGCTTTCTTGCCAGGAGGTAATTTTGTAAGAATCCAAGTATTATTTTTATGCAATGCATCAATTTCTTCTTGTGCAGCTTTACGCCATTCAGCAGCTTCTTCTGCTGGCATTTTCTCAATCTCATCCCATGTTAAGGGCTCTTGAGCTTCTGCTGACTTTGTTAGGTAAGACAGTCTTGGGGGTGGAACACCTTTGTTTTCCCTGGATGAGCGTCTGACAACAGGTTGGTCTGACCTTTCTGCATCCTCTAAATCTGAGAGTCCTTCTCCAATTGATTCCCCTTCTCCAACTGTACTGTCTTCTTCAATGATTCTTTCTGTGTCTGCTTCCTCTGCCTGTTCCTCGTTAGATACAGGTGAGTTGCTTTCAGACATCTGCCTTGGTATGGCATTTATATACACTGGCATGTCTATTATGGTTCTAGTTTCATATTCTGGATGATAAGGCTCATCTGGGATAATCCAGCCTTTATCAACCCTTTTGTTTTCATCAAAATATGTAACATGTCTTATGCCAACAATGCCAGTTTTCAGATTCAAAATTCTATATCCTTTGTGTCCTGGAGCATAGCCAACTAAAATGCCCCTTTCTGTTGTGGAATCCAGCTTATGCCTTCTTTGCTTTGGTACATGAGCATATGCTGTACTTCCAAATGTTCTTATGTGTGACAGGTTTGGCTTCCTACCATGCCATGTCTCATGTGGTGTGCGCTCAGCACCTTTAGTTGGCATTCTGTTTTGTAGGTACACTGCTGTGAGAATGGCTTCCCCCCATAGTCTTTTAGGGAGATTGCTATCTGACAGCATACATCTGGTCATTTCCACAAGTGACCTAAATTTTCTCTCTGCAACAGAATTTTGCTCTGGTGTATAAGCTACTGTTGTGATATGCTGAATGCCTTCTTGTTCTAGAAATGTGCGCATGCTTTGTGAAGTGAACTCACCACCATTGTCGGTCTGAAGAACCTTTGGTTTTCTTTCAAATTTATTGCTCACCATGGCTACGTATTTCTTCAGCATGTCTGTGACTTGACTTTTTTCTTTCAGCAAATAGGCCACACAATATCTAGAGAAATCATCCAAGAATATTAGCACAAATCTGTTATTTCCCAATGATGGGATATTAAACGGTCCACATAAGTCACTGTGTATTAAGTCCAGCACTTTATTACTCCTATTTCCTGTGTATGCAGGAAATGAGGGTCTTACACCTTTTTGAGTAACACAGTCTATGCATTTCTCCATTTTACCAGCATCTGCACTTATCTGAATGCCAGTGGCTAGTTGCTTACTGTAAAGATCCTGGATCACCTTAGAATCACGATGTCCCAGGTGGCGGTGCCAGATTTCCAGACTATATTTACCATCATTCTTCCTTACTTGCGCCATATGTGAGGCTTCACCTGAAATGTTCAGCTTATAAACATCATTATGCATAAAAGCTTCAGCATACACTTCATCATTTTTAGAGATTGTGCACTTACTGTTTTCAAAATGAATCACAAATCCCTTCTTATCTAATGTAGATACACTAAGCATATTGCAAACTGCTTGGGGAATATACAAGACATCACTTACAGGAATTTCTTTAACTTCATTAGACACTTTGCATTTTAAGAATCCAATACCTTTTGCTTGGATCTTAGCAGTCCCTGCGTTTGCAGTTTTAAGAATTCCTTCTTCTGGACACATTTCCTGAAAGAAATCCTTACAATTGGTTAAATGGCATGTGCTCCCCGAATCCAAAATCCAAGTACTTTCATTTGAATTATTATTTACCATAGTCAAAGATTTTTCTGCCATTAGAAAGCCCTTGTGTTTATCTTTGTCCTTCATACATTTCCTGGTTTGAAAATTCTTTAGTTCCATTGGCTTAGGTGAGCTAGAGGGAGTGTTTTGTGTTTCCTTACACCATTTAGATACATGTCCCTCCTTTCCACATGAGTAGCAAATCAGCTTGCCCTTGGGTGGAGTTTTCCCATAGCTCCGCCTTCCTCTGTTCTTTGCCAAGAAATTTGTTTCATTTCTCTCTGACTTGCTTTGAGAACACATCTCCTCAGAATCATTTATTATGCATTCCTGCCTTAGTTTTGATGTTGTCTGTTCAAAAGATTGCCCTTCAATGGCCTCATTTACAGACCTAAAAACATCAAACTTCTTTGATAGTGAGGTAAAAAGAAATGCTCTTTTCAATGCATCACACATGGGAATTCCAGAAAGTTCTAACTTTTGAAATGAAGACATAAGATGCATAATGTGATCATTACATTTACTTTTATCCCTTAATTTGGTTTCATTCAACTCTGCCAACCAAATTGGTTGCTGCTTTGCATATGTAGTTGCATACATAGTTCTCAGTTTATATAAAATGTCCTTTGGTGTATCTTTTCCCTCCACTAATATGGCTTGTTTCTCTGAGAGAGCTTCCAAAAGCATGCACTTCACATAATAGTTTGCATTGTCCCATTCAGCCATATTTTCAGCTGTTCTGTCTTGATCTAAGCATATATTTAATCTTTTTGCTCGAAGGAGACATATGAATCTTAATTCCCACTGCCGATAATTAAACTCAGTTAATTTAGGCACCTTGAGAGAATAGAACAATGGTGAATTTCTTCCCTCAGCCATTTTCTTAGCCTTCTGTCTGCTGTGTGGGGGGAGAGAGAGACAGACTGAATCTTTCCTTTAAAACTTAAGAGAAAAATGTGGCCTTTTTTTCTGCCTGGTAATATTTCTTTTCTTTTTCAATTCCTGGACCCTGGGCCCATAACCCTTTTGTTGGATTATTTGTAGTAAATAATTAGCAGATTTTAGTACACATAGCTTCAGCTTTAGAAATGTTAATTTCTTTCTTCATCTCTCTCTCATTCACCCCTGAATAATTCACTG
Organism: Microcaecilia unicolor; assembly: GCF_901765095.1. Lineage (NCBI taxonomy): Eukaryota > Metazoa > Chordata > Amphibia > Gymnophiona > Siphonopidae > Microcaecilia > Microcaecilia unicolor. The sequence goes on along the minus strand of NC_044040.1, from coordinate 6,920,737 downwards.
CTGAGTCACTTTAAAGTTGAAGTAACAAAACATCTGTTTACTCACAGTTTGTAGTTAGATTATAATCAGACAGGCTTATATATACATATTACTATACATTTGTATTATCAGCTCCTTCCATGTGCTTAGATGGTAATGGATGCTCACACCACCATAGATCCTCTCAGGTTAGGAGAGATCATGAGCTCCATGTGCTCCATGTGCTCCATGTGCTGCATCTGCTGCATCTAACCCCCACAGGAAGTTGCATAGCTATGTGACCTCTCTAAGTAATTCACATCAGAGGTCACAGAGTAATAGCAGAGAAATAATAGGTGACAGGCAATGCATGTAAAAATACAATTACATTCCAACACACGTGATGCTAGAGCAGGAGCGGAGGCTGCTTGTTCGGCTCCTCTGTTAGACAAACACTCTAGATTTTGGCTGGATTGGGGTTAGAGTTGCAGAGGTGAAAAGCTGTTTTTGTGAGTTTCGTGGGGTGTAATTTTGACAGGTGCTGTTTTTGTTATGGCATTGAAACAACCCTGAAAAGAGAAAGCAGTGCAGGGAGTTTCAACTAAGATGGTGGTCCAAACGGCTTCAAGTCCATTGGTAAACTCTTCCTGGACAATGGAACTTGTGTCTGATGTTCGTGCGGTGGTGGAAGCTGCCCTTCATGTGAAATTGCAGCAATTGCAGGATAGAGCAGAGGCGGCACATGAGCAACTAGATAATGTGGATCTGGAATTGGACACCCAACAACATCGAGTCGGGACGTGGAGGAAAAGACCCAACGTGATAGTCGAGGTAGATCAACTCAGTCACACAGTCCAGCACCTGGAACGCAAGACAGATGAGCTAGAGGGTAGAGTGTTATATAAAAGTCTACATCTGGTGGGCTTAGTTGAGTCCTTACCGGAGGCCGACCTTCTAAAAACCTTGGAGGTTTGGATCCCGCAATCTCTTAATTTGGACTCTCTGGTGGACTCTTTGAGTGGCATAGGCTTGGCGCTAGGAGAAATTTCGTTGCTCGTCCCTGTGTGGTGCTTTTGTGCATAAACAAGCCAGTCTGCAGGCCTTGTGACATGGGAAGATTTTGGAATATGACAACCGGAGAGTGGTTTCATGATTATACAACAAAAGTGCGGAGTCCGTGCAAGGCGCTTACTCCCTTATGCACGAAGCTATACGAGCAGAAGATTTCCGGTGCTTTATTGTATCTGGCGAAACTTCGGATTACTGTTGGGGTCAAATGCATTTCTTTCATTCTGTGGAGGCAGCACAAACTTTTATACATACTCTCCCAGCCACTGTGGGCACGTAGATAGCTGGCTTTGTTTTGTTTTTTTTAATGTTGGATTTATTGGTGCTAACCATTGCATGGAACTTTGTTGATTTTGACCCCTTGCTTCTGGTGGTTTTTACTGTCAAGGGTGTTACTTCAGCCCCACTGGAAGATGGACTTATTTTTCTTACTTTTGCTATCGCATTAGTTTGAAGGGGCTTTCTGGCTCTCTTATTCTGTTCTTGAGGCCTTTTGGTTGTTCTGGGACTGTTGGGTTGGATGCTGGGGATATGTGGCTTTATTATATTTTCTTGTGTTTTGGATATTTTTGGGGTGGGTTGGGTAGGGGGTGTTCACGTGAGAGTTCCCATATAATATGGGACAGTAATTTGGGGTAGGGGTTGGGAGGGATGTTGGATAGAGTGTTGGAGAAAAGTGAAAACCTTTTGCCGATTATATTTCTATTGGTAGTTCTTTGTGTTAGTTTTCTGATATTCTCCTTTATAGGACATACCTTTGTTTGTAATTTTTGCTTGACTGTATTGTCAATAAACAGATTCAAATTAAAAGTTTGGACAAGTTCCTGGAGAAAAGTCCATAGTCTGCAATTGAGATCAACATGGGGAAGCAAACTCTTGCCCTGGGATTGGTAGCATGGAATGTTGCTACTATTTGGGTTTCTGCCAGGAACTTGTGACCTGCATTGGCCACTGTTGGAAACAGGATACTGGGCTAGATGGACCATTGATTTGACCCAGTATGGCCATTCTTATATTCTTGGTAGGTCGCTTCCTTTTGAAATTCAATATATATGCCACCAAAACTATTACCTCAACTGAGCATTCATAGTTTTAGAAGTTGTTTTTCCTTACCTGAAACCTGCAAAGAGAAATATCATTGTGCCCAACCTTGGAAATTAGAAGTACACTGAAGTGACCAACCAAACTATATAACGGGCATTGAGCAAAAGCAATGATTTGATCTACCTGAAACAAGATCACCACCTTTGGAAGAAAAGGGATCTGTGCAAAATCCCTAGGGAATGGTACAGTTTAGAGGCAGATTTTGAACACCATTGCTTGGCTAGTCAAAATACTGAACATTCTATACTGCGTAATACCCTTAAGAGGGAAGTCGCAATAGCAATTTTCTTACTCTGTCTCCATCTGCTGGTAGAGGGACACAACCCATTTGTCTGGACTGGTCTGATAGGACTAAAGGAAAGAAAGTTATCGGGTAAGACATAACCTTTGCTTAAATGTAAAGAAGGATCTATGGGGGAGAGCATTCTTAAGAGTCCAAAAAAGTTTGAATGTTGTGATGTCAGATTGTCTCTAGGTTGGTTTAGACTTAATATGTTATTTTGTTAGCAGATCTAAATAATAATTTTAATATTTTCTTAATGTGAATTACAGATATACTTTACATGGGCCAAGAGGAATCCTCTCTAGAAGATATTTTGGCCTACTTAGACCACACATACTGTGGACACAGCTCCATAGAAACTAGCCAGTTTCAGAATCTGGAGGAAAAAGAATGGTTTGCGGAAAGGTTTGAAGTCCTAAAGCAAGAAACATTTACTACTGAGGAGAGAAAACATTTGGCAAAATTAATGCTAGAATGTCAGGTAAATGGGAGAAGTTTCTGATAATCCTTGATCTGTGGCTTGTTTGCATGACAGAAGCTTTTAGAACTGAACACTATCTACATTCTGTATTTGTCCAGGTGAATTTGGAAGTTACCTATGCAAATCTAGCTTTTAAAATTCCTCTTCCACTCAGTTATTTTATTGGCACAAAATGTAACCATGATAATATAAGAAGCAGAGTTAGAGGTCTTCTGGGAGCATGATTATAGTTTAGTGGAACAATGTTGAATTTTTAGTGCTATCCAGCTGAACTCTGCTGGTTCAGCCAGTTTAAGCAGGAGCTCCCTTCAGGTATCATGGTGCATGACTGCTGTGAAGCTAGTCACCCTTCCAGGACCCGGCCAGGGCTGACCCTGCTTAGCTTCTCTCCCAGACAGTCACTGCTGGGCTCTTCCCTGCTCGGCCACACACCAGGACTCTGCCTCACACACTGGGGAGCTTGCTGCCTCCTCTTTTCTCTTCAACATAAACGCTCACCAACACCAGGCTTCTTAGAGTTAAGGGTTTTATTAATGGCCATTTAACACACTCCTTATGGCTTGTTGCTTCTTTAACTCAAACACAACAGAAGGGCCCTTTCCTCAGAGCCTGCTAGATAAACCCTTCTCAACTTAAGACAGGTTCTTAAACTCAAACAGTCAAACAGAAGTCTTTACTTTCCTTCTCCAGTTGTCAGTGTTTCCAGAGAGAGCTGCTCCAGTGTTTCCATCTACTCCAACTCCTCCCTACGGCTTTCCACCCCTCTCTTAATGAAGCTGCCTCAAACCCTCTCACAGCTGGTTCAATTTTCCAATTAACTTCTGGCTTTACCCTCTCCTGCCTAGAGTCCTCCCCCTGACTCTGGCTCTCTTGCTGCTGCAGTGCATTCTGGTCCTTGTAGTTGCCTGCTTCCTCACACTGCATACAAAGTTTGGGAGTGAAATTTGACAGCCAACTTTCTAAGATGGGACAGTTGGAGGGAGAGTGGGTAGTGACGTCCTGCTTCTACCAGCTGAGATTGATTCCACAGTTAAAGCTATACCTGACAAGAGAAAATCTACCCTGTGGTGAACAGTCTGCTTTGATAAGTAGACCGGACTGTCATAATGCATTGTGTTAGGGATTGTCTAAAACAAGTTGAAAAGGTTTAATTTAGTACAAAATACTGCTGCAAGACTTACAATGGACAGCAGAAGGCAGGATCATATTGCCCCAATTCTTTTTAAACTTCACCACTTTCCAGTAGAAGCCAAGCTGAATAAGATTCTCTGTTTAGTATTTAAATTTGGCAAATTGGCATATCCAGGCCTTGACAAATTTTCTTGGGATTTAGGAGCCAGCTAAAAAAAACTCCTCTATCAACCGCTATATCTCAGAAAAGGTATAGTGGAATTAGAAAAGGTTCAAAGAAGAGCAACCAAAATGATAAAGGGGATGGAACTCCTCATATACGAGGAAAGCCTAAAGAGGTTGGGTCTCTTCAGCTTGAAAAAGAGACGGATGATTGGAGATATGATCGAGGTCTACAAAATCCTGAGTAGTGTAGAACGAGTAAAAGTAAATCCAATTTTTTACTCGTTCCAAAAGTACGAAGACTAGGGGACACTCAAGGAAGTTACATGGAAACACTTTTTTTAAAACAAATAGAATATTTTTTCACTCAATGAATAGTTAAGCTCTGGAACTCTTTGCCAGAGGATATGGTAAGAGTGTTAAGCATGTCTGGGTTAAAAAAAAAAAAAAAAGGTTTGGACAAGTTCTTGGAGGAAAAGTCCATAATCCGCTGTTGAGACAGACATGGGAAGCAACTGCTTGCCCTGGGATTGGTAGCATGGAATGTTGCTGCTATTTGGGTTTCTTCCAGGTACTTGTGACCTGGACTGGCCACTGCTGGAAACAGGATACTGGGCTAGATGGACCATTGGTCTGACCCAGTATGGCTACTGTTATGTATAACCCTCTTCTCCTTTCACCATTTGGGGGTGGAGGGTAGATTATAAGGTCTATTTAAGCTCCTTTAGTACCCGATTTACTAAGGATGTTTTTTTTTACTTCCTTGTCCAAAGGAAATAATAAGCATAGTAAACCAGGCCCCTAATGCATTCCTGAATGTCATTAGAACTTCCACCCCCACCTCATCATCACCCATTCCAGCTTAATGGGTTTGTGGTTCCTTGAGCCAACTTTTGCTGTGGTGAACCCCTTTGACCCATGTTAGAGAAGCACTGTCTTCCATCTTCTTTCTCCCCTATACAGCATCTCCTGTCTCTCAATTGGTATGAACCACACAGATTTTGGGACTGAATGGTGGTTCAAGGTAATCTGCTGCTTGAGGCCGACACCCCCTTCCCCACCAAGGCACACAAAATTGGTGGGGGGGTGGGGAGGAGCCTTCTCTGAGCTCCAGTCAGGGAGCAGAGGGTCCCTTCACTCAGGTGGTTGTCCCAAGGAAAAAGAAAGCAACATATTCACAGACTATATTACACGGGTTAGTTTTCAAAAGGCATTTGGCCATTCAGCATAGCACGAAATGTCTAAGTACGTTTGTGTAACCATTTTCAGCAAAAGTACACGTATAGTTTCATATATCAAAAATGGTGCCACCCTGGAACTTCCCTTCTATGTCCCAAGTACGTGTATACTCTGCATGTGTTAAACTACTTAGTAATAGTTTGATTTTACTCTGGTGCATAATTATATGTAGGACATATGTCAGCCCTGAGGCTTATGTATTGGGCCCAAAAATATTTTGCAGTAGCGAAACTTAATGTGGGCCAATATTCAAAGCTAGTTACCTGGGTAGCAGCACTTACTTTCTGGATAACTAGTGCTCACAGGGCCCAGTCGGTGATATTCAGACATTGTCCACTTAATGCCAGTGTCTGACGCACACTGTGACATTAAGCCCTATACCTGCTCATGAATTTTGGGGGGGCAAGGATTCTTATATTCCACAGTGCCTTGTTTCCTGGGGCTCCAGCAGGTTAGAATTTATGTGTTATGTATTAATTCAAATCCCCAGTGAGTTTCGAAACAAATGGCAGTCCATAAGCTATATTGTAACAAACCCTAGGCCCCAGAACGTAAAGAATTATTTTAAAATAAAAAATTAATCCTTGGAAAAGTGTCTAGGTGAAAATTTCAGTTTTTTAGTCAATTTAAATTCTGCTCTCACAAAAGAAACCAGGAAAAGGGGCAAGCAAAAATAAAACTTTGGCAGGAATTGGTGGTGATTGTATAAACATGGAATTTTTACTGCATGATTTCCACATATGTAACACATGGGCTTATTTTTTCCCATAATCTGTAACAGGAGTTTGACCACTTCTTAGCCACAAAGTTTGCCACGGTAAAACGATATGGTGGCGAAGGAGCAGAGAGCATGATGGGCTTTTTCCACGAGTTGCTGAAAATTTGTGCCTTCAGCGGGGTGACAGATGTGATTCTTGGAATGCCTCATCGAGGACGACTCAACCTTCTCACAGGTCTCCTGCAGTTCCCACCTGAGGTATGCAGCAGCTCCAGTGCCTCCCCCCCCCCCCCCCACCAAGTCCTTCAACTTTCCCTTCAAAATTTGATTGCAAATCAGCCCTTTCTAATGAGCCGAGTCAATGGCTATTTGTAAATAAGAAAACTGTCCCCTGGTCGGACCCTAAATGGTTGCAGTTTCTGAAATTCCAGGACCTTATCAACTTCATTTAACTTGTTTACTAGGCTATCTTGCGAATGTTCCATTCTGGTTTTCCATTCAGAAACCTACATTTCCCCTCATGGACGAGAGTACCGAGCTTTGTGAATTTTGCCTCATTAACCTAGTTAGCTTTCTATACTTGCCTCAGCTGATGCTGCCTAAGGTATAAAAACTTAGATTATGAGCCAGTAGAAAGTATCTGTACACAATATGTGAAACACTTTGCTTGCACCCTAGAAAGGCATTGTATCAAGAATGTAATGTAATAATAATAAAAATGCGATATTTCATCCCTGATCTGTAACTTTCTGTGAAGAAATATTTACTGCAGAGTCTACTGTAAAATAATGCCATTGCCTTTTTTTTGCTTGTAAATTATTTATATTTCAGTTAGTAAAATGTCCTGATTCTTCTTGCTCTCTTCTGTTTTCTGCAATGCACATATTTAGCTCTTAAATCTTGCTGATTCCTCCTTGCAATCAGAGCTAACAGGTCAGTTTAGCAGGAAGTATTATTATAGAACTTGAAAGCTTTTCAAGTGTGCAGAGCTGGTTTGTAAAAGCCTGGTAAAGTCTAAAGGTGGTTGACAGCAACAATTGATTTTTAACCTGACAAGTTTTTTTGATAATGAGAGTTTGACAGCAGGCATTGAGTATAAGGCCCATCTGATCTGCCCAGTTTTCCTGTTCGTGTTGTAGACCGGTGGTGTAGCCAGATGAGCAATGCTGGGTAGGCATACAATTCTCCCCCCCCCCCTCCCCCCCGATTTCTGCCTTTGGTTCCTCAAAATAGACCCAAGGATGCCAATTTCCACCAGCCGAAGACCACTGCTGCCTGAGTTGTGCCTGTAGCAACACTTATTCAGCAGGCGCGCTTCACAGTTAATGCTGGCTATCCTTCGCGTACTCAGACTAAACTGAGCATGCACGAGTGAGCCGGCTTTAGCAGTGAAGTATGCCAGCTGAATAAGTGCTACTGCAGGCGTGACTCAGGCAGGAGAGGTCTTTGGCTCAGGAAAGCAGAGGGGGTCCCAAGTTGACGCCCCTCCCGCCGCCAACCCGCCTACCTTTGCTGGTGGGGGACCCCAACCCCCCGTCAGCCGAGGTCCTCCTCGCAAAAGGCTTCCTAGTCCTTCTGTTTCTGACGTCGTGCAGGACGTCAGACTCACAGAACAAAGCCTTGCAGATCAGCTGATTGCAAGGCTTCGTTCTGTGAGTCTGACGTCCTGCATGTGCAACGTGCAGGACGTCAGAAACAGAAGGACTTTGAAGCCTTTTGCGAGGAGGACCTCGACTGGCGGGGGGTTGGGGGTCCCCTGCCAGCAAAGGTAGGCGGGTTGGGGGGGGGGGGGGTCGACAATGGCTGGCGGGCGGTGTCGGCGGCAATGGGAGAGGGGCAGCAATGGTGGGGGGGGGGGCTAAATGTGCCCCCTCACCTTCTGGCTCTGGACCTCCCTCCCGCCGAAGTCTGGCGACGCCCCTGTTGTAGACCCTTCCTTATCTCAGGTTTCATCTTCCTTCCTCAGATGAGACATTTTATTCCACTTCCATACAGAAAAATAAAGCTTAACAAATAAATTACTGGGCTAACTTTCTCCATTTCTTGATTAGCTTTCAGGAGCTGATATTCCCTTCTTTAGGTAAAAGCATCTTTGGGTTTCCTCTATTACTATAAAATTTGGAGATTTGATGTTTCCTATAGAACTAGATTAAGTTGATATGACCGTGAATATACTGTGCTATCTGAGCTGCCAAAGTGTGGAATTTTCTTGTATTACTTTTTTTTTTTTTTTTTTAAATCTGAAATATTAGACGGGAAGAAGAAGAAATTAAGACTGGCTCTTGCATTTCTGTTCTGCAGCTGATGTTCCGTAAAATGCGTGGGTTGAGTGAGTTTCCTGAGGACACCCCAGCCATCGGCGATGTGCTTTCTCACCTGACTTCTTCTGTCGATCTGGATTTTGGCTCTCATCGTCCCTTGCATGTCACCATGCTGCCTAATCCTTCACACCTGGAAGCAATCAATCCTGTTGCCGTTGGCAAAACACGAGGAAGGCAACAGTCTCGGCAAGATGGGGACTACTCTCCAGAAAGCTCTGCCCAACCTGGGGACAAAGTCCTCTGTGTGCAGGTATCCTGATTACTAAGAAAGTTTTAGGAAGGGTTTTTTTTTTTAATGGGTGCTATTTTGTCGGGCCAACTGGCAGTGAAGAGCAACCTTGGATCACAGCTGCCATTTTACAACCTCAGGCAGTGGCGATCCTAGGTCGGCTGCCACCCGGGGTGGATCGCCGCTATGCACCCCCCCCCCCCCCCCCGGGTGCATTCTTGGTGGCTGGAGGGTGCAGAGAGCAGCCGTGCGCCTGTCGGCTCTACTGGCTCCCTGCTCCCTCTGCCCCGGAACAGGAAGTAACCTGTTCCGAGGCAGAGGGAGCAGGGAACCAGCGGAGCCGACAGACGTACGGCTGCTCCCTGCACCCTCCAGCAGCGTGCACCCGGGGCGGACCACCCCCACCGCCTCGCCCTTGCTACACCGCTGACCTCAGGGTTCAACAAAGCATTCAATTGCATTGGAATCTTTCTTTTCTCCAGAGTGTATATTTCTTTTACACCAGGCCTATTTACTGAAGCAGGGATGGTCAGAGTTGCTGCAAGTTGCTTTATTTATTTATTTGATACTTATATCCCACATTATCTGGAATTAAATAAGCAAGTTCAATGTGGCTAACAATTAGCCAGAATACATACAGTGTTAAGGTACAGAAAAGATATTAGGAAAACATTGGATATAGTAGCAGAGAATTAACAATGTTGGATTTAAATTTAAAAAAAGAAGAAAAATATATATATACCTCAGTTTCTCACCCCACTGCCCCTCCGGGATCGGCTGTTTAAAATTGTTCTTAAAAAAAAAAAAAAGTTCCCTTCCTGGGTTGTAAGATTGGGGTATTTCCTGATCTTATCAAAGAAACCTAGAGAAGAAGGAAACATTTTCTTCTTTTGAAACTAATTGTTCTCCATTTAGGAGCGCTGTTTTTCTTAAAATACCCTTGTAAGTGTATTGTTAAGCTGAAGTCAGTTAAGTATGTGTTTTGTTTTTTTGAACCTATACAGCTCTACAATCGCTATTTGGAAATGCATGCAGTTTGGATGTATATACACTTGGGCACTGAGATTTAATGGCGGCATGGCAAGGAGTGTGGGGGGGGGGGGGGGGGCGGTTGGAGAGCCTGTCAGGGGTGGAGTGTTGATTTAAGGATTTGGGGAGGGGTTCCAGAGATGGGGAGGGAACTTGATTTCTCTTTCACTGGACTTGGGACCTGCTTTCTTGTTGTTTCAGCCAGGGATCTGCAATGTACCTGGCTGAAAAAAAATGCAACTTTCAGAGCTCCAGATACTCTTTTTATTGCCATTTAAAAAATTTTTATTTCAAGATCTCTGCTCCCTCTGAACATGCTGGCAAATGTCTGGATATTTGACGGTGTCGTTCTAGGTATTTTACAAAAGATTCTGTGTTTGGTAGAGTCTTTTTTTAAAAATCAGGGGGAATATAGCAGGATCCAACCTGGATATGTCAGTTCTCTCTCCCTGACCTATGTAAAATTGGCCTTACAACATCTTAATCGTACATAACATGGAGCCTTTTACAGAACATCCATTGTTAAGTTGGATGGGCTTCGCTGGAAGTGTGGTTTAGAAAAACATACTTTGTTTACATCCCAGACTTGTATAATTTTACGATTTGTTGTATGTATTTGTCTTGATTTCGATTTAGCTGTATATGTTGATTTGTGACCTGCTTATGTGCAGTGAGATATATAGAATATATATAAACTAGGAAAAAATGCCCGTTTCTGAGCGGAATGAAACGGGCGCTAGCAAGGGGCCCCCTCCCTCCGTCCCTCGAAGCTACTTGCCTTGTTCGCTGTGGGCCGTTTCGGCCCTCGAGTGTCAATAGCTCCGCCCTGGACGTCATGACGTTTTGACGCGAGGGCGGTGCAGACACTCCAGGGCACACCGGATATCTCGGGCGCCTCAACTTCCGTGGAGGCTTCAGAACGTTGGGGTTGCCTTTTATATATATATAGATGGTTAAAAAAGAAACAAAAATACCAAAACTTTAGAATTTTCTCTCCCATATTTTTTCCTCTAATTTTTTTTTCAGATATGCTTCACCCAGGCAGGCTGTCTTGAGTGAAAAGTGAAAAACTGAAAATTAGATCTTAAAAAAAAAAAAAAATCTGTATACAGTTTATTACAGTTCTTCACCTTTTTCTTTCATACTGTAGGTTCATGGTGACGCTTCTTTCTCTGGTCAAGGGATTGTCCCTGAAACGTTTACGCTTTCTAATCTCCCCCATTACAGAGTTGGTGGAAGCATTCATCTGATAGTAAATAACCAGCTGGGTTTCACCACCCCAGCAGACAGGGGGAGGTCTTCCTTACACTGCAGCGATATTGGTAAGTCTGAGTGCCTTCTGGACTGAAGATCAGTTAACGCAACATATGGCAAAGTGAAATTCATTTGCTTTTGATTACCTGGAATTATACTGTAACCTTTCAGTAGGTTTATAAACATTTTTAAAAATCTTTGGAAAAAAAAATGAAGTTTACCTCCTGGCATTCTCTTGGCTGAGGTGCTGGAGTTCTAAACTTTACATAAAGCTCTGAAATGTTTCTGGTTTTAGACTGCATGATACAAAGGAAGGGATTGGTTAGCTTTCTGTTTTGTGTTTTGAAAACCTATAATAATTTCCTAGTGTCTTCTGCTTCTTTCCAACACCTTCAATTCTTTTGAAGAAAAACCATATAGATCTAAGCAATGTGACAATACAATCAGCTTAAGGCATCAGGTAGACCAATTCTGCCTTTGTAAGCCACCAGAAAGAGAATTTCCTTATCGTCTATCAGATTCATTTATTTTATTTATTTGCATTTATATACAATTTTCCTTATCAAAGACCATTCAAAGTGGTTTACATATCACATAAAACAATAAAAGTCAGAAACACAGGAATAGAAAAGCCAGAATAAAAAACAAGTTATCAAAATAACACGTACAACCTATATTTTCCTTCATAATTACATTTAATAGCTTTCTCCTAAATGTCATCAGATTTGTTTCTAGTCTCAACTCTATAGGGAAGTTTGTTCCACAGCTCCAGTCCAATCACTTGAAAAGCCTTTGACCACCATCCGGCCTTTCTTTCAACATCCACACCAGGCACTTAAAGAAGGTTACCTTGACCTGATTGCAGCGGTTGGTTAGATATATAAGAAATATGTTATGACAATGTAACACCTTAAAAATCAGTGTTAGTTGTTTAAAATGAACCCTTTCCTTCATAGGAAGCCAGTGTAGTTGATTCAAAAGGGGTCATACACTGTCTCAACGACACTTCCCTAACAATAACTGAGCTGCTGCATTCTGGATAGTTTATAATTTCTTAAACAGAATAGTAGGTAAGCCCACATCTAAAACATTGCAGTAGTCCAGAGAGCTTAACAGGAAGGCATACGTTAAATAATGCCTTCATATCTAAAAATGGTTTTAATTGCCTAATTGATTGACCAGGTCTCATCCTGGAACTCTGAGATAAAACAAGATTTTGACACAATTGCTCCGCTCTACCCATTTCTCCCTTCACCCAGTCGTACCCGTACTCAACCATGGTACACTGACGAATTGCGGCAAATCAAACCACAACTTTTGCCAGGCAGAGAGGAAATGGTGCCATCACCCAACAGCTCCTTTAAGGCCTCTTTGCTATCTCGGAAGAAGGATTACTATTCTGCACTGATTGCTAGAGCTCCTACATCATCTTAGGTGTATCATGTCCTTCAGTCATTAACCACATTTCATAAACCTCAGAGATCTGATGACACTGTCCCTGACGCTCAGTCCCTGGCAACTTTCTTTGAAAACAAGATCCAGCAGCTCCGTTCTCCATTTCCATCTTCACAACAGTCTACTGTTGACAGTCCAGCTATCTCAGAGTATATTGACATGCTGGATTTCTTCCTCCCTCCCTCTATTCCTGAGCTTAGTTGGTTCATTCAGTTCTCTGAAATCAACAACAGCACTACATGATCCTCTCCCCTCTCATCTTGCCAAAACGTTTTGACTGCATTCTTCCCATTTATTCACTCCTTAGTCTGTCAACAGATGTTGTCCCTCTAAGCTGGAAACTTAGTGTACTTATGTCCCAAAATCAAAGACCTTGCCCACTCTGCCACTGACCCAACAAATTATTCTGTTATAGCAAACCTCCAATTTTTGGCTAAACTTACTGAATCTATAGTCCACCGACAGCAGTTTACCAATCTAATTTCCAAACATCTGATCTTCATCTGCATCAGACAGGTGGGAAAATGTGGGATACAAATGCAATACATAAATTAATTACAGTACAGAAACTGCCCTGCTTGGCATAACCACCTACATCTACCACCGTCTTGATCGGTCACAATCAGTATTGCTACTCTTGCTTGATCTTGCTACTGGTTTCGACTTGATTGATCATCCAATCCTGCTCTTCCATCTCTTCTTGGCAGGACTTCGTGGTACTGCTTATATAGCTGGTTCAGCTCATACATAGACCAATGCTCCTACTTAGTACGGACCAATCTTTTGGATTCTCCTTTTCCTCTTGCCTCTGGTGTGCCACAGGGCTCCATTTTATTCCCTTTAACATTTTTCTGGTTCCTATCAGTTCCTCGTGCTCACGGCATTTGTCTACAAGGATGATATTCAGGTGCTTTTTATTCTAGACCCATCTAACCTACAAGAGATCTCAATTCTCAACTCTAAGTTAGAACAGAGTACTGATTGACTCTGGTCAAATAAACTGGTTCTGAATCCTACCAAATGTACCGCTCTTCTCTTTACTGGAGGGAAAGAACTACCCCTTGGCTCACCACTGTTACTTCACCATACCCCTGTCCAGTTGGCTACTAGCATTAGAATCCTAGGAGTTATCCTTGACAACACACTGTCTTACCGAAAGCACCTGTCTCGTTCAATTTATTCCTTGGTTCGGTCTTTTCTTCACCCCTCAGCTCTCAATGTGTCTTTGCACTCTTTGTCACCAGTCAGCTTGAGTACTGTAACAGGATGCTGGGCTTGATGGACCTTTGGTCTGTCCCAGTATGGCAATACTTATGAACTCCAACTTTTTGTGTTACGGGAAGGGGGGGGGGCCCTGGTCCACTGGACCACCTGAGTAATTTTGCTAGGTGGGGGATGGCCGAGGGAGTTCGGAGGTCCCCCGAACCACCAGACCCGGGAATTGTTTTGGGAGTGCAGGGGGTCGGCAGGGTCTACTGGACCACCAGAAAATTTTCAAAATGGGGGGAAGAGATAATCTCTGTTACATTTTCTGGCAATCACTGTTTCTCTTGGAATTTTGTACTTTAAAAAATGTATTTAAATTACCCTATATTGTACTGAAATTAATATGTGTAGACTAGTGGGCTATAAATTTCTGCCACGTAAATAACACTGTGGATAAATTGTAATAATGGCTTTCATTTTAATGGTAATTAATTGCATTAAATTGAGCTCAAAGACTGTTGCTTGCAAGAAACCTCTGTTTGCTACATATCACACACGCTTGATAACAGCAACACTTGTGCTTCAGTAGACGAGAGGATTGCCATCTCTGCCCCTGCTTCTGGGTGTTTGAGGAATGGAAGCACCAGCAGAAGCATGATACTAGATGGTGGTACTTTGGTTTCCCTGAATTATTGTCCGATGAATGAACGGTGGCTGAGGTGTGCTTGGCTTTCGAGAACCTGTTTGCTGCTGTATACTTCTGCATGCTGATTTTTAAGGGTTCCGTCATGGATAAAGAATGGGGAAAAAGCCTTTGGAAAAGAAGACACCTATGCTACTTCTTAAAATATTTCCCTGTAGGTAAGATAGTGGATTGTGCAGTGATACACGTCAACGCAGACGATCCTGAAGAAGTTGTACGGGCTGCACGGTTGGCCATTGAATACCAGCGCCGGTTTCGCAAGGACGTGATTGTAGATTTATTGTGCTATAGGCAGTGGGGCCATAATGAGCTGGATGAACCATCCTTCACGAACCCTGCTATGTACAGAGTCATCAGGTATGGTTCTGTGGGCCATGTGCCTGGATTTGGTTCATTACTCAGCATGTTTCTAGGATGCAAATCTTACCTAAATTTATAAAGGGGAATTTTGGGGTAGCAGAGTATGCATGCATTTCTGGTCAAATTACAAAGGTGTTCTGGGGTGGGGGTTATTTTGAAGGCACAATTAGAACTTTGTATGTTCTAGTTTTAGAAATGGAGCAGTTTTTCTGTGGCTTTACCGTGCTAAACGGGGCAAGGTCCTATCATGTTATGGGAATTCAGGTAGTAATGTGATTGAGTGATATTGGCAATTTCTAAAACTGCCCAGGGTATATGCGCATAAATTTATGTACATACTCTCTCTCTATACACATAAGTTTCTCTGACCTGGATCATAGGAGCCAACTTTTCAAAATGATTGGGGGTGCTTAATTTTTTTTTTTTAACATGTGGTGCATTTCTTCCCCTTGCCCCCCTCCCTCTCCTCAGAGTTCCAGACCACCCTCCCTCCCTCCCTCCTTCCTTAGAGTTCCAGACCCTCCCTCCGACTCGAGTTCCAGCCCGACCTCTTCTCCCACTCCCACAACAGTCCTTCGCCTGCCCCTCGCCTTCCTGCATGCCGCCCATAACTTAAAAGTCATCTTACCAGGGTTCCGGCGGCAGCAGTAGTGAAAGACGAGCAGGCTCAGCGAGTCAGCACTTCAGCCTGCCTTCCAGTCTCGTTGCTCTCAGCTTTGCCTCTGGTCCCGCCCTCATTTCCTGTTTTCTGCAAGGGCGGGACCAGAGGCAGAGCTGAGAGCAACGAGAAGGGAAGGCAGGCTGAAGCGCCGACTCACTGAGCCTGCTCGTGCTCGCCTTTCACTACTGCTGCCACCGGGACCCCAGTAAGATGACTTAAGTTATGGGCAGCATGCAGGAAGGCGAGGGGCAGGCGAAGGACTGTTGTGGGAGTGGGAGAAGAGGTCAGGCTGGAACTCGAGTCGGAGGGAGGGAGGGGGGTCTGGAACTCTGAGGAGAGGGAGGGGGCAAGGGGGAGAAATGTACCACCTGTAAAAAAAAAAAAAAAATTAAGCACCCCCCAATCATTTTGAACCAGCCAGGAATGCAGGCTAAGAAAGGAGTTACATATGCTAATTGTCACGAAATGCTTAGCCACCCGCCTGGGGCGAACCCTGCGGCTACTTAGAGGGTCTATCTCCAGCACAGCTCAGGTCTGCCTGCACCTGGGCATGTGCTCTACACTAGCACCCTCCTCCTACTGACTGGGTCCCAGCTGCCTCTTGGCGAATCTCCCGCTCTCAGGGTATTTCCCAGTGATTTCTAGGTTACTAGGGCCACACTCCCAGTGGTCCCACAGACCCAACACTCAAACCACTAGGCAATAAATTAAAAAAAGATTTTGTCATAAAAATATTGAACAGAGAACCATAAAACAGAACAAAAACAGCACATAATAACAGGTAACTTAATATGGATCAATTATAAAACTGTCTAAACATTTGTTTACTAGCTGAATAGTGCCTGGAGAGTACAGGGAATATAACTGCTCACAGGGTCTCAGTGAAGAGATATTTCTCTCTTCCCTCCCAATCTGAAACTGGAGAAAAATCCAGTATTTCCAGACTGAATTTGAACTCCTGGGCCAATTAGAGCCCAGAACATTATTATTTTTTTTTTTATTTTTTAAGTAGTTGGCCACATCATTGCAGGTTACTTTCTCTTTGTGTTAAACTAAAGAAGGAACAGTCATTTCTCTGTAACAGCTTTAAACATAAAACATGCACCACCTGCTGGCCAAACTACAGAAATACACTTCAAGAAATAATACAGTTCACAGGCTTACAAACCCACTGTTTTGTCACACCAAACTCTTGAGAGGGAAGAGAAGATCAGATACACACAGATGATCTAGACTATCCAGAATTAAGTGGCATGTAGCTCACTAAAGAGAGAGCCTGTGAAGCTGCAGGGTACTAGTTCAGAAATGACCAGCTTGGGTAATACTAGAGGATATAAGCCAGCAATTGACCTTTAGCCACTACACATTTCAAATTCTGCCACCGAAAGCACTGAATTTGCACAGGTTTTTCTCACTTCAACAGGGCACGTAAGAGTATTCCAGATTGCTATGCAGATCGTTTAATTACTGAAGGTCTCATGACTGAAGAAGAGGCCTCAGAGTTAAAGACCTCCTATTACGCTAAATTAAATGAACATCTTGCTAACATGACATTGTACATCCCACCATCTACAAACCTGCAGGCTCACTGGAGCAATATGGTGGAGTCCTCTGCTAGGATCACCACCTGGGACACTGGTGTACCAGTACAGCTTCTGAAGTACATTGGTGCCAAATCTGTGGAGGTGCCTGAAGAATTCCAGATGCATAACCACCTGCTGAAGACACATGCTCAGGTTTGTACACATTCCACTATTACCCAGTTACGTCAGTGCCGGGGAAAATGGTAGAGGCTATTATTAAAAACAAAATTACAGAGCACATCCGAGGACATGGATTACTGAGACCAAGTCAGCACGGCTTTTGTGTGGGGAAATCTTGCCTGACCAATTTACTTCAATTCTTTGAAGGAGTAAACAAACATGTGGACAAAGGGGAGCCGGTTGATATTGTGTATCTGGATTTTCAAAAGGTGTTTGACAAGGTACCTCATGAAAGGCTACAGAGGAAATTGGAGGGTCATGGGGTAGGAGGAAAAGTCCTATTGTGGATTAAAAACTGGTTGAAGGATAGGAAACAGAGAGTGGGGTTAAATGGGCAGTATTCACAATGGAGAAGGGTAGCTAGTAGGGTTCCTCAGGGGTCTGTGCTAGGACCGCTACTTTTTAATGTATTTATAAATGATTTAGAGATGGGAGTAACTAGCGAGGTAATTAAATTTGCTGATGACACAAAGTTATTCAAAGTCGTTAACTCGCGACAGGATTGTGAAAAATTACAAGAGGACCTTACGAGACTGGGAGACTGGGCAGCTAAATGGCAGATGACGTTTAATGTGAGCAAGTGCAAGGTGATGCATGTGGGAAAAAAGAACCCGAATTATAGCTACGTCATGCAAGGTTCCACATTAGGAGTTACGGACCAAGAAAGGGATCTGGGTGTCGTCGTCGATAACACACTGAAACCTTCTGCTCAGTGTGCTGCTGCGGCTAAGAAAGCGAATAGAATGTTGGGTATTATTAGGAAAGGTATGGAAAACAGGTGTGAGGATGTTATAATGCCGTTATATCGCTCCATGGTGCGACTGCACCTTGAGTATTGTGTTCAATTCTGGTCGCCGCATCTCAAGAAAGATATAATGGAACTGGAAAAGGTGCAGCGAAGGGCGACTAAAATGATAGCGGTGTTGGGATGACTTCCCTATGAAGAAAGACTAAGGAGGCTAGGGCTTTTCAGCTTGGAGAAGAGACGGCTGAGGGGAGACATGATAGAGGTATATAAAATAATGAGTGGAGTGGAACAGGTGGATGTGAAGCGTCTGTTCACGCTTTCCAAAAATACTAGGACTAGGGGGCATGCGATGAAACTACAGTGTAGCAAATTTAAAACAAATCGGAGAAAATTTTTCTTCACCCAACGCATAATTAAACTCTGGAATTCGTTGCCCGAGAACGTGGTGAAGGCGGTTAGCTTGGCAGAGTTTAAAAGGGGGTTAGACGGTTTCCTAAAGGACAAGTCCATAAACCGCTACTAAATGGACTTGGGAAAAATCCACAATTCCGGGAATAACATGTATAGAATGTTTGTACGTTTGGGAAGCTTGCCAGATGCCCTTGGCCTAGATTGGCCGCTGTCGTGGACAGGATGCTGGGCTCGATGGACCCTTGGTCTTTTCCCAGTGTGGCATTACTTATGTACTTATGTAACTTTGAATAACTTTGTTTTATCAGGAAGTTTAATTACTTCATTAGTTATTCCTATCTCTAGATCATTTATACATATGTTAAAAAGCAGTGGTCCCAGCACAGACCCCTGGGGAACCCCACTGTCTACCCTTCTTCATTGAGAACACTGACCATTTAACCCTACTTTCTGTTTTCTCACTTTTAAGCAGTTTTTAATCCATAATAGGACATTAACCTCCTATCCCATGACTTTCTAATTTCCTCAAGAGCCTTTCATAAGGTACTTTGTCAAATGCCTTTTTTTTTATTTATTTATTTATACAATTTTACAACTTTATAATCAAGTACATACTCGTTTGAAAAGCAATACATTTCAAAATTATTAAAGGAAAAAAAAAAAAATTGCAAGAAAAACATATAAATTTCATGCTCAAGTCCACATTTGGAAACAAGATGTTTAGAAATGGATTATATTTAGGTAATTTTATCAAAGATTGAACTAATAAAGATAACAGGTTTAGTGTTAAACAGTGTTTAAGCTAATCAATGGGTTGATGTTTTAAATGCCCCTATTCTGCCTTGAGGTAAGAAATGTTGTTAGTTGAGCCGGATCAAAAAAAATAAACTTATTTGACTGGTACCTTACCACACACTTACATGGGTACCTCAAGTAAAATGTGGCTCCCAGCTGAGTTACTGCTGGTTTCATTAAAAGAAATAATTTACGACGTTTTTGTGTCTCTCTAGAGACATCAGGGAACATCTGAACTTTCTGGCCAAGAAATGTTTTATCTCTATTTTTAAAAAACATAGACATCAACCATTGCTTATCTGGTGCAAGCGCCACAGTCACTATTAACGTAGTGGGGATTATATCTTCAATTTCTGTAGATTCTAATAAAGCAGTAACATTCATCAATCGATCTTGTTCTTTTTTTTGTCAGAGTCTTCTTTAGTTGGAAGATAATAAACATATGTGAAAGGAGGAATCAACTCCTCTTTTATGCCAAGTATCTCCGTTAGGTATTTTTTCCACATTTCCCTAGGGGGTTTGGTAATTTGTTTAGGAAAATTTAACAACCGTAAGTTATTATTTCTAACAGTATTTTCAAGGAGTTCAGTTTTCCTTCTTAATGAAGACAAGTCTTTCATCATAACCTCCTGGCGTGTTTGAAGTATTTTCATATCTGAATAATTTTTCTCTTTTATCTGTTCCAATTCCCCTACTTTTAAATCCAAATTCTTTATTTTTTCTTCATGGTTTTTCATTTCCTGGTTTAATGTGTTTATCTGAGGAGTAAGTGATTTCCCTAGCTCTACTATCAGAGTCCACAATGAGTCCATAGTCACTTCAGCTGGTTTAATCATTTGAAAGGAAAAAAGTGGTGGTATTACCTCTTTCTGTGAAGGCAAGTCCGTATTCAAACCTGCAACATTTAACACCGAAGTTGATGTTAGTATCGGTGTCTCAATCAAGGCAGCCTGCGCTCCAAACAGTCGTTGTTCCACCTCCCGGCTCTGGTCGGTCTCACCACTATCAGGGGATCGATTCAGAGTCGTCTCCGATGGAGTGCTGTAGGCGAATGGCTGAGGGGGCGGTTCCCGTATGTCGGGGCTGAGCGTTAGCTCAAGCCCTGGAGACGCTGCTGTGCTTCCATCTGCACTAGCGCGTATCAGCGGGCTGACTCCCGGCAATCCAAACTCTGTAGAAGATGGTGTCGCAGTCATCTGTAAAAAAGACCGAATGTCTTGAGAGGAGGATACCGCTCGCTCTGGGGCTCGGGAAGCTGACTTGCCTCGTCGCTTCGGCATCTCTAAAGGTAAAGTTTAGAGAACTGCAAGAACACTGCCTGCTAGCGTGTTAGTTCTGTCAAATGCCTTTTAAAAATCCAGGTACACAGTATTGACCGGCTCACCTTTATCCACATGTCTATTCACTCCTTCAAAGAAATGTAGCAGATCGGTGAGGCAAGATTTCCCTTGACTAAAGTCTCTTTTAATCCGTGCTTATGTATATGCTTCTGTACTGAGTACCTTTGAGGGAAAACAAATTGTAACATTGGCTCAAATGCATCATTGATGAAGAACTAAAGTATCTAACTTGCTGATCACGATGCTGTTTAATTTAAATTCAATTTTGATTACTTTGTAGAAATATTCTTCTATAAAGTATCCTAGATGAAAACAGTGAAATGATTAAGTTGAACTATCTGATGCATGTTTAAGTCAAATTGTTTTTGCATTGTTTTTTCCCTGTGACTGGACAGGCCAGAATCCAGAGACTGGAAGAGGGGACCAAATTAGACTGGAGTTCAGCGGAAGCATTGGCCTTTGGTTCATTACTTTGCCAAGGTTAGAGACTTATAGTCTGATACAGTCTTGAAAGCTTGTATCGTAGAAGCAGATGGTTGTACACAAACCTACCAGTGAGAAAAAGTGTTAGATTAAACAATGTCATTTTGAAAAATAGCTTCCAGCATTCCTTGACAACACTTTTTTTTTCTAGTTTCTCCAAGACTGAAATTCTGCTTTAAATTTATTTACAACATTTGTATCCCACATTTTCCCACCTATTTGCAGGCTCAATGTGGCTTACGTATTTCTGTAATGGTGATTACCAGTGCCAGAAAAAAAAAAAAGAAATACATAGTTAAGGTAGAGGAGATAGAATGGAGTAAGTATTCAGGAAGGAAAGTTCATCTTATAATAAAAATCGGGATAACTTAGTTTGAAACAATCATGAATATTAAACATAGGAAATAAAGAATTATATATTCTGAAAGTCCAGTGTGCATCTTATGAATTGATAATTAGGGTGTGTTATTATGGTAAGCTTTCTTGAATAAATTGGTCTTCAATAATTTACGGAAATTAATTGTCGTGTACTCTACTTTTTATTGATTAAATTTGTACATACATTTTGACGGAGCATCCCCAAATGTGCGTAAAATGCATTTTAATAAATGTGATTTTCAGGTGGTTTTTAATGAGAGAATTTTTTAGATTTTTTTTTATTTTTTCTTTTAATCCTGTCATGTTACTTCCCCCTCCTCAGCATGCTTAGGTGATTCAGTTTACCTTTACAGGCTTGAGGGCTGGAGGGAGCTTTTCATTGGCCAGCGAAATAGTATTAGTTGTCTTCCCTTCTTTCTTGGTCTGAATACACCACCAAAATCAGTGTTGACGGATGGAGGATCCCAACTCATTCCACTCTAGAATGATGTTTATGTGGCTAGGACAGAACTCTGGATTCAGTTCTCTTCATCTGGAAAAAAATTTTTAATGCTAGATGTAAGAAGGTGAAAATAATTAGCATTTGAGTTTTCTATTAAAAGTAAGATATTTCAAATTTGTTCATTTATAGGAACTTAAAATCCACCTGTTTAGGTGAGGAACCTCTATCCTTAGCAGATTGCAAAAATGTAGAATGTCTTGATTACTAAACTGACCTGTATTTCAGACCCTTTGTGCGATAATCACTGACCCTTAGTAAACATATTGCTTTACCAAATCTGCACACATTGTCTGTCTCACAACAGACTTGCCTGCAGGCTTTCTGTGTTGATTTAAAACTGGCCAAATTCCTCTGATTTTTCCTGCTTTACTTGGCCTTTTAAAGGGTTCCATGTGCGGTTAAGTGGGCAGGATGTGGGACGTGGAACTTTCAGCCAGAGACATGTAATGGTGGTGTGCCAGGAGACGAATGACACGCACATCCCGCTCAATCATCTGGCACCGGATCAGAAGGGTTTCTTAGAGGTACAGTACATCTTATGTTTTCATTGGTACTGCTTGTAGTTGAAAAGATGATTTTTCAGAGTAACGAGTCAATAAGGATTTCAATCAAACACAATACAGGAAATTCTCACAATGCTTCTTGCATGGTCACATTTTCTGTTCTGCTCAAACTAAATAGCCACAATGTCTCTGCTGTTCACAGCAAAATCATGTAGTTAGCGCTCATCTCAATATATTATACAGTAATTTTTGGGGGGTACAGCTCACTGTCCTGCATACCTGAGCTTCCAGCCTGAGTTTGCACCAGCCTCAATTATTATCACTTCTGATAGTAAGAAGGTCTTAAATGGAGGTGCCCCGGGGCTCCAGGTTTCTTTTTCCTGTTTAGGCCCCAAACATTTTCCTTTGTAATACAGCCGTCACGATGACTGTCTTCCAAAGGGGAGCATACTCTTGATACTCAATATATGTGCACCCTGACAAAATAGCTATATATTTTTGAGGAATTTTTAACATTTTACATACTAAACACAGAGGCCCTCTTCTTAAGAAACCAGTTGATTTGTCCCATTTTGTTATACTGAAGTAGAGGAGTGTGGTAGCCGTGTTAGTCCACTCTTAAGGTTATCAATAGAAATCAAACAAAATAAACCATGGAAAAGAAAATAAGATGATACCTTTTTTATTGGACATAACTTAATGCATTTCTTGATTAGCTTTCGAAGGTTGCCCTTCTTCGTAAAAAATGTAACGGAGGATGCTATATTGGAGAAACAGGCCAGATGCTTAAGACAAGATTCAATTTACATAGACATCACATGAACAATACTGGTGCCAGTAGGGCTCCCACCCCTGTTGGTCAGCATTTTACAGGACCAGGACACTGTACCAGTGACTTCACAGTGAGAATCCTGAAAGGTAACTTTAAAACCATACAAGAACGTAAAACCTTTGAAGTCAGAATGATTGAATATTTTAACACCCAACAGAAAGGACTTAACAAGGATCTGGGGTTCCTAACCCATTATAAACTATAAAGCTGTATGTCTCTGTTGATCACCCCACCCCTCACCTATCCACACCCATCCTGTTAGAATATCAATGATATGCTTTGATGTCCCCATGCATACCTCCGACCCACCCCCATCCTCCTACCCTGTCAGACTGTCATAGTAATGCTTGAATGTTTTCACTTATATACACTGTCAGCTAGCACATTTGCTTATTTCCGATCTGACGAAGAAGGGCAACCTTCGAAAGCTAATCAAGAAATGTATTAAGTTATGTCCAATAAAAAAGGTATCATCTTATTTTCTTTTCCCATGTTTTATTTTGTTATACTGAAGGAACATTGCAAATTTGTACCTTCTATGAACAACATTTGAGAATAATTAGGAGTCCTGTAGTATTCAGAATGGACTCTCTTATTTATTTGAAGGGAAAAAAAAAAAAAAAAAAGTTGTATCATTGAAATTATACTTTATTGATTGAAATGCTGCAAAATTTATTTGGTACCCTCACACATTTCATAAACCTAATCCCCTCCTGGAATCTGGAAGTTACTGATGTAATACAATTAATCGGGTTTCCACTGTGGTAAGTTTGTGATATGGGAAGAAAAGAAGGTTTCCAGCAAATCAACAGTTGCCAATGATCCGAACTGTACTAAAGGGTATTTCCCATTTTGTGTCTGTGGAGAAAAGTATTAAATATATCCAACCCTAAGAGCTTTGGTTCTTTGGTGAGAGCTGTAGCTACAGACAGTACTGTATTTCCCTTTTTTTTTTTTTGCTTTCCTTGGCCAGGTGAGCAACAGTCCCTTGTCTGAAGAAGCCGTCCTTGGGTATGAGTATGGCATGAGTATTGAGAGCCCTCGCTTACTGCCCATCTGGGAGGCTCAGTTTGGAGACTTTTTCAATGGAGCCCAAATCATTTTTGACACATTCATCTCTGGAGGTGAGCATACGATGAGCACGGAGCAAATGCCTAACAATAATTTGTTTGTTTATGCATTTAGCTCATGCCTTATTTTGAGGCAAGTTTACATTCAGGTACACAAGTTATTTTCCTTGTCTTTTCATCTAAGGGCCCTGTTTTCTAAGCCACACTAGAGGCTCATTGGCGTTTTTGGAGCATGTGAAGATTCCCATAATATTCCTATGGGCATCTACATGGTTAGCGTGCGCTAATTTTTAGCAGTCCTATATAAATGTATGACCACACATCCAGACCACAAATTATACAAGAGTACAATTGCTTCATCCACAGTCCAGCTAATTCAGCAGCAGGGAAATATACAGCATATTTATTTATCTGGATTTTTCTCGCACCTTTTCAGTAGTAGCTCAAAGTGAGTTACATTCAGGTACTCTGGATATTTCTCTGTCCCAGGAGGGCTCACAATCAAAGTTTGTACCTGAGGCAATGGAGGGTTAAGTGACTTGCCCAAGATCACAAGGAGCAGCACTGGGATTTGAACCAGCCACCTCTAGATTGCAAGACCAGTGCTCTAACCACTAGGCCATTCCTCCACCCGAAAGAATCTTGTTACTCTTTGTGGTTCTACATGGACTGTTGCTACATTTGAAATTCTGCATGGAATCTTGTTATTCTTAAAATTCTAGAATCTTTATTTATTTAGATCTTGCTCACACCTTTTTCAGTAGTAGCTCAAGGTGAGTTACATTCAGGCAGTGGCGTTCCTAGGGGGGGAGCGGTGGGGGCGGTCCGCCCCGGGTGCAGTCCACTGGGGGGGGGGGGGGTGCCGCCGTGCGCCTGCCTGCCCTCCCTCCCTCCCTCCCTCCGTTGTTCCATGCTTCTTCTCTGCCCCGGGGCATGGAACAACGGAGGGAGGGCAGGCAGGCGCGCGCGGCGCCCCCCCCCCAAGTGGACTGCACCCGGCGGGGGGGGGGGGGTTCCTTTGCTTGGGTGTCCTTTCGCCGGGGGGGGGGTCCGCGCTGCATCGGAGGGGGGGGGGGCGCTGCACCCGGGGGGCGGGGCGCATCAGCGATCCGCCCCGGGTGCCAGCCCCCCTAGGAACGCCACTGCATTCAGGTGCTCTGGATATTTTCCTGTCCCTGGAGGGCTCACAATCCTAAGTTTGTACCTGAGGCAATGGAGGGTTTTTTTTTAAGTGACTTGCCCAAGATCACAAGGAGGCAGCAGATGGATTTGAACTGGGCACCTCTGGATGTCAAGACCGGTGTTCTAACCACTAGTCCGCTCATCCACTCCATACGACATGGTTTTGATCCCAGGGATACATCTAGCAAGCAAGACACCTGTATAGTTGAGGGATAGGGTAATGAGATTGGCAGTACATGAAAGAATTCATCCATTGTGATAAGTCCATTTTATGCATGGAGGAATTTCTCCCCCCTCACTGTTTGTTTGTTTTTGTAGGTGAGGCCAAATGGCTGCTACAGAGTGGGATAGTGGTCCTCCTTCCCCATGGGTATGATGGTGCAGGTCCTGAGCACTCCTCTTGCAGAATTGAACGCTTTCTCCAGGTAACATCATAACATAGACTCCTGGATAAAGTAAACTATTTGGCTTTTTACTTTTTGTATATTCAATGCCACTCTTTTGAATGTATGTTTATGTTCATTTGACTTAGGTTTGCTGACTTACCTTTGATTAAATCCAGTGCTTACCAACCTTTCTGTTAATGTAACCCCATTATCACAGCCACAGAAATCACACAAACCCCAGAGGTGTGGGCTGATGATGTTTCTATGCCCAAATTGCGATCCCAAACAAGGTTTGTTTTGTTTTTAAACCCTATTTTGAGTCACAAATGTTCAGGAAGCCCTGGTTTAAATCTGTTTAATTTTATAAATGGCACCTAGGTTTGGAGGTGGAGGTCAACATTTGCTTTGCAACAAAATAAAACTGGCTACACGGTGCCCTCTGTGGGGTGGGGCTCACAAGCTCTATCTCCAGCTGCATGTAGAGGGGCATGACCCTTTCATCTGGACTAGTCTGATAAGACTCAAGGAAAGAAAATTTATCAGGCAAGACAAAAGTTTTCTGTAGGCTGGTCAAAGATACAAGTGTAGGTGGCGAGTGCAGAAAAGTACTGGCAAAATTATAATCAAACTCGCCCAAATTTTAATTTCCAGGTTAAGAACATATCCATGCATTTAGTGCCTCTTTGTGTGTGTACAAGAGTTCTATAAATGTGTTTGTACAGTAGCAGGGAAGAGAGGAGCCTTCCTCAGAAAGCCAGACTACTGGCATGGGAAGTAGATTTGCTAGTCAGAAAGGTGAACGAATTCCCACCATGAATCACTCCTCCATGGTCCAGATCTCAAGACGAGTTGGGGGTTACACATGATTTTGCGCAAGTACAAATGTGTATCAGAAAACTCATACATACGTACTTGAAAAGACCACCCAGCACAAGCTTCCTTTTCGTATATATGAATCTCTGTTTTATAGAGTACGTGTATAGGGTGTGCCCTTAATGTTCACATTATTTTTATTAGTATATTAACAGCAGATAACAAACAAAGAGGTTACAGTTCACAACAAACAGTGTTGAGTTTTGGCACTGTGACGATAATCTGGAGCAAATAAAGTTCCTGATCTATCTTACCAGGTATATCAACGTATCAGTACTTCCATAACATGTACGAAACTAAACTCCTTCTTCCAACCCTCTCTCCCTCTTACCCTTAAAAAAAATGAGGGTTAGAAAATTATGATTACAAAATTGCTTTCTCTATGTTCATGTGCTTTTCTATAGTCATTTTGGCGACAGTAGTCAAAAGGGGGCAATAGTGTGTTTACCCATGTGAAAATGTGCTTTGAAAATTCCCCTTTTCTCTCTCATATGCTGTTTCGTAATTATCAGGTTTAACATCACCAGTGTAATAGCAGACCTTCTCTCATCATTTCACACCTGTATTCTAAGCTTTATATTTTTTTTATTTCCTTTTGAACATGATCCAGATGGGTATATGTGAGAAGTACTTGACTGGATTTATTTCTTGTCGCATTGCATGGCTGTCTGACCTCTTCTTTGTCTTCTAGATGTGCAGCAGTGCTGAGGAAGGAGTAGATGGTGACAATGTGAATATGTGCGTTGTGAACCCGACTACTCCAGCGCAATATTTCCACTTACTGCGTAGACAGATGGTGCGGAACTTCAGGAAACCCCTCATTGTGGCTTCTCCCAAAATGCTGCTCAGATTACCGGTAAGGATGTCGCATCTTTGTTACAGTTTGGTTCAGCCCTTGTCAGACTGCTAGTGTTTATAGTGATCCAGAAGAAGGGACAATTAGGCTGATGTCCCAGAAAATTTCTGTCATGTCTCTTCATCTCGTATAGAACAGTTCTTCCCTGACCCAGAAGGAACAGTGAAAGCACACCCCTAGATCGTTCTGATCATTAGAACTAGGACTGCACATTAATTGCTGTTAATGCTGCAATTAACAAATCGCAGCCAGCAAAATTAATTGCAACATTTCCAGCATGCTTTTCTCGTCTGTCTCCTTCCTGCATCTTTCCTTCCACTTTCCTCCCTAGGCAGCAACAGTAGACATATATTGCCTGTGATCTGCTCTGGAGGTAGGCCACAGCAGCTTATGTCTATCACTGTTGCTGCCAAGGACCTCTAGAAGACCAATTCAAAGGTAATTGGGGGAGGGAGGAGAATTGAGAAAGAGGGGGAGATGCTAAACCCTAGGCGGAGGGAGGGAAGTGGAGTGAGATGCCAGTTCTCAAACTGGGAGATGGGAGAAAGGAGAAAGAAATGCTGGATAATGGGGGAGGGAAGGAAGGATGGAGGGGAGAGCAATGGCGGACCCAATGGTAGAGGGAAGGCATAGAGAGATGTTGGACATGGGGTGGGCAGAATGGAGGGAGAGATGCTAGACAACAGGAAGTAGGGAAGGAAAGGGAAATGGGACTTGATATACCGCCTTTCTGTGGTATTTTGCAACTACATTCAAAGCGGTTTACATATATTCAGGTACTTATTTTGTACGTGGGGCAATGGAGGGTTAAGTGACTTGCCCAGAGTCACAAAGAGCTGCAGTGGGAATCGAACCCAGTTCCCCCAGGATCAAAGTTCCTTTGCAATAACCACTAGGCTACTCCTCCACTCCAGGAAGAGAGAGGGGGGGGAGAGATGCTGAACCATAGAAGGGGGCAGGAGGGAAAAGAGATGGGATGGGAATGAAGACAGAGGGAGGAAAGGATGGGGGGTATCAGGAAGCAAAAAAGAGGAAGAGAAGGAAGGGGGGACATATAGGAAAAACATTCATCATGGATAGAGGAAGGGATGATCCCTTAACATCCTATACACCTCTTTGATCTCCTCACTCACTTTTCTTTTTCCCATGCGTCCACTCCGATCTCCCTAATCAACCCACAGCCCCTCTGATACACTCAGTCTCTCCACAGTCCCCATTAGCTCTGCAAATGTTTTGTGGATGCCGGCTAGTTTTGTTATGTGCACTGTCTTTTCTCCTTCAGGCTGCAATGTCAAGTTTTGAAGAAATGGCACCAGGAACAACATTTAGACCTGTCTTTGGAGATTCATCTGTGGATCCCAAAAAGTAAAGTTTATTATATTAGTTTGGAAATGCATTTGCCCCCAAGTCTACTATTCATTTTTTATGTAGAAACCT
Source organism: Microcaecilia unicolor (assembly GCF_901765095.1). NCBI lineage: Eukaryota > Metazoa > Chordata > Amphibia > Gymnophiona > Siphonopidae > Microcaecilia > Microcaecilia unicolor. The sequence continues at coordinate 6,891,816 of NC_044040.1, read as the reverse complement.
TGAAGGTGTTTGGGGGGGGGGGGGGGGAGAGCAATTGATCTAGTCGATCTGCCCATTTCTACCTGCCTGTTTGTCTCTTTCCATGTGTCATCTTTCTCCGTCCCTTTGTGTTTGTGCATGCATCCTTGAATTTTTCCACAATTTAGGCTTCCATAACCTCTTTTGGAAGTGTTTGAAGTGTCCACCACCCTCTCAATAAAGGATTTTTTCACTCTCTCATCTTCATAAAATGATCCTTCAGAGTTTTGGTTTATACAAAATGCCACCTACTGGTACTTTATTGATGCTGGCTTAAAAAACGAGGTTGTCCATGCATAATCTATCAGTAAAACTTTTTTTTTTTTTTTTTTGCTGGATGTGCCTTAACCTGACCATAACTACCTTTGAAGGATCTCACTAGTTGGTATCTCTCATGCTGCTTGAACATATGACTTCAAATCTGATGTAAGCAGAAAGCTTTCCATTTGTAATAGCCACAGGGAGGTGCTCTGATCATGTCTGAAAGGAACGAACGATCTTAATGATTTTTAAGAACAACTTATTTATTTTTTGTCTATTAGATTGTAAGCTCTTTGAGCAGGGACTGTCTTTCTTCTATGTTTGTGCAGCGCTGCGTATGCCTTGTAGCGCTATAGAAATGCTAAATAGTAGTAATTGTATCTGGGGCAGGTACAACCAAAAAAAAACAACCAAAAAACAGACTTAGATTGTGAGCCCACTTGGGACAGGAAAAAAAAGTACCAGTATATAATATTGAAATACGTATACCATTTTGTTTGTAACCACAGAAAGGCAGTATATCAAATCCCTTCCCCTTAAATTGTCGGAAGTCATTTTCTTCTGGTATCGTTGCTTTAATTTTTAGCAGCTTAAGGGATTTGGAAGATTTGATTGTTTTTTCCCTTTCTACCATGCAGGGTCAAGAGGGTGGTGTTTTGCTGTGGCAAGCATTACTATGCTTTGGTTAAGCAGAGAGAGACACTAGGAGAAGCAGCAAACAGCTCAGCTATTGTCCGGGTGGAAGAGCTCTGTCCCTTCCCACTGGAGGCACTGCAGAGAGAAATGAACAGATATCAAAATATCACAGGTCAGGAGAATTTCCACACTATTCCAAACATTTAGATAATATCTGTATTAGGCAATGTGTCTCTGTTTTTTTTTTTTAATTAACTGAAGTTCTCTAATAACTAGTAAAAGAGGCCCGTTTCTGAGCAAATGAAACGGGCGCTAGCAAGGTTTTCATCGCCAACACCCCCCACCCTTCCCTGCCCAACCCCTTCGTTGTTCTGCCATTGCTCCGCCCTCAACATCATGATGTTATGACGCGAGGGCGGGGCCTGGAGCGATTTCCCAACACCCCCCCCCCATCTCCCTCCCTGTCAACCCCTTCGTTGTTCTGCCATCAAGGTTTTCGTCGCCAACACCCCCCCTGCCTCCTTCCCTCCCTCCCTGCCCAACCCCTTCGTTGTTCTGCCATTGCTCCGCCCTCAACGTCATGATGTTTGACGCAAGGGCTGGGCCCGGAGCGATTTCCCAACACCCCCCCGCCTCCCTCCCTGCCAACCCCTTCGTTCTGCCATTGCTCCGCCCTCGAGGGCGGGTCCCGGAGCGATTTCGGTGGCTTCACCACCACGAACCTTCAAACCCTGTCTGAAGGAAGTCAGTGGCTTGGCTTCACTGACGTCACTGTCTTCAGAACGTTGAGGGTGAGTTTTATATATATAGATGAGGAGCCTCGGTGGATTCTGATTATTATTGTAGGGAAAAGAGCAGCAGCACCCCAAAAGAGCGATGTCGGTGTGACATTGAAGAATTTAATCTGAAAAAGAAGAGAATGTAGAAACAAGGGTGTGTGTGTGACTGCCTGTTTGCCTGGTAAATTTTGCTTCTCCAAGGACAAGCAGGCCGTTGTTTTCTCACAGCTGGGATGACGTCATCTGACGGAGCCCGGTGTGGCAATGACTAGAGAGATTAACCTAGAACTTTCTAGCAGTGTCCCACCGCACATATGCTAGTGTCTTCCCACCCGACGCACGAGAGCGGGTTCCCTAGTCTTCGTTTTTCCGCGGAGCAGGGAGGGCACGTGTCCAGTCTAGCTTTATCCACAATAAAGTATCTTTTCGCGCCTGTAAGAGTGATTTGCGTTTTCTCACCTCTGCTGTTTTGTTGTTGCTTTGAGATCTGTGGAGGATTGTTCTTCTGTGTCTGCTGTCTGTCTTATTTTCCGGGCCCTTATTTCTCTTTGAAGTACGGCTTTTGCTGCATCCATTCTCTCACCTCTCCTTTTCAATCTTTTCCTCAGTCCTCTCGCTTCCCTGAGTCAGTCTTTTGGCCTTTCGGTCCACGTATGTGCAGATGATATTCTTTTACTTTTTCCTACATCCCCACTCAGTCCGTTACAAGCCTGTTGCAATGTGGTTAAAGGAACATCATTTAGTTCTTAAGACAGACAAAACTGTTGCCTGTTGGTTCTCTGGTGCACCAATGGCTCCATCCACTCCTGTTCACCTGTTTGGAGCTCCCATCACTCCTGAATCTAGTTTTTGTTCTCTTGGCATCATCCTTGACTTGGAGAAGAGACGGCTGAGGGGAGACGTGATAGAGGTATATAAAATAATGAGTGGAGTGGAACAGGTGGATGTGAAGCGTCTGTTCACGCTTTCCAAAAATACTAGGACTAGGGGGCATGCGATGAACCTACAGTGTAGTAAATTTAAAACAAATCGGAGAAAATTTTTCTTCACCCAACGCATAATTAAACTCTGGAATTCGTTGCCGGAGAACGTGGTGAAGGCGGTTAGCTTGGCAGAGTTTAAAAAGGGGTTAGACGGTTTCCTAAAGTCCATAAACCACTACTAAATGGACTTGGGAACAATCCACAATTCCAGCAATAACGTGTATAGAATGTTTGTACGTTTGGGAAGCTTGCCAGGTGCCCTTGGCCTGGATTGGCCGCTGTCGTGGTCAGGATGCTGGGCTCGATGGACCCTTGGTCTTTCCCAGTGTGGCATTACTTATGCACTTATGTACTTGTCCTTAGCACAAATCTCATCTAAAATTTAGTTTTCCAAATTTTCAGAGATTACAGGCCATCCGCCACCCCTTTGATTCAAATTGGTTGCACGCTCTCTCTCTCTTGTTTTTTTCTTTACATTTTGTCGTGACTATTGCAATATCATTTACACAGAGCTACCTCCATCAGCATTAAAGAAGTTACAAACTCTACAAAACACTGCGAGTCGTTTACTGTGCTCCACTCACAGCTACAATCATACCTCACCCCTGTTAAAGCAGTTTCATTAGTTACCGGTCCATCAACGTATCATTTACACTCTTAACATTTAAGGCTGTCCGTATAGGTTCTCCTGACTGTCTCTCTGCCCTCACAATTCCTTATTCACCAGCTTGAGTCCTCTGTTCGGTTAATGACCACTGTCTCATTCTTTCGAGTCCAGAATTTGGCTATTTAGAATCTACTAGACACTATGCTTTTTTTCTTTCTTTCACCTCTCATCTGGAATAATCTCCCACTGTCTGTCCGTAGTACCACCTCCTTCAAGCAGTTCAAATCAGAACTCAAAACATGGTTATTTCTGCAGGCTTTCAGAGTCCTGGATACGTGAGGTTTGACGACTACCTTTTACCCTTCCTTTTTGGTCTCCATCTGTTTTACATGATGCCCTTCCCCTTACCTCTGTCCCCTTCCTCGACCAGTTGTCATGTCCTAACCAGGGGCGTATCTGGACTCTGGCGGTAGGGGGGGCCAGAGCCAGAGGGAGGGGCACATTTTAGCCCCCCCCCCTGGCGCCACTGCTAGACCCCCCCCCTCGCCACCAATGACGCTCTCCACCCCCTCCCGCCGCCGCCAACCCTCCCCCGCTGCTGTCACTTACCTTTGCTGGCGGGGGACCCCAACCCCCCGCCAGCCGAGGTCCTCTGTTACATGCAGGCTGCGCCGCTGCAAGTTGCAATGCTTCCTGTTCTCCTGAGTCTGACGTCCTGCACGTACAACGCGCAGGACGTCAGACTGAATTCCAAATTCTGAGTCTGACGTTCTGCACGTTGTACGTGCAGGACGTCAGACTCAGAAGAACAGGAAGCGTTGCAACTTGCATCCTGCACGGAAGAGAGGACTTCGGCTGGCGGGGGCTTGGGGTCCCCCGCCAGCAAAGATCGGCGACGGGTTGGTGGCGGGCGGGCAGGAGGGAGGGGGAGGTGGAGAGGGTCTGTGGTAGGGGGGTCCAGGGCGAAATCTGCGGGGGCCCTGGCCCCTGTGGCCCCACGCAGATACGCCCCTGGTCCTAACTATGTATGAATGTTTGCACTTTCCTATCAAAATAATGGAGTTCCTTTCTTCCTATACGTGTTCTAGTTCATATACCACTGGGTCAGTTTGAGCTGTATAGAAAACACCAATAAATCAGTTGATTGGCATGTTCTCTATTAGGATTCTTAAATTTCCCATGAAGTGATGTTTTTCACTGCATCAGGTTTGGCTTTGGTAATGAATTGTAAACTCAAAACATAACAATTGCCTTAGAGTATAAGCACATAAGAATAGCCATACTGGGGGCAGACCAATGATCCATCTAACTCAGTATCCTGCTTCCAATCGTGGCCAATCCAGGTCTCAAGTACCTGGCAGAAAATAGTGGCAAGATTCCATGCTCCCAAACCCAGAGACAGCAGCGGTCTTCTCCCGTTTTTGTCTCAATAACAGACTATGGACGTTCCAAGACGTATGAAGAGAGACTTGCTGACCTGAACATGTATGTATACCCTGTAGGAAAGGAGGAACGGGGTGATATGATACAGACGTTCAAATATTTGAAAGGTATTAATCCGCAAACGAATCTTTTCCGGAGATGGGAAGGCGGTAGAACAGAGAGGACATGAAATGAGATTGAAGGGGGACAGACTCAGGAAAGATGTCAGGAAGTATTTTTTCACAGAGAGGGTGGTGGACGCTTGGAATGCCCTCCTGTGGGAGGTGGTGGAGATGAAAATGGTAACGGAATTCAAACATGCGTGGGATAAGCATAAAGGAATCCTGTGCAGTAGGATTGGATCCTCAGCAACTTAGCCGAAATTGGGTGGTGGAGCAGGTGGGGGAAGAGGGGTTGGTGGTTGGGAGGTGAGGATAGTGGAGGGCAGACTTATACGGTCTGTGCCAGAGCCGGTGATGGGAGGCGGGAAATACTGCTGGGCAGACTTGTACGGTCTATGCCCTGAAAAAGGCAGGTACAAATCAAGGTAAGGTATACACATATGAGTTTATCTTGTTGGGCAGACTGGATGGACCGTGCAGGTCTTTTTCTGCCGTTATCTACTATGTTACTATGTTTCTCCAGGAACTTATCCAAACCTTTTTTTAAATGCAGATATGTATTACCACATCTTCTGGTAACGAGTTCCACAGCTTAACTGTTCGTTGAGTGAAAAATATTTCTTCCTATTCGATTTAGTATTACCATGTAACTTCATTGAGTGTCCCCTAGTCTTTGAAAGAATAAACGATCGATTCACGTTTACCCGTTCTACACCACTTAGGATTTTGGAGACCTCTTTCATATCCCCCCTCAGCCGTCTCTTTTCCAAGCTTGAAGAGTCCTAACCTCTTAAGCTTTTCCTCTTAAGTTCATCCCTGGTATCATTTTGGTCACTCTTCTTTGAACCGTTTTCTAATTCCGCTATATCTTTTTTGAGATACAGTGGCCAGAATTGCACACTCAAGGCGAGGTCGCGTCATGGAGTGGAGCAATAAAGAGGCATTATAGTATTCTTTGTCTTATTTTCTACTCATTTCGTAATCATTCCTAGCATTCTGTTTGCTTTTTTGGCAGCTGTTGCTTCAAACCGGGCAGAAGATTTTAGTGTATTGTCCATAATGACACCTATATCAGTTAACTTAACTTTGATATAGAATCTGAGGTGCTGAAGGCAGCACCAGCCCCCTTTAAAAGGGTGTGAAGTCAGCTCTGCGGCATTTTCCTCTGGCGACATCTGCTGGCAGGGAGACATAATCCACTCATCTGAACTGGGCTGGCAGGATTCAAGTAAAGAAAATTAACTGGGAAGTTTTAAATTTCACCTTCACTTTCTGTGCCATTGGAAATAATCTATTGAATATGTCTCTCCTCTTTTTACACTAACTGCATAGTGAAAGTGGAACGTAACGCTTGGAATGTGTCCTGGATACAGCAATAGGATAATTCCTGAAGAATTTCAAGTGCATTATTCTGACTTTTTTTTTTGTATGAACATTAGTTAGGCTTCTGTTTTATATTTTATTTATTTATTTGTTACATTTGTACCCCGCATTTTCCCACCTATTTGCAGGCTCGCTTCTCGGCCTTTTGGCTAAGATCAAGTGCAGGCTCAGTGTGGCTTACATAGTACCGTAATGGCATTTGCCAATTCGGTTGATGATAAATACAGGTTGTAATGTGGTCTGATGAGGTAGGTGTGTATCAGGCAACAGGAGGGTCGAAGGGAATGTAGATTATATATTGTCCAGTAAGATCATTGGTTATGCTGTGTTCCTGGGTTTAGGGATTTAAGGTGGGTCGGTGGGGTAAGCCTTTTTGAAGAGGTTGGTCTTTACAGATTTCATGAAGTTTAAATGGTGATGGATTGTTTTCATAGCTTTTGGTAGTGCATTCCATAGTTGTGCACTTATGTAGGAGAAGTAGGATACGTAAGTTGTTTTGTATTTAAGTCCTTTGCAATTTGGGTAGTGTAGGTTTAGGTATGATCGTGATGATCGGATTCTATTTCTGGTTGGTAAATCTATGAAGTCTATCATGTATCTTGGGACTACGCCGTAGATGATTTTGTGGACCAGGGTGCAGATTTGAAGGTGATCCTTACTTTGATTGGGAGCCAGTGCAGCTTTTCTCTGAGGGGTTTGGCACTTTCGAATCGTGTTTTACCGAATATCAGCCTGGCTGCTGTGTTTTGGGTGGTCTGGAGTTTTTTTGTCAGTTGATCTTTGCATCCTGCGTAGATTCCATTACAATAATCTGCATGACTTAGGACCATTGATTGTATTAGGTTTCGAAAAATTTCTCTCGGGAAGAAAGGCTTTAATCGTTTGAGTTTCCACATTGAGTAGAACATTTTCTTTATTACGGAGTTTACTTGGCTCTCAAGGGTTAGGTTGCGGTCCATTGTGACTCCGAGTATTTTTAGGTTGTCTGACGTACGGAGGGTGTGTCCTGGGGTGTTTTATGGTTGTGGATTTGTACTTGTTATGTTGAGATGAGAGGATGAGGCAGTGTGTTTTTTTTCAGTACTCAGTTTCAGTTGGAATGAATTTGCCCAAGAGTCCATGATGTTCAGGCCGTCATTGATGTCATTGGTTATTTCTGTTAAGTCATGTCTGAAGGGAACGTAGATTGTGATGTCATCTGCGTAGATGAACGGGTTGAGGCCTCGATTGGATAGGGATTTTGCCAGCAGGATCATCATTTGCGTAGATGACTTGTATTTAACCAGTAAATGGAGCTGATTTAAGCTGAAGAGGGGACAGTGGAATAAGCTGCACTATCCTTTAGTTTGGTAGTTTACTCAGGATTACCATCCAGTGTAGTAGAGTCCAGTGGTTTTGGTTCCATCTGAAATTCGCCACTCTGTTTAGGCCAGAACTGAAGCCTAAAATGAAAACATCTTTCCTGTTCCTTCCCACCCCCCGCCCCCGACAGAAAAGGTGCACCATTGCCAACTACTACTACTTAACATTTCTAAAGCGCTACTAAGGTTACGCAGCGCTGTACAGTTTAAAATAGGACGGTCCCTGCTCAAGGAGCTTACAATCTAAAGGACAAATGTACAGACAAATAGGGGCAGTCAAATTGTGCCAGTCTAGATTTCCTGAATAGGTATAAAGGTTAGGTGCCGAAAGCAACCCCCTCCACACCGCAGAAAACAGGTAGTGCTGCTGTTGCCCCCTTCCCCTCGGTAGAGGCCTGGGCTGCCCGACCACCCAGGCTCTCCCCAGACCTACCTTAACGTGTCCAATGGGCAGGAACAGAGCCCACTCATTTTTGCCTGCTGTGGCCGCTGAATTAAGATGGTTGCCGATGCTGTTGTGGGAAGTCCCGGCTGCCACTTTGAGACGGGCACCCAGGCGACAGCGGGCAGGAATGAGTGCCCTTTATCCTAAAATCCCCTCCCCCCCCCCCCAACCAAACTTCCCCTACCCCTCTGTTCCATCTACTAATTCTCAAACATGAAAAAAAGCCTGGAACTACCTGTCAAACTGAGGAATTCTTTTCTTTTTTATTGCACTGACATGAGTTGTTGTTTTTTTTTTTTTTTTTTTTTTTTATCCTGTAGATTTTATTTGGAGTCAGGAAGAGCCACAGAACATGGGACCCTGGAGCTTTATAGCACCAAGGTTTGAAAAGCAATTGGCCTGCAAGGTAAGAATTTCACAGTGAAACAAAGGAACCAGCCGCAGGATCCTGAGTTGTGTAATCTCCTAAAAACCCAGACTTCCAGCAAGAGAAAAATCCAGACAGTACTGGAAATTGTATTGTGAGCAGCTGGTCTGAAACTGCTGGGAAGGATCAGGGTGCGAATAAAAGGAACCATGGCATCTGGTTTATGATTTCTTTGCTTCATATTTGGTGACGTGCAGTCCAGAATTAACAAGAACGTAATTATTATTATTTTTTTTTACTTTGAATTTTTATTGAAATAACATCTCAAACATAACAATGAGCCATTGGCTCCAGCACATGACAATGCAACAATTTAATTTTTATTTTAACATTATGCTTATAACCCTTTTATTCCCCCAACAGCCCAAACTACTACTACTTAACATTTCTAGAGCGCTACTAGGGTTACGCAGCGCTGTACAATTTAACAAAGAGAGACAGTCCCTGCTCAAAGAGCTTACAATCTAATAGACAAGTGAAGGTGCCTCTGGATTATATCTCCCCTTACGCTTATCAGTCAATTTTTCCAACTCTATAATGGTTTTAAATTTCTCAGCCCAATTACCTACAGTTGGCCCAGCGGACTTTTTCCAATGCATTGCAATAGTGGTTTTTGCGGCGGCTAACCCCATTAAGAACATAATTATTTTTATAGAAGAAGCAGAGACGTCCATTTGAATTTGACACTTTCAGAATGTCAAAGCACATTCTGGAAACAAAAATTGCTTCCTGCCTTTTTGGAGCCCTGCTGTTTGTAGTAGGAGGGGGAAAATTTTTTTAAATGTGCACCCTCTATCCCTGCTCCCCAGCACCAAAAATATAGCTGAGTTGAGCCATTATCGTGTACATTAAATCATTCGCACTCTGCAAGGGAAAGCAACACATGCTGAAAATTTTAATCCTAGGTTTTATTTTTTTCTTTGATTTTTAGTTTGCCTAGTCTTTGGTTTTAGAACATTTTTCCTTTCATCTTATGGTCTCATTACTTTTACCTCACCCATTTCTATTCTTCTATCACCTTCTCCCAGTACTCCAACCAGAGTTACACCTAATCACACTGACCACCCTTCAACATCTTCAGTCCTTCTGTGACTGTTCTCTTGTGCTTGACTGCTTAAATATCAAATGCTTTACTTTTTGTCTATTTAGATTGTAAGCTCTTTGAGCAGGGACTGTCTTTCTTCTGTGTTTGTACAGCGCTGCGTACATTTTGTAGCGCTCTAGAAATGTTAAATAGTAGTAGTAGTCTTATGAAAGAAAAAATGTACTAAAACCAAAAGCTAGGCAAACTAAAAATCAAAGAAAAAAATAAAACCTAGGATTAAAATTTTCAGCATGTGTTGCTTCCCTTGCAGAGTGCGCATAACTTGATTTAATGTACACAATAACGTCTTATGAATAGCCATACTGGGTCAGATCAGTGGTCCATCTAGCCCAGTATCCAACAGTGCCTGACAGAATCCCAGAGAGTAGCAAAATTCATGCTGCTGATCCCAGGGCAAGCAGTGGCTTCCCCCATATCTATCTCAATAGCAGACTGTGGACTTTTCCTCCAGGAACTTGTCCAAACCTTTTTTTTAAACCTAGTTATTCTAACCTCAGGCATGGGACACCTGTATGTCTCTGTTTTGCCCTCACCTTTGTTGTCCTTATTTCAAACAGTACTAGGAGAGACACCATAAAATTAGCAGCTAGTTGCCACTTGCTTCTCAGAGAAGGTGAGAGAATCAAGAAGACAAAATTAAACAATGTTTTTCTCTAGACTGTCTTGCATCTCTTCCCCCACTGTGGTGTGTAGTATATCTCTTCCCCCCCCCCCCCCCCATTGTGGTGTCTAGTATATCCCCCGCCCTCCCACTGTGGTATCTAGCATCTATTCCCCCCCCCCCCTCTGTGGTATGAAGCATGTGTCTTTCACCATCACCCCCCCCCCCCCCCTGGTGGTGTCCAGCATTTCTCTCATTCTTCCCTCCATCCTGAGATGTTCAGCGTCTCACCTCCCTTCCTTGGTAATGTGACTGCATCTACAGAAGATGCATCGCAGCCAGCACGGGTCCTGTTTGGAGGGAGGCAGGTGCCAGCAGGCCTTGAATATTCATGGATACTCAAGACCCTGCTTTGGCATCTTCTATAGGTATTGACTGCTGTGTCATTGCTCTAGAGGAAAAAAGGAAGTCACTTGGGGGTGGAGGGAGAGTCCAGGAAGGATGCTAGAGAACGTGGTTGGGGGTGGGAGAGAGGTGCTAGAGACCAAGGGCTAGTGGTTCCCTTAAGTTGTGCCACTCTAGGTGGCTGCTTAATCCGCCTAGTGGATGGGCTGGCCCTGCCTGGCATGTGTTTTTTGGATGATGGTTGGCCAACATGAATTTCACATTCTGGATGGAGACTAAAGAACCAGGCATGCTGGCAGCTGCATTTAAGCTGAAACTTCAGTGTTCTTGAACATTTTCTTATTATTTCTGAGAAACTTGAAAGCAGTGGCGTTCCTAGGGGGGCGGACACCTGGGGCGGCGCCCCTCCCCGATGCAGCGCAGACCCCCCCCGGGTGCACGCCACTGGGGGGGGGGTGCCGCAGCGCGCGCCTGCTCAGAGTTCGCTGAATTTGTACGTTCGCTGCAGCTCCCTCTGACCCGGAACAGGAAGTAACCTGTTCCAGGGCAGAGGGAGCTGCAGCGAACTCAGAGTAGGTGCGCACAGCAGCACCCCCCAGCGGCGTGCACCCGGGGCGGACCGCCCCCACCCCCTTGGTACGGCACTGCTTGAAAGTGAAATTATAGGCTGAATTACTTAATGGTATGGCTAATCACTGCATGCCTTGTGCAATCTGGCTAAACTTGATTGATTGTGGAAGAAGAGGTGAGAGGTCACATTCCACTTTTAGACCCGTTTACAATTGATACCTATGTGATGTTGAATTAAAATGTCTCTAAAACTTACAACTCGCACCTTTAATTTTGCTTGTAGCTGCGCCTTGTGAGCAGACCAGCTCTTCCAGCACCCGCAGTGGGCATCGGAACCCTACACCACCAGCAGCAGGAAGCCATAGTCACCAAGACATTTGCATAAGGAGTTTTATTCCCACAAGCAAAACAACACAGGGCTGGCCTCTGAATATTCCAGGAAACTTAACTAGAAGACTGACAGCTTCTCCTGCAACAGACTGTGTTTTTCTGAAAGTAGGGGGTAACTTTTATCCTGTTTTAGTGTTTTGCTGCCTTGGCTCTTCCTGACCTGAGCTGACAATTTTCTGTAAATTAGCAATCCCCGTTGAAGGATGTGCCAACATTTGGTCAAGTTGCAGTACGCATTACAAGGTTTACCTGCTGTAAACTGAACGATGCATATGTGATACTGCCCTGCTGCAATGTCATTCAGCTGCATACCTGGGGGGGGGGGGGGTCTTATACCTCTCCTGGCCTCCAAAGTTCCAGTTCCCTGACAATGAATCTAGTACTGCAAGAGGTAGTGGCATATTGGCCCAAACACGTTTACATGCCTGACGTTACACCTGCTATAGACCTGACATACCTGTGGGCACATGACTGCAGCAGGGCTGTTCTTAACATAGTATTCTGTAAGTGGGGAGTCCATGGTCAGGGCTGTGCCCCTTTCTATTTGAGGCACCCTGCTGGCATTCTGTAATTGAAATGTGCCGAGGTTTTTGGAAAAACAGGTGGTCCGATATAGCATTGCCCTTTTACTGCATTGATCCTTCCTCTGTCTTTTTTCAGCATGCCCTGTTTTTGTTTCTTTTTGGCCCGAAAGGTTCATTCTGGTTATTTGGGCTTCCAGCTGAGTGCAGATTGGCACCTAATTGTTTTGGAATTGATTCAGGGCCACAGTCCTTCTAACTCACTCCTCTTTGGTAAATTTCTCATCAACAAAAACAGTTGGGTCCTGCACCAAGTAATGCGCTGAGTCGGCTTAAACAATAGGCAGACGAATCAGTCGCCTATGGTAGCAGTGATGAACAGCTGTTGTCAAAACAAAACGCTACGCCCCCCTACAGAGAGACAAATTCAAAAGAACCATTCATGTGCACTTGTACCCAATTTTTTTCAAATATCCCACTTACCCCTATAAATGACTTTTGGAAATTTTCCCTGGTTCTGTAGAATATTTTAAAGTATGATGTCCAGTTACAAATTTTTACAAATTGTTTTGGGGTGATCACGAGTATTGAATTTAATTAGCAAAATCTCAGGGTCAGACTATAGTCTTGAAAGTTACAGTTTGTTTGATATACTGCATTTCCTGATAAGCATAACAGAGTGTTTCAGAAAAAAAAGTTATATTTAAATAGAAAGAAATGAACGCTAATTCTTAGGAGAATAAAAGACTTGAGGGGGGAGGGCAAGGATGAAAAGTTTGCTTAAAGCACCCAATAATGTTGCACTTGTACTAGGCGGTGTTTGGATACCATTCTCTAAACTTATGGAATTTTATAAAATATTGTACAAAAAATGTACAGGAATTAGAGAGAATTAAGTCTTTAATTACTCACCCACCAACACAGCATTAGATATCAGTGGTAAAGTTATAACAAAACTTACAAAATATAACATCAGTACCTCTGGTAATTATAAGTAATTAGACTTACTTTATATAAAGAAGAGAAAAAGGAAGGGAGGAAAGAGTTTGTTCCTCATACAAAAGTCACAGAACAGAGAGAAAGCAGTGAAAGAAAGATTCTTAGATATAGAGAATTATTTTCTACGAGGGGGGGGGAGCAAACCCCTTCGGGAAAAAACATAGGCCATTGGGCGGATCTGAAACTCTCTCTCCAAGCATGCCTAGTTTTTTCAGAGTTTCTTTGTCTGCAGCGTGGTTTTATAGGCTGTGGTGAGCATCCACCTCTCCTCTACCCTGGACCCAATCATAGGTGCTGCATATGGGCTGGAGACTTGTAATTGGGACTTTCATATGTGCTGGAAGCTTGCAGTTGGTGTCCTTGCCATTCCTGCTTTCAGTAAATTACTTTTGTAACAAGATATACCAGGTATCTGAGTTGCCTTAATGCAACATGAGGACCCATTAGAGCATGTGACCAGCCAGAAATTCCTTCATGTGGCTGATAGGAAAAGAGATGGGGGATGGGAAATAATGCAGCGAACCTGAAGTAAAATTAGAGACACTGCTGTTCGGAAAGCTATAGCTCAAGGTATGACACTAGCTGTATTCGAGGTGGGCTCTGCTTGTCTGTTGCATCTTCATGGGGAAAGGATCGGCCTGAAGTTCCTCTAGAAGACAGATCACTACTGTTGGTAATAATTTTGCTGAGGCAAATTTGTTTATACTCTAAATGGAAGACAAATGTTTTGCTATTTGCTTTTAAAAGTTGCTACTTAATGCTGCAGTTTTTCTTTGCTGAACTGGGAAAGTGCAAATGATAGAGAAGGGGACTGGGGAATTATTTCAATTATAATAGATTAGCCGTTGAGCCCGTAAAAACGGGCTGGTATTGGGGTTTTCCTTCCCCCTCCCTCCCCCCTCCCCACGAGGTCACCACCGCTACCGTTCCCCCCCCACCCCCGGAGTTGCCGCCATCCCTCCACCTGGCCTGGGCCTTCTCTCTGCTACTAAACTTGCACATTCATTCGCCGGAACGCAGCACGCACATCAGCTGAGCTGCCGGTGGCCCTTCCTTCTCTGCCTGTGTCCCGCCCTCCTGTGACGTAACGTCAGCGAGGGCGGGACACAGGCAGGGAAGGAAGGCCGACGGCAGCTCAGCTGATGTGCATGCTGCGTTCCGGCGAATGGATGTGTTAGTAGCGGAGAGAGGGCCCGGGCCGGGTGGGGGGGAGGAACGGTAGCGGCGATCTCAGGCGGGCGGGCGGGCGGGGGGGAGCGCTATCAACCTCAGCGGCGCAGTTTTCCTCTCTGTCCCGCCCTCCTCATCACGTATTGACGCGGGGGCGGGACAGAGAGGGAAGTCTCTACTGCGCATTTGCGAGTGAGTCGGTCACTCGCCGTTTATATGTTTGATTGTAGCAGATTGAAAAAAAATAGGTTTTAAAGTAAAAGGTTTTAAATACTAAGGAGCTCAGCATACATTAAATGTTGCCCGTCCTATTTTATACCTATGGGCTATTTGGCCCATGGCCCATGCTAAGCTTTAGTAAAAGGGCACCTAAATGAGAAATTATAATTTAAAAGGCAAAGCTTTGTCATTGAAAATGTTTTTTTGAACTATTCTGATGAACTCAGGCTTTCTTTAGAGGCTCCTACTAAGGGGTTAATGGATTGGCTAAGGTAGGACTATCCAAAGACAGGATTTTCATCCTTTTGTTCCAGGTCATTATCAATGGGTTTACTGGATGATACAAATGTATGGATTGTTTGTTTTCTTTTGGGGGGGTCAATAGTTTGCATAGTATTGAAAACCACATTAAATAAATTTATTTTTATTTTAGAATAGCCAATATGCTGCTACGAGGCCGCTGCTCAAATATATGAAAGCACCAACAGGTTAGGGTAGCTTCAGAGCCCTCTGTGGCAATTCAGCAGAAGCTCAAGGAAATTGCTTTTTACATTCATAAGTAGTTAGAAAACTGCGTTCCTACACTGACACGTACGGAAAGTTTAAGTACCTCGAGTGTAGCAGCTGACACAGTTCAGTGATGTTTAGCTAAGGCTGCAGTGTTACAGATATTAAAGGGCTGGTCAATGGTCAGCTTTCTATTAAATGGGAAAAAGATAAATTTCTGGCAGAACGATGATCTGAAGCTTGTTGACTTAAGAACAAACATGGTTAAGAGGGAATGAATTTCCTATTTTCAACTTCAGTTGTATGTTTGCATGTGTTTGTAGTTTTGAAAAGGCTCTGTACAGTAAAATTTACATTTTACACTGGAAACACTGTACTGAATGTCCTTTGCTGAATTTGTTCTTTGTGGTCATCTTTCAATCCTGTATTCTTTTCATGGGGAAATAATTTTATCCCAAGCTTAGTTCTCCTGCTTCTGAACTAGATCTGATTTCTTCCAGATTCTTAAAAAAAAAATTTTTTCACTATGTCCATTTTTGGGATCTTGCCCGGTATTTGTGACCTGGATTGGCCACTGTTGGAAACAGGATGCTGGGCTTGATGGACCTTTGGTCTTTCCCAGTATGGCAATACTTATGTACTTGGGATTCTGAATGGAATCTTGCTACTCTTTGGGGTTCTACATGGAATGTTGCTACACTTTGAAATTCTGCATGGAATCTTGTTATTCTTTAGAATTCTAGAATCTTGCTATTCTTTGGTGTTCTAAATAGACTGTTGCTACTATTTAGGTTTCTGCCAGGTATTTGTGACCTGGATTGGCCACTGTTGGAAACAGGATGCTGGGCTCGATGGACCTTTGGACTTTCCCAGTATGGCAATACTTATGTACTTATTTTTGCAATGGTTAACTCTAGTCTTAGTGTGGGGGAATTCCTGCGTTCTGGAAGAGCACTATTGTAAAAACCACTCCAATAATCCTAATGTAGACCAATCCTCTCTTAATTATCGTTCTATATCCAATTTGCCTTATCACTAAAGTAGAGCGCAGCCTTTGTCCAATTAAGAGACTTGGTGGCTAAAACCAGCCTTCTCCATGGCAGACCATCAGGATTTAGGAAACTCAGGTGCTGATGACCAAAAGTAAACGCGGGTGCTAGAGGCCATTGGCCACTACTGCCTGCATTTACCAGCACAGAATGATCAGAAGGCTCCAGCATAGCAAACCATGAGCACGCCAGGCTTTAGTGCAGACAGCATGCAAATGTAGTGAAGCTCATTTAGATGAGGTCATTTCGTATTCCTTCTCAATGATCAGAAAAGAGCGCCCGAAACAAAGGTGTCTTACTGCTGTAAAAAGTACCGCCACGTCTGAGCAGGCGTTAGGGTGTAGGAAGCAGGGCTGCTGAGAGACTGGGCCAGGCCAGGGACAAGGCCGCCCCCGGGGGGCCCCCCCCAACCGCAGTCACCGGGTCCCCCCTCCACCGACCTTAAGCGCCTCACCTTCGAAAGCGCAGCAACAGACCACTCCTTCCTTCTGTGTCCTGCCCTCGTGGAAGTTACGCCAGGCGAGGGTGGGACACAGAAGGAAGGAGTAGTCTGGTGCTGCTTGCTGTGGTTTCGAAGGTGAAGGCGCTTAAATTCAATGCCAGGGAGCGACAGAGGGCGGGTGGGCTGGACTGCAGCAGCAGCGCCGACCCCCCCTCCCCCTCGGAGGCCTGGGCCCCGGGAATTTTGTCCCCCCTGTCCCTCCCCTCTCGGCGGCCCTGGTAGGAAGAGAGGATTTCTTGTGATTCATTCTGTAATATTTACCAGTTTTGATTACTTTTGGAAGCAGAAGGAAGCCCTTGAGTGCTGGTTGTGAGAAACAGCAGACATGGACATGAAGCACACAATGGCATTCTTGTCCTGTGCCTAAATTGAAAGCAGCCATGCTTAAAAAAAAAATAAAAGCACACATTGGCATCTGTTACTTGCATCTAAACTTAAGCATCCAGAAAAAAAAAAAATTAAAACGCTTATATACAGGCAGCAGAAAACAGATGCCAGTGTGTGGTTCGGGTTTTACCCAGGTGTATGTGCACAGGAGCCGAGCTTACCACTGACCTCTTCTGCACATGCACCAAACTCCCTAATGCTCAAAGCTATGATTGCACCTATATTTCCATCGCATTAGCTTTGAGCATTAGCCCATTGTTCTGCGGTATTTTTATGGCGCTATTCAGAATAGCACCAGTGTTGATCATTGGCCCTTCAGTGAGCTCCATGGGGTACGTAGAGAGAGGTAAGGTTTGTTCTTTTTTTTGTAATTCAATAAGGTCTTTTATTGATAAAAGCAGAGAAATACAAAGTGTAACAAACGTGCCATAAAATCATAAGACTGGAAAGCATCAAGCACAACTACGAAAACAAGGCAAAGACAAAAAAAAACTGCCTGAGCAAGTTACAGAACACAACTTGGGGCAAGATTCCCACTGCAGCTCCTTGTGACTGGGCAAGTCACTTAACCCTCCATTGCCCCAGGTACAAAATAAGTACCTGAATATATGTAAACTGCTTTGAATGTAGTTACAAAAAAAAAAAAAAACCACAGAAAGGCAGTATATCAAGTCCCATTAACAAGATTCCATGCACAATCTCAAAGAGTAGCAACATTCCATTTAGAACCCCAATGAATAGCAAGATTCCGGAATCCCAAGGAGTGGCCTAATAGTGCAGAGGACTTTGATTCTAGGGAACTGAGTTCAATTCCCACTGCAGCTCCTTGTGACTCTGGGCAAGTCACTTAACCCTCCATTGCCCCTGGTACAAAATAAGTACCTGAATATATGTAAACTGCTTTGAATGTAGTTACAAAAAAAAAAAAAAAACCTCAGAAAGGCGGTATATCAAGTCCCAGTTCCCTTTCCCTATTTGAGATTCTACATGGAATGTTGCTGTTGCTACTATTTGAGATTCTAGATGGAATGATGCTACTATTGAGATTCTGTTGCTACTATTGGAGAGTCTACATGGAATGTTGCTATTCCACTAGCAACATTCCATATAGACGCCAGCCCTGGAGGAGTAGCCTAGTTGTTAGTGCAGTGGACTTTGATCCTGGGGAACTGGGTTCAATTCCCACTGCAGCTCCTTGTGACTCTGGGCAAGTCACTTAACCCTCCATTGCCCCTGGTACAAAATAAGTACCTGAATATATGTAAACCGCTTTGAATGTAGGTGCAAAATACCACAGAAAGGCGATTAGATCAAGTCCCATTAACAAGATTCCATGCACAATCTCAAAGAGTAGCAACATTCCATTTAGAACCCCAATGAATAGCAAGATTCCGGAATCCCAAGGAGTGAAGGAGTGGTCTAATAGTGCAGAGGACTTTGATCCTAGGGAACTGAGTTCGATTCCCACTGCAGCTCCTTGTGACTGTGGGCAAGTCACTTAACCCTCCATTGCCCCTGGTACAAAATAAGTACCTGAATATATGTAAACCGCTTTGCAAAAACCTCAGAAAGGCGATTAGATCAAGTCCCATTTCCCTTAAGCTTCCCTGACTTCATTGTAGCTTTTGCTCTGGTCAATCGTCTGTTATGATTGTGGACTCATAGGTCCAGTTTCTCTTGACTGATCATTTAATGGGTTCGTTCCTAAAAAGTATTTGCTTCATTGTGGAGTGCCTCAGAACTCTGTCCTCTATTATTTTTATATTTCCCTGAGCCCTTTAGCTTAGCTCTCCATATTAAATTGTTAGACACACATTCCTATTTCTTTGCAGATGTTGTACAGTTAACTTATCTTCAGACTCCACCTGATCTTCCCTATTTAATAAATGCTTATCTACAGTTGCTTCTTGCATAGTCCTCATGGTATATTCAGATAAAGCCTTCAGATTCCAAAGTAATGTGGATCAGATTGTGCTTTATCTCCCACAATAAAGAACTCTCATGAAACCAGTTTGAGAGTTTCTGTACAGTGTGGATCCTGTTCAGTTTTCTCCATCAGCAGCAACAAAGGAAAGGCAACAGGAATCCCAAGCACTAGAAGTAACTTTCTAGTCACAGTGGCCACCTGGTGCCAGGGATTTGTTCAGCCCTATGTTAAGATAAATGCCTCTTCAATGCATGGAGAGGCTGGGATCTCTTGCTTTTAGACTTACCAAATTAAAATTCACCGGGGGCTGTTCAGATACCAGGCAGGTGGCATTCTGCTCCCCAAAACATTCTGAACCTATTTCAAAGTTTGCTTGTGTTTTAAGGGCTTTTTAATTTTCCCCTAGTCCCTGTGCAATATTTAGGGGAACTGTATACTGGTTTTTTTTTTTTCTTTGTTGGGTGCAGAGAATCTTAAGGTGTTTCTGGAGTTCAGTCTGCATGTAGCAGTAGACCTGAAGTGGAGTTGACACGTTAATCTTTTCAAGGCCAAGAGAAACTTGACCTTACTTCCTCCAGGTACAGGTGTGAACAGAAGTCTATTTTTTGAACACGGGGGGGGGGGAGGGGGGGGGGGGAGGGGAGAAGAAAAAGACAATTGCAGTTCCTTTAACAAACACATGTAGTAAGATTACTTCTGTTGGCTGAAACGGCATAAAACCAATTAAAGGAGTTTGAGAAAATTTAAAAAGGCACAGAGAGAATTTCATTGATGGACAAGATACAGTACCGAACAATATACATATTAGCATCTCTTGGAATAAAGAAGCAATCCTATCGGTTTATAAAAAAAAAAAGCTTGGCTTCTAGTGTCAATTTTGTACAGAAACAAATCAACCGTCAGGTGTAGGCTGTTCTCTCTGTACACACATATACTGAATCTTCAGCCTGACCAGGCAAATATCTGTCCAGTTCGCAAAAATCAAAATCGGATGATGTCAACCCTTCAGAAAGGGCAGCTCGAAGGGCTTCGCCACCGCATGTTCTAACGCCAAGGCATATGAGTACACTCTGGCATCCACCACGATATCTTCTTTTGCCACTAGTGCTGAAAAACAAAATATCACTTTCATTTCAAGATACAATCAGTGTACAGTCCATTAGTGTAAACTATACCCCGACTCTATCCTTCAAATACTTAAAAACAAACATTACATCAATGCATCCACTAAATGACATTTCTTTAGCATCGCTCTAGAGCAGGGGCTCTCAACCCCAGCCAGTCAGGTTTCAATAATTATGCATAAGAGATTTACATGCAAATCAGTTTTGTGTGTAGTCATTGTGACTGTCCTGAAAACCCAACTGGCTGGGTTTGTTCTGCAGACTAAGTTGAGAACCGCTGCTCCAGAGCTGGGGTTCTCTCAACAGTCCTTGGAACACATCAAGTCAGCCTGGTTTTCACGATATCTACAATGAATATGCATGAGATAAATTAGCAAGCACTGCTTCCATTTTATGGAAAATTTATCTCATGCATATTCATTGTGTATGCCTTGAAAACCTGACTGGCTAGGTGTGTCCCAAGGACTGGGTTAAGAAACCCCTGCTCTAGACCAGTGTAGATGTGTGCTTCATACTTAACACACAGAGATGCCATAGCATCTGTAAAACACCATAAAGGTCTTTATCAAGACAATCTGAGATCGAGATCGCTTTCAAGTATTAAGGACCTCTGAAGACTCCTGAGGCAGGCCTGTGGCTGAAACACAGTACTGTGTCGAGTCTGTGAATAAAGTACTATCTTTTACACTAGTATCCCGTTTCCCTGGAGTCATTGGTCCACTTCCTTCTGACTGTTGTGTTTCGTGGGAGTTAGTGTTCATCCACCTAGGTGGATTATCCCTTCCTCGTTATGTGCACTCCTACATGGAGGAGGGACTTGACAGAGATCCCAGCCACTCCATGATGGTGGCAGATGCTCGTCCATATCCAGTACATGCATAACAAAGCTCTTCCTAGAAAGATGAGGATCATCACTGCAGTGGTTTGGATAGAAGAAGAGAGAAAACTTAAAATAAATGAAGGAAAACATCCTGAGTATTTGTAAATAAAAGTTCATGGACCTACTACCCAATATTCATCATTCTTTAAGAGTCAGGAGGAAATTACCAGGACCCTACTGGAGGACCCCGGCCCAAAGGATAATCCAAACTCACAAGACAGAAATCATTTAAAGTTTGCCAGTACCGTTATGAAATAGCTCTTCATTTGACCCATCTTCAGGAAGGGAAGATTTTAGTCTTACTCGGGGTTGAACGGAATGCAAAAGCAGTGCAGGCCGGTTAACGTGTGGCACTTGAGAAGAAAGATTCCTTACCTTCAATTCTCTTGCGCAGTTCATTTCTTGGCAACAATATTACCTCCACAAATTCTATATTAATAAAAAGACAGCTGAAATATGTAGTTGTGCAAACCTAGAAGAAAATGTTGATATTTCAAGCATACTTAACTGGGTCCAGCCAAAGTGAAGAAGAGTGAATAACGTACCTCCATCGCCTGAAAAAGATTTAAACGAGGGGCTCAGCTGTGTTGTGTTCTATTATGTATGACCGTACACCATTAGTAGCAGATATATCCCAACCAGAAAGAGAAGAGTTTGTATTTGACATATAGGCCTCTTCTGTCGTTCCAACTAATGTTATTTTACATGTGATTTATTGTAATCGGCTGCACGTACATTTGAGTGCACTCAGCATTAAAAGTAAGTCTTTCCTGAAACTGGCTGCAGGAAGCACAGTCCCAAGTGTCATGGCCTTTCTCCAGGGCTGCAACCATATGCCCATTGCCAGCATGGCTGCGGGAAAAGGTTAAAGTTTGTTTTTATTTCCTTCTTTTGGAGTCCTGCCATTTTTTTTAAAGGAGAGAAATGTTTTAATGATTAACTAACTCAATCAGTGGCCCACCTAGTTACTTACAGCTTGTCAAACAAACACCTAAAAATAGATCACATGTAGAAATCATAGCTAACACTGCAACTTCTCCAATAACACAAAGGAATCCTGTTTAGAAGGAATGGATCCACGGAATCCTAGCGGAGATCAGGTGGCGATGCCGGTAACTGGGAAGTACAACCAGTACTGGGCAGACTTCAGTCTGTGCCCTGATTGTGACTGAATAGATAGGGATGGGCTGGAGTGCAAATTTTAAGGGGCTTCGACGTTAGCTTCAGAGCTCAGTATAAGAAGAGTGCTGGGCAGACTTCTACGGTTTGTGCCCTGAGAAAGGCAAGGACAAATCAAACTTGGGTATAAAGTATCACATGCCATGTAAAATGAGTTTATCTTGTTGGGCAGACTGGATGGACCATTCAGGTCTTTATCTGCCATCATTTACTTTGTTACTATGTTACTCTTTGGGATTCTACATGGAATGTTGCTACTAATTGGGATTCCAGAATCTTGGAACTCTTTAGGATTCCAGAATCTTCAGAACTTTCAGTATAGGAACAGTGCTGGGTAGACTTCTATGGTCTGTGCCTGAGAATGGCAAGGACAAATCAAACTCGGGTATAAAGTATCACATACCATGTAAAATGAGTTTATCTCGTTGGGCAGACTGGATGGACCGTACTGGTCTTTATCTGCCGTCATTTACTATGTTACTCTTTGGGATTCTACATGGAATGTTGCTACTAATTGGGATTCCGGAATCTTGTAACTCTTTAGGATTCCAGAATCTTCACAATCTTTAGTACAGGAACAGTGCTGGACAGACTTCTACAGTCTGTGCCCTGAGAAACGCAAGGACAAATCAAACTCAGGTATACATATAAAGTATCACATAACATGTAAAATGAGTTTATCTTGTTGGGCAGACTGCATGGACTGTAAGGTCTTTATCTGCCGTCATTTACTATGTAATAGTAAAAGTATAGTTGCAGAAGCTCAGATAGCTGAGCAAATAAGTCTTCATAAAGCATTTCCTATCTGTAGAAGGGAGGTAGAAAGTGTAGTGCTGGCCGGCCCAGGGACCCACTATAGCCTTGTTTCTCAATTGAGTCCTTAGGGTAAACCCATCCAGTCATGTTTTCAGGATATCTACAATGAATATGTATGAGATAGATTTACATACCAAGGAAGCAGTGAGTGTGAATCTGCCATGCATATTCATTGTGGATATCCTTAAAACCTGACCGGATGGGTACGACTCAAGAAGTGGGTTGGGATCCCCTGCACGATAAGTGAGCACAGAAGCAGCATGTGCTGAAAAGCAACGATGCTAGCCAAACATTTCAATAATTCAAATGGCACTAAATAGTAAAATCACTCTGGTTCATGTCACTCGTGAGTTAGCAGAAGGTGTAAAGATGTTTGAAACCACCTTTGGGTTTTCTGCTTCCCTCGCTAAGTGAGTCTGCACTCTATCTTCCACTCCACCCCCTTCACCCAGTTCCTCTTTCCCTCACCTAGGTCATAAGTACATAAGTATTGCCATACTGGGAAAGACCAAAGGTCCATCAAGCCCAGCATCCTGTTTCCAACAGTGGCCAATCCAGGTCACAAATACCTGGCAAGATCCCCAAAAAGTACAAAACATTTTATACTGCTTATCCCAGAAATAGTGGATTTTCCCCAAGTCCATTTAATACCGGTCTATGGACTTTTCCTTTAGGAAGCCGTCCAAACCTTTTTTAAACTCCGCTAAGCTAACCACCTTTACCACATTCTCTGGCAACGAATTCCAGAGTTTAATTACACGTTGAGTGAAGAAAATTTTTCTCTGATTCGTTTTAAATTTACTACATTATAACTTCATCGCATGCCCCCTAGTCTCCATTTCTACTCTTTTCATACTTATTATAAAAGGGGTTTGTCCTTCGTTTCTACTTACCAGGTTTGGGTCTGGGTCTAATATTGACAGAGTCATCTCCGTTAATGTTTACGGTTACTATGTAAGTTGTACAGTTTGACAAACCGGGATCCAGGCATGCCACTGAAAAGCAAAACACTGCATTACACTCCATGCTTACAAACAGAACCATATTAATTACAAAAAGGTCATTGTTTCTGGGAGTGTGAAAATGGCAACGTGTCAGCCGCTGTGCTCCCTCAGTGTAAAGTACGAATATTATGTCTATTTGGGATCCTAAAGAAACTGCTATCCTGATTACAGGAAAAATCAGTGCTGTGAGGCTATGTCCCTTGTAACCCTCATTTTTCAAAAAAGGGCCCCATTATATTTTTTCTAATTTGTTTCAACTGTTCTCAGTTACTGACACTCTGCAGTATAATTGATATGGGTAATTATTGGGCAGCTCTTAACTGCCCAATGATGACTTATAAAAACACCTCCAAACTGCTGGTAATGTCAAACACAATTGCATTTCATTCTTCTAACCAGAAATGTCTAAGTGTTAGAGGGTAATTTTCAAAGATCTCTGCAGATGCCTGCTGGCAACATCATCACAGAGGCTTTTGAAGTGTTTGTATACCGAGTCTCTGCTGCAGAATGCAGTCTGCAGGCGCATGCTTAAAGGGGCACATCAATGCCAGGAATTGTTTATACAGAAACTCTCGTCTCCCCTCTTAGAGGCCAATGCGGTCGAAAAGGTGCCACCAGGGAAAGCAGGTAGGCATTTTATTCCAATTACTTCCTAGTTACTAAAAAAACAAGGGGTTTTTCTCCCATTCTAGACCTAAGGGCTCTGAACAAGTATCTGGCAACAGTTCAACGGGGTTGTCCTGGGCAGCCTACGCCCAATGAGACAGGAACAAGACTGGCTAGACTCTCTGGACTTAAAGGATGCTTATACCCACATACAGCTCCATAACTCATAGGAAGTATCTCAGATTTTGGGTCAGGAAGCACCACTACCACATATTGCCATTTGGCCTTCATCAGGGTGTTCACAAAGAGGCATATTTTCAAAGCACTTAGCCTTCCAAAGTTCCATAGAAACCTATGGAACTTTGGAAGGCTAAGTGCTTTGAAAATATGCCTCTAATTAAAGTGTTTAGCGCATTGCTATGCAGACAAGGGGTGCACGTTTCCCTACTTAGATGATTGGCTGGTCAAGAGCACAAGAATTAATAAGCAAAAAGTTGGGTGCTTGAGCTACTAGGATTCGTTATCAATTATCCCATCTCAACCCGACACAGCAATTGGAATTTAATGGAGCGCTGTCAGACATGACGCAGGCCAAGGCCATTCTCCTGACATCACGAACGGAAGTTCTCGCCTCTATAACCAAAACGATTCAACAGAGTCAGCAGGTATCAGATCAGCAGATGTTGAGATTACTAGGTCACATGGCTTCCTTAATGCAAGTCACAAATACAGCGTGCCTCAATTTGAGGACAGCTCAATGTACCCTGTCTTCCCTGTGGTTTCAAGCTAAGGAGAACCTTCAGGATGTCATTACTGTCATGTTGTCCCTCTCTGTCTTGGTGGTTAATTCGGAACAATATGGACAAGGGTCTACCATTCCAAATTCCTTCACAACACAGGTGCATATATCCTGGGGTGGGGGGCACCTGTAGATAAGCTTCACGTCCAAAGGTCAGTGGTCTGCTAAGGAGAGGCAACATTTAAATCAACGTCAGAGAGCTAAGAATTATTTGGAACACACTCTAAAGGCTTTCAGAGTTCAGCAGCAAACAAAATTATCTTAATTCAGATAGACAACCAAGTGTCGGGAAGCAGTCAAGATATGGGAGATGAGCCGTCTGTCAGGGCCACTTATCTGGCAAGGAAAAACACCTCTTTGGCAGATGGACTGAGCAGGGTCAAGCAGCCACACGATTGGTCCCTGAAAGTTTTCTCCAAGGACAGCAGGATTTACCTGCCACGCTCTCCCTAGGTGTTGCATTTTATCAGCTATTGTACTAGACTGACCTGGTCCCATATAATGTCGGCATGTGGAAAGATGTGAGCATGCATAATGAGGTACTTCCAAAATTCTTCTAGAAAAGAACGCTGGAAAACGTTTCCACTCCAGACTTAACCCCCAGTTTACTAAGCCGCGCGCTAATGCCGACACAGCCCATTCACTTTGAATGTGCTGTGTTCGCTTTGCCACACGACTTAGTAAACGGGGGCGTTAGTGACTTCACCCACATGTAGGAATATTCATTCTGCTACAGGTGAATAACTTTGCTTTCTTACATTTCCTTGCAAGTGTCTAGTCACTTATGGAAATAATATGTATGTCTAGATCCCACTCACTTAGAAGCTTTTGATAAACCTGTTCTTCAAGAGAACGTAACCTAAAATATTTTGATTTCTTTCAGGCTGTATTTAAGGAGTCACAGTTCTATTGGATAATTATAGCCGTTTCCTCTATTCTAATATTTCGTTTTTAGATTTTTTTTTCTCCAACGTATATAGCATTTGTTTTCTTGTGATCTGTACTACAGGGGTTCATATTTACCTTTGTTTATTTGATGAGATTTTCTGTTTTTCTTTCCTTTACTTTTCCTGTATGTTTTGTGTAATCCAAATTTATGAGAAAATACAGAATTATTTTTCAAAGACCTTTTCATGTGTTACAGTTACTTTACCCACACATGGGCTTTGATAAAACTGTCCTAGGTGCAAGTACACTTGTAATAGTACCATTTACCTACTCTAGGACCTACTCCTTGAAAATGTAAGTGAGTGAGTATGTACGTAAATTTCACTCAGAAAAAATATCCATAGATATTGGTGTAAATCGTGACTCTCCAATTCCTGGGACATTTTTCAAAGTGAAGAGTATGTGTGTACTTTTCACCAATGCAAAACATTATTCATTATTATTCTGCTGCACGACTAATATTCCGCCAGTGTCGTTATGCTCATATTAACCCTCTCCTCAAGTCACTTCACTGGCTTCCTATCTGTTTCCGCATACAGTTCAAACTCCTCTTATTGACCTATAAGTGCATTCACTCTGCAGCTCCTCAGTACCTCTCCACTCTCATCTCTCCCTACATTCCTCCCCCGGGAACTCCGTTCACTGGGTAAATCTCTCTTATTTGCACCTTCCTCCTCCACTGCTAACTCCAGACTCCGTTCCTTTTATCTTGCTGCACCATATGCCTGGAATAGGCTTCCTGAGCCAGTACTTCAAGCTCCATCTCTGGCCGTCTTCAAATCTAAGCTTAAAGCCCACCTTTTTGATGCTGCTTTTAACTCCTAACCCTTATTCACTTGTTCAGAACCCTTATTTTATCATCCTCACTTAATATTCCCTTATCTCTTGTTTGTCCTAATTAGATTGTAAGCTCTGTCGAGCAGGGACTGTCTCTTCATGTTCAAGTGTACAGCGCTGCGTACGTCTAGTAGCGCTTTAGAAATGATAAGTAGTAGCAGTAGTAATAGTCATTAACAAATTCTTAATGTGGGGATAATGTTACATCTTTGCGTCTCTTCATATCTTGCTCCCTAGGAGTTTTACGTTTGTCTGTATCATATTTATTCGTAGACATTCTGATACCAATCATAGGCTGCATTTCATCCTACACAGAGATTATACACTAACCTGGGGAGCGCTCTACAACCTCGCCCTTGTAGCCCGTCTCTTCCTCCAGTTCCCGTAAGGCAGCAGTCTCTGGGGTCTCATTTTTATCAATCAACCCTACCGGAATTGTTTAAAAAGAAAAGAAGAAATTAGATCTTACCTAATAATTTTCTTTCCTTTAGTCCTTTCCACTATTCCAGAACCCCTGAGTAGTTGTCCCATCAACCAATAGGTGGGGCTAGAGAATTGAAAACTGAGCTGAGACATCTCTCTCTTGGCATCCAGTCCAGCAATAAGGAGAAACTCAGAATAAACATAACCTTGAACAACTCGCTAACCTAACACTAACCAGATCAGCAAACGTATGGAACTCTCATCTCTGGACAGCTTGTAGAGAAGCACCAAGCAAGGTGACAGTTATTTGACCCATTACATCACAACAACTAAACATCTCAGAAACCTCAGACGGGCCTCTGGAATAGTGGTAAGGAATAATAGAAAGAAAATTATCAGGTATGATCTAATTTCTCCTTCCATTACGTGGCTTCCCACTATTCCAGAACCTATGTGATGTTCAAAAGCAATCATTAGAGTGGGTGGGATCCTGGTGCCACCACCTTGAGGACCAAAGACCCAAAACTGGCTTCCAAGTATGCTGCAACACCCACCCTGTAGTGCTTGGCAAAAGTATACAGTGTTGACCATGTCGCCGGCTTGCAAATATCCGCTGGAGACAGTAAGGTAGTCTCCACCCAAGATGTCACTGTCCACCTCATAGAATGAACTCGCAAGGCCTGAGGAGCCTGCTTCCCCACAAGCAAATAAGCTGATGCAAGTCTCCTTCAGCCATCTTGCTGTTGTAGGCTTGGAAGCCATGAAGCCAAGCCTCTGTTTGCCAAAAAGCACAGTCTGTCCGATTTGCGAAATTCATTTGTGACATCTAGATATCTAATGAGGACTCTACGCCCATCGAGGAGCTTCAAGGAAGAATAGAGCCTCTTCATCCTCTTAAAGGGAAATGACGGAAGCTCCACAGATTGGTTGAGATGAAATGCTGCTACCACTTTTAGAAGAAAGGAAGGAACTGCAGGGAGACCCCTGCCTCCAAAAAGCAAAGACAAGAGCGCCTGAAGCTCTGAAACCCTATGTGCTGATGCAACAGCCACCAAGAATGCTGTTTTTAGCATAAGATCTTTCAAGGAGGCCTTCTGAAGTGGCTCAAAAGGAGGCATCTGAAAAGCCCAAAGGACTAACAAGGTTCCAGTCTAGACACAGTGTAAGAAAGGGAGGTCGTACGTAGCCCACTCCCCACAAGCATCAAATGACAGCCAGGTGAGCCACAAGAGATGTCTTCTGTAGCTGGTCCCTGAAACAGGCCAAAGTCCCAACCTGAATTTTTAGAGAAACCAATGCCAATCCTGAAACGCCAGGATTTACGTGATATGAGCAGAGAATGTAGAAAGTCCATACTCAGAACACCAGCCCTGGAATGTCTTCCACACTCTTATGTAGAATCTTTCCAAGTCTGAAGCAAGGTGGCAATGACCGAATCAGAATAACACTTTTATCTCAACTAAGCTCTTTCAATGGTCAAGCTGTAAGATCAAAGGGGCATGGATCCTCCATAAGCACTGGACCTTGCTTCAGTATGTTCTGTACATGTGGAAAATGGAGAGGACCCCCTTTTAGCAGTCTAATCAGGTCCGCATACCACAGCCCCCGTGGCCAGTCTGGGGTTATGAGAACTAGAACCCAGTGCAATGTTAGCCCACGGTAGGTTGTGTGTTGAAAAGGATAAGGAGGGAAGACATACAGTAGATGTCTCTGACCAGGGTGCAGTAAGGCATTGATCTCCATCGAGGCTGGTTCTTTCCAACAGCTGAAGAATTCAGGCACTTTGGCATTCCTTTTCATCGCCATCAAGTCCAGAAGTGGAGAACACCATTGGTCGACTATCAGCTGAAAACCTCAGCTGGATAGGTCCCATTCTCCTGGGCCCAAGGACTACCTGCTGAGAAAGTCCACCTCTACGTTCAAGGACCCAGCGACTACAGCTGCTGACAAGCAGAGAAGATTTTGCTCTGCCCACCTCATGAGGGAGGCCACCTCCACTGCCACTGGACAGCTGTGGGTCCCGCCCTGCTTGTTTTTCTTTTTTTTTTTTTGTACTTTATCAGTTGGCAAGGTACATGATAATGCTTAGACCTCAATATAATCTGAGCCCCGTACAGCAATAATTGAACAATACACATAATACAACCCAAAGATGAAAGCCAAAAAGTCACAACCAAAATAGCATTTATATTATAGTCTGCAGGGCCAGCTAAATCTGACGGATTAATACAATAATCATACACCCTGCCAAACATATCCCCACTATTCCATGATCAACGTCCATTCCATCCTTAAACCATACCTCACACGCACTCCTGCCTCCCCATCAGCACAAGGGTCTTTATCTGCTATAATTCACAAAGAGAATCATCAAAAGAAACATAATTCAAAAAAGCGTGGGATAAACAAAGAAATCCTGTTCAGAAGAAATGGATCCTCAGAAACTTAGCAGAGATTGGGTGTGAGAGCCGGTGGTGGGAGGTGGGTCTAGTGGTTGGGAGGCAGGGCTAGTGCTGGGCAGTCTTCTACGGTCTGTGCCCTGAAAATGGTAGATACAAATCGAGGTCAGGTATACATATAAAGTAGCACATATGAGTTTATCTTGTTGGGCAGACTAGATGGACCGTACAGGTCTTTTTCTGCCGTCACCTACTATATTACTATGTAAGTATGCTTCCTTGAGATTGAGGGTGGTGAGAAAGTTTCCTGCTTGAACCAAGGCTATGATTTGATTTAATAATTTGATATACTGCCTTACAAGGTTTTAAAGCGGTTTACAGTAACAATTTAAAAAAAAAAAAGCATAATACAATAAACAGATAAGACAACTGAAATTAAATCCCACCCATCAATATTTATAATAAAACTTCAGAAAAGAATGCAATTAAAAATCAGCAAAGGCTCTTAGTGTCTCCATGTGAAAGCAGGTCACTTAGAGGCACCAGTTTAGACCTTTGAGATCGAAGACCAGATAAAGGGTGCTCTCCTTCTTTGGGACAATGAAGTACACCGACTATCTGCCTTATTCCTGTTTGGCAGGGGGAACTGGAACATTCCAGAGCGCCAGCAAGCAATCTATGGTGGCCTGAACCTCGATTGCCTTGGTTCCCTTGCAACAAGGAGACTGCAAGAAAAGAGGAGCAAATGGGCGGAAGACTTACTACTTGTAACCTTCTGTAAGAATATCCAGAACCCACTGGTCTGGTGTGATTTTGGCCCACTCCTCCGAAACTCCTGACGACATCCTCTCACCAGAGAATGAACCAGCCTCGCATTATAGTGAAGCCCTGGAGGCATCAGGCGCTCTAGCTGACAGAGGACTTCTTCTTGTCCACATGAAAGGAAGATTGACGTGCCTGAAAGTAGGACTTCTGACCACATTGTTGACAACCAGGCCAGTACCGTCTGCTGTCTCAAGATCAAGAACCCCATGAAAACGGATGACTAGAGGCTTTCAGCTTACCCTCTGGCAACCACTGTGGCTTAGTTTCCTCCAGTTCTTTCAACAAGTTACTGTGATCTTTTCCGACCAGCTACTTACCCCAAAATGGCAGTTTAACTAGACCTGGCTTTGGTGCTGCATCTGCTGCCCAATGGTGCAACCAGAGTTGCCGATGTGTCATGACAGCCAAAGACATACTGTGGGCCGTAACATGTCATACATAGCATCTGCCAAGTAGGTTGTTGTGCTGGAGAAGGAAAGCTCGACAGAAAATAGGGGTGAGGTGAAGGACGGAAGAATTAAATTCACGGGCCACCAGAGACCAGGGATCTGAAGACCCACAGATATGACTCTGCAGACCAGCTGACCAACTGGACAATGAGCAAATAGAATAAGAGGCTGAAAAGTGTCCATCCATCTGCTAGAGATAGAAAATACTGAGGAGCTTGGCTGGATGCCGAGATGTCTCAGCTCAGTTTTCAGTTCTTTATCTCCACTTGCTGGTTAATGGACACTAACTATCCCGTAGGTTCTGGAACAGTGGGAAGCTATGTAATGGAAAGGTACATTTTCACGTTCTTTCCCTTCTGAAATCAACACAACAGTACTAAGATGTTGCAGTCCTGCTTCCTGCAGAGATCACACAGCACAAACAGTGAAAGACTGTAGTTGTGGAAGGGGCCACAAAGGAGTTTGTTACCACTAATAGCTCCTCAGAGCATGAGCTCATGGATAAAACAAGCAGGGAGGGAACTTGGGCTCCATGCACACTACTCTCTAATTTTCAGTGTTTATTAGCTATTGAAACTCAGACCCGTCCAAGAACAGCACCACATTTTGAAGAATGTGAATGGCAGCATTAAAGCTTCAGTTCCTCATATGTTTCATAGAGAAAGGAGGGAACTTTTCCCTAAACCCAACATCCATACATGACAAAGACTCAATATATGTGGTTTCACTAACCACACCCCTCCAAAAGACATTACACGATGTGACACCCGCAAGCGAGCCTTCTCCGGAGTAGCCCCCACACTCTGGAATACACTCTCTGAAAGGTTCCACTTAACCCAAGACTATCTCTATTTCAGGAAGCAGGTGAAAGCTTGGCTTTTGAACCAGGCCTTTAATGGAAGAAGTAACTAACTTCTTAGTCACACATACAAGGAGTGACTCGGATGTTTATCCACTCCTACCCTAGCTGAGGTAATATTAACCATCTCTCTGACCTCATGTGCAACTTTCTTTAAATTAAATCACCTTACTTTCTAACTCTTCTGACTGTCTTATCTATCTATATGTTACATTTTTGTTTACCCTTCACTATCAATTGTAATGTTCTGTTATGTATTGTGTTGACATAAGTAGTATACCATGCCATACTTTGTATTGTTTTTTAAATATTTTTACTGCTCATGTTTGATCTATTCTTACTTTACACCGCCTTCAGTGAATTCCTTCAAAAAGGCGATAAATAAATCCTAATAACTACATAAATATAGCTTGAATAACAGACACCTGCACCAATGTGTGATCTATTCCTACTTACGCAGCTTTAATGGGCCCTTAAGCAGATCAATGCAGCCATTCTGCTCTCAACAGAGCCACTGCAGTGATCCTGAGCTCTGCATACATGCCACGTCAAGCGTATTCTTCTACACTTCTAGGCCAGCGTTTCAAAACAGGACAAAGATCAAATCTACAGCTGAAATTTCAAACCTACTATTCAAAAGGACACGAGTAAGCTCAATGGCATGTGATACACACCTGCAGGAAACTCCAGGCAATGACAACCCATGGGAGGCCTGAACTGCTTCACCAGCACGATGCATTCATAGTGAAGAGTCCTCTGCAACACTGGGATTACAGCTACACCTGCCAGAGTCACAAAGCACACTGTGAAGACACCTGAGATGTTAACCATCTTACGCATTTACTCTTCCTGTGAAGATAACTGGAAAAAAAATTGGACCAGACACTATAGGCCACTGGTTTGAATTGTGGACTGAACTTAAAGACAAGTTGGGTCCAATCCAAATGCTTTTCCGGGTTTAGCCCATTTTTGAACCATAATCAGATAGTTGGGAAATCATGGTTGTGTGTTTGCTACGTGACCCCCAAACAAACTGGCCCAGCTCTTTTGCACATCAGTAAATCAGGCATGGCTAGTA
Source organism: Microcaecilia unicolor (assembly GCF_901765095.1). NCBI lineage: Eukaryota > Metazoa > Chordata > Amphibia > Gymnophiona > Siphonopidae > Microcaecilia > Microcaecilia unicolor. Next base: position 6,858,794 of record NC_044040.1, on the reverse strand, counting down.
TTACCTGCCAGGTTCAGAGAAAATTCTCAAACACACTGCACAGATGGCTGACAACTTTTTGGTATCCAACAAGAAAACAAGGCTGCAGTACTTAGATAAATTATCTATTTTCATGTGGACATCGACACAGCAGAAAAGACCTGTGCTGAAAGGGATTCCACATGGTACGCACAACCCAGAACACAAAAAGCTAGCTATGCACTTCGTGGATCTGCAGCTAAGAGAACTGCGACCCCCAGTTTAAAGCCCATATTCATCACTCGCTCTGAGACTTTCAGCAAGTTATTTACTCTCTCCGTGCTTAACCCACACTTGTAAGCATCCTAGCCCAGTGAAGCCTCTTACACAGTGCAGCTGGTGAATTTACAGTTCTCCTCTCACTGCAGACACCGAGCTCTATTCACATCACATGCACAAGATCTCACAAAGACATTTTTTCTCATTTTAGACATACCATCAGCTGAGCTGCCCTCATTTCTCGTAGTGCGTTTTACCGTCTCCCAAGTTCTGTCCCAAATAAAAATGAAAAGGGTTAGTCTGAAAATGTTACCCCGGTGAAAGCAGGCTCGGTTTAGCATCCAGACACTCCCCACCACCCCTTTTTTTCTGACTTGACAGAGAAGTGTTATTACGTAATATGTAATCTCATGGGAGCTATTACACGTGACTCTTTGAAGCCAATTCTGATACTTAACCCTCGTTCCCTTAGTCAATCCCTGTAACAATGCATGTAAATTTTGAAATGCCCACGAAATGCCCATTTCCACGCCTATAACCATGCCCCTTTTTTGCCTGTGCACATTAAAATTTAGGTACAATGTGTTACAGAGTACACTTAGGGAGTCCTGTGCGTAAATTCTAATTATTGCCAATTAGTGCTCGTTGAGTGCTGTTAACGCTGATTGGCTTAAGCCAATTAAGTGAAATGCATTGCTATAGAGTCTACGTGGAGGTCAGCATGGAACGCTAGGCATGATAGATAGAATCCGGGGGTAAGGGCAATTCTATAAAGGGTGTGTCCCTTTACAGAACGGCACTTGGCACCAATCTTTTCTGGTGCCCACTTCTGAGCGCAATTTGTAGAATCCGGCCCCATAAACTTAAAGAGAACTGACTGCCCTACGTGTTCATAACAGCCACTGTGCCCTGAAGACTCAGAGATAAGCTCCTGCCAGGACTCTAAAGGCTGTGACACAGCTCAGCCTTCCTGCTCTCTAACAAGCTCCAAACCTACGTATGTAGCGAGCCAGCAGACAAAGTGAGAAGAAAGGAACTCAACAACTTGTTTTAGGAGCAAGTGATTTCTTTGATCCTCTTCACCTCAGAGCCAGAGGGGCCTCCTAGTGCTTTGCCATTTCTAGCACCAGCCAGAAGAGCTTCCCCATCCTCAGGGCAACAACGGAAGAAAACCCTAAGAGCTGTGGAAACCCCAATTCCAACAGCACTGGCATACTAAGTGAAAGGGCAAAGAAGTGAAGGCTTGACAGTGCAGAGCAGAGATGGACCATGGCCTGGAGACCAGAGAAGAACCTGCCTCCAGCAGAACAGGAAATCTTTACAAGAACAGCAGAGTATTATTAATTTCACTGCCCATTACCAGATTCAGACATTTTCAAGACAGCACAAAATAGATTCAAGTTTTTGGGTAAATGTATGTTGAAGGTGTGATCAGGTCTTTTATTTCTAGCTACTTACTCCACAAGTGGAGGAATAACCTAACAGTTAGTGCAGTGGCCTGAGAAGCAGGGTGGGGGACTGGGTTCAATTCTTACTGCAGCTTACAGAAAAGTGGTATATCAAATCCCATTCCCAACCCCCATCCATCCACCAGAATAAACGTTGGTTGCGGTTGTAATATCCACTGACTATCCTTCTCAAAGGCAGAGCAGGCCATGCAGACAGGTAGTTAACATCACCTTACCTGGTCTTTCCTTTAGGATCAACATATGTCGTCTGCTGGAGCTTCACCCACTTTCCTTCTGTTATTGTCTAAGACAAAGCCAGTCACAGTACAAAAGCATGAGAGATTTCAGGGGCATAGCTGCCTATGGGTTACACTCTGAGCCAAAGAAAGCTACATTATCAACATGGTGAAAAGTTCATGGCGGGACTGAGGTTCCCATACCCTCTACCCTTCTGAAAAGAGAGGGACATTAATCATGAAACAGGTGCTTCAGGGAGGATCAGAACCACAGCTTACCACCGACAGATATTTTTATGCTTAGTAAGTCTTTGCTTCCTCCAAAGCCTTCACTTATTACCCTGGAATCACTACGGGACGCTTTGCTTATAGCAGAAAGTTCAGGCCCTAGCCACAAATATTCAGGGGTCCTCTGGTCAAATTAATTTATTGCAACAGCAAACTCAAAAGACGGAAACTCAAATGGACTTTTTTTTTTTTTTTGATTGATCATTTCCTTAATTCTCTATTGATTCTGTATCAAGATGATTTCTTGAGTACGTAACTTAAAATTACTGTAGTACCTCTTCTTTGACTATGGACTCTTTGACGGGATCTAGAACTGCCTCCATTTCCGAAGCTGTGTTCTGAGCTCGTATTTTCACCTGCACAAAATACACCACATCCATATTTACCTTGAGAGAACGTGAATTGCGCAGTGCATGCATTATATCGAACGGATCATTTTTTCCTTGTGTCAATAGTAACATCAAAGACACCGAATGTTGTGGCTGGAAACTAGATTTAAGCAGTATAATAAATGTCACTCAGCCATGCCTCCATCTCATTTACACTGTTATTAACGCAGCAAATCATTCAAAAGAAAGACAGTTCATTGCACATGCTGACAAACTGAACAAATGCATTAATTCCAGAAAACTTATTTATAAGAGATATGCATTTGACTCACAAAATCTTCATATGCTGTTTTCCTTGGTCACTGCAAAGGAGAGTCCAAAATCTCCCGCAAAAGGACAAAAGTGTAACAAAAAATGGGCGGAAGATATCCAGAAGGACCAGACTAAAGCCACAAATATAAAAGCCAAAAAAAGTTTATTATGACCCAACACGATCCGTGTTTCGGCCAAAAAAGGCCTTCCTCAGGGGTCTTTAAAACTGGCTTATACTGGTATTTCTCCAAAGAGGATCTCACAGAAAAAGTGAGATGATCAATGATACTGTCAGAGTGAGTTTGTAAGTACTGTCTGCATAGACGTCGAGAGGCAGCAATGGCGAGTAGGCTGTTGTTTATAGTGGATATGCTGACGTCGCTAGTGATGTGCGATTTACATCACTAGCGACGTCAGCATATCCTTCTGGATATCTTCCGCCCTTCCTTGGTCACTGAACATTTTCAATGTTTATTAAACCATTTGATAGACAAATGCACTCAACCCACAGTTTTAAGAATGACACACGCATGCTCACCTTTTTATGTAGGTTAATCATTTTATTATTCATGTTAATTTTTTCATATATGTTAATCATTTCATTATATATGTTACCATTCCCTTTGGGATTTACAAATGATTTTTTGAAAAATATACTTTTCTTTGTTATGTTTGACCCTCGATGTTATATATATATTTGATACAGACCCCTGACGCAGGCACTGAAACACAGCCTGTGTCGTGTCATTTATGGAAGATTGATGTTCGTCATACGATTAAAGGAACTGTGTCCTGATTTTGAAGGCTCTTGGTGCTTTTTTTTTGCTATTTAGACTTTGTTCTGTACTTTGGACCCGTCTCTGTGCTGTTGTGATAAACTGAACAGGGCAGTCCTTAGATCAGACCAAGTGAACTGACAGCTCTACAACTTTCCAAAGCAATAGTATTCATACAGCGTCTTGGATATGGAGATGGAAAACAAATAGAAAGCTTCCAGAAGGCAAATGTTGTCCAAACACCTTGAAAGTGGAAGTCTGAAATGACTGAAGAGGAAGCTGAAAGCCACTAGGTCGGTATACTTGGGATCCGTGACAAAAATGGCGTCCATAACATCAAAATTGGACACCCCCCTTTCCATGACAAAGCAACTTTAAAGAAGCATGGAGAGGATTTCTAGGGCCGTAAAAAGAGCTGGGGAAGCACTGCAAACTCCACAGCCTATTTCAAATTTGAAAACACAGGGAGAAAGAGGGCAGAGACTCACCTGGACCCATCACAATGGAGCAGCATTTCAGTGACCTTTGAAATGAGCTGACTGGCACTAATTATGAGTTTGGCTGCGTGCCTAAAACGGGATTGCACATGACTGCAAAAGGGGCGTGCCCATGGGTGGGTCAGAGGTGTTCACAAAAGATGCGTGGAGTGTTCCAGAATAGCGGTGATTGACTAGGTTCCAGCTGGTTTAAATCCTCATGCCCAAAAGATGAGTGCAGAACTTGGTGCTCAACATTATTCTATAAAGAGTGCTCATTTATACAATTTCCCCTCGTAGGCTGCAGGTAACTGGTTGTGTTCATCCAGCGGTTTTACCCATGAATTTCCCCTGGCTCCTTTGGCAATGACATGAAATTTAACCCTTCCGCCGCCCCTCCCAGTCCAAGGGTGGAGCAGGCTTCTCATTCCAGATCATCATCTGCTGTCAGGCCAGTGAGGTCCCATCTCAATTCTGAATGGGCTTAAAATGAAACAGGACAGATGTTTGATGGTGATTGTCCCTGGCTACTTCTTTCTCTGTTTATTGGGAAGGCTGCCCCTTCTTGCATTTGCAGGTGACCTACAGCTTCTGCACGTTCTCAAGAACATTTCCATGAACTTTAGCCCTGCTATTCTGCAGAAATGGGTGTCACGTCAGGGCCAGAGCAAAGGTATTAGGTGCACTATGCGAATTGTAAGCCTTAGTTTTGCTCCTCCTCAACTAGCTTAGAAATCTCTAGAATCCCCCCACCAACAGATTTTGATCCTTAACAATAAAGCTGGGAAGGTTTTGCAGCCCATCTACATATTCTTCCCAGCATTCAATGGGGTGACTCCTAGGTCCACCCCAAACCACTTGGGACTCCACTCCTGTTATCTCAAGCGCTATTTCCAAAACACTATTTGGTAAACTACCCACCCTCTTTGTGGGTTCCTCGAGTCTGTGTGGCTGTCAGGATAGGTGGCTGCTAATCTGCCTATTGGTAACCTGCCCCAGTTCCTGCTTCCTGGGCTTCTTGCAGCCTATAGATCCCTACTCCTTGCCTATCTTCTGCTCTCCATCAAGCACGAATTCCTCCTCTCTAGCTCATCCACTTACTTCAGCTCCTTCTTTACACAAAGACCACAGAAAGTCATAGTTCTTGCACTGTGGGCTCTCTGTTAATGTGGCTTCCACCAGTGGCGAATCAAGCTCCTGCCACTGAAGGGAGGTTACACAACACAGGACCCAAATACACAGCCCATGTCGCAATATCTAATAAACATTCTAAAATTAACATCTGGTTAATTACATAATGTAAATTTGGCTCCTAAGTAATTGTAGTGGGGAGAATAGGGGAGGCCAAATATTTTAGTGCACCAGCCATAGCAGCTGATCATTAGTCACGAGTTTGACTAACCTGTATGCTGATTACGAAACACTATGCTAGACTTCCAAGCGGAAGTTTTCATCCTGAGTTTCAAAATACAATTACGCTGTCCAGCTCGAATCAAAATCTATAGAAAGGTACCAGTTTTCTGTACTGCTTATACCTTTGCAAAGGTGCATTTGTTAGCATGCAAACAGTTCATTAGTGCATGCAAAAACTATTTACCACTCTTTAACTTTACTTAATCCATGTTAAGTAATTTAACATGCGTTAGAGAGGTTTTTTTTTTAAATTATTTATTTATAATTTCACATTATTACAAGATACACTTGTTAAAGAAAACTCGGAATTGAAATATCAATCAGAAGAAATTACAATAATATTTCTCATATCCATAGAAACAATATTTTCCTATCTTAGACCACCAACACTTAGGGGGGAGTTAAAGAACTTGAGGAGAACAAAAACAAGTTATTTTCTTATTTAGGCAATAGGACCTGGACCGCCCCACAGATAGTCAATACTTCATTATTTCCCTTAATCCAAGAGGTCATTTGACAATCTTATTTGATCCAACAAAGCTCAATTGTTCAGGTTCATAGAAAATGTACTTATTATCCAAGTATTTGATTAAGACGCGTTAGAGAGTTTTAAAATTAAAACCAATATGTGGAATGAAACAGAAGGCTGAAACTTGGGAGGGGGGGAATCCACAAGTGATCTGAACGTGAACCTATGCACATCCCTACTACCATCACACATTTCCCCACTCACCTAAAACTGCAACAAAGTATCTAAGAGCTATTTATCATCATCATGTTTCAGGAAGTCAGCTCTTAATTTGAAATTGTTTCCAACACCATAAACGCCTTTCAAGAGTTTGAGAGGAAATGTCAAACTTCGTCAACACCAGCTGTCACAATCCTCTGCAGATAAAATAACCAGGGTCTGGGTCACCATATAAACGACCCCCCCAAAAAAACAAACAAAAAAAAAAAACACGCTGCATTATAATTAAGGTTCTATCTAAATTGCTGGATAAGTTTAAAAGGGACAAGATAAAACCGTGGGGAGCAGAAAACCGCTGTGGAAGCTCCAACTCCAACATAACTGAAGTAGTGTTTTAGTTATCACCATATGGAGATAAAAACACACACACTGAGGGCAGATCTAGAGACTAAAAGCCTCATTTCATCTTCCCACCATGAGGTGACTTTGCGTATCTTATTTTGTCTTCCTTACCTACCAATAAGATTTCTCTGGGATAATTGAATTGTCAGCTTTCAAGTGGGCTTTAACCACCGACCCAGGAGATCACTGAATCCTTGTTTCTGATGTGACTCTTGAGTCTTCCCTCCGCTTCCCCCGTTTTTGTTCAACTACAACTTCCTTCAATGAACAAAAAAACGTGTAATTCTTGTGCATTGTTTATACCTATAAAGTATCCAAGCAGGTGTCTTGTCCGATCATAAGCTCCCCAGAGCAGGGACTCTCTTACCTGGTACCAAGCAACACGTACAATAGGTTGGTGGCAGACAGGGAAGTTCCGGTAGAGAGAGGACGCGCATCCTGCAGGAGTAGCCTAGTGCTTAGAGCACTGGGAAGCCTGGTTCAAATCCCATTGCTATTCCTGCTTATAAAATTAAGATTGTGAGCTCTCCAGGACTAAACATTACTGACTGTACTTGAACACAATTCAGCTTCAGCTGCCGCTACGAAAAGATCCAGCATCAGAATAAACGCGCAACTTACCGATCATTCGTAAATAGAACAGGAAGAGCGAGACACGGTCCTCCCCCTCGGCACGTGCGAAGACTCTTCAGAACCCCGCCCACAAGCTGCACAACTATAAAGTAACGAGCGTTACGGGCAAATCCCCAGAGGACGAGTCTTTTAGGCAGAGCCTCTCCGGCCGGGTAGGAACAAAGAGATCAAGTGACGTCAAAACGTTGAAACCAAGTAGGTCAATCTAAGTTTCCCCTTCCCCGCGTATCCGTCATCCCCGTACACTCAAAACAAAGCAAGTAAACCCATGAGCTGCTGCATCCAAGTTGTCCTTCTTTATTGCTGCTGGTGGCATTTCTATTACTTTCATTATATTTTCAAACATGCCGGCTTGTGCAGTATACGGATCTGTACATCGGGAATTTTGGAAGATAGAAATAAGGAAATAAAAATTAAATTTTGTATAAGTACATAAGTACATAAGTAGTGCCATACTGGGAAAGACCAAAGGTCCATCTAGCCCAGCATCCTGTCACCGACAGTGGCCAATCCAGGTCAAGGGCACCTGGCACGCTCCCCAAACGTAAAAACATTCCAGACAAGTTATACCTAAAAATGCGGAATTTTTCCAAGTCCATTTAATAGCGGTCTATGGACTTGTCCTTTAGGAATCTATCTAACCCCTTTTTAAACTCCGTCAAGCTAACCGCCCGTACCACGTTCTCCGGCAACGAATTCCAGAGTCTAATTACACGTTGGGTGAAGAAAAATTTTCTCTGATTCGTTTTAAATTTACCACACTGTAGCTTCAACTCATGCCCTCTAGTCCTAGTATTTTTGGATAGCGTGAACAGTCGCTTCACATCCACCCGATCCATTCCACTCATTATTTTATACACTTCTATCATATCTCCCCTCAGCCGTCTCTTCTCCAAGCTGAAAAGCCCTAGCCTTCTCAGCCTCTCTTCATAGGAAAGTCGTCCCATCCCCACTATCATTTTCGTCGCCCTTCGCTGTACCTTTTCCAATTCTACTATATCTTTTTTGAGATACGGAGACCAGTACTGAACACAATACTCCAGGTGCGGTCGCACCATGGAGCGATACAACGGCATTATAACATCCGCACACCTGGACTCCATACCCTTCCTAATAACACCCAACATTCTATTCGCTTTCCTAGCCGCAGCAGCACACTGAGCAGAAGGTTTCAGCGTATCATCGACGACGACACCCAGATCCCTTTCTTGATCCGTAACTCCTAACGCGGAACCTTGCAAGACATAGCTATAATTCGGGTTCCTCTTACCCACATGCATCACTTTGTATGTACTCTGTAGAAGTTGTTGTTTACTTTTGCAATGTGATGGATGCCTGTTCTGGTGTGTGCATACGATAATCTTTGAATAACTGCCTATGCTAATGGCTATGGATTTCTGAACATCATTAAAGGACAAGCTTTTAAATGCCCAGTTGGGTATATATGCTAATCTCAACTTTAAATGTTTCAGACATATCCATCTATTTGTTCCCATGATATAACTGAATTCTATTATTCTGTCTCACTGTATTTTCAAATGTAAGCCATATTAAACCCGACTTGGCTTGGGGTAATGTGTGATATAAATGTAAAAAACAAAATCCTTTATTCTCCACATTTTAAGACCCTGCTGGATAGTGATGGCACAAAAAAAGCAAGATCTGTGTTTACAAAGGCATGCTACTACTACTACTACTTGACATTTCTAAAGCGCTACTAGGGTTACGCAGCGCTGTACAATTTAACATAGAAGGACAGTCCCTGCTCAAAGGAGCTTACAATCTAAAGGACAAATCTACAGTCAGTCAAATAGGGGGAGTCTAGATTTCCTGAAAGGTATAAAGGTTAGGTGCCGAAAGCAACATTGAAGAGGTGGGCTTTGAGCAAGGATTTGAAGATGGGTAGGGAGGGGGGCTTGGCGTAAGGGCTCAGGAAGTTGATTCCAAACATAGGGTGAGGCGAGGCAGAATGAGCGGAGCCTGGAGTTGGCGGTGGCACATTAGAATTTTTAATGCACGTTAAATGCTAACACGCATCAAACGCTAATGTGCCTATAGGAATTTATTGGTGCGTTAGCGTTTAACGCGCCTTAACTTTAAAGGCACGTTAAAAATGCTAATGTATCTTAGTAAACATACCCACAAGTTTGGTCCAGGGAAGACTAACTCAAAATAACCTGTTCCTTAGCTGGGCCCTAGGATTACCAAATTGAAAATTTGACCATACCATACCTCTGTGATTATGTTCCACTAATAAGTTAAACGATTAACTGGATTTCTTTAAAGGATTATATAAACTTAGGATGCATCACTAGGGATACAAACATACGTTTATTTATTCAATATCACAATTCTTCATGTACAGCCACAAAACAACCTTTTAGGGTGGATAGTGTTCACAATGAGCTCCTTTTATTATTCACCAGGTAGAGATAAGACTTTTAAGTTTTGGCACAGTATAAGTCATCACAAGAACAAAATATAAGAAAACTAATGGGCTGTATTAGGTGATTATAGCCTATTTATGTTTAAACAAAATAAATCTGCATGAAACATAAGTACATAAGTACATAAGTAATGCCATACTGGGAAAAGACCAAGGGTCCATCGAGCCCAGCATCCTGTCCACGACAGCGGCCAATCCAGGCCAAGGGCACCTGGCAAGCTTCCCAAACGTACAAACATTCTATACATGTTATTCCTGGAATTTTGGATTTTTCCAAGTCCGTTTAGTAGCGGTTTATGGACTTGTCCTTTAGGAATCCGTCCAACCCCTTTTTAAACTCTGCTAAGCTAACCGCCTTCACCACTTTCTCCACTTGCCCCTGAAACATGTTTAAAACAGAATAATCCATTTGTGTATCTAAAAGGTAAACTTCTACGAAACAGATGAAGATGTGATTCCATGTGCCCCAATGAAAGGAGAGTTTCATTTTACTTCCATTTAATTTCAATAAATTACATCATCTTTATAACACCAGCAGGCTTATTTTCGAAAGAGAAGGACGCCCATCTTTCGATACAAATCGCAAGATGGGCGTCCTCACAGATTTGCCTAAATCGGTATAATTGAAAGCCGATTTTGTGCGTCCTCAACTGCTTTCAGTCACGGGGATGACCAAAGTTCACAGGGGCGTGTCGGAGGCGTAGCCAAGGTGGAACTGGGGTGTGCTTGACACATGGGCATCCTCAGCCCATAATGGGAAAAAGAAGGGCGTCCCTGACGAACACATAGATGACTTTACTTAGTCCTTTTTTTTTTACACCCAAGCCACAAAAATGTGCCCTAAATGACCAGATGACCACCAGAGGGAATCGGGGATGACCTCCCCTTACTCCCCCAGTGGTCACTAACCCCCTCCCAGACTAAAAAAAAACGTTTTAAATATTTTTTGCCAGCCTCAAATGTCGTACCCAGCTCCATGACAGCAGTATGCAGGTCCCTGGAGCAGTTTTAGTAGGTGCAGTGCACTTCAGGCAGGTGGACCAGGCCCATTCTCCCCCTACCTGTTGCACTTGTGGTGGTAAATGTGAGCCCTTCAAAACCCACCAGAAACCCACTGTACCCAAATCTAGGTGCTCCCCTTCATCCCTAAGGGCTATGGTAGTGGTGTACAGTTGTGGGGAGTGGATTTTTTTTTTTGGGGGGGGTTGGGGGCTCAGCACACAAGGTAAGGGAGCTATGCACCTGGGAGCTTTTTCTGAAGTCCACTGCAGTGCCCCCTAGGGTACCCGGTTGGTGTCCTGGCATGTGAGGGGGACCAGTGCACTATGAATGCTGGCTCCTCCCATGACCAAATGGCTTGGATTTGGTCGTTTCTGAGATGGGCGTCCTCGGTTTCCATTATCACCGAAAATCGGGGATGACCATTTCTAAGGACGACCATCTCTAAGGTCGACCTAAATGTTGAGATTTGGGCGTCCCCGACCGTATTATCGAAACGAAAGATGGACGCCCATCTTGTTTCGATAATACGGATTTCCCCGCCCCTTCACGGGAACGTCCTCAGGAAAACTTGGGTGCCCCTTTTGATTATGCCCCTCCAGGCTTCCCAAGGCAGATTACAACAACAGTTAAGATGCCATGAGGAAACAGGATATCCTCACTAAAATCTGTCCATCTGTATTGTATACAGACAGTGTATTTAGTTTTTAGTGTAGAAACAAAACACAGAATTTAAAATTGCTGTGTCTACCAGCCGTAATAATTTTTTAAGCTGTTTATTGATATTCAATTGTTATTTCATGATATTTATATCTACATATGGGAAGCTTTCAAATAAAATAAAAAAGCTGCCCAATAAGTAAAAACAATCAAACAAACAAACAAACAAACAAACAACTTTTGTCGTCTGCCTTTTAAGGCACAGCCTATCCAACTGATGCAACTTTAGACTTGTAACAGATGGACCAACGATAAAGGAACGACAAACATGGATGCAGCGGCTCATAGATTTGCTTGCTTTGTTTTGAGTGTATGGCAATGACGGCTGCGCGGGGAGAGTGGAAACAGAGATTAACCAAATTGGCTTCCTTGTGTACAACGGACTAGATAGGCTGACTTCCACTCCTGTCTATTAAACCTCCCTGGCTAGGAGGAAGCTGCATTAGAGAGAGGCTTGAAACGCAACCATGCGGGCCACCCGTCGGAAGCTTGTTCTGTGGACCAAGGTGCACCCGGAAGTGCCGGAACGATTTCCGCTGCAAATTCTCCCCAGTATGAAGAAGGAGCAGGTCCTGCGCTGTCAGTTTTCCGTTTGGTACCCGCTGTTTAAGAGGTTCACTATCCGCAGGTCAGGCCTTTCCCCTTCCTCTGTCTTGTGCTTAGGTCAGTAGCTGCGGTGGAAGGGTTGATCGAAGCCTCTCCGCTGCCAAGTCGCTCTTCCAGGGAGGGAGACTTTGGGGTTGTTTCTGGGTTTGGTATTTGTGGTTCCTGATTCTGCCTCAGGGGTGGGGCAACCAGGACTTGCATGGGATGGATTTGCACCAACTGCTTCATTTTTAGAGGCCGACCAAAACTGGGGATTTTTTTTTTCCAGTTTCTGCCGAAACCGAAACTGTGGAACTCATCACCAGGTTTCAGCCGAAATTGAAAAGCTCATGTATGGTTGTGTGAATGTGAACCAGTGAGGGCTGTTGGGGATTGTCAGAGCTCTCAGTCTTCATACTACTACTACTATTTAGCATTTCTATAGCACTGCACAAACATAGAAGAAAGACAGTCCCTGCTCAAAGAGCTTACAATCTAGTAGACAAAAAATAAAGCAAGCAAATCAATTAATGTGTAGAGGAAAGAGGAGGGTAGGTGGAGGCGAGTGGTTACGAGTCAAAAGCAATGTTAAAGAGGTGGGCTTTCAGTCTAGATTTAAAGGTGGCCAAGGATGGGGCAAGACGTAGGGGCTCAGGAAGTCTATTCCAGGCATAAGGCGCAGCAAGACAGAAGGAGCGAAGTCTGGAGTTGGCAGTAGCGGAGAAGGGAACAGATAAGAAGGATTTATCCAGTCTGCCCATCCATGTCACCTACTCCTTCCTACTACTACTATTTAGCAATTCTATAGCGCTACAAAGCGTACACAGTGCTGCACAAACATAGAAGACAGTCCCTGCTCAAAGAGCTTACAATCTAGTAGCCAAAAAATAAAGCAAACAAATCAATTAATGTGTACAGGAAGGAGGAGAGGAGGGTAGGTGGAGGCGAGTGGTTACGAGTCAAAAGCAATGTTAAAGAGGTGGGCTTTCAGTCTAGATTTAAAGGTGGCCAAGGATGGGGCAAGACGTAGGGGCTCAGGAAGTTTATTCCAGGCATAGGGCGCAGCGAGACAGAAGGAGCGAAGTCTGGAGTTGGCAGTAGCGGAGAAGGGAACAGATAAGAAGGATTTATCTAGGGACCGGAGGGAACATCCTTGTGCTAAACCCAAAGTATCCAAGAAGGCAGAATATAATCTATATATATAAAAGGCAACCCCAACATTCTGAAGCCTCCACGGAAGTTGAGGCACCCGAGATATCCGGTGTGCCCTGGAGTGTCTGCACCGCCCTCGCGTCAAAACGTCATGACGTCGAGGGCGGAGCTATTGACACTCAAGGCCCGAAACGGCCCACAGCGCACAAGGCAGCAAGTAGCTTCGAGGGACGGAGGGAGGGCGAACAAGGCAAGTAGCTTCGAGGGACGGAGGGAGGGCGAACAAGGCAAGTAGCTTCGACGGACGGACAGAGGGGGCCCCTTGCTAGCGCCCGTTTCATTCCGCTCAGAAACGGGCATTTTTTCCTAGTAACTAAATAATAAGAGAGATATTTTACCTGCCAGCAAACTGGCCTTCACACATGTGGACCTTAGCTAATGAACCCTGAAATTAAAAAGCTACAGAGCTTTTACGGTGGCTAACTTTGCAGCGCACTAGGTGTGAGATTTGATGTTATAATGCCATAGAAAGCCTAAGGAGCTTATCATCCCAAATTTGCATAATTACATTTCTGCTAAAATTTTATATCAAAAGCATTTATTTGGGGCACTGTTTACCGTATAAACTACTGTGCAAGTTCATAACAGCATTACTTGCAATTGCTGTCTAAACAAAAATAAAGAAATAAATAAAAAAGTAGCCCCCCCCCTCCCCAAAGACTACCTTACAATTCCTGGTGGTTTAATGGTGTAGTCATGGCAGCCGTTTTGAGAGCAGAGCTGGAATGGGCAGGACTAACTGGGGATCGCATCTGTCGCAACCAGACTCCTAGACCACCAGGGTTTGTAAGATAGGCCCAGTTTGGGGGGGGGAGGGGACACGAGGAAGGGTAACTCCTGTTTGGGGGAACAAATTGGACAAATTCAAATTTTTGGCTTTCAACAAAAACATTATTTTTCAACTGAAGCTGAAAACACAGCCAAAAATCAAAATAACTTTCAGTGGAAAACGACTTTGCAAATGATTTTGGGTTGGTTTTAGTGCTAAATTTGGTCGGACTCTATGGATCTCACGCATATACATTGTGGAAATCTTGTTGCCCTAAAGGATCATGGTTTTTCACCCCTGTTCTACCCATTGAAACTGGTTTTTCAGATTCCATAATGTACTAGAATAGGGTTGTCAGAAATATAGGACTAACCTAAAATCTTCCGCCTGGAACTGGTGGATCTGAGGCACGCTAAGGTGTTATTGGCTTGGGCACTCAAGGAACTGGATATATGAGTCTATAGGTGTAATGGCATAAACCAGGACTTGTTAAGCTTGTCAATTTTTGGTGACTCCTGTCTCTGGAGACTGGACCTCTACATATCGAATCTTGTAATTTTTCCGCCCAAGAAATACAAGGCTGTAAGAAGATCTTCATTGTTGCACTTCCCAGATCCTAGAAATATCAAATATAAGACAGTTTTTTTTTCCTGGTCTATTTTCTTATCAATCTGCTTATTGGTAGAATTATTTACCCACCAATCTTAGAAAAATGTCAGTCATTAAAAACCTGTCTCTTCAGGAAATTTGTCAATAATACGTGAAGTAGAAATTCTATTTCTGATACTGTCTAAATTCTTAGGTATACCTATCTTCTTTACCTGTTAACTGCACAGAACTCTGAAAAAGTGCCAGATATAAATGTCCTTTGTATTGTATATGCACTCGGGGGTTTAATGTTTGCTTGGGCTATTCAAAAGGTATAGTCTTGTTTTTGTTACATTAGTACCCCGTGCTTTCCCACTCATGGCAGGCTCAATGCGGCTTACATATTGTATACAGGTACTTATTTGTACCTGGGGCAATAGAGGGTTAAGTGACTTGCCCAGAGTCACAAGGAGCTGCCTGTGCCTGTAGCACAAACCCCTAAAGAGAAGCGTAATAACCAGGGCTGGACTAAATGTGTGTCCGAGGAGCGCTATTGGTCTGAAGGACTGGAGGAGTAGCCTAATGGTTAGAGCAGCAGGCTGAGCACCAGGGAAACCCAGTTCAAATCCCACTGCTGCTCTGTGTGATCTTGAGCAATCACTTAACCCTCCATTGTCTCGGATACAAACTTACCCCCCTATTTACTAAGCTGTGCGGCAATACCGACGCAGCTCATTCACAGTGAGTGGACTATGTCTGCATTAGCACACGGTGGCTGGTAGCGCAGCTTAGTAAACTGGGGGAGGGGGGGTTAGATTGCGAGCCCTCCAGGGACATAAAAATACCTAATGTAGCTTCCATCAGGCTTGCACGCTGTATATAAGAAAACTGAATTTAAATAGTGAAGTAGGAGGGGGTAGTCCCCCTGCAGTTCCACTGTGGCACCTGAGTGGCTTCACCAGTTACAAGCCTCCAAAGCCTGCCCTGTTTAAAACATGGAAAAATATGCATACTGGAGAAAATTGATTTATATATTGCATTTCTGGCAAGGCTCTGAAGCAGCTCACAAAGAGAAATTATTCCACTTGGAAACACTACTGTGAGAAACAGCATTGATGCCAAGCAATTATTCTGCACATCAAGTAAAGAAAATCTTCAGCTATCAAGAAAAGAGACCCAAGAAAAATTTGGCAAAAAGATGCAGAAATATTTCCCATTGTATTGGGTGTCACTATCAGAACCAGTAAGGCAAGTTTAATGCTAAAGCCTCGCCAAAAACCAATTTCTGCAAGAATGTGCTTATTTTATTTATTTACTAAACTCAATAGCATTCAAAAACATTTGATGTTAAAATTGTACTCGCCTGATTAATCGCGCTTTATCATGGCATGCATTTTAGGCCTACTGGCTCTCTCCTATTGAACACAATCATCTCTCTCTGTCTCTCTCACCTTCCTTTATTTCTTTCTCTCATCCCCTCCTTCTTCACCCAAATTCTCTCATGCCTTCCTTCCAATTTTTTTTTTTAACACAGACCCTTCCCCCTCTCCCTGCTGCGGTTTACTTGAACAGCAGAATTCTGGCTCTGGATTTGCTCTTCTTCCTCGGCACTGTCTCAGTGTCCTTTCTCTTCCCTTGCACGGTTGGGCTTTGCAGATAACTTGAGCCTTGCCATGCAGGAAGTTGGGGAAGTCTTGTGGTTAAGTCCTGCGAGACTTGTCCAACTTCCTGCTCGAGTATCTGCAGAACCTGGCCATACAGGGGAAGAAAAAGGACCGAGTCAGCGCCAAGGAAGAAGTGAAAATTCAGAGCCTGAGCCCTGCTGTTGAGGTAAATGCGGGGGGAAGGGAGCGGGTCTGCGTTAAAAACAAAATCAGCTGGCTTTAAAAAGCACTGTTTTCATTAAAATATTAACACGCTAATTTCCCTCCCTTAGTTAGAATAGGATTAAAAATTTAATTGTACATGTATTTTGACTTTCATTTTAAATTATTCTGAATTTGCAATCATGAGTTCGTTCTCACACCACCTCAAAAATTAAAACTTCACCCAAACACTTTGACAAGATATCAGGCCTTCTGCTATTTGTGAAATTGCAAATAATCTCCTCTTTCTAAGAGCGCCCTGTTCCATTAATGAGAGCCAGCATATTTTAAATGGCCATGCTAATAATTTCTGTCATGAGGATTGCAAGACTCAAGAAGCCATGTAAGAAAAAAGTGTATTCTGTAAATAGGATAACCCAATTATAGCTATATCCAGATATAATAGGAAGCCAATAAAGAACTATAATAATGGAGTTACACGATCGCAACTCTTTTCATAGCTGTATTTTGTATGATCTGCAGTTGATGGAGAAAACCCAGAATACAGACTTAACAATAATCTCTGCTTCTAAATCTGGCCCAGCAATAACTGCCCTGCAAATACCAAAACCACCTTATTGATGCAAAAGAAATCTTAATGCCTGAGAAGCAAGGGAAGCCAGGCAGAGGAAGAGCAGACCCAGGTGGGTGGAAGCAAAGCAATCAAGGAGCCTGCAGCCAGAGAAGAACCACACACACACATGGCTCAGGGCTGTGCTAGTCAAGTGTGCGTGTCGACGGGACCCTGCGCAGCCCGAGGACGCCGCTTGCGTTGAGGTAGGGGACATGACAGACAGGTTAAAATATTATAACAAAAGAACGTCTTTAAAATCCATCAGCAAACATTTGTAACAACATTGGGAGATTTGTATTTTTCTCCCTGACTTCTATAGAGCAGAAAAATAGCCAAATGTAGTTTCCATCTTCAGGTTACTCTAAAGACCCTCTGTTCCTTTTACTACAGGGTACTCTATTTTTTTACTGCTGACAGTCGATTTTCATGAATAAACACAACTGTGCTGTGAGGCAGAGGCAGGAAAAAACTGAACATCTTGGACAACAGACATCAAATGGGATAGTGGAAATGTTCATAGAAAAAGAAATTCAAGGAATCGTGATCTTAAAGTACCTGCTTATATTGTATGATTGTTCTCCACCTTAAACTTGATGGTTAAGTGGATTATAAATGCCAGAATTAAGTTTGTAAGGCAGGAGGTTCAGAGGAAATTTGAAAAAAATATTTCTTTACTGATAGGGTGGTAGGATGATAGGAGGCGGGACTGGTGGTTGGGAGGCGGGGATAGTGCTGGGCAGACTTATACAGTCTGTGCCAGAACCAGTGGTGGGAGGCGGGACTGGTGGTTGGGAGGCGGGGATAGTGCTGGGCAGACTTATACAGTCTGTGCCAGAACCAGTGGTGGGAGGCGGGACTGGTGGTTGGGAGGCAGGGATAGTGCTGGGCAGACTTATACAGTCTGTGCCAGAACCGGTGGTGGGAGGCGGGGCTGGTGGTTGGGAGGCGGGGATAGTGCTGGGCAGACTTATATATGATCTGTGCCCTGAAGAGCACAGGTACAAATCAAAGTAAGGTATACACAAAAAGTAGCACATGTGAGTTGGGCAGACTGGATGGACCATGCAGGTCTTTTTCTGCCGTCATCTATTATATTACTATGTTACTATAATGGAATAATTATCACTGGAATCTGTTTAAAAATACACTCAGGAAGTCCACTACCTTTACCCTCCCATTTTACAAAGCCGCTTGGTAATCTGATGCAGCTCATTCACAGTAAATGGACTGTGTTGGCTTTACCACGTGGCTTTGTAAAAGGGAGACATTAATTAACAGTAAAGGCCCATCATACACAAGGGCTGTGGAGTTTGTACACCAAACCTTTGACTTCTCTAGATTTCTATTGTCTGACTCTAACTCCGACTCTGACTCCTATTGATACTAGGCTTTAAAGTTTTGGTTCTAGATCTAAAGTACTGGTAAATATAACTTTAGATCCAGGACAAAGATATGTATATAAGTATAAAATGATAAATTAGCCTATATTTTAATGTTTTTTTTTTTGTTATTTTGAAGCTGGAGTCTGAGTCAGTACATTTTTACTGACTCCAACTCCATCCAAAATTGCTTCCGACTCCAACTCCACAGCCCTGATGATACAGGTGCCCCAATCAGTACATTAAGAACTCCAGCTGTAGTTGAAGTAAATAACAGTTTTATAATTCTCCCCCCCCCCCCTCTGCCCGCCCCCACACACTCAAGAACATGTCCCCTGCTCTGCGAACATTTTATCAGCAGAGCTTGGGCCGTGACTTACAGTTAGACCCTCTTGCTCTGCTCTCCTCAGACCTTTTCGATGCATTTACAAAAGTGTTTGTCTCACCTTCGGTTTTGGGATGTCTTTATGGAGAAGCAGCAGCTGAGCTAAGTACTTTTGAGATTGTATATACAGGATTCATTGGGTTGGACCTATGCATTGATCTTACATTTTCATAAGTGTCATTCGTTGCCCCTTTGTATGAATGGTCCTGTACTTCCAGTTAAATTCGTGAGGTGTGTGTTCTTCGGACTGTAATGGGGCTAGAAGGATCTTGGGGGTCGGGATAGCTTGCTGAATATTTGTGTCCAGACATTTCAGTCTATGCATTGTTTTCTTCTTTAGCGTAATACTTCCACTGCCTCAGAACGTGAAAGACTATTTACTCGATGACGGTACACTGGTGGTATCTGGAAGGTAAAGCAATTTTTTTATATCATTTATTTTGGGGTCCTTGTTGTAACTTATGGTAGAAATTGGCCTTTGTGTGCCCTTACTTGGGTTTTTGCTACACGCTAAGGCCATGTTTACCGCAGCAGTAAAATAGCCGATTTTTCCCTTTTTGTGTTAATTGCTATGCAGTCATTCCATGTCAAGTGGTCTGGTGGTCCCTGCGCAACCATCACGGATTTCGATGAAATTTTCTGTGAACATTCATATATGTCCCCAATGAACATTGGTAAAGTTTTACGTTCACCGATGCAATACTCGCTGAGATATAGTACCCATACTGGTGATGGTCGCGCAGGACACTTCTCTGAAATCAGACCTCTTGACATGGAATGACCCTAACCTCACCATTAGCGCATGAGCATTAAAGCAAATTACCTAGGGAGCAGTTGCCGACACCTATTTTGTAGGTGGTAATCCCGCGGCTAATCAGCATTCAGTCATGTTGATGCGCTAACTGGGTTAGTGCTGGAATGCCCATTCTTCATCCCCAGACACGCCCCTTCATGCAAAAACGTAACATATATTTTTTAGTGCCCAGTTACTTGTGCTGTAAGCCCTTTTAAGCGGTGGTGAGTGCGTGCTAGCACTTTCCGCAGCTCAATAAAAGGATTCCTTTGTTTGCAGCTTTTCTGCAGCATTGCCCTTAACAAGAGCAAAGGGTCGGTGCTACAGAGTGACATGTGGCGTTTCTCCCCATAGAAAGCAGAAAGTTGAGTCTCGGTTGTCTTGTGCCGCACACTGTGTCTCTTTCTTCTTCAGGGAAGATTCATCAGCAAGTTCCCAGACAGCCAACAATAATGAAGATGAGGCAGAGGTTGGTGTAAAGGGTCTTTATGATGGAAAGATACAGTAACTACAGGAGTGGGGGGTGGACCGGGCAGGTTCTGCTCAATTTGGAGGCATTTTTAACCAGGGCTCCGGTGCAATGAAATTTCACTTGTATATATCTGTATTTTTCTGCCAGAAAATATTCTTGGGGCTCATAATTCAGCTGACTTAAAAAAAATGTTTGGGCAAGTTTCTAGAGGACTGATTCATGAAATAGTATTTTGCTAATATGGATAACCAGAGAAAAATGACAAAAATGGTATGGGGGTTTGCATCACAGGACGTATGAGGAGAGACTTGAGGACCTGAACATGTATACCCTGGAGGAAAGAAGAGATATAGGGGTGATATTATACAGACATTCAAATATTTGAAAGGTATTAATCTACAAACAAACCTTTTCCAGAGACGGGAAGTCGGTAGAACTAGAGGATATAAATTGAGGTTGCAGTGGCACCAACTCATAAGTACATAAGTGCCTCACCCTTAATTGTCTTGTCTGTCTGTATTTGTAGATTGTAAGCTCTATCGAGCAGGGACTGTCTCTCTGTGTCAGGTGTTCAGCGCTGTGTGCGTCTGGTAGCGCTATACAAATGTTAATAATAATAATAATAAGTGTTGCCATACTGGGATAGACTGAAGGTCCATCAAGCCCAGCATCCTGTTTCCAACAGTTGCCATTCCAGGTTACAAGTACCTGGCAAGACCCAAAATAGTATAATACATTTTATGCTGCTTATTCTAGAAATAAGCAGTGGATTTTCCCAAGTCCATTTTAATAGTGGCTTAAGCAAAGAGAATCCACGTATATGGAGAACTTAAAAAGTCCCACGGAGTGGCTCACATCAAGAAGAAAAGTGGGAACAGAGACCACGGGTTCCAAAGTCTGGATCGCACAATATTTTGAGTTTAAAACAAAGTTCATTAAAAATCAAAAATGACTCAACACAACATTGTGTTTCGGCCTGAAGGCCTGCATCAGGAGTCTGAAATAATATATAATAAAATAGTATATTTTATTATATATATTTCAGCCTTTCCTTATAGGGAAGTCGTCCCATCCCCTTTATCATGTTTGTCGCCCTTCTCTGTACCTTTTCTAATTCCACTATATCTTTTTTGAGATGTGGTGACCAGAATTGCACACAGTATTCAACCATGGAGCGATACAAAGGCATTATAACGTCCTCGCTTTTATTTTCCTTTCCTTTCCTAATAATACCTAACATTCTATTTGCTTTCTTTGCCGCCTCAGCACACTGAGCAGAGGGTTTAAAAGTATCGTCAACGATGACTCCTAAATCCTTTTCCTGCTCAGTGACTCCTAATGCGGAACCTTGCATCACGTAGCTATAGTTCAGGTTCCTCTTTCGCACTTGGATCACTTTGCACTTGCTCATATCAAACATCATCTGTTATTTGGATGCCCAGTCTCATAAGGTCGTCTTGCAGTTTTTCACAATCCTCTTGTGATGTAACAACTTTGAATAACTTTGTGTCATCGGCAAATTTAATTACCTCACTAGTTACTCCCATAAGTAGATCGTTTATAAATATGTTAAAAAGCAGTGGTTCCTGCACAGACCCCTGGGGAACCCCACTATCTACCCTTCTCATTGATCATTGTGTCTGCTCTCTGTGCCTCGGATTAAAAACTGGTTAAAGGGTAGACGTTTTGAATCCCCAATAGAACTCTTCCTCCTATCCCATGACTTTCCAGTTTCCTCCGGAGTCTTTCATGAGGTAGTTTGTCAAATGCCTTTTGAAAATCCACATACGCAATATCGACCAGCTCACCCCTATCCACATGTTTGTTCACCCCTTCAAAGAAATGTAGGAGATTGGTGAGGCAAGATTTCCCTTCACTAAATCCATGTTGGCTTTGTCTCATTATTCCATTCTTATGTATATGCTCTGTAATTGTGTTCTTTATAATAGTCTCTACCATTTTGCCCTGCACCGATATTGGGCTCACCGGCCTTCCCCCCAGTTTTGGGCGTAATGTCAGGAAATACTTTTTCACGGTGGTAGATACCTCGATTTTGCTCCTGCAAGAGGTGGGGGAGATGAAAATAGTAATAGAATTAAAAATGCATGGGATAAACACAAAGGTGTGGAACCAAACAAGCTTAGCGATATTTAGATGGAACATAGTAACATAGTAGATGACGGCAGAAAAAGACCTGCATGGTCCATCCAGTCTGCCCAACAAGATAACTCATATGTGCTAATTTTGTGTATACCCTACCTTGATTTGTACCTGTCCTCTTCAGGGCACAGACCGCATAAGTCTGCCCAGCACTATCCCCGCCTCCCAACCACCAGCCCCGCCTCCCACCACCGAAGCACCAGTAATTGAGAAGCAAAGCCAGTGCTGGGCAGACTTGTACGGTCTGTGCCCTGATCGTGGTTGGACACATTTGTGTGAGCTGGAGTGGGGCTTCGATGACAACTTCAGTAGTTGGAGAACAAGGTTGGTGCCTGGGAGACTTTTACTGTCTGTGCCCTGAAAATGATAAGGACAAATTAAGATCAAGTATGCATATGTAGTATTCAATTCAAATCAATTCTTGTATACCGCTAATATCCCCGTTCCAGGGTTCAGTGCGGTTTACGTTCTAGGTGAGACAAAAGCAAATAGTGTTAGTGTGCTATGAGTTTGTCTTGTTGGGCAGACTGGATGGACCAACAGATCTTTATCTGCCGTCATCTACTGTGCTACAGTTGACATCTCCACCTCCCATTTTGTGATGTGAGCAAGGTGGGGTTGAGCTTTCCTATCTGGGATTGGCCACAGTTGGAGATAGGATGCTTTGCTCAGTGGATCATTGGTGTGACATAGGTTGGCACTTCCTGTATTCATATGTTCCTTCTTTTGAGCTACGGTACTATTCTCATCCATCTAACCCAGCAATTGTAGTGACAGTCTCTTTTCTTTCTTTTTAATTACAATTTATATGCCGTTTATCATTATATTCCAAGTGAAAACAGTGAAATCAAAAATACATTGTCTAGTTCTTGTTCGCAAACCACAAGCTGCAACTCCAGTTCACGTGTACCCTAAATGTGGCCAATTGCTTCACGTACTTGATATCTGGACTCTCCCCTCCCCACCAAAATCACTTTCCCTGTCTAGGTGGTCCATAGAGCAAACGGCATGTTGAAGTCTCTTACATAGCAGTGCCCCTTAGTTCTTGGGCTTGCTGCAGTGTATGTCTGCATTCTTGTCAGGGAGCACACTCTAGGTCTGACGGAGGATGTGTGATCTGTCACTCATTGGATCTGGATTGCATCCCCATCTTTAGTGCATCACATCTCCATGTGGGGACCTCATATTTCTAGAGTCCACTTCTGTCTGCTCTCTGTGCCTGCCTGTTCTTTCCCATCTGCTGTCAATTATTAGTGAAGGAGAAATTACATTTGTGGCTCTAAAGACATATGGGCACCCTGCAGTGGCGTATCTGGACTTCAGCGGTAGGGGGGGTCAGAGCCGAGGTGAGGGGGCACATTTTAGCCCCCCCCCTCCCGGCGCCGCAGGGCTTCGTTCTGTTTCTGTGAGTCTGACGTCCTGCACTTTGTACGTACAGCAGGACGTCAGACTCAGAAGAAACCAAACGCAGGAAGAAGACCGGCTGGCAGGGGTTGGGGTCCCCCGCCAGCAAAGGTGGCGATGGCGGGTTGGCGGGGGAGTTGAGAGGGGTGTCGGCAGGGGGGCCCAGGGCCAAATTTACAGGGGCCCTTGCCCCCGTGGCCCCATAGCAGCTACGCCCCTGGCACCCTGTGCAGCTTTTCAGCGCTGCTTTTCATTGGAGGGTGTCTGGCAAAAAGTAGAGATTGTATTTGCTGTGTTATACAGTGCAATACTACATATGAGTTTGTAATTTTCTGTAGGAGTTCCTTAATGTAATTGCTGTGACAAAATCCTTACGCATGTTTAAAACTGAAAAACTGTATTCAAAACCTATATAATAATTTGCACCTCCAACGTTCCATCGCTGTCTGGCTGCCTGGGTTCGTAACATCTCATGACGTCAGCCAGCCTCCAGCGTTCCATTCCCCCTCTCTGCCCCGCCCTCGCGTCAAAAGGTAATGACGTCTGAGGGCGGAACAGTGAGAGGGAAGGGAACGCTGGAGGCAAACTGACGTCAGGACATTACCAATGGAAGGGAAGCCAGCCAGGCCAGCCAGAAAACGATGAGGTACAAAGGAAGAGCGAATCGCGGCACATCGAGGGGAGGGCAGAGCAGAATCGATGGACATGGATGGGAGGAGAGGACAGGAGAGAAGAAAATCGCGGGACATGGAGGGGGAGAGGAGGGCAAGGGAGAGACAAAAAATCACTTACAAGAGAGCCTTTCTAGGGCCCGTTTCATTGTTGAGGAAACGGGCTGGGTTCCACTAGTAGTTTTATAAATCTGTGTAAATGTATTTCCTTGGAGAAGAGACGGCTGAGGGGAGATATGATAGAAGTGTATAAAATAATGAGTGGAATGGATCGGGTGGATGTGAAGCGACTGTTCACGCTATCCAAAAATATTAGGACTAGGAGGCATGAGTTGAAGCTACAGTGTGGTAAATTTAAAACGAATCGGAGAAAATTTTTCTTCACCCAATGTGTAATTAGACTCTGGAATTCGTTGCCGGAGAACGTGGTACGGGCGGTTAGCTTGACGGAGTTTAAAAAGGGGTTAGATAGATTCCTAAAGGACAAGTCCATAGACCGCTATTAAATGGACTTGGAAAAATTCCGCATTTTTAGGTATAACTTGTCTGGAATGTTTTTACGTTTGGGGAGCGTGCCAGGTGCCCTTGACCTGGATTGGCCACTGTCGGTGACAGGATGCTGGGCTAGATGGACCTTTGGTCTTTCCCAGTATGGCACTACTTATGTACTTATGTACTTATGTACTTGCCTTTGTGCTCAGTTATTTTATGTTGGATTTGGCAGTTTCAAAGCACAGTATGATGTATTTACATAAGAACATATGAGTTGCCATACTGGGGCTTCCAACACAGTATCCTATTTCCAACATTGTCCAATTAATGTTACAAGTTCTGGCAGGATCCCAAAAAGCAGCAAGATTCCCTAGGTCTGCCTTAAAGGTTTATGGGCTTTTCTTCCAGGAATTTGTCCAAACCTTTTTTTAAAACCAGCAACAAATTCCAGAGTATTAATATCATTCCTTTCTCCTACTCTCTTTCAGTGGTCAGATGATGAGAACACCACAACGCTGACGGTGAGTTAATTTTTGCACTGCTGCTTCAGCCTTTATAGCTGAATACTTGGGCCTTTGATTGTGTCGCTGCTGTTCTGTACCATTCCCGCTAAATAAACGAAAGCTGTCTGTCGTATAACAATCGGTTTCGGATTTCGCCAATTGTTTTCGAACGGATTATCGACGAAAACCGAGGTTTCACTGTACTTGTATGTTCAGCTCTGGTTGATATCCAGATATCAGTGCAGAATATCTAGGTACACTGTTGACCGCTTCAATATTCAGGGCCAGTATCTGGTAACTAACCTAATAACCAAGTTATCCAGATATTCACGACTGGCATCCAGATAACTTGGGACAAGAAAAGTCCGCTTACATCCTTGACTCTGCAGTTCAGAATGGTTGATGAGATCGTTAAACTTCATTGTAACAGTGATTTATACCGTCTAAGAGTTGCTCTCGTCACCTGTAAAATCGCCCAGAGTTAAAAATGCACTGGGTGTCTGCCACGTTCTGCTTCTCTGATAACCTACTGAAACATTCTCTCCTTGCAGGCCCCAGAGTTCCCGGAGTTTGCATCAAAAGTACAAGAAGCTATCAATTCCCTGGGAGGCAGCATTTTTCCGAAGCTGAACTGGAGCGCCCCGAGGGTAGGAGCTTAAGAAGTAGCTGGTGGTCATTACTGCTCTGTGGTTTTCTGTTTGGTTATTCTCAACCATTGCTTGTGATGTATGTGTGTTTGCTTTAACCTTCTAATTCTGTAAAAGTCACTAAAAATTGCATGTGCAATTTAATTGAATAACAAGCTAAATTAGCACCAATTGGCTTTGAAGCAAGTAATTATTGGCACTGATTAGATTCAATTGGAATTTTACACATGTAAATTTAGGCCTGAGTAAAATAAACGGGGGCATGGAAATAGGAGGGTCTTGGGTGGAGTGAGAGTGTTCCTAGCATTTGCGTGGGTTGTTATAGAATAAGGGGGGGGAGGGGGTACACGCCTAATTTAGGCACATTTCAGTTGGTGCAAATGTGATTCACAGGCGTAAGCGCTATTCTATAAATCGCACCTAACTTGAAGCGCGGCTTATAGAATAGCACTTTTTTCAGCACCATATATAGAATTTACCCCTAACTATTAAATCAGTAATCCTGGCATGGGTCCTGACAGTTGCACTCAGTCTGTTTTTATCTAGTATCATGTTTGTGTGACTTCTTAGAAGGAAATCCACCCGTGATCCATGGTAACTGCTAAACTGCTTACGCCTCTTGTTCCCTTCCTGATCTCTGTTTTTCCCACCTCCTCACTCTAGAACAGGTGACCTGACACTGGCACTGCTTCTGTGCTCCTGTGCCTCATTTGTGCCGTTTCCTGTGGCATCTTGTTTTTCTCGCACCCTGTCGTAGCCTTCTCTCTCTCTCTCTCTGCTTAAGGTGCGCTATCGCTGTCCCCAGTCCCCCTTCCCAGGTGATATGACATCACCCCAACTCTTATTGCGCACAACCCTCTGCAGGTGAAATGCATGCTCTTCTCTCTCTCTCTCTCTTCCTGCTTCCCAGATGATCTATCTCTCCACCGTTTACTCTCTCGCTTGTTACCATTCCCCCCTCTTCCTCCCCGCAAGTGATGTAGCAGGTGCTTCTTGCTAGGTGATCTGACATGATAACCTCTCTCCATTTTCCTGTACTGCAAGCGACCTTGCATTTTATTTAGTTGTAATTTCTCCTTATGATAGGCAGTATAAGCAAAAAAAACCTCCAACATCACAACATAATAAAAACTGCAGAAACAAATTTAAAAAAGACAATAGTAATTTAAAACTACAAAACAAAATAAGATGGGAAGGATGCATTTCACAACAATGAAATTCCATAAGACTGTATACTTGATGGTGAACATAAGAACGGGATAAAAAGGAAGAAAAATAAAAATTAATGAATTCTAAAACCTAGCTATAAATAGGAATACTTGTCTGAGACTCCTAAAGCCCTGAAAGAACCTTCTTGTATAGCCATGTCTTACGCTGGCCTTGAATTTAGTCCTGGTGCTCTGGGATCACACATAAGCTGGAATAGTCATGAGAAGTCTCAAGCCTTAAAATCTTTGATGATGGCCTGGTGGAATAAGTAAAGATTTAAAACAGCGTGGTAACTTGGAATTGGCACGTGTAAGCGCTTACGCGGCTCAGTAAAAGGACCCCTAAGTGTAATTGGTGGCATGGCTGTCTGTCAGAGGGTGCTGATAGCCTCTCTCGTTAGCAGGACAGTGGGACCCTCCAAAATTCAGTATCTTTCTCAAACTGGTCAGAAATCCTCCTGGGATCCGCTACGAAAAAGACAATATTGAAGGGAGGGAGTAGTGTGATCATTAAGACTCTTCCAGAGAACCGAGGAGACGTGATGGAAATGTATACACTTTATCCTTTATTAAGATAGACTCAACACGGCACATGCTCAACGTTTGGTTCCTGGATTCTAAATTCTTTTTGTGTTACTACCATTGCTTACACACTATCCAGGCATCGCCAGTCTTTTTAAAGACTTGATCCTGGTTTATTGTTTTTCTTCTTCAATATTCCACTGTTTATATTTGGGTCACAACTACATATAGACTCCTGAGGAAGGCGCTATTGCCAAAACACGGTTCCGTGTCGAGTCTGTTTTAATAAAGGATAAAGTGTATACATTTCCATCACGTCTCCTCGGTTCTCTGGAAGAGTCTTGTTGACCACGCTACTCCCTCCCTCCCTCCAGAAATCCTCCTGGCCTTGGTTAGCAGCACATCAGCCAGCTCTTTAGTATAAAGTCTCTGGGGTTGGAAGGGTTTTGCTCGGCTTGTGAATGTCTCTGCTTTGTTCCTTTTGCAGCCAGTGTAGGTGAGTTCCCATTTAGTGAAATGGTCAGTGAGGGTGGGGATTTTCTGCAGGGTGTCTGGGAGTAAAGTACACACAGGTCCCAGGCGCTAAAAGTACCAGTGTCCTGTTTCATGATCTCTCTGTGCAGACTAGAGCCTTCCACTGTGCCCGGTACTGATATTATTAATTAAACTAAGCTGATATGTCAGGATAATTCCTTATTGCAAATGACAGGAAGAGAAACAGCTGTGACAAGAACTGTGCTCAGAAATCAGGCCCTGAAGGTGAACTTCTCGTTTCTGCTGCAGGATGCCTACTGGATCGCCCTGAACAGCTCTTTGAAGTGTAAAACTGTCAGCGACATCTTCCTACTTTTCAAGAGCTCGGACTTTATCACTCGTGACTTTACACAGCCGTAAGTACTGTTCTCCACTGCAAGAAGACCCATCTCCAAAACTCCCGACTTGATTCAGTGCCCTAATATCTGGACATATGTGGTGTTTTTTTTTTTTTCTGTTGGGAAGGGGAACAGCCCTGCCTGCAGAGATTTACTCCAGCCTAAGTTTCTACTGACCTTTGAATTTCACTGACTGAGGCCTGTGCGAGTATTTACATTGTGGTAGGGTTTTGTACTGCTCTCTTTAGATGTATGCACATGCAGAGTTAATGTGTGTGTGGGGGGTGGGGGGGATGAGGGGATAATGAAATCTGAGGCCTTTCTACTGTGAATGCTTTTTAGTTAACCTACTAGAAAGTAAATGTTACTGATTGGTGGTGAGTGGCTGCTGTGGGCACCAAGGAAGCCAGATGTTAGGACAGCAACCTCACTAGTTTGGCAGATGTTTAGGGTACTAGAAAGCCTGTTGGGAAGACTTGCTTGTGCAGGGGAAGGGGGGGTCTTAGGAATAGGTGTTAGATTAAGTATGGGGTCCCATATGCTTGGGAAGGTAACATAAACTGATTTGGATAAGGAATAATATGCAAAAATGCTCAAGCACTTATGACTGGCAGCTGGGTTATGTACCTAACAACGTGGGCAAACTGGAATAGATAAATGGGTTTTTTTTCCCGTCTCATTGGTTATGGGGCCATATGGTCTTTATCTGCCTTCATTTTCTCTAGTTCTCTGACTGTTTCTACTATATATATGTTCTTGACTGGGCAGAGGAAAAAGCATCTTTTTTCCCTTCAAGCCTAACAGTGTATTGAACCATCACTTTTCAGAATAAACTTGGTGTGTGTCAGCTCATTAGTGTGAACTGCAGGACTTTAATTAGTGTTGGGCAGAGAAAGTCACACTTCCTCTCATGCTAGCACTAATTAAAGCATGTTTCAAATCTTTAATTTGAATTTTTAAATTTTATATTTCTGTCCTAAACTCAAAGGCCCTCAATTGGGCAATGCTCTTATATCAAATTTCTGCCCAGTTGTCCAGCTTCCCTGCAGTAGCCTAGTGGTTAGTGGTTAGATTCTGGGGAACTGGG
Organism: Microcaecilia unicolor; assembly: GCF_901765095.1. Taxonomy (NCBI): domain Eukaryota; kingdom Metazoa; phylum Chordata; class Amphibia; order Gymnophiona; family Siphonopidae; genus Microcaecilia; species Microcaecilia unicolor. The sequence goes on along the minus strand of NC_044040.1, from coordinate 6,829,203 downwards.
TTCGATTCCCACTGCCGCTCCTTGTGACTCTGGGCAAGTCACTTAACCCTCCATTGCCCCGGTACAAAATAAGTACCTGAATATATGTAAACCGCTTTGAATGTAGTTGCAAAAACCTCAGAAAGGCGGTATATCAAGTCCCATTTCCCTTTCCCCCTTTCCCTTATGACATCACAATATCAGAAGTGAGCCAAGTATCGGGCAATCAAGCCATTGTGACATCACTGATGAGGTTGGCTCTTATTGGTGGAATGAGTGGAGGAGTAGCCTAGTGGTTAGTGCAGTGGACTTTGATCCTGGGGAACTGGGTTAATTTCCCACTGCAGCGCCTTGTGACTCTGGGCAAGTCACTTAACCCTCCATTGCCCCTGGTACAAAATAAGTACCTGAATATATGTAAACCGCTTTGAATGTAGTTGCAAAAACCTCAGAAAGGCGGTATATCCCTGCCCATCTTCAAATCACTGCTTAAAGCCCACCTCTTCAATGTCGCCTTTGGCACCTAACCACTACACCTCTACCCAGGAAATCTAGACTGCCCCAACTTGACATTTCGTTCTTTAGATTGTAAGCTCCTTTGAACAGGGACCGTCCTTCTTTGTTTAATTTGTACAGCGCTGCGTAACCCTAGTAGCGCTCTAGAAATGTTAAGTAGTAGTAGTATATCAAGCCCCATTTCCCTTTCCCCTTTCATTTCTAAGCTTACTGAACAAATAGCTCTTGAACAGTTAGATGACTACCTTGGACAAAACTAATAACTCTTCATTCCATCCAAACAGGCTTCAGGAAATCACACAGTTTTGAAACTGCTCTCCCTAGGATTGTCACTTTCCAAAACCTACCAAGATTAATCTGTTCTAATACTCTCACTCGATCTTTCTACAGCTTTTGATCTTGTGTGCCTTTCTCCTCTCTAGACTACGTGATATAGGTATTGTTGATACAGCCCTAAATTGGCTCGTCTCTTATTTAGCTAACAGGGTAAATGTGGTTTATTGGCATAATACACCATCTGACCCCTATACCCTCACTTATACTCACCTCTCCACTCTTTAATATCTTTATGTCTCCATTGTCAGCCCTTATCAGTCGCTTTTATTTAACCTCCTTTGTCTGTGCTGATGACATACAGATAGTAGCTGGTTTGAACAGTGATAGCCCCCAAGAAGTTTACGCACTTGACGCAGAACTAATAAAACTCATCCCATTTTCCTCCTCACTTCCCCACCCCTATCTCCTTTGAACAATTTACAAAGGTTTTTGGACTATTCCTGGATCAAAGCATGTGGTTAAGTGTTGTTTCTTTAAGCTCAAGGTGATCTTTCTCAGTGGTTCCCAAACCTGGTCCTGGAGGCACCCCAGCCAGTCAGGTTTTCAGGATATCCACAATGAATATTCATGAGAGAGATTTGCATGCACTGCCTCCACTGCATGCAAATCTCTCTCAGGAATATTCATTGTGGATATCCTGAAACCTGACTGGCTGGGACGTCTCCAGGACCAGGTGTGGGAACCACTGATCTATTCCTTGCATCATCTTTTCACCAAGGCAGCCATACATGCCCTCATCCACTTAATCATTTCAAATTTAGACTACTGCAACACCCTTTTACACAGAACCCAAGCTAGTGAAATCTGCTGCCTTCAGAAGACGTAAACAGATATAGAACTTAGATTGTGAGCCCTCCTGGGACAGAGAAATATCCAGAGTACTTGAATGTAACTCACCTTGAGCTACTACTGAAAAAGTTGTGAGCAAAATCTAAATAAATAAATAAGACAGGAATGTGACGGAGGGCACAGATTGGGTCGGGACAGGAACAGGACCTGAACAAGGTGGGAGGCGCAGACAGAAACAGGATGGGAGACACAGACCAATCAAGTCTGGGACAGGGCAGGCCAGGAACCGGGTTGGAAACAACGGGAAATGGAAACAAGGCTGGTCTGGAGACTGGAACATGGCAGAAGCAACACACCCAAGACATCTCCAGGAGATCTGAGTTGCAAAGACCCTGGAGAGAGTCAGAGACTTCCTTAAAATACCCCCAGACAGAAAATGGGGCCTCTGCAGGCATCTCAGAATTCTCTTCTGCTGTCCCTTTAAAAGCAGCTCTTCAGCGTGCGTGCATTTGTGCGCCTAAGGATGCCAGAATTGGATGGTATGAAGAAGCCAGCGTGGAAGCGGGCCATCTGGCCAGAGGAGCACCATGGGCTGCCAGGGATGGCCGCACAGATGGCCCACCCTGTCGGTCAGACCGCTGAAGGCCTGAAAAGTGCGTCGGGATCCAACCATCGGGCCAGGAAGCAAGTCTGGGCATGAGGCATGGCTGCTGTAAGCATGTGAAAAATTAATGAATGAAGCAAAGAAATATGATCTCATTACCCCCACTTCTAAGGGAAGGTTGCCAGTTCTCCATAGGATCTGTTATAAAATTTTGTCTCTGATACATAAGATATACAACTCCAGTTTCCCTGTGTATCTATCCCATTTGTTGATATCTTGTTCCCCTTCTAGAACTCTCTTCACCAGTCTTTAGCCATTTGTGGGACCCAGACTTTAGAAATATGTCTGGCATTGGCCTTGGTTTCCCCAGTGCTGGAGATGCTGAATCTTTACCAGTGTTTTGCCATTTGCTGGACCCAGATCGTAGAAATCTGTCCGTCATCAGCCAGGTACAAATTCAGATTGTGAACCTACTAGGGACAGGAAAATACTCTCTGTACCTGAATGAAACTCACCTTGGGATAAAGATGTGAGCTAAATATTTAAATAAATAAAACTTCTGAATCCTCCAGTTCACTGCTCTGGGTTCAGCTTCCTCTTGAGTGTGACTGGAGAGTGAAGTCAGATTCATTTCCGGCAGTCCTTGAAAGTCCAGCGTTGTTTCTGTGGTGCTGCATGTGTAATACAACAGCCCTGAATTCCCAGGTGATATCGGATTGGTACGGCATGCGCAGTACTTGAGTAAGGGAATGCTTCCTTTACTGGGGAATAATACATCGAATGAAGTTGTGTCAGGAAAACACTTCAGTTGTATCTGCCAGCTCCCGCTCACAAAATTATTCACCATGGGATAAGCAGTCCAGCAGTGTAAATGATTAATCTGCTGAGCCAACGGTAATTAATTTGATTATGTGCCAGCTTCAGAGACTAAAGTAAGCAAAAATTGTCGAATGCAAGCAGCATGCAAAAATCTTTGAGAGAAGTACAGAAAGTAGTTGTAGCACATAAATGGAGGAAGGCAAGAGATGAACAGATAAGATGTTAGGAAATGGGAGAAATTAAGCTTTGCGGGAACTGGGACTTGATACACTGCCTTTCTGAGGTTTTTGCAAAGCAGTTTACATATATTCAGGTACTTATTTTGTACCAGGGGCAATGGAGGGTTAAGTGACTTGCCCAGAGTCACAAGGAGCTGCAGTGGGGAATTGAACCCAGTTCCCCAGGGTCAAAGTCCACTGCATTAACCACTAGGCTACTCCTCCACTCATTCCACCAATAAGAGCCAACCTCATCAGTGATGTCACAATGGCTTGATTGCCCGATACTTGGCTCACTTCTGATATTGTGATGTCATAAGGGAAAGGGGGAAAGGGAAATGGGAGTTGATATACCGCCTTTCTGAGGTTTTTGCAACTACATTCAAAGCGGTTTACATATATTCAGGTACTTATTTTGTACCAGGGGCAATGGAGGGTTAAGTGACTTGCCCAGAGTCACAAGGAGCTGCAGTGGGAATCAAACTCAGTTCCCCAGGATCAAAGTCCGCTGCACTAACCACTAGGCTACTTCTCCTGAATCTAAATTCTCAGGAAATATTTAAAACTGAAAAATGGTGGCTACAGTGTGTCCAAAGGTTATGTCACTCTTGACGCTCTAAACCGTCCCAGTACTCGGTGTCCAGAGATCTTGTGTAAGACCTCCACCTGTCCGCTAATGCACATCAGGACAGTTCTTATATAGTGTGTCTGAGGGTCCTTCTGTTTCATGTCCTCCAAGTTTAAATGGGTTCAGAGATTCTTCAGCACTTCCCTTCCTTGCCACGTCAGGGCTTCTATCCTAGTACAGCATGTCCGAAGGAATCTTGAACGTGATCTTTGAGGGCAGACTTACCTTCGATGTATCAGATTTGTCTTGTTCTTTTTCATTCAACTACTCTACTCTGATTCTTACAACTTTTCCTTTTTCCAGCTATGTCTACTCAGATCTCCGGGTAGCTTCTGACATTATGCTTGTTTGCTGATATATAGCCTTTTGACTTAAACGACAGGCAGTTTACAAAAGACTTTAAATTAAAACTTAATTTCATGAGTCAGGAAAGGAGAAAACATGGCAACAAGGACAAAGTAAAGAAACAAGCCGGAGAGACATTAGGCCACTCAATGCCAGCTGCATCCTTCCCTGCATCCTTCCCTGCCAGATGGCTCTGTACAGTGATCATTTCCAAAGGCCAAGGTGAAGAAATAACGTTCTGAGATTGATTTATTTGTAATTTAATGTTTATAGGGGGAAAAAAATCCCAACATATTGTTATCTTCGTTAACACTTTTGCACATTGACTGTAATCTTACAATCAACAAACAAAGCACCCTCCATTCTAAAGTTTCCCTATTTTCTTAAACATTAGAGCCCCTCATCCCGTTGCCCTGTTCACCTCATTATGTTTCCATACTTCTCCTTATATTCTTTTTAATCCATCCCTGAAAAGATGGCCAAATTCTCTGCAGTGCATGCACTCTCAGGTGTCTATATATATTATCTCACTCAAAACACAAATGTTATACATCCGTCTCACCATATTTTGTATCACTGGTAGGTATTAGAGCTGAACATATATGGTTACACTGAATTTGTTATTCATATCCAGCTGTATAATCCAAATTTCCAGGTTTATTTGTTTCTTGATATAGTGCCAATCGATAGCGGTTTACAACATAAGAATTAAAAGAAATAAAAATGACAGTTTAAAAGAATAGTTTTAAGTAGAGGAGTGTGGTAGCTGTGTTAGTCCACTCTTAAGGTTATCAATAGAAATCAAACAAAATAAAACATGGAAAAGAAAATAAGATGATACCTTTTTTATTGGACATAACTTAATACATTTCTTGATTAGCTTTCGAAGGTTGCCCTTCTTCCTCAGATCGGAAATAAGCAAATGTGCTAGCTGACAGTGTATATAAGTGAAAACATTCAAGCATTACTATGACAGTCTGACAGGGTGGGAGGATGGGGGTGGGTAGGAGGTATGCATGGGGACATCAAAGCATATCATTGATATTCTAACAGGATGGGTGTGGATAGGTGAGGGGTGGGGTGATCAACAGAGACATACAGCTTTATGGTTTATAATGGGCTAGGAACCCCAGATCCTTGTTAAGTCCTTTCTGTTGGGTGTTAAAATATTCAATCATTCTTACTTCAAAGGTCTTACGTTCTTGTATGGTTTTAAAGTTACCTTTCAGGATTCTCACTGTGAAGTCACTGGTACAGTGTCCTGGTCCTGTATAATGTTGACCAACAGGCGCGGGAGCCCTACTGGCACCAGTATTGTTCATATGATGTCTATGTAAATTGAATCTTGTCTTAAGCATCTGGCCTGTTTCTCCAATATAGCATCCTTCGTTACATTTTTTACACTGAATGATATATACCACATTGGAAGATGAGCAAGTGAAAGATCCCTTTATGTTGAATATCTTTCCTTTGTGGATGACTTTGGGGTCCTGTGAAATATTTTGGCATAGTTTGCAACTGGATAAATTACAGGGAAGTGTGCCCTTCTGTTCCTTTTCAGTCTGTGAAGGAAGTTTACTTCTGATTAGCTTGTGTTTTAAATTGGGTGGCTGTCGGAAGGCCAGTACTGGTGAGGATGGGAATATCTCTTTCAGTAATTCATCCTCCTGGAGTATAGGTTGTAGATAAGTACATAAGTACATAAGTAGTGCCTTACTGGGAAAGACCAAAGATCCATCTAGCCCAGCATCCTGTCACCGACAGTGGCCAATCCAGGTCAAGGGCACCTGGCACGCTCCCTAAACGTAAAAACATTCCAGACAAGTTATACCTAAAAATGCGGAATTTTTCCAAGTCCATTTAATAGCGGTCTATGGACTTGTCCTTTAGGAATCTATCTAACCCCTTTTTAAACTCCGTCAAGCTAACCGCCCGTACCACGTTCTCCGGCAACGAATTCCAGAGTCTAATTACACGTTGGGTGAAGAAAACTTTTCTCCGATTCGTTTTAAATTTACCACACTGTAGCTTCAACTCATGCCCTCTAGTCCTAGTATTTTTGGATAGCGTGAACAGTCGCTTCACATCCACCCGATCCATTCCACTCATTATTTTATACACTTCTATCATATCTCCCCTCAGCCGTCTCTTCTCCAAGCTGAAAAGCCCTAGCCTTCTCAGCCTCTCTTCATAGGAAAGTCGTCCCATCCCCACTATCATTTTCGTCGCCCTTCGCTGTACCTTTTCCAATTCTACTATATCTTTTTTGAGATACGGAGACCAGTACTGAACACAATACTCCAGGTGCGGTCGCACCATGGAGCGATACAACGGCATTATAACATCCGCACACCTGGACTCCATACCCTTCCTAATAACACCCAACATTCTATTCGCTTTCCTAGCCGCAGCAGCACACTGAGCAGAAGGTTTCAGCGTATCATCGACGACGACACCCAGATCCCTTTCTTGATCCGTAACTCCTAACGTGGAACCTTGCAAGACGTAGCTATAATTCGGGTTCCTCTTACCCACATGCATCTCTTATGATTTTCCTCAGTTTTTCCAGCTCTGGATTGTATGTCACTACAAGGGGGATTCTGTCTGTGGGGTTTTTCTCCTTGTACTGTAGCAGATTCTCCCTGGGTGTTTTGAGGGAGGAGGCAATATTCTTGGAGTGTATTAGTTTATTAAAATTATGTTTTATAAGATTGTACACTGCTTTGGACATTCCTTGGGTTGGGAACATTTTTAAATAAATGGCTATTTTAATGGGTAATAATCACCTTGACTTTGAAGGTTTGCATAAGCTGACTATATATTCTCCATCTCTTCCCTATCTCCTGTTAATAACACTTTTTTTTTTCCCTACAAAGCCCTTGAGCTGTTTTGTTTGTATTTTCTCTAAAGGTTCATTCACTGCGCTGATGATTCTCCGGATCCATGCATGGATTATGAGGTAACATAGTGTTTCCTGTGGCCTTTATTTGGCTCATAATTTTGGGAACTTTACTGTTTGTGTCAGGATGAAATTGGTTTGTAGTGAAGCACTGTAATTTGGACCGGGCAGCCCTGCCTTTCATATGAGCTGTTCACAGCTTAGTGCTGAGTTCCCCTAGGTTTAATGGTCAGGCTTGGTTTGTCTTTGGAGGGGAGGTTTATGTGAAGCCTTTTGAATGTTATCCTTTGCTAAAGTCTAAAATTGAATCTTCGGAAATGAATATTGATCTTTTTTTCAAATGTGTCAAATACTGTTTCAAATTGACTTACATAAATTGTTCAAAAAAACCTCAGAGTGTTTTCATGTTAAAGTAGCATTTCCAGTATCCATCCACAAATTGAGGGGTCTTTAGCACACGTTAAAAATAGACGCACGCTAAACGCTTAAGACACCAATGTATTCTTATGGGCGTCTTTAGCATTTAGGCGAGCGCTAAAAATGCCAGTGCGCCTAATTAAAAGACTCCCTGAGCTATTTTAAAATCCGTACCAGAAGGAGTCTAGTGCTATAAACAGGAAGTACTTTTTCTCCATGCCTCAGCCCTGTAGATGCAGAGTGCTTTATTGAAAAGCAAGGATAGGTGGTATTTAAAAAAAAAAAAAAGCATCTTACTCTCTGTAAGGAAGAAGAGGGATTGGAATCTTCAACCTTGCTGGCTTTGTTGTGAATATAGGAAGGCTGAACTTTCCCAGGATTAGTCTGTGTCCAGTTAAAAGACCAGCCCCGCGGTATTATGCTTAATATTTAGGCCTGGACACTGTTCTTTGTGAACATGTTTCAGGAGATCCAAAGCCTGATGGGAGCTGCTCTCACCCAGCCACCACCTATGTGCTTGAAACTCTCTGGATTTATGCCCGTAAAAACTGTGTTCAGCACGAGAAAGGGGAGAAGGACCTCTGAGACCTATTGAAAATGTTGCTTTCTGAAGGGATCTTGAATAGCCATTCGGTTGGTAAGCACGAGAGGCTCACCGCTAAGTGTTGGCTATATTCAGTGCCAGGGGCGGATTGACCATGAGGACCCAGAAGCTCTAGGGGGCCCAGAGGCTCTGCCCAGATGCCTGGTGTGCTTCTGGTCTATTGGCCTCAGTGGGGGGGGGGGGGGGGGGGGGAATGTTCTTTCCTGCCCGCTGCGCTGCTGCTATTCCCCCCCCCCCCCCCACCTGGTACCACTGTATTTTCAAAATGGCAGCCAAGACTCCCTGTGGAAGTCTCTGCCGCCATTTTGAAAACATAGAGGCGCTGGTAGGCGGGGAAATAGCAGCAGCATAGCGGGCAGGAAAGAACGTGCCCCTTCTCCCCCCCCCCACAGAGGCCAGCAGACTACTAGGATACCTCAGGTAGGACCAGGGTAGCAGGGGCGTCGGCTGCGGTGGCAAGGGGGGTGTTGGGCAGCGGCTGGGCGGGGGAGGGCCAAGACCACCCCATCCATGTTCAATGCCGGTTCCCACATAGGTAAGCGAGCAGCCCAGTCCTTACTTAGCTATGTGGGTGCCGACACTGAATATCAGCTGACACCTGCATAACTTCCGGGTCGCCCCCTGAACCCCGATGTTCAGTGATGGTGTCCTGACATGGCCTAGCATTGAGTATCTGGGCTTAATTCTGGCCGGAGCTGTTAGCGGATTAAAAACTGCTGACCGTCATTGGCCTCACAGTTTATTAAAAGGAAACCAGTAATGAGCTCGACTACAGCAGATGGGTTTTTAGAAAGCTTAACAGAGGAATCTAGAATTTGTGTTCCTTTTTTCTAAAAAAATATAAAGTAACCTAGTGCTGTTCTTTTGTAGCTGGTCCTCCGGAAATGGTGCGAATTAATTCCTGGGGCAGAATTTAGATGTTTCGTCAAAGAAAATAAACTTATAGGTGAGGATTTTAAATGTTATTTTTATTTTAATCTGTATGGGAATGCATGAAATGTTCTTACAGCAAAATTTTGTGTTGGAAGAATCGGATTTAATAACAGCTCTTTACCTCTTCAGTGGATTAACCACTGCTCACCATTACACATGTGCGGGTAAGTACAAACCAGACCTTATGGTTTGCAATATAAGTTTGCTTGGTTCACAGTCCTGTAGTGTCTCATTTTGCCACAAGAATATTGTGAAGAACTGCAATTATAATTACCAATTTTTAAAAAAGTTATTTTTAAAGTCTGATCAAATAGTTACAAATACTCATGTTGCCCACCAAGATCAAGAGTTAAGTGTGTAAATACACCACAGTAAGAACACAAAAATACATCAAGCATTTGCGAGAAGATTTTATGAACATGAAGATAATCAACCTGCAATAGAAGGCATTGAAATGCTTAGTACAATACATTGATCGCAGGCTGTCAGCCAAACACAGGCAAAAGTCTAGCGTTAGCTTCTTGTAATTAGCATTGAACCAAGAGTTTTAGAGAGAGAGCTGGCTTTTTTTTTTTAATTAATGTTTTGAACTGTTGTAGATTCTTAAAGTTTAGACTATGAAACAGATCTTCCTAAAACCTAGAAAATGATCCTTGGTCTCCCATTCAATGAAATATATAACCAACTTCTTGCATTTCTGGCCCATCTCCAGTGGAAGAGAAGAATGTGAGAAGAAAGTCTGAAAAAGGTTAGGGATCTTCAACTTGGGGAAAAGGTGACCGAGAGGGGATATGACGGAAGCTTAGAAAATCATGAGTGGGGTGAATTGGTTGTTTAAGCTGTCAACACACTAAGGGGTCCTTTTACAAAGCTGCAATAGAAAGTGGCCTCAGTTCGTCCTCCTTCGGGCCTTTCCCACGCACAAAGACGTTTTTTTACCAGTGCTGGAAAATGACCGATTTTGCACTTTTATACCATGCACCAATGTTTTAGCTCATTTAATAAACCTTATGATCATCATTTACAATAAATTAAAACAAACAAGTTAATTTTGGCAGGGATACTTGTTGGGATCTGCTGAGACGGTAGTATTTCATCTTGGTTGAAGTGCTTTATTAAATACTAGTAAAAAAGGCCTGTTTCTAACACAAATGAAACAGGCTCTAGCAAGGTTTTCCTCGGAGTGTGTATGTTTGAGAGAGTGTGTGTGACAGTGGCTGTGTGAGAGAGAGAGAGAGAGTGAATGTGCGAGTGTGTGTGTGTGACAGAGAGAGAGTGAGTCTGGGTGCAAGTGTGTGAGAGAGAGTGTGTGTGTGTGTGAGAGAGAGTGTGTGTGTGTGTGTGTGAGAGAGAGTGTGTGTGTGTGTGTGTGAGTGCGTATGTGAGACATAGTGACAGAGAGTGTGTGTTTCACACAGATACACTGTGTGTGAGAGAGAGAGAGTGTGTGTGAGACAGTGTGAGAAGAGTACGTGTGAGACAGAGAGTGTACGAGACCGTATGTGAGACCGAGAGTGTGTGAGTGACTGTGTGACACATAGAGAGTGAATGTGATACAGTGTGAGAGACTGAGTGAGAGAGAAAGACACTGACTGTAAGAGAGTGTGTGTGTGAGAGTGTGTGTATGACAGAGATACCTCCCCCCCTCCCCTCTGGTCTCAGGATCCCCTCCCCCCCCTCAGGTCTGAGGACCCTCTCACCCCCCCTGCGTGGTTGGCAGCACCGTGCGAGTGTGTGTGTGACAGAGAGAGAGTGAGACTGGGTGCGAGTGTGTCTGTGAGAGAGAGAGAGTGTGTGTGATTGTCCTCTCTCCCCTGCCCCCCTCTAGCCACCCACTACTACTACTTATCACTTCTAAAGCGCTACCCAGCGATTCTCCTGTTTCCCCTGGCCCCCCCTCCAGCCACCCAGCGATTCTCCTCTCTCCCCTGCCCCCCCTCGAGCCATGCAGCGATTCTCCTCTCTCCCCTGCCCCGCTCCAGCCACCCAGCAATTGTACTCTGTTGCCTGCCCCCCCCCTCCAGCCACCCTGCGATTCTCCTGTGTCCCCAGATTAGCTCCGTCGAAGCGGCAGCATTATTGAAAGCCCTGGCTCTGGCCGTCCACGGAGTTAGCTTCAGAACGTTGGAGGTGAGTTCGTTCCCTCAGTCCTGCCTTCTGATTACCCACCCTTGACGTCAACTCGTTTTGACACGAGGGCGGGGCAGAGAGAGATGTGACAGACTTACGAATGTTACGAACCCTTCACTGAAGCCACGGAGTCAGCTTCAGAACGTTGGAGGTGCTTTTTATTATAGTAGATAAACCTTTGTCCCTGCTAAAATTAACTGTCGGTATATCAAGAAATGAAGTGGAAGTGAAACGGAGACAGGATGCCTGCAAAGCTTGAGCGAAATCTTGTCGCCAAACCCAGAACTTGCTTTGAAATTGTGAGATGAACAGGCAACTTGAGACATTTCTGACTTTGAAAGCAAGGGTTCAAGCAGACGTTTTTGACACATACAAGTTTATAATTAAAAATATATGAGATGAGAGTCCCTTTTGATTGTGATTTTGTTATTCCCAGGGAGGTAGCTAATGCTTGTGCTTTTTGAAAGTTCCTCCTCTGAGTGACAATTTGCTGACCCTTGAGCTAATCTGAAGAATTTCTCTTGTGTTTGCCATTGAAGGCCTGAATTCATTCGTTTGCCTGGTTACTATGATCAACTGCCAGTATTCGGACATTAGCAGCTCACGCATGAGGTGATTCTTCAGAAGGGATTGGGATGCTGGAATATTTCCATGTCTTGCTCTGTTGTTAACTTGATTTGTCACGTGTATTTTGGAATGTCCGCTTTCTGTTGAAAATTTCTTTTTAATTATTGCTCATTAAGATCAGATGAGCAAGGCTCTGGTTTAGAAATGTCTCTGAAGCCAGCCTTAAAAACCCCATTTCTTTGTTTTGCAGCTATATCCCAGAGGGACTACACACAACACTATGAACATATCTGTAAACAGAGAGAGGAAATCTGTAGATCTATTCAGGATTTCTTCAGAAAACACATTCAATATAAATTTTTAGATGAAGATTGTAAGTATTCTTACCTAAATGTTCATGTCAAATCTGATATTAAATTAATTTTTCTGGATTTTTGTTTTTCTGGATTTAGTTCACGTCTTTCTCTGTAGCTCACAATGAGCTACGTTTAACTACAATAGGTAATCTTGTGTCCCTGGAAGTACCTACATCAAGTGTGATGTGCAGGGGTCTGGCAACCTTAAAAGAACAGCTCAGATTTTGTCTGCTTATTTAGGGTGGGGGGGAAGCAGTGATATGTTGAAACTAATACTGTACCTTTGTTAAGGTTATGGGAAGATTTATATCTTCAAATTTCACGCCTGGGAATAATTCTGTCCAGTTGCTGTATCTCTCTTGTACATTCTATATAGTGATTTATTTATTTATTTATTTCTCCCGTTCACTTTGGCACCCTGTGCTCTTGATCCAGGCAGGGACACAATGGGTAGCTACTTATCTTTCAGAGAAGGAACTAGCAGTGTTCCTTTGGAGAAGATTGAATAACGTGGATTTGCAAAAGTCTTATGAAATAGTTCCGTGTGTGCTGACGGTTCCCTTTTGGCTCTGCTTTCTTTGCCCGTTTAAAATGTGGACAGCCTCTTCAGTTTTACCTTGGGATTGACCACGTTAAATGTCCATAGGCACAGAGTAACTTTGGGTTTGTTTTCCTTGCAGTTGTTTTTGATATATACAGAGACAGCTCGGTAAGTGAGTGAGCAGCGTTTTACTAATATTTTACTGTTTTAGTGTTAAATGTTCTTTATGCATGTATTGAAAACAGTGCATTCTACCATTTAGCGGCAGCATGGATGGAGACTTTAGATCTTAGTTAATCCAGGTCAGCCAAGTGCATTGGGAGAATGTATGAAACAAAAACCCTGGGACATATCCCCCTACCTGTCTTGACTCTGCCGTGCAAGAACTTTGCTTCTCTTGGATCCTTCACATGTAGGTGCTGAGTCATACTTGTCTATCCCTGATGCCAATAAAGGTTATTGTGCATAGTTATAAAGACATGACTAAGCATTATAGCATTCTCCTAATAGTTTCATTCTGTCATGCATATCAGTGACACAGATCAAGTCCATTTGCTAGCCCGTGTTAAATGAAGCCAAGGGTTATCCACTCACGCCTCATTGAGAAGGGACACAAGGGCAGGAGCTTGGGTCTAGTAGTCTCTGGTAATGCATCGGTTTACTGTGCTGCAATGCGCCTTCCTGCTTTTGCCGAGCTCAGCACTGCCGAGCACTTGTAAGCTCTCCACTCTATGAGTGAAGCTCTTCTGTCAGAGATGAAAAAGGAAACATCGATATTCTTACTGCAGCAGATACCTGGTAGCAGTCTGACTCAGCAGTTAATTAGAGCATGACACGGGGAGAGTTGCTACCCTGCCAGCCTTCATTTGGGCAACTTAAACTGAAGCACCTGCAGTATTTCCTCTTCATTTTTCATTTAGCAGCTAAGAGTAAAATGTCCATTTTAGTTCTAAATTTTATTTCATTCCTGAAATGCAGTTAGTGGGTTGTCTTCTGGTTTTAAGCAGGGTGTGTTGATTTGTAATTATGTTTTGAATGTGTTTTTGTTGTACACTGCTCTGGATGCTTTGTGTCTGTTGTAGAAAGTATAGAAGAAATAAAGTTTGTACAAACTTTTTTTTAGCTCACAGTGAACCCCATTTACCACTATCCCACTCAGACCAGCTTCTTAACCCAGTCAGTCTCTCTAGGGCAGGGATATTCAAACCTGTCCTAGAGGTCCACAGGCCAGTTAGGTTTTCAGGATATCCCTAATGAATATGCATCCTCAATCTGGAGTTTCGTTTAATGTCCTGTTATGATCAATTAATAATCTTTTGACTAATGATAACAGTTCTAAGAATTTAACAACTGCTTTCCAAATATAAGCAAAACAAATTTATTCAATTATTCATCTTTAAATCAAGTGCATAATACTAGTAACCATACTATGCATGAGAGAGATTTGCATACCTTCACCTCCTTTATATGCAAATGTCTCTCATGCACTTTCATTAGGGATAGCCTGAAAACCTGACTGGCCTGTGGACCTCTTTGAGTACCCCTGTTCATACCAAGAGTGCTGAATTTATTTGTCATTCATGGAAAGATTGTACTTTATTAATAAGGGAGGAAGATAATTGCTGGACAGGTTACATTTCTGGGCAGGGGGAATTGGTGATCATCAGAGGGGAGTGTCAGGACCACCAAGGATTAGGGGCCTCAGGAGGATCAAGGACTTCTGTGGATCTAGGGGAGCTGGAAAAATGCGATCGTTGGCATAAGGAAGAGAGTAAAATGTGTGTTTGTGTGTATGAGAGAGAAGTCATGAATGTGTGTTTTAGGAAGAAGAATTCACACAGTCTTAAGTGTAAAAATCTGTGATTGACATAGTGGCATACCAAGGAGAGGGGCGGTGGGGGCAGTCCACCCCAGGTGCACGCCGCTGGGGGGGGGTGCCGCGGCGCGCGCCTGCTCTGAGTTCGTTAAACTTCGCTGCAGCTCCCTCTGCCCCGGAACAGGTTACTTCCTGTTCCGGGGCAGAGGGAGCTGCAGCGAAGCGAAGTTTAGCGAACTCGGAGCTGGCGCGCGCCGCGGCCCCCCCCCCCCCCCCAGCGGCGTGCACCCGGGGGGGGGTGTCATTTCGCCGGAGGGGGGGGGGGCATCGGCGCTCTGCCCCGGGTGCCATCCAGGCCAGGAACGCCACTGGATTGACACTTAAGAAAACCAAATAAGGAATTAATTAATTCCATAAACCAACAAGCTGGTATCTTCCAGAATCTGAAGTAGTTGTAAAACAAGAATCCCTGACTGATGAATGGTTATTTAAACAGCCTCTAAGTGTAGCATTTTTCTGCTCTGGTCATTCAGAGCTTTTGGATCATTAAACCTTTGGGAAGAGATGTGAAAACATTGCTTTTGAAATGCATTATGCTCAATGTGTGCTCTAGTTTGTTGTTTTAAAAATGTGCAATCAGACAAGACGAGACTGTTAAGGGATGGATAGAGCAGGTGGAAAGTTTGGGAAGCTGCGGGAATGTAGATATTTGGTTTCAGGGAAATGCTGTGAAGCCAGGTAACCAGGCTGTAGGTCTGCAAAGAGAAAATGGAGTACACAAATGAAAATTGCAAGCAGAAATGCAACACATGTAGGTTGAGAACGGCAAATATGAACTAGGGGGGAAAAAAAGGAGTGAAAAGCTAGACATTCCTGTGACAGGAGCAGGACGAGGTCATTTAATGACATGCACGAGGACATGTTTATCCACTCCTACCCTAGCTGAGATAACATTTAATTTTCTATTTCTTAGGTCTGATTTGTTCTTAGTGTACACTTCCTTGAGTGAATTCTTTCAAAAAGGCGGCAAATAAATTCTAATAAATAAATTTTTAAAAAGTGAAAGGGCATTTAATGGCTTTTTACCTTTTCACTCTTGGGCATTTGCTGTCACAGAACTTTTTGAATGCAGAACTGCCTGCGTTTGTTTTACTGTGCCTTCGTTCTTTATTTCAGGGTAGAGTATGGCTAATCGATTTTAACCCATTTGGCGAAGTTACAGACTCGTTGCTATTCACCTGGGACGAACTGACAGGTGTGATAAGCATAAAGGACAATCATGGTGAAAGGGAGGCTACAGAGCAGGCAAGGAACAACATCACCTGTTAACATAAAACAAGTTTGTAATTCTGAAACGTGGAAAGAAATCTGATTGCAAACAGAATGTACCACAAGAGTTTCATTCCAGTCGCAACCTCTTATCCGCTTCTGCAGCGATGTCTGACTGTAAGCTTGCTGGCAGTATCTGTCCTAGAAATCTTCTAATCGTCAGGGAGATGATCAAGGTAAATGCAGGCGCTAGAGACCACTAGCGCTGGCATTTACCTGCGCAGAATGCTCAGTGGTGTGTAGCACGGCTGACAACGAACACACCTCATGCTTGGAGAACTGTACTCTGAATTCTGGCGCTCCTACGCCAGCTTATTAGCTTTGATGATGTGGGAGTTAGTTTTGGGTGCTGCTGTGGCTGTAAACTCCGGTGCTGTTCCGTGCAGCGCCGGAGTTTTGATCATCGTCACTTCTGCTATTACCACTGCTAATCATTTATAGTGCTACTAGACATACGCAGCGCTATGTGCAGGTACTTTCTCATCCCTAGAGGACTCACAAGCTAAGTTTTTGATATCTGAGGCAATGGAGGGTTAAGTGACTTGCCCAAGGTCACAAGGAGCTGCAGTGGGAATCGAACCCAGCTTGCCAGGATCAAAGTCTGCTGCACTAATCATTACGCTACTCCTCCACATGTGGCCAGAAATAAGTAAAGACGTCTCAAATTGGTTTTCAGATTTTTGTTTTAATGCAGTTTTCTACCATTTTCCCATGCTACGATGACTAGAGCAGTTTGCAATCAATAAAATAACAAAACCATTTCCATGGGGGCTAATTTTGAGCACTGTTTCCTAATTTGATAGTTGATTGTAATTTTCCTAGTATTGTCCTTGAAATGCTCTGTTTTCCTGACATTCAAATATTTTGTTGGATGTAGTATGATGATCTAATAAAACCCAAAACAAAACATAAATCAAAGCAGTTTAAAGTACAATTAAAAATTAACACAGCATTTGGTACTGTTCCTCTCTTGCCCTCCATAATCCCCATCAAGAGGCTATTTATTTGTTAAACTCGCTTTCTGCACTGACCACGAGTTGAACGGTCCTACTTCTGATCCCTTTCTAGTGAGGACGTATCTAAGTGGCTTGAGCAGTGGGTTGAGAACTAGGGGAAGCCAGGGTTCAAATCCTGCTTCTGCCACCCCTTGTGACCTTGGGCAAGTCACTCTCTCCCATTGCGCCAGGAATTCACTTATATTGTAGTCTCTTTGGGACGTGAAAATATTGTATCTGAATATGTCACCATCCAGCACTGCGGACATTCAGTAGCACTAGAAAAATGAGTGTTTTACAAAACATAACCTTGATGTTCTCTGACAAGAGGTTTTGTTTGGATAGACTCTTGTGTTGTTTTTTTCTCAGTGTTTCAAGATAATGCATTCGTAAATAAAGTGCTTTGTTTGAACAGTTTCCTTTTACTAAAGCCTAGGGAAAATCCCTCGGTTTTGGGTATTGATGTTCCATCGGAGAATTGCGTAAAGCTTGTGGGTATTTCCCTGAAGCCTCAAGTAAATTCATTTGTTAGTAAAAAGCATTTTAAAAATAATCTGATGTCTACATGAGGAACACTGAGGGTTTTGGTGCAGCCATTGATATGATCATACTTTGACTACTGTACTGTTTTTTGGGGGGGTTCTCGACAAAGTGTCTACCTAGATTGCAAATGCTACAGGATACCACAACCAAACTTGTTACATATCTTAGTTCCTACATACAACCCAGATCATGGTAACCTTGGCAGACAGACAGCCTAACCAGGTGCCAGGTGTTACACAGCCAGAATCAAAAGTCGAAGAGCCCTGATCAGAGGACTAGCCAAGTAGTTAGTGCAGCGGGCAGTGTCGGATTTAAGCATAAGCTGAGGGCCTCACAAAATTTCAGAATTTTTTTTTGGCCTTTAGAATTTGATGTGGCTTTTTTTTTTTTTGATTGCCAGTACACACTTTCAGCTAGTCAGGGCACCATTTGGGGGTGGAGGAGGGAATCAGAGGATATGCTGAATTAAAGACATAGTTACCGTTTAGACCAAAACCAGTCTGAAACGCATTTTTTTTTTTCCAATTTTGGGGTTCTTTTCTTTTCATTAGGATCATCCGGCATTTCGTTATACAACCAGTGAAGTCACAGTCCAGCCTAGTCCCTATCTGAGCTACAGGCTTCCCAAAGATTTTGTGGACCTTTCTACTGGAGAAGATGCTCACAAGCTAATCGACTTCCTCAAACTGGTGATTAAACCTGTTGATAACGTTTGTGTTTTGAGCGTTTATGAGCGTGATCTAATGGCAGCCTTGTACCTAGACCTGAACACAGGAACTTTCCCGTTTCTTGGTTCTCTTTCTTCTGTCCTATCTTAGTCTTATTCCTAGGTGCTCTGTTTGTCTAACATTTTTATTCTTTCTAAACCTACGTGAGTCTGAAAGAATTATACAAAAGAGGTTGAGAAATGCCTGTCTGGGACAAAATAACTCTCTGAAAATGTAACGGAATGGGATCAAACTTGGGTTGGGGAAAAAAATTGGTAAAAGATACATCACGTTTGAAAGATGGGTTGGATGACTTTGGGGGATTCCAGAGAAATAAGCCTTCTCCCTCCCACCAATAAATAAAATGGCTTAGTTTATTTCTGTGGGAGACTTTCACCTTTTGTAGCATAAAAAGTTATGTACAGTAAAACATAATATTTAGGGAGTTCCTCCTCTCCCCATTCTGTACTTTCCCAAACCCTAAAATACCCTCACAATCCAAAAACTACCCCCTTACAACTGCCCCTTGACCCCCACAACTATCATTACCCCTAAAAACTGCCCCATCCCAAATACTGCCCCCCTTATCTGCCCCACAAACTGCTCTTCCCTCAAACAACCCTTATCCCAAAAGTTACCCCTCACCTCGCAAACTGCTCCCACACTGCAAAAACTACCTGTCCGCAACTTCTCCTCTGTATCCAAACTGCCCCCCCCCCAAAGTGATCTCTGCAACTGCCCCACTGCAAAAAAACTACCAGCCTGCAAGTACCCCACTCTGAAAACTCCTCCTCCCTCCCCCCGCCCCCACAGCTCCTCAACTGCCCTGCAAACTACCTTCCATATCTGCAGCAATCTACTCATGCACGCCTGCACGTGCAGAGGGGTTGTAAGGAATTCCATGAGCCATGCTCTGCATGCTTTTCCCACTTATTTTCACTGTTGAGTTTGGGAGGAGAAGGATGTGTGTGGTAGAAACTCACACAACTGAGCCAAGACCAGATGAATCCCTGCAGCAGAGGCTCTCGCTGCCAAATGACAGCTATTGTCCGTGTAACCTAGTTGAACCGTGAGCTTCACTATTCAGTATCTATATGTTTTGTGGCTTTAAAAATACAATCATACAGTTTTTATTTTAAATGTGAACTTTTTCTGCGTTTGTCTTGACAGAATAGAAACCAAGATGACGAGGACTCTGGTGACAATGCAGATGAGTGAAATGAAGTGTGACAGATCCACTTCCTTCCCTCGTGACAGAGGTTGCTCTTCTGTTTACCACAGAGCACTGCAGCTGCACTTTTCTGGCATCTGTCCCTACATATGCCCTTGCTATAATAAAAATACATAATTTCCATTTGAGTTCCTTTTTTTAAAAGAGACATGCTAAAGAGAAATACTTCCTCAGAGAAATGGCGGTGGTTGCAAGCCATCGTCTCCCAGATCAAAACAGCAGCACAATCAAAGAAAACCTGCAGTAGGTGCAGCGGATTCTTAGATGTGGGGGGAAGTGAGGGGTGTAAAGCCTGGCATAAGCACAGAGGATCCTTAATTGAGGGGGGGGAGTGAGGGGGAAAGCCTGACATAAGCACAGAGGATCCTTAATTGAGGGGGGGGAGTGAGGGGGAAAGCCTGGCATAAGCACAGAGGAGCCTTAACTGAGGGGGGGGAGTGAGGGGGAAAGCCTGTCATAAGCACAGAGGATCTTTAACTGGGGGGGGGGGAGTGAGGGGGAAAGCTGGGATATTCACAGAGAATCCTCAGCTGTGGGGGGAGTGGGGAAAAGCCTGGCATAAGCACAGAGGATCCTTAACTGAGGGGGGGGGGGGAGAGTGAGGGGTAAAGCCTAGGATATTCACAGTGAATCCTCAGCTGTGGGGGGAGTGAGGGGTGTAAAGCCTGGTATAAGCACAGAGGATCCTTAGCTGTGGGAAAGTTAGGCTATGTTCAGAGCCAGAGTAGGATCTATGGTACTATAACAGAATTGTGTGTGTGTGGGGGGGGGGGGGGGGTAAATTATTTTTATGTGCTGTCATGCAAGTTTCTGTGGGTCATATTTAAATGGAACTTCTGCTTGTTCTGTATCTGTGGAAGCATTTTTGTTGAAGAGGATGCTCTGTGTCTAAACAGCTTTCTAGAACAAGAGGTTGCATTTTGTACTGCAGTTAATCAAGATTCATCTTTTTGGCGACCTTCACCAGCTCGTTCATCAGTGTACGCCTTTGGGAATGCAGTGCGTTCCTCGCTCACGGTTCAGTGAAGAACTCGGAGTGTATCTGAGTACCACTGGTATATTTTTAATAGTAGTATATAGTGTTTCCCAGTAGCTCTGAGTATATCAGATTTTCCTGCAGCCAAAAGCTTTAAAAAAAAATGAAATGCCAGTGATCAGAGTAAATGTAAAATCATCTTGTACTTAGATGACTGTGGCAGTCCCGGAGGTGTCTGAGCACTGGATGCGTTTGTTTTGTTTAATGTCATTTCAGGCAAAGTGACCTTAGAAAAGAAAGTGCTGTGTCTGTGTTACTGGAGCTGGTTATCACGGTGAATAATGCTGACTGATGTTTACTATTTGCACAGAATATTCGCCACTGGTAATACTTAGCATTTGTGTAGTTCCACAAGACATATCTTTTGCCATAGGCCTGAGACTTTGGGATACAACAGAGCCAGGAAAGGATTTTTTTTTTCACTTTAAATATTTTTATTAATGAAGCAACTTACAACATTCAAGACAATACAGATAATGCCAAGTTGTCCTAAAATATTGGACATCCATATAATATAACAGAAAAGAACAAAACAACAACCCAGTCACCCTTATGGTGAAAATTGAACTATCAACTCCCAATCACTATAAACAAGGGTCTACACCCTCAGCTCTGTCCTACCCCTTAAATTTGTTCAAGCATATAATTGCCTCACTTCCCCCTCTAGCCCTACTCTTCCGTTCCTCCCTTTCCTACCACCCCCTCCCTTCCTCTCCCCCTCCCCAACTACCACCCGTTCCTATCAAAGTTTGATTGTCCTCACCCATTCTTGCAGTCGAGACCATCCTCTCTTGCGCTGTAGCTCCCCATCTCTACAGTATGCCGTTAAGCGCTCCATAGCTATGAGTTCTAATTTTGCTTTCCAATCCCCCAAGGAAGGAGGGCCAGTAACTCGCCACTTCCAAGCTATCAGGCATTTTGCTGCCGCCAGACCCCGCCAGGAAAGGATTTTTAGTTTTTGCAGCTTCTAGTGCTGCCCTTTGAAACAAAATCTGTGAAGGTTTCAACAAAGGAATGGAAGCACTTGACAAGAAGCTTGTGCTTGAAGAATGGGATTGTGACGTGTTTATGGAGGGCCACTCACAATGTTCAGATGAGTGGCAGTATGCTGGCTCTTTGATTTCCTGCTGGTGCCATTGGCCTTGCCCAGACACCCTACCACTGGTGAAAGCCCCTCTTGATTTCCGTGTCCTTTACTGTCATCCTCTTGGACATGGGCTTCTCTTGTTGCCGAAGTCCTACTGAAGCTCTGGTAGCTTTAGACCTCTTCCACCACAGCCTCGTTCTTCCTGTCTACCACTGTAAGGCGTGGCCTGGGCTGTGCTGCCCAACCTTCTTCCGTTGGTACCTGCCCCTCTCTCAAGTTCTCTGATTGGTTCTGTTACTCCTCTATATTGGCATCACAGGCCATAAGTTCCATCTGGTGCAGCTCAAAACCCATCTTCTGCTCTCCTCCATTGGGTTTTATTGGTGTCTTGTGTTTGGTGGTTGTGGGTATTAGATTATTTTTTGTTTGTTCGTGACCTGATGTCATTTCAAAAGCTCTATCCGGATGTGTATTTTATTATATGATGATGACAAGTGAGGGTTTACAAGGATTATCAGTTCTAAGATTTAAAGATGAAAGTTTGGATTTAGATTGAATAAAAAGGTATTATCTGTTTGGCGGATGAGGAGGTGGCTGTGTAATTCTTGCAGTGGTTAGAAATACCAGCAAGTGTCACAACAGAGCTGAACAGAATACATTATTTAAGATCTGTGGAATTAGTCTTCTGGTATTTTATAACGGCAACATCTGAACCTGGGAGGCTTTATAAAATTGCCCCAAGTCCAGATCATTGCGCCTGTCCGGGCTGTGCTGCATCCTGGTAAGTGAAAGCGACATTTTGGTCATCTTGAAGGAGGTGAGAAGACTGTAAATGTATCCTCATCTAGTGCAGGGTTGTCCAACCTCGGTCCTTCAGGGCTGCAACTCAGTCTGGGTTTCAGGATTTCCCAAATTAATATGCATGAGATCTATTTGCATGCCTCCATTGTATGCAAATAGACTCGTGCATATTCATCATGAGAATCCTGAAAACCCAACTGGGCAAGGAGCCAAGGTTGGACGCCATTGATCTAGTGCGTCCTTAAACCTTGACTGACTGTGTCTAGTACTGCAAGTCCAGGAGGCGGGTGTAATTGAGTGCATGTATTTGACAGTAAAAATCCTGCCCAGAAACTCATAAACACACATGTCATGTAAATGTAGGTGCTTTGTTACTGTGCATCACTTTGTATGGGTGAAATACTCCCTGATAATTTTGTAAAGTACCTGTATGCTCAGGTCCCTTACAAAATGACCCTTCTGGTGGCTGGTTTATTGATTTGGTATTTAATGCAGATTAGCATGCTTTTCCATTGGAACGTACAAGGTGGATTCCGATGGACCAATGGGCTATGAATAACATATAGCAGATCAGATTAATCAAATACGTCTTCCTGCAGAGCTGAGATGCAGAGTAATGTGAATCACTGTCCAAACTGTGTTATATATAAAATCATCATCTGGACAGAGTTTAAGTATCGGCAGAAAAACAAATGCAGCAGCTTCCATAGAATTACTGTACAGACACTCAAGCTCTTCATCTCCTCTTGATGAAAATATACTACAGGGCATGTCAGTGCCTCCTTTGAGTCTTCCCCAAGTTACAATGTCCTGGAGGTACCGACAGCCAAGTTCGACCAATGAAGTGGGGAGCTAGGGCACTTTCAGTTGTAGCTGCCTAGAGAGTTAAGATTAGAACTTAATTATGCCCAGTACCACAAGCCAATGAAAACCTGGGTGTTCTAGGAAAGGAGAATGGTATTTAGTTGGAGGAATTTGTGCTGTTATCAGGGCTGGGGGACGTTTTGTAGTTTCTATGGTTTGGTGTTGATGGACTCATAGAGATTAGTAGGTGGTATAGCAGAATTTTAAGATAAATGTCCTGCCTTTTTTTCAACAGCAAGATGCATTTGAGCCTGGGGCAGAAGGAGCATTGTCCTGTAGAGGCAGCCCCTGAAGTATTCAGTGACAGAAGGATTCATTTGCAGTCCTCAGCCAGCAGGGGGCAGACTTTACCTGGGAAATTTCAGGAGCTCCACAATGAATATGCATGAGGGGTTTCCAGTGTATGCAGATTCGTCTTGTGCATGGTTATTGTGGGAGTCCTGAAAACCTGAGTGCTGTAAATGCCTCAGGACTGATGGAAAAAAGGTTAAGTAGCAGAGGATAACTGCCTCTCATGATGCAGATAAAGTGTTTGATAGACTGTCCTTTTTGTCACCTTTTGGTTTTCCAGATAGGATTAACTCCTGTTCATGTAATCTGAGAGTCCAACTACCACACAGATAGACAGTCCTGCCCTCCCTGTTCAGTTCTTAAAGGGATGAGCTAAAGATGACCATTATCCACAATTTATTTTTACTTTATGTTGCTGTTGAACTGTTACCTCTGAATTTTATATATGGTGTTCGGAACTGGGCATGTGCAATTTAATTGAATGAGTCCATTAGCACCAATAATTGGGCCGTAATAATCAATTATCAGTGGTAATTTGGATTAATTTCAATTTACACACTGAAATCTGCATGTAAATTTTTTTGTTGTTAAATCATTGTTATTATGTCCTCTAAACACAATGTTTACATATAAAATTGCAAGTTACAACCATATGTGTTAACATATTCTTATTTCAACATTTTCCAATTTCCTCCCCTCCCCTCCCTTCTCTCCCTTCCCCCCTTTCCCTTCCCGCCCCCCTAGCTCAAGCATTCAAAATCCTGCTCTTAGCCACAGGTGTTAGGGTGTCCCAGTAGGGGGACCATATTTTGCAAAAAAGGTCTCCTTT
This sequence comes from Microcaecilia unicolor, assembly GCF_901765095.1. Lineage (NCBI taxonomy): Eukaryota > Metazoa > Chordata > Amphibia > Gymnophiona > Siphonopidae > Microcaecilia > Microcaecilia unicolor. The sequence continues at coordinate 6,804,993 of NC_044040.1, read as the reverse complement.
CTCCGATGCAAGGTCCATTATACTACTGCGTTCCAAAGCACACATTTGTATCATCAGCGACCTCCATCGGCTGACCGTGGGCTGTTCCTCTTGTAATATGGCTTTCTTCCCCATCAGGGTTGCTCTTTGGAGAAAAGCCCGCATGCCAGTCGGCGCCTGTACCTGAATTGTAAATAAGTGAAAAAGTTGTTTATGGGAGTGTTGCCACCTAATCCGCCACATGCCTGACACATGTTCCGCTATGCTTTTCCAGAAGCAGTGTATTTTTGGACATGCCCAGAACATGTGGCCCAGGTGTGCATTTGTGCGACCACATTTCGGGCAAGAGTCCGTGTCTCTTAGCGTGGCTCGATATGCTCTATGTGGTGATATAAACAATCGAAATCTGAATTTATATTGAGTTTCCCACCACTGCACATTTTCAGTTAGTTTGTAGATCCATTTAAGTCCTCTTGGGTGACTCGTGTACCAAGCTCTGTGTTCCACTGTTGTAGCACTGCCGAATAATTTACTGATTCTGCACGTAAATTTTATGCATGGCTCCAAAGAGGGGACGCAGCCATGGGAGGGTCAGTGGCAGACCAGGGGCACTCCTGCATTTTTTGGGTGCTGTTAGAATAAGGTTCAGTTGGTGGAAACCCTCATGGCTACAGTTAGCCACAGATCCTGGCGCCTGATTTTGAGCACCGTTTATACAACAGCCTTTAGAGCTGGGTTTTTTTTCTGGCACCATTTATAGAATTTTGTCTTTAATGCATATAATTAACGTTCCATTAGGTGCACAGAACCTTCCTATTTACTAATGAACTTCCCTTTATCACAATTCTGGAGAGAAAATGGATTTTTCCGATCTGTTCTTTCTCATCTTTGGCTGAAGAGTCTCATTCCTGTGACATTTTTGGATTTCAGACTTGCTAGTGCTGTACTTGCTCGGTGTTCTTAGGGGCTAATGAAACTTCAAAGTATCAAGACTTCTTTTAAGTTAATTACACACCAGTTCTGTATAAAATGTAAAAAGACCTGGTTGACTGGGTAAGTTTTAAATATGTCTTAGGGTACCAGGCTAAATGTCCTTAAATTAGATGTTTTCCCTCCCCTGTTTCTTTCTTTAATGTTTTTCTAGCCAATGAAATATCTACCAAAAGCTCCGTTGTCTATCTCAGCCAGGGCTACTTTCAGTAATTCAGTAAAAAAGACCAGTATGGTGATTAGAATTGTAGAATTCAGAGTTGTACCTATTGCTCTACAGATTACCCCCAATGCCGTTGTTAGAGGTTGTACCTGCTGCGCTATTCAGATTTCCCACTACTTCCCCATGCCCTTGTTTGAGGTTGTTGCTCTACTCAGATTTCCCCTCATCCACCTTGCTCTTTTTTGGGGTTGTACCTGCCGCTCCATTCTATTTTTCCTCTCCTCCCCCCATGCTCATGTTAGAGGTTGTACCTGCCACTCCATGCAGGTTATATCTCTCCATGCCTTGTTTGAAATGTGAAGGTCATTTGTTTTTGTTTTGATTCCATTCTCTTGCTATTTGATTTCTTCCTATGCTGAGCCTATGTGCTCTTGTATTCTGTCACTGTTTTTGTGTAGCATTTACAGTTTTTTTCCGATATATTGGTTTACATAGAAATCCACAATGCAGATAATTATAGAAACAAAGTCACAAAGTTTCCGTAGCATAACTAACAGAACATTCCAGGCATCTACCACCCTTTCCATGAAAAAGTATTTCCTGATGTTGCCCTTAAGTTTACCTCTTTGCAACTTCAATTCATGTTTTCTAGTTCTACAGCTTCCCTGTTTCTGAAAAATTTGTTTATCAATACCATTCAAGTATTTAACATCTGTATCACATCCCGCCCCCATCCCCCCTTTCAGAGATTCCAAATACTGAGTGGAGTTGAATGGGTAGATGTGAATCACTTGTTTGCTGTTTTAAAAATGCAAGGATTAGGGGGGCACGCAATGAAGCTACAAAGTATAAATATTTCTTTAATCAACGTTTAATTAAACTCTGGAATTCATTGCCAGAAAATGTGGTAAAAGCACTTAGCTTAGCAGGGTTTGAAAAAGGTTTGGATAATTTCCTAAAAGAGAAGTCAATAAGCCCATTATTAAGATGGACTTGGGAAAATCTACTGTTATTTCTAGGATAAGCAGCATGAAGTCTATTTTACTGTTCTGGGATCTTGCCAGATACTTGTGACCTGGATTGGCAACTGTTGGAAACAGAATACTGGGCTTAATGGACCTTTGGTCTATCCCAGTATGGCATGCTTATGTTCTTAGGTATCTCAGAGACCTAGTAGGAGGAGGACAATCAATGGAACATTGTGTTACCAGGGTATAAATTATATCGTAATGATAGGGTGGATCAAATTGGAGGGCGGTTCTGTATGTTAAAGAATGAATTAAGTCAAACAAAATAAAAATTCTACTTGAAACAGCCATGTGGAATCCTTATGGATAGAAGTTTCCTGTGTGAAGGGAAAGCATATACGTGTAGAGCTATGCTACTGTGCTTGACCAGAATGACCAGACAGGAACCAACAAAAGGGGGAGCTAATTTAGTTCTAGTCTTTAGTGGAATACAGGACTTAAGTACAAGAAGTAACAGTGTTGGGTTCACTGGGAAATAATAATCATAACATGAACAAATTTGACTTAATAACTGGAATGCAGTCACTAAGGAAATCTACTGTAGCAGCAGTTAATTTTCGAAAGGGTAACTATGATAAAATGAGGAAAATGGTTAAAAAAGGGTTGGAAGGCTCAGCTGCAAAGGTTAGGACTTTAAATCAGTCACAGCTGTTGTTTAAAAATACCATTTTGGAAGCCCAGACCAGATATATTCCAAAGTATTAATAAAGGGGGCAAGAAGAGCAAGCGACAGCCAGCATGGTTAAAGAAAGAAGTGAAAGAGGCTATTACAGCCAAAAGAACATCTTTCAGAATATGGAAAAAAAGATCCAAATGAACAAAACAAGAAGCAACATAAGCACTGGCAAGTTTAATGCAAAGCATTCATAAAGAATGCCAAAAGAGAACACGAAGAGAAACTTGCTTTGGAGGCAAAAACTCATAGTAATGACTTTTTCAGTTATATCAGAAGCAGAAAGCCTGTGAGGGAATCCATGGGACCGTTAGATCATCAATGAGTAAAAGCGGCACTCTGGGTAGACAGGGCCATAGCAGAGAGGCTGAATAAATTCTTTGCTTCAGTCTTTACTGAAGACGATGTAAGAGATCGACCTGTACCTGAGATGGTTTTCAAGGATGATGATGGAGAGGAACTGAAAGAAATGTCAGTGAACCTGGAAGTTTACTGAGCCAAATCGCCAAGTTAAAAGAATGATAAATCACCTGGAACAGATGGTATACACCCCAGGGTAATGAAAGAACTCAAACATAAAATTGCAGATCTGCTTTTAGTGATCTGTAACCTGTCATTAAAATCATCCGTGAAGATTGAAGAGTGGCCAATGTAATGTCTATTTTTAAAAAATGGATCCATGGGTGACCTGAAAAATTATAGAATGGTAAACCTGACGTCAGGGCCGGGCAAAATAGTGGAAACTATTATAAAGAATAAAATCACTGAACACACAGACAAACGTGGCTTAATGGGACAGAGTCAACATGGATTCAGCCAAGGGAAGTCTTGCCTCACCAATTTGCTTAATTTCTTTGAATGGCTTGGCCATTGGTAATTATCTACAATTTGAAAACCTGGCTTTATGTCAGTAGTTTTGGATAATTGCACGGTTGAGATTGGGTCTTTTCTGCATTGTACCTAACTGAGTAGTTATCAAAGTTATTTGAAATGTCTTATGTGTTCTGAATAGTAATTGTAGTATTGTAAATCAGTGGTGTAGCTACGTGGGGTCATGGGGGCCTGGCTCCCCCCCCCCCCAAATTTCCTCAGCCCCTGGTTTTGCTGGCGAAGGTCCACAACCCTCACCAGCTGAAGCATTTTCCAGCGCCGGTCTCCGGTGCCAAGGCATTGCCTGTCCTGCTCTGTCTTCCCCTCACGTCCAGCATGCTCCTTTTAGTGAAACTGAGCATGCTCAATTTCTCTAATGGGAGCGCGCGGGACGTGAGAGGAAGACAGAGTAGGTCAGGCAATTTGGTGGCGTTGTAGACTGGCGCTGGAGAACACTTCAGCTGGCGCGGGTTGGGGAACCCCGCCAGCCAAGGTATTTACTGAGGCAGTGGGCGGGGGGAGTGTGAGGGAGGTGGGCCAAAATGTGCCTTCCCATCTCGGGCTCTGGCCCCCTCCCACCGTGAGCTCTGGCTACACCCCTGTTGTAAAATGTGGTATATGAAATAAATGGTTGGAAATATGATACTGGCCTTGATATACTTTTGGCCTGGTGCAATATGGCAATTTTTATGTACTGATGTCCTAATCATGAAAATTGCACCAAAATAAAACCTTTCCTACATTTAGTCCTGAGTTGTTGGTTGCATAACTAGATTTCTGCTCCCCATTCTGTGCCCCTATCTGGGCTGCACCTGATCCATCGTCCCTGCCCCAGTTCTGCCACTCCTCTTCCTGGTAGTCAATCTTTACAAAATAGGCTGCCCCAGTGAAAATGTACTTTGTAGTTCAGTCATCAGGGAACGCAGCAGGAACATCCCTGATTAGCCACTGTGAAGGATCATGCCAGAGTCGAGCTGGAAGCTCAAAGGAGCGGGAGGAAAACTGCTGAGCGAAAAAAAAAAAAAAAGCCCTAAATTATTATAAACAGTACATACAGTTTGTAGGAGATAAACAAAAGGTACTATGGGACTCATTTATTTTAGCTCAGGGCTGCTAGGAATGTTTTCAAATACTCTGCCTGCAGCAAAATTGCCCCAGGCTTGGTTTAATGTTGGTTGCTAAATTCATTCAGCACAAAAGTAGTGAGGCCAGCAGCGTTAGGAATCACAGTGGCATGAGCTGAGCAGGACAACTAATGGGTCCCAATGGCCATGTTTTGAAGTGAAAACAATAGTTTATGTGATATGTTTTATTAGACCAGCATTAACAGAAGTGTAGCAGGCTGTCAAAACATTGTTGCATTGCAGTTGCAGACAGATCATTCCAGGGCTGCCGAAAGACTGAGCCAGGCCTAGGGCAGAGCTGCCACCGCTGCTGCCCTTCCCCCGGACCTTCACGAAGCCAGACTACAAAAATAAGGGGGACCGGAGCCCAATGTGGAGTCGGGGGGGGGGGTACATTTTGCCTCACCTCCCTGCCACTATCACAACTCTACATACCTTGGCTGGCGGGTGTCCCCAAGCCCTGTTAGCAGAAACCTTCCTTCAGCGCTGTTGTTCGCTGTATTGTCTACCCTGCGGCTGCTCTTCCCCTCGTGACGTGAGGGGAAAAGCAGCCGCAGGGCAGGCAATGCGGCAGACAACGGTGCTGGAGGAAGGCTTCTCCTGGCAGGGCTTGGGGACCCCTGCCAGCCATAGCAGAGGCCCCAAAGCCCTGTATCTGCACCTCCTCAGCCTCTAAGGTGGTGGTGGTGGGGAGTTTTCTCTCTCCTGCTCCTGTTGGGACGTGATCACCCGGGTCCCATCAGGAGCAGGTGAGAGACAGATCCAGGCACCAGGACCCCCTTGGAGGCCAGGCCCTGGGGAATCTTGCCCCCTGCCCCCCTCTCGGTGGCCTTGGATCATTCTGGCCCTTGCTACAGAAACAAACCCCCAAATTCCATAAACTTGCACATCTGCACCCAGTTGTGCATGCAAGTTACAGAATAAGGTCAATTGCATAACTTAATATAACAATGAGCTGATAACTGATGTTAATTAGCAATAATTTACACTAAGTAGTGTTAATTGACACTAATTACTACCAATTAGCAGTTACACATGCAACTGACTTTAGTCAGCATTGCAAAATCCCCCCCCCCCCACACACACACCGCATGCATGCATCATTTCCTTTCCCCTCTCCCACCCCTCCCAGGTCCAGCACAAGGAGGTTTGATTGAGAACGGGAGACGGCATGAAGTCAAAAAGTTGAAGACACTTCTAAGTACGTAAGTATTGCTGCACTGGGACAGACCAAAGGTTCATCAAGCCCAGCATCCTGTTTCCAACAGTGGCCAATCCAGGTCACAAACACCTGGCAAGATCCTGAAAAAGTTCAATACATTTTATGCTGCTTATCCCAGAAATAAGCAGTGGATTTTCCCAAGTCACTTTAATAATGGTCTATGGACTTTTCTTTTAGGAAGCCTTCCAGACCTTTTTTAAACCCCACTAAGCTAACTGCCTTTACCACATTCTATGGCAACAAATTCCAGAGTTTAATTACACGTTGAGTGAAGAAACGTTTTCTCTGATTTGTATTAATTTGTAGCTTCATCGCATGCCTCCTAGTTCTAATATTTTTGGAAAGAATACACAAACGATTCAAGTCTACCCGTTCCACTCCACTCATTATTTTATAGACCTCTATCATATCTCCCCTTAGCTGTCTTTTCTCCAAGCTGAAGAGCCCTAGACGCTTCAGCCTTTCCTCAAAGGGACGTCCCATTCCCTTTATCATTTTTGCCAGCCTTCTCTGTACCTTTTCTAATTCTACTATATCTTTTTTGAGATGCGGTGACCAGAATTGAACACAATATTCTAGGTGCAGTCGCACCACGGACTGATACAAAGACATTATAATGCCCTCACTTTTGTTTTCCATTCCTTTCCTAATAATACCTAACATTCTATTTGCTTTCTTAGCCGCAGCAGCACACTGAGCAGAGGGTTTCAGTGTATCATCAACAAAGACGCTGAGATCCCTTTCTTGGTCTGTGACTCCCAACGTGGAACTTTGCATGACGTAACTATAATTCGGGTTCCTCTTTCCCACATGCATCACTTTGCACTTGCTCACATTAAACATCATCGGCCATTTAGACGCCCAGTCTCCCAGTCTCGTAAGATCCTCTTGTAATTTTTCACAATCCTCTTGCGATTTAACAACTTTGAATAACTTTGTGTCATCAGCAAATTTAATTACCTCAGTAGTTACTCCCATCTCTAGATCATTTATAAATATGTTAGAAAAGCATCAGTCCCAGCACAGACCCGAGGGGAATCCCACTATCTACCCTTATCCATTGAGAATATTGGCCATTTAACCCAACTCTCTGTTTTCTATCTTTCAACTAGTTTTTAAGCCACAATAGGACACAACCTCCTATCCCATGACTCTCCAATTTCCTCTGGAGTCTTTCGTGAGGTACTTTGTCAAACGCCTTCTGAAAATCCAGAAACACAATATCAACCGGCTCCCCTTTATCCACATGTTTGTTCACCCCTTCAAAGAAATGTAATAGATTGGTGAGACAAGATTTCCCTTCACTAAATCCATGTTGGCTTTGTCTCATTAATCCATGCTTTTGAATATGCTCTGTAATTTTGTTCTTTATAACAGTCTCTACCATTTTGCCCGGCACTGACATCAGGCTCACCGGTCTATAATTTCCCGAATCCCCTCTGGAACCTTTTTTAAAAATTGGCGTTACATTATCCACCCTCCAATCTTCCGGTACCATGCTAGATTTTAAAGATAAATTACCTATTACTAACAATAGTTCCGTCAGTTCATTTTTCAATTCTATCAGTACTCTGGGATGAATACCATCCGGTCCAGGAGATTTGCTACTCTTCAATTTGTCAAATTGAACTTTGGTTAGTCTGTATTTCGCCTTCCCCGCGCAGCCATTCATTCTGCGTACACTCAAAACAAAGCAAGCAAACCGATGAGCTGCTGCATCCATAAACCGCTACTAAATGGACTTGGGGAAAAATCTACAATTCCAGGAATATTATTTATTTAAATTATTTATTTATTATTTAATTTATTTATTATTTATTTTAATGCACTCCACCGAGATTTGATATCAACTGCAGAGATACCAAATCTACAAAGATCATTTAAACTTGTACATTTTGCCCTATTTCTGGAATTGCTCTCTCATATTAAGTGGTGCACATAAATTGATAAATTTATCATACATACTTTTACACTTTAAACTTTCTGATGCAATTCTATTGTTCCCACGTTTGCATTCTCTTCCTCCCTATCGGACTGACTGTTCACTTGTCCTTTAGATTGTAAGCTCTTTGAGCAGGGACTGTCCTTTTATGTTAAATTGTACAGCGCTGCGTAACCCTAGTAGCGCTTTAGAAATGTCAAGCAGTAGTAGTATAGAATGTTTGTACGTTTGGGAAGCTTGCCAGGTGCCCTTGGCCTGGATTGGCCGCTGTCGTGGACAGGATGCTGGGCTCGATGGACCCTTTGTCTTTTCCCAGTGTGGCATTACTTATGTACTTTATTGTTGGTGGCATTTTTATTTAATCTCACTTATATTTTCAAACATGCCGGCTTGTGCAGCATACAGATGTACACAGAGGAAGTATAATGAAGGAATAACTTTTCATAGGTAGAGTAGTAATTTTGTTATAAATCATAATCATTGTGTCGTTTGGAGGGGTTGGTTATAGGAACATCCTAGCATGTGTTATATTCGTGCAGAGATTTTATTTTCTCCTGGTAAAGAGCCACTAAAACAGACATCATGGGCCCCTTTTATAAAGCAGTGGTAAGCCCAATGTGGGCTTACTGCTTGCTAAAAAGGAAGTACCGCCGGGCTGGAGGTATGATATTAGGGGTCACTAAGCCCACATTGTCTTCCTTTTGTGTGTGGCGAGAGGTCGTATGCTGGGGCTGATGAGAATTATTTATACTAAGTATCCTTCTACTCAAAATATTGTGAAAGCAAACGCAGCCCGAGAGGTAGGTGTAATGCTTCCCACTCGCACATTTAATTTCTGTCTCTCTAAATTAGATGCTATCAATGTATTAATTAAGGGACACAGAAAAATACATATGTGGATACCGGGCACATGGCAACAGATATAAAAATAGGGTAGATTAGCATAAGTTTAAAACTGGTGTACAGTAGCCCCAGTCATTAAGGCTTGACAGTTGGCGTCGCTTCTCATAGCTTTCAAGCATATGCTAATTCAATCTTTATGTGTGCTAAGACGCTCGCAATTTATTTACTGCTTTGGATGGTCTATGCTAAGGAAAAATATTTAAGAAGCAGGTGAAATGTAGAGTTGTCCTACACTGAAGCTGGGGGTGACATGTAGTTTGCGATTGATCCGTCTTCCATAAATGTGGTTAATTGTGTTGTGACCCCAGTTATATTGACCTGTACAGTGTCCCAGGGCCACTGAGAGAGAGGGGGGGGCAAGATTCCCTGGGCCTGGCCTCCAAGGAGGACCCAGCACCGGCGATCAAACGAGACTGCTCTGTTGGACACAGGTCCTTCTTCCTGCACCATCTTGCCTCTGCAGAAACAGGAACTTACCTCACAGGAGGCGGGACACGGCAGGAAGAAGCACCTATAGCCAGCAGTGCACTCTTTCTTGCTGTGGAGGGGGGCGGCGGTGGTGCCGGGGGGGGGGGGGAGCAGTGGCAGGGCCCCAAAGATTGTTTACCCCGTGCCCAGCTTTGCCTCTCAGTGGCCCTGCAGTGTCCTATGACCCTGCATTCCGATTAATACGTTTCACTGGTGCCTCCTCGGTCCCGAATTAGGAACGATTGAGAGCCATACTTCCTTTCTCTGTAGCTTCCCTAATTGTATAGACCTTTATCATATCTTACACAGTCTAATTATCTGAATCTCTCTTCCAATGAAAGATGTTTTTTTTTCTCTCTAATTATCTGCGCTGCCTCTCTCTGTGCCATGAGCAGAATGGCACACAGAGTTCACGAAGTGTCACACAGTATCTGAGAAGGTGGCATTTTCTCTCTCCTGCACTGACAGGAGGAACAGCACATGAGCTTTACTCCTGCCAAAAGTTGGACAGTTGCTGTGTTAGCTTGGCTCTGTGGAAATCAAGGTTAACCAACAGGTTGTACACAAGCTCTTTTTATTCCACTTACTTTATACATTTGTGACAAGCTGAAGGGCAGGGGAGAATATCTGTTTTCAAAACTGTACTTTATAACTCTTTAAACATAACTTTGCCACCTTTGGAATCATGTTCCCTCTAAGCTGAGCGGGAGTCTTCTATGAGCATTGCTGCCAGCGGGTGGTGCTGTTTCACAATCGCATTTTCAATAGTGAGGGACAGGCAAGCCCTGCAGAACTCTAGGCAACCTGCCTGTCTTTAGCCATTAAAAACGTAATATTGATGCACCACCCTCTACTGGCTGCAACATATTTGGAGGACTCCCAGTCATCTTAGAACAGTGTTTGAAATTTTCTTCTACATCCAGACATCTTCCTTAGTTCATTCTTAAATACTACTACTTAACATTTCTAAAGCGCTGCCCAGGTTACGCAGCGCTGTGCAATCTAACAAAGAAGGACAGTCCCTGCTCAAAGGAGCTTACAATCTAAAGGACAAAAGTGCAGTCAATCAAAATGAGGGCAGTCTAGATTTCCTGAATAGAGGTATGGTGGTTAGGTGCCGGAGGCGACATTGAAAAGATGGGCTTTGAGCAAGGATTTGAAGATGGGCAGGGAGGGGGCTTGGCGTATGGGCTCAGGGAGTTTATTCCAAGCATAGGGTGAGGCGAGGCAGAAAGGACGGAGCCTGGAGTTGGCGGTGGTGGAGAAGGGTACTGAGAGGAGGGATTTGTCCTGTGAGCGGAGGTTACGGGTAGGAGTGTAAGGGGAGATGAGGGTAGAGAGGTATTGAGGGGCTGCAGATCGAGTGCATTTGTAGGAAAGCTTGAACTGTATGCGGTATCTGATCGGGAGCCAGTGAAGAGACTTGAGGAGAGGGGTGATATGTGCATATCGGTCAAGGTAGAAGATAAGACGCGCTGCAGAGTTCTGAATGGATTGAAGGGGGGATAGATGGTTAAATGGGAGGCCGGTGAGGAGTAGGTTGCAGTAGTCAAGGCGAGAGGTAATGAGAGAGTGGATGAGAGTTCGGGTGGTGTGCTCAGAGAGGAAGGGGCGAATTTTGCTGATGTTATAGAGGAAGAAGCGACAAATTACAAGCATATGTTAAGTACATCATAAGAAAATGCCAGTTCTAAATTCCTGTCTTCCGATGATATCTAACACTGATTTACAGTCACATGTTCAGTTTCCACACATGCAGGGCCTCCTTCAGGCTGCTCCACAGATCTCTCCTGGCGTCTTGCACTTTCTTTTGTACTAGGGGGGGCACACTTAAACTTTTTCACACACATGCACACAAAATCCCAAAGCAAACCAAAAACTCGCAGGGGCCAGGATTCCCCTTCCACTTGCTGAAAACTGGTGCTAGCCGTATTGATTAGTGGCAGGAATGAGTTGGTCTGTTTGCTTGGGAAGTCACACAGCAAACCCCAAAGTCCTCCTTACGCCAGTTTAATCTAACCAAGAATAAAACACTGGAACTGAGGGAGGTCGGGAAGTTTTGTGTTCAGTTCTAGTTGCCGTATCTAAAAAAAAAAAAGATATAGCGGAATTAGAAAAGGTTCAAAGAAGAGCGACCAAAATGATAAAGGGGATGGAACTCCTCTTGTCTGAGGAAAGGCTTGGAAACAAGAAGGATGAAGGGAGATATGATTGAGGTCTACAAAATCTTGAGTAGTGTAGAAGTAAATTGATTTTTGACTCAGTCCAAAAGTACAAAGACTAGGGGACACTCGAGGAAGTTACATGGAAATACTTTTGAAACAAAACAGGAGGAAATATCTTTCACTCAACAAATAGTTAAGCTCTGGAACTCTTTGCCGGAGGACGTGGTAACAGCATCTGGCTTTAAAAAAGGTTTGGACACGTTCCTGGAGGAAAAGTCCATAGTCTGCTATTGAGACAGACATGGGAAACAACTGCTTGCCCTGGGATTTATAGTATGGAGTGTTGCCAGGATTTGGGTTTTTGCCAGGTACTTGTGACCTGGCTTAGCCACTGTTTGGAAAACAGGATACTGGGCTAGATGGACCACTGGTCTGACCCAGTATGACTACTCTTATGTTCTAGGATTCATAATTGTTTTCTACCCAATAAGAGCTTTCTCCGGTTTTCTAACCTTGGCAGAGATGCTGAGTACAGTAAGCCTTAAATACAAACTTCGAGCTAGATTTCCTATTATTTAATCTAGGTCCCACTATTGCTTAACACATTAGTGCATGAGTAAATCTAGCCCTTGCATTGTAAACCATCTGAGGCAGAGAACTACTAAATGTACCTGATTGTTAACTTGAATTGAGGTTGGATTTGGAAAGGAGGAATAATTAAACCTAAATCACAAATCTGTGTGCCTGAATCCTACTGCCAAAGGGAAGGGAAGGGAAGGGATTTTGGATTTCGCTTATGCCTTTTTCAGTAGTAGCTGAAGGTGAATTATATTCAGGTACCCTAGGTATTTTCCACGCCCCTGGAAGGGTTGCAACTAAGGCAATGGGAGAGTACAAGGTCAAACTTTGGCTAACATTAAAAATGAACTGATTTTACCTCTAAAGCTTGTTAATTGATGTAGGTCTCCTCTGTGCATGATGCCTATCTCCGCCATCAAAAGGTGTACTTATCTCCCCTCGGTTTTCCTTCTGAAATAACCACTTGGAGCCTTGAATACTTGCCATTAAGCCAGGTTTGTTTCTAATTAAGGCAGTCAGTTTGTTTCAGAAAGGTATGAAAACCCTCATATTATATGTGAAAACTCATTAGCATAGATGGAGCCCCTGCAAAGTGCTTGTGAGTCATGACTGTACAGAGCCTACAAAGCTATTAGCACCTGTAGGACAGCTATTGATCAGGGATGGGTAAATTATTCATGTTTTGAAATCAGTTTAGCTAACCATCAAATTATCCCAACTGACTCTGTACCACACATCTTATTCCCATCATATATCTGCTTTTGGTCTCTCAGCCATATTGTAGAAACTCTTTAGCATCATATCTATGTTAGTTGAATGTTTTAACGAATGCTTATTAGGTGTATCATTAGTATGATGCTAACATTGTATTATATCTCTGGTATTTGAATTCCAGTCCTGTTAAATGTTTATATTTTTGATACTGTTTCACAGTACTTCTATTATTAGGTTTCAATTTACTGTTTTCAAGTTTACCTCATTTATTGTATTTATGTTTATTCTTGGTTATTTTACTATTGTTATGCTGTTAACAAAATTGTAAGTTTTATGTTAAATTGTACCTGCTGTACCTTGCCTTGGGTGAATCTCTTCATAAAGGTGGTTTAAAAAATCCCAATAAATAAAGAAAATAACTATATGAGTATGTGTGAGTGTATGTATGTATGTATGTATGTGTGTATGTTTTATGTGTGTGTACGCGTGTGTATATGTATGTGTGTGCATTGAGAGAGACAGAAACTTTCTGAACAACCCTTACTTCTTTGCCTGCTTCATTACAGAATCAAAGTTGAGCCATCATCACTGAAGAACATTGATCAGGCAGGTACCAAACTTGTCATTTAAGAGCTGCCTGTGAGTTAAGAATTAAAACCATCAACTGGAAGCAAGCAGTCCATGCCAATATTAATTATCTCTTAATTAAAGACAGGGAACACGGCCACTTCTTTCCAAATTACAAGGTTGTGTGATTGCTGCTTTTGGTTTCTGAGCTGGTATTACAAAGCTGTAACTAGGGGTGGGGGGGTGGGGTGGGGAATGTTGCTGAAGCTCCAGTAACATATGTCACTCTTAGATACCCTTGTTATAATGGAATTATGCCCATTAGTAACTAAGGCACCCAGCCACAAAAACAAAAGGGGGAAAACCCCTTTAGTACATCAGATTCTTAAGTATCCCATGTCTGCCCTGCACATCAAAACTTGTTTTTTTTTAAAATTTTATATTTAATAATTAAACAAACTATTAACAAGCATCCATTTGTACAAGAAATGTATTCCACATAAGAATATCAACCAAAGAAAGAAAAAGAACAGTAGAAACATAAAACAATATTATTAAATCTATTGTAGATTCATTAAACCTCAATCGTAAGAGGAGAGAAATACAAAAGGTGGATTATTAAAAAAAATAGGAAAGAAAAGTAAACAAGGCATCTACAGGTTTCCTCCAATAATGTAGGAAAATTAAGGCTTAGACCTTTCCCCCAGACAGTTCAGCAGTTCCACCTCTATGTGCTGTAGCAGGGGATTCGCTTCTGCTCTGAATTCCCCCCCCCCACCCCCCCCAAAGCTGAATGAGAAAGCCAACTATCTTCTGTTGAATCAGCGGAGTGGTAGGAGATACTTAGAGGTAAGTTTTCACCCTTTCTTTACATATTTTTCCTTGAAAAATATAGGGGTCCTTTTACTAAGAGGTACACTGAAAAATGGCCTGCATTAGTGTAGGTGCGGGTTTTGGGCATGCGGCAAAATAAAAATTGGTCTGCATCCATTTTGGGTCTGATACCTTATCGCCAGCCATTGACTTAGCAGTAAGGTCTCATGCGTTAAATAGGTGGTAATGACCTGTGCGCGTCAGAAAATAAAGGAGAAATTAGACCTTACCTGCTAATTTGCTTTCCTTTAGTCCCTCCGGACCGGACCCCACCTGCTGGTAGGCGAGCACAACCCAAGAATCCAATCCTGGTCTGGTCCGGTCCGGAGGGACGCTAAGGAAAATATATTTTTAGGCATGCGTAGCAGACATGCGCCAAAAATGAAATTACCACAACAGCCATGCAGTAGCTGGGCGGTACCTCCAAATTGGCATGCATTGGGCACACATAGGCGCTTACGTACTTAGTAAAAGGGGCCCATATTCAAGGAAAGGAAATTCTAAACTCAGCATCAGAGTTGATTTAGCCACAGCTGCCATCTTAACTCCTCCCCCCAAACCCTGGATTGTTCTCTATTATACATATCTCCCCCCCTATACAAATGAGCGTTCAAGGAAGATTGCAGTTGATAGCTGCAGTGTAAGAGAGGTTTTATGTTCCAGTCCACGATAACCCTGTGTATGTGCTGCACTAGGCTAAGTTTGAAAACACTGGCTTCATTTGTTTGGAGTTTGACTTATTGACTGTGAATCACAATGACTTTAGAACATTTGCTTTGGTAGTGTCGGCGGAGCTCTCTATAGCCTCTGCTGCATTTCCTCCTTTCTTCATTTCCCCCTTCCTGCAATTATTTTCATTATTTCAAAACGCATGTACAACACGTACCTAAATCCCAAACTACCTTTCCATAAAGACTAGACATCTGTAACCTAGTACCAGCCCTACCTGTACAGAAGGTTTCGGATGAACTGCAAATTTTTCCATTGAGCTATTGTACCAGAAAGCAAGAAACTATTTAGAAAAGCCATCAGAAAGCAGATTTGTGACCGTGTTTATTAGCAGTGCAGCTCAATCTTCTGTATCATGTGAACATCAATACATTTATCTTTGGAAGCACTTGTGGTTTTTAATGCACTTTTTTTTAAAAGACTTTTCACGCTTGCATCTTGGATATTTTCAAGTCTTGGCTCGCCTTAATCTGGTATCGATCCACAGAATGCCACTCTTCATATCCCTTGGTTCTTTCATCACCACTGGTCTGAGATTTAAAAAAAAAAATGTAAGAAACCAGATTCAAATCCCACTGCAGCTCCTTGTGATCTTGGACAAGTCACTTAACCCTCCGTTGCCACAGGAACAAACAGACTGTGAGCTCTCTGGGGACAGGCAGACGCTGTACCTGATTGTGACTCACTTTCAGCTACAGAGAAAAGCATGAGCTGATTCCAAGTTTGGTTTGTGTTTTGGACTAGAGGATGTTTAGTTAGGTCACCTGGACAATTTTGTGAGCAGACATCTCATACATTAATAAACAGACCTGCAACAGTGCTCTACAGGGGATATGATAGCAGACACTATCACAAAACATTTATCAGGAGATAACCATCTTAAGCTCTTAAATAAAATAAATAATAATAATACATTATATTTAGTTACATACTATTTCCAGCTTTGTATATAGCATCTATTGTGCTCTAACTCCGATATCTATTAAGTTAAAGCTTGCAATCTATTATAAGGCCACTGGGTGGCATTGTTCTGTTTAAGGGATTCAGGTAAGAAAGGGGAAATGTTTTATTGTTTCCTTGTGCTATATTGTATATTAGGTTTTTTTGTTGTTGTTACATTTGTACCTAACCACTACACCTCTACCCAGGAAATCTAAACTGCCCCAACTTGACATTTCGTTCTTTAGATTGTAAGCTCCTTTGAGCAGGGACCGTCCTTCTTTGTTTAATTTGTACAGCGCTGCGTAACCCTAGTAGCGCTCTAGAAATGTTAAGTAGTAGTAGTACCCCCTTGCTTTCCCACTCATGGCAGGCTCAATGCGGCTTACATGGGGCAATGGAGGGTTAAGTGACTTGCCCAGAGTCAGAAGGAGCTGCCTGTGCCTGAAGTGGGAATCAAACTCAGTTCTTCAGTTCCCCAGGACCAAAGTCCACCACCCTAACCACTAGGCCACTCCTCCACTGTTGCTACTATTTGAGATTCTACATGGAATGTTGCTATTCCACTAGCCCAAACAAAAAAAACAGCACCACGGGCCTTTAAAAATGGAACACAGTTCTTTAATGAATGAGCCTTGACAAAAAGACCCGACACGGGCCGTGTTTCGGTGACTAGCACCTGCGTCAGGGGTCACAGTGATGACGTGGAAAACTTGGGGAATAACTCGAATATATTCCTCTACAATAAAGTGAAAGTGCCTTGGTGCTTTGTAGCTTTTACTACATGAGACGTGGGGTAAGGAATAATATATTGTAGAGGAATATATTCGAGTTATTCCCCAAGTTTTCCACGTCATCACTGTGACCCCTGACGCAGGTGCTAGTCACCGAAACACGGCCCGTGTCGGGTCTTTTTGTCAAGGCTCATTCATTAAAGAACTGTGTTCCATTTTTAAAGGCCCGTGGTGCTGTTTTTTTTGCTGTTCCACTAGCAACATTCCATGTAGAAGTCGGCCCTTGCAGATCACCAATGTGGCCACGCAGGCTTCTGCTTCTGTGAGTCTGACGTCCTGCACGTATGTGCAGGACATCAGACTCACAGAAGCCTGCGCAGCCTTCTACATGGAATGTTGCTAGTGGAATAGCAACATTCCATGTAGAATCTCCAATAGTAGCAACATTCCATGTAGAATCTCCAATAGTATCTATTTTATTTTTGTTACATTTATACCCTGCGCTTTCCCACTCATGGCAGGCTCAATGCGACTTACATGGGGCAATGGAGGGTTAAGTGACTTGCCCAGAGTCACAAGGAGCTGCCTGTGCCTGAAGTGGGAATCGAACTCAGTTCCTCAGTTCCCTAGGACCAAAGTCCACCACCCTAACCACTAGGCCACTCCTCCAGAATTAATTTCCTCCACAATTAATTTTTGTTTAATTCTTGTTCTTACTGATCATCTTTGGGGAGATGATACAGACTCCTGCTGTACTTTGCTTTTGAGAATGTTATAAGGTCATCAATAGAATAAAATAAAACATGGAAAAGAAAATAAGATGATACCTTTTTTATTGGACGGCTTCCTAAAGGAAAAGTCCATAGACCATAATTAAATGGACTTGGGGAAAATCCACTATTTCTGGGATAAGCAGTATAAAATGTTTTGTACTTTTTTGTGCTCTTGCCAGGTATTTGTGACCTGTATTGGCCACTGTTGGAAACAGGATGCTGGGCTTGATGGACCTTTGGTCTTTCCCAGTATGGCAATACTTATATGTACTTATGTAACTTAATACATTTTTTGATTAACTTTCGAAGGTAGCCCTTCTTTGTCAGATCAGAAATAAGCAGATGTTGATAGATGACAGTATATATACACACACAAATGCGCACGCGTGAAACATCAAAGCATTTCAGGGACAGTCTAACAGGATGAGGGTGGGTTAGATGAGGGACAGGGAGGTATGCATGGTGATAAGAGGGTGACAAAGCAGTAGAATTTTATGGTTTATAATGGGCTAGAAAACCCAGATCTTTGTTAAGTCCTGTCTGGTGGGTGTCAAAATATTTAATCATTCTGACTTCAAAGGTCTTACCTTCCTGTATTGTTTTAAAGTTCCCTTTTAGTATTCTCACCATAAAATCATTGGTATAGTGTTCTGGTTTTGTAAAGTGCTGCCCCACAGAGGTGACATCCTGGTTGGTACTGGCATTTTTCATATGATGTCTATGTAAATTAATCTCTTCTTTAACATCTGGCTTTATTTATTTGATTTTATTCTATTTATTACCTTTAAAAGTGGACTAACAGCTACCACATCTCTCTACTCGAGAATTATAAGAAATCCATTGTAAGAAGAAGCAGAAAGATTTCATGATGACACAACTGAGGACTGATGATCCATCATATCTGAAAATGCATCTGAATCAATGTTTTCATGCAGCTTAGGACAACGCTGTGAGCTAGAGCATAGATTCAAAGCAAACAATAATATTTATTTTGCATTCTATTCAGTCTTAAAATATATTTCCACTAAAGAGCAACAAAATAAAAGAAGCCTCTAAATGTCTAGTTTACAGATCTTTCAGAGAAATTTCCTTCTGAAAAATTAACATTTGAAAAGAGTCTTCAAATCTGTTATGTTACAGCAGTTCTTATGGTTTGCCTGTAGCTTTTCAGTTCAAGAACGGATTCCAGTAAACAAGAGCTGGACCAATGTATCCAGGAACTTCAAATAACTGAAATAAACTAACAGAAGATAAACCAACTTTACAAAAAAGAAAAGCTTTTAGATGTTGTTTTTTTTTTTTTTTGGTTTGTTTGCTAGTGATTTGCCCAAGTGTTCTCTGGATCCAGAACAAATATGATTTCTTGTACACACAGCCAGAGTTGCCCTTACGACATTTGCTTGCCAAACTACTATCTTGTTTTTCATTATCATGTTACCCAAGATCTTCCACTAGTATTAAATGTACACTTTCTTTATAATTCTCATATATTTCTTAAATTTCTATTACTACGTTTGATTGTTAAATAATACCATGTTCTATCATTATCATATTACCCAAAATTCTTCTGCTATTACTAATTGTATACTTTCTCATGTATCCTTATTATTCATGATGTATTGTAAGCCACATTGAGCTCGCAAAGAGGTGGAAAAATGTGGGATACAAATGCAACAAATAAATAAAATAAAATAAATAAATAAATAATAAAATAGTGAGTACAAGATCTTAGAGAAAAAGGAAGCTGGTTCCGCAGGGTTAACTACCTGATACTGAACAGAAAATGAGAGATGTTTAACTGATTTTTGTTTCTTATACACTGGAAATCTTAATTGGAAAATATTTTGAGTCTTATATGTAGTAGAAGACCCTTCTAACAGAGATACTAAATCCAGCAGATAAGCCTAATTTGAACTGCATTCTCTCGGCAACGGGCAACCAATGACGTTTAGAATAGAAAGGTTGAAGGGACTCGGATCTGGATAACCCAAAAATCAGTCTAACAGAGTTCTGGGCTAATTGTAAGTGATTAATAAATGATTTAGAACAATTGGCTAATGTAAGGTTGCAGTAATCCAATCTAGAAACAATTAATGATTGAACCAAAATTCAAAAAACTTCTGTATTTTCTAATGATTCTCAACTTTCTCAATATTACAAAAGAATGCCTAACAATGGACCGTATAAGGCAGTGGATAGACAGTAAGCGATCAACTTCTGCTCCCCCAATTTTTGAGTGGAGATCCAAAGAAAACTGCCGTCTAGGGATATAGGGCTGTATCCTATATGTGGCTCCTGAAAAATCTGTGCAGAAAAAAAGTACGTCTAGGCATATTCTCTAAAGTACGCCTAAATTTTATAGACTAGACTTCAATTTCCGCGCGGTATATAGAACACACCGAGTGTCTCACCACGTGACCAAATTTGGTCGCTTCCATTTAGGCCACATTTTACTTGGTATAAATCCTGATTGCTTAAATTAGGCGCAGATCGGGTGTATTCTATAATAATGCGCATAGATTTTAGAAATGCCCTTGCTCCACCCATGGCCACGCCCCCTTTTCAACTATGCGACTTAGAATTTAGGTGCACCACCTTACAGAATACACTTAGCGAGTTATGCATGTAAATTGCCAATTAATGCTGATAATTGCTTGTTATCATCCCATTAACAGTGCTGATTAGCTAGTTAACCAATTAAGCTATGCGCATGGTTATAGAATACGCTTCCATTTCCATGCGGATTTTCAGGCGTCATCTCTTTAAGACAATTTTTGAAAGGGGCTAATATGTGTTTGCTATGACAAAGGGTTTTTAAAATTCATTTTTAAATAGTTCTATAGTTGAAATTGTAGCATCTGTTAAGTAGATCAGTAAAACAAACTCCTATTTTAGTGCATTTTGAATTGTATTTTTTTTAGACAAGAATGAGAAAAATTTATGAGAGTGTATACATTAAAAAAAAAAAATTACTTATTTATTTGTTGCATTTGTATCCCACATTTTCCCATCTATTTGTAGGCTCAATGTGGATTACATTGTTCAGCCATGGCTAACGCCATACCAGAGTAAAAGATACAATTAGTAATTACATAAGAATATGGGTAACATAGTAGAATGAAGCATCAGGTATAAAGAGATCACAGTCGGAATAACAATTAAAGCAGTAATGCGCTAAAGTTCAAATGATGGATCGTGGTGGCCTCCCACTTAGTCACCTCTCCCCTCTCCAGTCGGTTCAAAACTCTGCTGCCCGTCTCATCTTCCGCCAGGGTCGCTTTACTCATACTACCCCTCTCCTCAAGACCCTTCACTGGCTCCCTATCCGTTTTCGCATCCTGTTCAAACTTCTTCTACTAACCTATAAATGTACTCACTCTGCTGCTCCCCAGTATCTCTCCACACTCGTCCTTCCCTACACCCCTTCCCGTACACTCCGCTCCATGGATAAATCCTTCTTATCTGTTCCCTTCTCCACTACTGCCAACTCCAGACTTCGCGCCTTCTGTCTCGCTGCACCCTACGCCTGGAATAAACTTCCTGAGCCCCTACGTCTTGTCCCATCCTTGGCCACCTTTAAATCTAGACTGAAAGCCCACCTCTTTAACATTGCTTTTGACTCGTAACCACTCGCCTCCACCTACCCTCCTCTCCTCCTTCCTGTACACATTAATTGATTTGATTTGCTTACTTTATTTTTGTCTATTAGATTGTAAGCTCTTTGAGCAGGGACTGTCTTTCTTCTATGTTTGTGCAGCGCTGCGTACACCTTGTAGCGCTATAGAAATGCTAAATAGTAGTAGTAGTAGTAGTAGGTCTTCAGTGAGTTCCGAAAGTTGATTAGGTCAGGTATTTTTTTCACATCAAGTGGTAATGCAATCCAAAGCTGGGTGCCTATGTTACTTCTACCTCTTTTAGATGACAGGGTGGCAATTTGTTGAACAGCCAGAGGAATGAGCTGCTGGTCTATAAAGCTGTAGCATCCATCAGCCCTTTGCCCTTCGACCACACGGTAAGCAGTGCTGTAGAAAAACGTTAGCATCATATCTGTGTTACTTGACTGTTCTATTGTGTTGCTTTTACTAAGCGGCAGGAAGCCCAACGTGGGCTTACCGATCGCTATACAGGAAGTACCACCCGCAGCAGCCCGGTGGTACTTCCCATTCCTAGCACACCATCACTTCTAGCGCTACAAAACTTTATTTATTTTTGTAGCGCCGGAGTGTACCCAGCGGTAATCGGGCAGTGCCATGCGCTGCCTGGTTACAGCTGGGTTAACGTGGGAGCCCTCAATGGGTGGTGGTATGGGCCCCCCCCTGAAATGGCTGGGCGGCAAGTGCTTTACTTTCCTGTAGGAAAGCGAGACTTCCCTTTTACCACCCAAGGTGAAAGGGGGCCTCGGCGAGCGTGTAAAACATGCACTGACACCAGCGCCGGCCCCCTTTTGCCACAGCTTGGTAAAAGGGGTCCCAGATGTTTCATTAGTATTCTGCTGACAGCAGAGGCGTATCTGAAATGCGGCGGTAGGGGGGGCCAAGGCCAGAGTGAGGGGGCACATTATAGCCCCCCCCGCCGTTGCCATTGTCGCTGTCCCCCCCGCCACCGCTGTCACCGTCGCCTACCTTTGCTGGTGGGGGACCCCAATCCCCGCCAGCCGAGCTGAGGCCTTTTAAAGTTCTTTTTCGTCCTCCGGAGTCCGTGCTGTTCAAAGCTGCTCCTTTCGGAGTCTGACGTCGCTGCTCCTTTCGGAGTCTGACGTTGCTGCAGGACGTCGAGCAGCTTTGAACAGCACGGACTCCAGAGGACGAAAAAGAACTTTAAAAGACCTCGGCTCGGCTGGCAGGGGTTGGGATCCCCCGCCAGCCAAAGGAATATTTTTAAAGGCAGCGGCAGGAGGAAGCGGACCTCGGCTGGTGGGGGTTGGGGTCCCCTGCCAGCAAAGGTAGGTGACGGCGGTAGGGGGGTCCAGGGCGAAATCTGCCCAGGCCCCCTTGGCCCCACGCAGATACGCCCCTGGCTGACAGTATATTATATCTCTGTAATTTGAATTTCGGTGCTGTTAATGTACATTTTTTATACTTTTCATGGCAGTCCTATTATTAGGTTTTAATTTGCTGTTCTGAGGTTTATCTCATTGAGTGTATTTATGTTTATTATTTGGCCATTTTAACTATTGTTATGCTGTTAACAAAATTGTAAGTTTTATGTTAACCTGTACCTGCTGTACAGCGCCTTGGGTGAATCTCTTCATAAAGGCGGTTAACAGTGGCGTACCAAGGGGGGGGCGGTCTGCCCCGGGTGCACGCCGCTGGGGGGGGTGCCGCGCGCCGGTCAGCGTCGTTCGTTTCCATGCTCCCTCTGCCCCGGAACAGGAAGTAACCTGTTCCGGGGCAGAGGGAGCATGGAAATGAATGACGCTGACCGGCACGCGGCACCCCCCCCTAGTGGCGTGCACCCGGTGGGTTCTTTTGCTGGGGTGGGGGGGTGTCCTTTCGCCGGAGGTGGGTCACGCTGCACCGGGGGGGGGGGGGGGGTGCTGCACCTGGGGGGCACGGCGCATCAGCGATCCGCCCCAGATGTCAGCCCCTCTAGGAACACCACTGGCGGTTAATAAATCCTAATAAATAAATATAGAATAGAATAGAATCCGGGAGATAGTTTCAACAAAACTTGGATCTGACGTGGAACTAAGCCACAGGTATTTAGTTTAATTCTTGTTCAATTTAAGCCTATGAAATACGACCCAATTATCTATCGTACAAGCACATCTATGTTTTGACAAGAGTACAAACCACTCCCATTGTCTTCTGTAACGTGATTTATGATAAATAACTACAAGTAAGTTTTGGCGAAGCATGCATAACCCTACAGGTGTTTTGAATTCTGCAAGTTAGTACAACAAAAGCTGCAAGTTTCAGCAAGCCAACACTCACCGAGACCTGCAGGTGTCTGATCAGGAGACAAAAAGCAGTCAGCGTGCGATTTCTTTCTATCAAGTGTGAACTTGCAAGAGAAATGGACATTGGGGAGATATTTCACGATTTTAAAATGGAAAAAAAAACAGAATAACGAAGCTTTACCTTATATTTTGAATGCTTTCTCACTATATCTGTCTGCTTAACTCAATTTGACATCCATGTTTCTATGTAATACCAATTGTATCCTTCACCCTGGAATGGCGAATACCATGACAGAACATTGTAAGCCACATTGAGCCTGCAAATAGGTGGGAAAATGTGGGATACAAATGCAACAAATAAATAAATAAATAAAACTGGTTTATTTATAAAATATTTGCAATCATTTTGATCCATTAGAACCCCCAATAGATCAGAGCATTAACCGGATAATTCCACAGTTATTTATTTATTTATGTATTTTATTTGTGGCATTTGTTTCCCACATTTTCCCACCGATTTGCAGGCTCAATGTGGCACGTCTTATCTACCGCGTGACCCGATACTCTCATATCACCTCTCTCCTCAAGTCGCTTCACTGGCTCCCGATCCGCTACCGTATTCAGTTCAAGCTTCTCCTATTGACCTTCAAGTGCACTCAATCTGCAGCCCCCCATTACCTCTCTACCCTCCTCTCCCCGTATGTTCCCACCCGTAACCTCCGCTCTCAGAACAAATCACTCCTATCTGTACCCTTCTCCACCACCGCCAACTCCAGACTCCGCCCCTTCTGCCTCGCATCACCTTATGCCTGGAACCGACTTCCCGAGCCCATATGCCATGCGCCCTCCCTGCCCATTTTCAAGTCCTTACTCAAAGCCCATCTCTTCTCCCTTGCTTTTGGCGCCTAACCACCCTCCCCATTCAGGATACCTACACTGACTACATAGTTTGTATCCTTTAGATTGTAAGCTCTCTTGAGCAGGGACTGTCCTTCCCCATGTTTAAACTTGTACAGCGCTGCGTAACCCTGGCAGCGCTATAGAAATGCTACGTAGTAGTAGTAGTACATTTGTTGTAATGGCGGTTGCCATTTCCGGGTAACAGAGTTACAAAAGGCGTTGCATTAAGGTGCGTACCTACGTGGTAAAGAATACATTATGGTATTGCATATTAGTTCCTGAGTGATAGATTGGATTGTAACATACATTAGGTCATCAACTATAGAGAGACCATATTCGACATAAGGATTAAAGTGGTAGTGCTTGATCATTATTAACAAAGAGGTTACTCATTCAAGTGATAAAGAGTTCGTTTTTTCTAGTTCGTGTGCAGTCTTATTATTTAGCATTGAGGATGGATGTTATTGGTATGCCTTCTTCAACAGTTCAGTTTTCAGTAGCCTTCGGAAGATAGTTAGGTCTTGCGTTGTTTTTATGTCCTTCGGTAGTGCGTTCCATAGTTGTGTGCAAATGCAGGAGAAACTAGTTGCATATGTGGATTTATATTTTAGCCCTTTACAGTTGGGGTAGTGGAGATTGAGGAATGAGTGTGCTGATCTTTTTGCGTTCCTAGTAGGCAAGTCTATAAGGTCTGACATATAGGCCGGGGCTTCCCCGTGAATGATTTTGTGGACCAGGGTGCAAACTTTAAATGCAATTCGTTCTTTTAATGGGAGCCAGTGCAGTTTTTCTCTTAGGGGGTTGGCGCTTTCGTATTTTGCTTTCCCAAATATGAGTCTGGCTGCTGTGTTTTGGGTGGTTTGAAGCTTCTTAATGATTTGTTCTTTGCATCCGGCACAAATGGCATTGCAGTAATCTAGATGGCTTAGTACCATTGATTGTACTAGGCTGCAGAATACTTCCCTTGGGAAGAAAGGTTTGATCCTTTTAAGTTTCCACATTGAGTAGAACATTTTCTTTGCGGTATTTTTCGCATGGTCTTCGAGTGTGAGATTTCGGTCAATTGTGACTCCCAGAATTTTCAGACTGCCTGAGACTGGAAGGGTGTAGTCTGGGGTGTTTATAGTATTGGGTTTGTTTGTGTTATATTGTGAGGATAGGATGAGACATTGTGTCTTTTCTGCGTTTAGCTTTAGTTGGAATGCGTCCGCCCATGAGTTCATTATTTGGAGGCTGTGTTTGATTTCATTTGTGATTTCGGTTATATCGTGTTTGAACGGGACGTATATCGTGACATCGTCTGCATAGATGTACGGGTTGAGTCCTTGGTTGGATAGCAATTTGGCTAAAGGTGTCATCATTAGGTTAAAAAGGGTTGGTGAGAGCGGTGATCCTTGTGGTACTCCGCATTCAGGTTTCCATGGTGTCAACGTTTTTGAGTTTGAATTCACTTGATATGTTCTTGTTGTTAAGAAGCCTTGAACCCAACTTAGTACGTTTCCTCCAATCCCGAAGTAGTCTAGGATGTTCGAGAGTATTTGATGGCTAACCATGTTGATTACTAACTAACCCCCCCCCCCCCCCCGTTTACTAAGCCATGTTAGCGGCCTGCCGCATGACAATGCCGACACAGCATGGCTTAGTAAAGGGGGGGGGGGGGTAAAAGTTATAAAATACCTATGAAGAAGGTAATTTTCAAAATTAAAACAGACGGGATCAATATTTAAACTCTGCAGTTATCCCTTTTTGTAAATTACAGCCATAGTGTTTATTTATTTTATTTATTTGTTTGTTACATTTATACCCCACATTTTCCCACCTATTTGAATGTGGCTTACAAAGTATCATAAAGGCATTTGCCATTACGGTTGATAACAAATACAAGGTTGTGTTGTGGTCACATGAGGTACAAGTATATCAGGCATCATGGGGTCAAGGGGGAAGAGGAAGTAAATTGTCCAGTACGAACTTTGATTATGTTGTGTTGTGTTGTGGTCACATGAGGTAGAAGTATATCAGGCATCATGGGGTCGAGGGGGAAGAGGAAGTAAATTGTCCAGTACAAACTTTGATTATGTTTTGTTGTGTTGTGGTCACATGAGGTAGAAGTATATCAGGCATCATGGGGTCAAGGGGGAAGAGGAAGTAAATTGTCCAGTACGAACTTTGATTATGTTGTGTTGTGTTGTGGTTACATGAGGTAGAAGTATATCAGGCGTCATGGGGTCGAGGGGGAAGAGGAAGTAAATTGTCCAGTACGAACTTTGATTATGTTGTGTTGTGTTGTGGTCACATGAGGTAGAAGTATATCAGGCGTCATGGGGTTGAGGGGGAAGAGGAAGTAGATTGTCCAGTACGAACTTTGATTATGTTGTGTTGTGTTGTGGTTACATGAGGTACAAGTATATCAGGCATCATGGGGTCAAGGGGGAAGAGGAAGTAAATTGTCCAGTACGAACTTTGATTATGTTGTGTTGTGGTCACATGAGGTAGAAGTATATCAGGCGTCATGGGGTCGAGGGGGAAGAGGAAGTAAATTGTCCAGTACGAACTTTGATTATGTTGTGTTGTGTTGTGGTTACATGAGGTAGAAGTATATCAGGCATCATGGGGTCAAGGGGGAAGAGGAAGTAAATTGTCCAGTACGAACTTTGATTATGTTGTGTTGTGTTGTGGTCACATGAGGTAGAAGTATATCAGGCATCATGGGGTCGAGGGGGAAGAGGAAGTAAATTGTCCAGTACAAACTTTGATTATGTTGTGTTGTGTTGTGGTCACATGAGGTAGAAGTATATCAGGCATCATGGGGTCAAGGGGGAAGAGGAAGTAAATTGTCCAGTACGATCTTTGATTATGTTGTGTTGCTGGGTGTGGGGATTTATGTTGGATCGGTGGGATAAGCTTTTTTGAAGAGGTGGGTTTTCAATGATTTCCTGAAGTTTAGATGGTCATGTATTGTTTTCACTACAAACGGGAGTCCATTCCATAGTTGTGCGCTTATGTAGGAGAAGTTGGATGCGTGAGTTCTTTTGTATTTTAGCCCTTTACAGTTTGGGTAATGTAGGTTTCGGTATGATCGTGCTGATCCGAGTCTGTTTCTACTTGGTAGATCAATGAGGTCCGTCATGCATCCTGGGACTATGCTGTAGATGATTTTGTGGACTAAGGTGCAGATTTTGAAGATGATCCGTTCTTTGATTGGGAGCCAGTGCAGCTTTTCTTGAAGGGGTTTAGCGCTTTCGAATCGTGTTTTACCATATATATCAGTCTGGCTGCTGTATTTTGGGCGGTCTGGAGTTTTTGTTTTGAGTTGTTCTTTGCATCCCGCATAGATTCTGTCGCAGTAATCTGCACGGCTTAGTACCATTGATTGTATTAGTTTACGAAAGGTATCCCTCGGGAAGAAAGGTTTTATTCGTTTGAATTTCCACATTGAGTAAAACATTTTCTTTATTACGGTTTTTACTTGGCTCTCGAGAGTGAGGTTGCGGTCGATAGTTACTCAGAGTATTTTTAGGCTATCTGAGATAGGGAGTGTGTGTCCTGGGGTGTGTAAGGCTGCGGGTTTGAAGTTGTTATGTTTACATAATTTACATATGATTGAACACTGTTATCTGTAGAAATGCCACCAGCCCTACAAATAGTAGCAATTTTCAGTCGCTGTCCATATAACTAAGCGGTTTAATTTCAAACAGCGTTTTCTGCCCTAAATTAAACTGTGGGTAGCAACTGAAAATCTCTGGCTATCGTGCTGACTTACAACTATTTCAGTGCTGCTGAAAATGGATGGATAGCAGGTTTATATGGTTAATGGCGGCCCCTTCTGAAAGTGACGCCTTTATTTAGAAGTCTGCATTGATTGCCACTGTGCATCTGTGGAATTCAAAATCGCTTCTATAGTTTTTAAAAATCTACAGGGGAATTCTTCTTCTTCTTTTTACTCAAATAATAGCTTATCTGATATTTTGGAAGAATGTCGTTTTTGTTCTACTCTAGTACTGGGATTTCAGTCTGTTAGACAAGTTTGTTATAAAAATGTTTTTGATAGAGTGGCATGTGGTAGTGCGAACTCGTCTTTTCACTAAAAGGAGTGTGCCAGACACGAGGGGAAGAGACAGCAGGGCAGGCAATGCGCAGCGCTGCCGCAGACCAGCGCTGGATGAAGTCTTCAGCTGGCAGAGGTTGGGGACTCCTGTTAGCCAACCAGGGACCCAGAGGAAATTTTTTTGGGGGGGCCCAGGCCCCCGTGGCCCCATCTAGCTACGCCACTGCTGGATCTACCGCCAGTCCAATGTGGCCACTGGAGGTAGTTCCACCTCCAGCCACATGGCCATGTGGTACGTCCACTCTTACTGCATGACCGTCTGTTTTTTTCAAGCTTTTACCCACCACGGTAAAAAGGGCCCAGGCATGCAGCAAAAACAGTCCTTTTTACCGCAGCATGGTAAAAGGACCCCACTGTGAGTTCCAGGTAGAGCATGACATGGGGACAAAATTTGTCTCCGTCCCCGCCCCGTCCCTGCAGGCTCTGTCCCCGTCCCCGTGGGCTCTGTCCTCATCTGCAGAAGACTTGAACACTTATGATTTAATATTTAAATCTTTTTATTAAAGTATAAAAAGGAACAATATGCTGTGCAACTGTTGTGTATAAATTACAAATAGAAAACAATAATAACAAACAGCTATAATAACCCTCCTCCCCACCACCACCCTTTACCCTCCAACCCCAACAATAGCTGATTTCTACTACACCAAGGAATCCTGATTCACACTGTTAAAATGTCCAGGGGTACAAAATACAGCCCGTTCTGTCTGCCCTAGAGGGAGAAATATGCCCTGTGAAGCACTTATGATTTTTTAATCTGTGGATGAATAAGTCATCAACCATCTCAGGATTCAGACTCTCCTGTCTTCCACAGTCCTTCCTGGAATAGAAGTTGTCTTCTTAGAAGATGTGCTGGTAGCAGGATGTGCAGAATCCCACATGCAAATTTTGCTAGTTGTGGCCAGTATGTTTGCTTGTTTCTCCAAAAAATCAAAATATCTTTGTAGGCATCACTCAAACATAAATAACAGTCCAGTTCATTAACAGGCTTCAAAGTAGAAAATGACACAGGGACAAAGTTTGTTTCCTGCCCCCATCCCTGTGGGCTCTGTCCCCATCCCTGCCCCGTCCCCCTGGGATCTGTCCCCGCCCCGTCCCCACGAGCTCTGTCCTCATCCCCGTGTCATTCTCTAGTTCCAGGCTAGCTTTCAAATCTGATTTTAGGTACCCAGTAGGAAGGGGGTCTCTCTCGGAGTAATGCCTCCACATCGGTATATTTAGCACAGGAATGAACTCACTCATAAGTCTGAGTATGTTTTGTGCAATCTTGGTCCCCAGTGTACGTTTCAATATAGATACTTTTTTTTTGTTGGCAAATTGCAGCTTGGTACAGCTTGAATGAATAAGTGTCTAAGGCTGAGGAATCACAGGACCTTTTAGATGAGGGCTGAAGAACAGTTTCAGTGCTGTGTGGAAAACAGTGTCATGGTAGCCTGCTCCAGGCTTGATTACACAGTACTATATATTTAATCCTGTCTCTGATACTACTGTGTGGTTTAGAAGTATCTGTGAGAAAGATAGGAATAACTTCATAAAAATGAATTGTTTTTTTAATGCATGGATTTATTTGCTGAATGACCTTTTTTTGCTAGATCATTGCTTTCAAATCTTTTAGTCTCACTGCAGAGTTAAAATGGCTTTTGAAGATCAGGCTGCTCTTCTCATTTGCCACATAAGCAATCGTGCTGCAGTTGTGGTTCCAGGAAATGCGAGGAGTGGGACACAACTAGAGGTCCAGTAACTGTACTATAGCAACATAAACTAGAAACAATTGTTTTAACTAGTGATAATAAAAAGGAGACATTTTTCAGTCAAGGTCAGATTCAAAATTCCTGCAGAAACTGGGATGGCACTCCATCCGTTTGTGGCCGCTGTCCAACTCTCCATTTCTCAGAACCAGGGAGTCTTGTGAGATTGAACAGACTGAGACTTACGAATTGGGCAAGCAGTGCCAAGGCGCTAACCTCCTCCATCTCCTGACAGAAGCTCTTGCTTGACGTAATTAACTCAGCAGTTGAAATGAAAAAAAAAAAATCTTTTAATAATAAGTTCTTTCTATTGCAGTTTCAGAGGTTGCATGTCAAGAACTGGTTATTCTCTCTTCCCTCTCTCTGACCCCATACTGGGACTCACCAGTATATGAGACAGGAAGGCAGAGGCAGGGGTATTGGCTGAAGGGATAAGCTGAGCCAGTCTTAGGCTTGGTCCACTGTCAGGAAGGCTGGCTTTTCTTGGTTGAAACTAGAGCTACCATGCCCTGCATTTCTGTTCAAGGGTGATGCCTCACTGTGAAGCCCACTGTTAACTGGGGATGAGGCCACCCCCTGGATGGCACTTGGCCCAATCCTTTGGGCCTAGCTGGGGTCAGACAGGAAGTTGGGGGGAGGGGAGGGCGAAGAACGGACCATACAGAAAGAGCCAGAACAAAGTGTCAGCACTGGCTGTAATTTATCAGTTTAGTTTTAAACGTGGCAGCAGGAATTTCCCCACAATGGGGGAGCAATCCTCAAGTTTCTGGGGGAGGGATTTGGAGATGCAATTTAAGGCAGCGCCTCCGAGGTCCAGGATCCTTCCTATTCTTCCTATCCTTCGTTGGCATCAAGAGTATGCAGCCGCCTACATGGATGACATTGTAATCTCGGTGTCCGAGAGTTGCAATTTCTTGAGGGAGGGGGTATGTGATAAAGCAGGTAAACATGACCATAGACAGAAGCAGCCAACCCCAGAACTACCATACCCAGAATCCCTTTGGAGATTGAAAGAGAGGGGTGGACCCAAAAACATGGAAGAGACCTCTAACGTTAGCAGGAATGGAAGTAACTCCAGGAAATGGGGGCCAGTTACTCCAGCTACCAGCAGAGGGAGCAGCACTCAAGAAGTCCAATTTCCCTGGTTGTGGAATCAATATATAATTCCTCCCAGCTGGGAGGAGGGGAGGGCAGATTTCCTGAAAGCTCCCAGAAGTGTGGGAGAGGAGAAAGTCTGTGAAGAGCTAACTGAACCTGTGGAGGAGGAAAAGGACCTGCCTCCAGAACTTCCTTGCTTAGAGGAGCAAGCCAGCATGGACTGGGGAAATGCAAAAGCCAAGCCAACCTTTCCAGCACTTAAAGGCAGTTGTGGGAGGTCACAGGAGTTTGTTACTGTGGAGTGGGAGGTGAACTGCGAGCCCTGCTTGCTGCTGGAGTGCTGCAGGAGGAAAGGTGATGTGCTCATGTATTGGGGGTTTTTTTTTACTTGAGCTTTTGAACTGAACTTTACTTAAGTTTGTGAGCTGAGCTTGAATTGAACTTAAGAACTGAAAGGGGTTTTTTTTGTGGTGATGGGGTTGATTATGTTTTGTGGACCTGGGTCTGCATTAAAACAACTGAGTCCGGATTAAGGTGTGGTGCTGCACCAGAACCCTGTGCCCTGAACTGGGCTTTTGGTTACAACCCCAAAACAGAAGTGGAGAACCCCTTTACAACATCAATAACACAAATAGGTGCTTACTAGCGCCCCCTGCTTTCAGTATTGCCCTGAGCGATAGGGGACAGGGAGGCTCAGGGGTCTATCATTCATTTTGAAATCTCTGCTTCTGGTTTTCATGGATTTAACCCACACACTTTGCACCTGTGAAATACACAGGCAGAAAAAATTCAGCAGCACACTGACCCACGGGGTCTTTCTGTTGCAAATTGGCTTGCAGGCCAGTGATTAAAAGTGCATTAATATCTGTGTTCTTTTGCACATCTTGTTAAACTACACGAGAAAATAATTTGTGTTGCTCTAGAAGAACAGATAGGAAATAGAGGTGATCTAGACTTTTCTCAACCCTTATAAATTCACATGTACAAGGTAGGTTGATTTATGAGATTATCCAATGGATTCATTCAGTCAGACAATTTTCTGCATTCTGTGCCCATGGAAACATAAGCAATTTATCTGAAACAAGAATAAAACCTATTAGTTTCTCATATTTGGAGGCAGCTAATGGTTTGGTGGTCTGTGCTTCTAAGATTCAGTTCCCAGTATGAGATTCTATTGAAGCAGCCGTCTTGTCTTCCACACGATGGCTAAGTCAATGTCGTATAAAGACCCATTTTATACTGGTTGTTGACAGGGGAAGTGCGCTATTCAGGTTGAATGTGCTTTAGTCCCTCTCTATTTTACAAAAGGCCCTGCCAAACATGGAGCCTATTGTAAGACATTGAAAGGGTATTTGCTGACACATCTAACAGGAGCAGCGATTAAACAAAACAAAAAGTGCCCAGAGCTTTAACATAGGCAGCCGAGACCCCTCGGGCCTAAAGGTTCTTTGATACAACAATAATGACACGACACATGGTATTTTCTTAACATGGCACAACTCGGCCGCAGCTTTACTTATATACAAAAACATCTTAACCCTGGGTATACCCAAGCCGATCCAGCCTCTGGCTCATTATCCAAACCCAGTCCGCCGTCATAGCAAGACTGACCAATCGTAAACAGAGCTCCCCGCCGCACAGCAAGAGAGCTCAACCGTAAGCGGAGCTACCCCAGCTGCCTAGCTTACACCATCAGGCTTGGGTACCCCGCCAAAGCTGCGACAATAATATACAGGTACAATCCACATAAAAACCGGGAAGGGGGGGGGGGGCGGGTGCAGACTGGTGCCCATGACGCCTGAAGAGGTCATCCGGGCTCCGCCCAGGGGTTTTTAAACCCCTTCTAGCTCTCCTCCCTTACCAGCGGGGTGCCCTTGGGCGGCGGGAACATGCCCATTGGGGCACGGCGCCATGTTATATGCGGCTCCGTGCACCCGTGGGCACTACGCCTAGCTTTTCTGTTTGCATTGATGTAATCTGCAATGAGGTTGAACATAAAGTCTGGCCTGCAATCCCAAAAAGGGGCCTGTGGGGGATTAAGGTACCCTCAGATCTCCTTGACAAGAGCCAACCCCCAGACAATTACCCCCTCTGGATCTTACCAGGAGTCTCTCTGGTATCAGGTGGGAGGCAGTGGTGACCTCAGTTGCTCCTGGTCAACTGACTGCCCCAGTTCAAAATGGCCCCTGTGACACCTAGTAGCATTCTTATAGGGTCTGAGGTGCCATTTTGAACTTGGATGCTTAGTGGAATAAGAGTAACTGGGGATCACTCCAGCTCCCCAGTAGACACCAGGAACACACCCAGTAAGACCTGGGGGGGGGGTCAACTCTTGTTGGAAAGGGAGTGCAAAAGATATAGCTCTTGTTGGGGGGCGGGGTGCAGGGGGATCAGCAGTATGAATCTTGAGAGTTGGGGGAGGAGGGTGGGTGTGCTTTTTTTTCAGGGGTGCAGGGGATTTAGAGAGATAGGTCTTGTTGGGGGTTGTAGGGGGAAGTGTGTGTGTCTTTTTTTGAAGGGTTCAGGGATATGGGTCTCATTGGAGGTTGTGAGGGGAGGGTATACCTTTTGTTGAGGGGTCCGGGGGAGAGTGTAGGGAGGTTCCATTGACCTTTGCACCTACTCCCTCATTTACACTTCCAACTGGGGAGTTGGCAGGTGCACAGTCCAACACAGATTTTCTAAAATGTAGACATAACTTCCCATTTGGGAAATACATATCTATTTTTTAGGCACCGTCAAGCCACACCCAATCCATACCCCCCACCACACACCCCTTTTTAATCTGTGCATCCTAAGCGGTTCCGCAAGCACAAACATTGCTATTTACGTATGTATGTAATTTTGATATGTAAACGTTAGCATTTATACATGTTGATACTTCTCAAATAAGCCCCTTAATGTACTTATCAGAGAGAGAAGTCTATGTGAAGGCAAAGATCCTGCTGCTTAATGTGCGGGGGGGGGGGGGGGGGGGGGGGGGGGACACAGGAGAGGTGAGCGTACGGGAATATAATCCACAAATTCATTTACTACACAGGCAAGATATTTTCAATAGAAGCTCCAGGGCGAAGGGTAATGGTACAATGCTGAATGGGAGGAGACTCAGCGTGGCAAGTAGAGAGGAACTGAGGAGGGGGAATATGGGTCTCCTGGATCTATTCTCTACCTGGGAAAAGAGGCAGGAACCAGAGACTGCAGGAAAGATGGAAGTGAAAGGGGAAGGGAAATGGGTCTTGATTTACCGCCTTTCTGAGGTTTTTTGCAACTACATTCAAAGCGGTTTACATATATTCAGGTACTTATTTTGTACCAGGGGCACTGGAGGGTTAAGTGACTTGCCGAGAGTCACAAGGAGTTGAAGTGGGAATTGAACTCAGTTCCCCAGGATCAAAGTCTTCTGCACTAACCACTAGGCTACTCCTCCACTAGCAACATTCCATGTAGAATCTCAAATAGTAGCAAAAGAATCTCAATAGTAGCAACATTCCATGTAGAATCTCAAATAGGAAAATGGAAATGGGACTTGATATACCGCCTTTCTGAGGTTTTTGCAACTACATTCAAAGTGGTTTACATATTTTCAGGTACTTATTTTGTACCAGGGGCAATGGAGAGTTAACTGACTTGCCCAGAGTCACAAGGAGCTGAAGTGGGAATCGAACTCAGTTCCCCAGGATCAAAGTCCTCTGTGCTATTAGGCCACTCCTCCACTCCTTGGGATTCCGGAATCTTGCTATTCATTGGGGTTCTAAATGGAATGTTGCTACTCTTTGAGATTGTTTATGGAATCTTGTTAATGGGACTTGATATACTGCCTTTCTGAGGGTTTTTTGCAACTACATTCAAAGAGGTTTACATATATTCAGGTACTTATTTTGTACCTGGGGCAATGGAGGGTTATGTGACTTGCCCACAATCACAAGGAGCTGCATTGGTGGAAGCGACTGGATTCAGATATCCACGGATGTCATCTTTGGTAGATTGTCTGGGTCATTCCCGCTGTACATCTTAGCAATATGAACTGCCAGAGAGGGACTGGGCTGGCTATTTTACTGTCCAGTTCAGCTGGTTTCAGTGCAGGACGGGCAGCTGTGTCTGGCTGTACAGAAAGCATTAATCTGCACCACTGGAAATCCACCCTGTAGGTTTATTCGCTTTCAGGTTTTCTTCATTTCCAAACTATCAAAGTTCTTCATTGCAAAAGCAGGACCTTCTGCCATCGTTGTGTCTTCTGGCCTTTCAAGGGTTAAGTTTAAACTACCA
Source organism: Microcaecilia unicolor (assembly GCF_901765095.1). Taxonomy (NCBI): domain Eukaryota; kingdom Metazoa; phylum Chordata; class Amphibia; order Gymnophiona; family Siphonopidae; genus Microcaecilia; species Microcaecilia unicolor. The sequence goes on along the minus strand of NC_044040.1, from coordinate 6,769,542 downwards.
TGGGAAGGAAGAGAAAGACAAGGTTTTTTTTTTGTTTGTTTCTATCTATAAACTCTTTACCACAAGAAAAAAAAAAATCCATTATGTGCCTTTACAACATTCAGCCCTTCCAAGTTTGCATTTGGAACGAATCTAAGCAGAAAGTGTATTAAGATCTGAGAACGACCTTGACCTGACCTTCTTTCTGCTGCATTGACTCGGGAGCTGCCTGCCGTGTTCACATTGATGCTACAGTGCCTGGACTGTTACCAGTGTTGAGCTCTCCAGGATGACAGCAGACTAAGATCTGCATTATTCATTATTTAACATGTAAGCTGTATGTCAGACCACATTAATACACGAAGTACAACGCTTTAGAACTGGATCCACAGACTGAGTAACGGTTCCTGGTGGTGTGTGGCACTCCTGCCCAGTCTATGAATCTAGGATCACTCATTCCTGGAGGTACCCACTACAGAAGGTACTACTGGTATTGAATTAAAGTGCCCCCCCCCAAAAAAAAAAAAAAAGAGTACTACTAAACATTTCTATAGTACTACTTGATGTATGCAATCTAAGTTTTTGTAGCTGGGGCAATGGAGGGTTAAGCGACTTGCCCAAGGTCACAAGGAACTGTAGTGGCAATTGACCCCGGGTTGCCAGGATCAAAGGCCATTGCATTAACCATTAGGCCAATCCTCCACTCCATGCTTCCTATAGTGCTGTATCCGATTTTTGTCATCTGCGGAATTTCAGGCTAAATTTACAGACTCTTCACCATGAACCAAGGAACTCCAGCAGTGAACATAAGGGGCTAAGCTAGACTATTGCAAGACCCCTCATTCTAGGTGCTGTGACAATTTATACAGTGGGGATGCTGCTAGAGGGGACGTTAGAAACAGAGTAAAATGAAGGCAGATAAAGACCATGTGGCCTATCCAGTCTGCCCATCCATGCCATCTGCTCTATAACTCCCTTAGAGATCCTATGTACTTGTCCTGTCGCAATCCGAACTCGTCTCTCTCTTTCGTTCGGACTCACTGCCACCCTGCTGAATCTCTGTGCCAGTGCAGGCTCTGCTAATCTCCTGTCTCGTAGGATTAGTACAGTGAGTGAGTGACGTCCCTGAGCAGCATCTCAGAACCCACATCTCTCTTGTAGGCTGGATGTCCATTCCCACCAACCAAGAGACTCCAGTAAAGCAGAAGGGGACATTTTCCATGTAGAAAAAAATCATTCTGTAAAGTTGGAAGGAGAGGAGACTGAGTGAAAATATAGAGAAACGCTTCTTTATAAGGAGGCGTTTTATAAAGTGTGAAGCACTTGCCGCAGTCATTTTGGGGGGGGGGAGGGGAGAGCACTTACCACCACCCATTGAGGTGGTGGTAAGGGCTCCCACGCTAACCCAGTGGTAACTGGGCAGCGTGTGGCACTGCCCGATTACCGTCGGGTAAACCCCGGCACTACAAAAATAAAAATATTTTTGTAGCATTGGAAATGGCAAACGCTGGAGGTGGGAAGTACCACTGGGCCGCTGCGGTAGCCTGGCGGTACCTTCCGGTTTAGCGAGCAGTAAGCCCGCATTGAGCTTACCGTTGCTTAGTAAAAGACCACCTTAGACTTAAAAAGTTCCATAGGTTACTATGGAACTTTGTAAGTCTCAATCTGCACTTCCCCAACTGTAAAGGTCTAAAATACAAGCTGATGCATGCCACTACCTTCTCTTACATGAGCATGCAGTTAAGGAATGCACTACCTACAGACCTGAAAACAATCAACGAAATAACTAACTTTCGCAAATCTCTGAAGACACATCTCTTCCACAAGGCCTACAAAGAGAATCTATAGCCTCACTAATCCACTTCACCAACCCATTCAGTTATGAAAGTCCACCTTCTATACTTACCCCTTAATCACTTCCTTCTTTCTTCCCTTACTTAATCTCTGCACATCACTAATTGTATCTGATATCCTGGAATGACAATGTCCTAACGAAACTATGTAAGCCACATTGAGCCTGGGATACAAATGCAATAAATAAGTACTTTGAAAATAGGCCTCTTGGTCTCTTAGTCATGACTGAAAAAGGTCTAGCCAAGAACGTTTTTGTGGTCCAAGACATTTTCATTTTGTTCCATTATTGCAGAAAAACACCTTATCTTCTGGTGCCACTCAAAACATGCCCCCAACACCCCCCCTTTGAAATTTGATTGAACTGTGGAGCAAAATGTCTAAAGTTTGGGTGTCAAATATCGCAACTTGGATGTTTTTGAGAGAAAATCGTCCTTCTGCCATCTTGTGATGTTTTTTTGTTTTGAAAATGACCCCTTTAAACTCGCATGGTAAATCATGCCAAATCTTTACAGCCTGGTAAAATATTGATTTCTCCAATATTTTCTTATATTGCACATCAGAGAAGGAGGGGAAAAAATCAAGAGCAGTTGGGATGTAAGGGAAACGAGAATAAATTCAATAAATATTCTGGGCTCAAACCAGGGTTAGCTCAAGAGAAAGTGCCACTGATCCAACTTGCTTTGCGCACCCCCCCACCCCCCATCGCATTGCTTCTGGTGCCCCATCCCACAAGACCAGTCTCTCTTTCTCTTTTGTCTGTTCCTGTGAGTCCAGCAGTGCTCCCTCACCTTTCTCCCCCCCCTCCCCCATGGTCCTGTAAAGTCTACGTTGGTTACTGCAGCATGACAGGCTGCCTTTGCTTCCCTCTGCTGTGTCCAGCCTACAGGAAATTGCAGCAGAGGGAAGACCCAGGGGCTGACCGAAGGCAGCCTTTCATGTTGCCTCTGCTGCTGCTGGCAACCAACAGGAGAAGGAGAGAGGTGAGGGAGCATTGCCGGACCCCAGGGAGGGGAAGAAAAGGCTTAACCTGCAGACTTGGTGAGGTTAGATGCTGGGTATTTGATGCCCTTAATCGCCGGTGCCCTGGGCCTGAGCTAGCTCGAACCATCAAATAATCTGAATATCAAACATGCTAGTTTGAATTCAATGTGGGCCTGAATGTAACTTAATCAATGATCACCCTATCAAAGTTTTTTGAGATGAAAGATCATTTTGGCTGCAACATTTTGAAGCATTTGAAGTTTAGAAAGCAGTTGGGAAGAAAGAGAACAGTAAAATCCGTTACAATAATCTAAGTATGACATAATCAATGTGAACCAAAACAGCACAATGTTTCTCAGAAAACAAGGAACAAATTTTATAAAGTTTGTTTGGGTTTTAAAAAACCAGCTCGTACTACAGCATTGACCTGAGGTTCCAACAACAAAGTTGTATCTAAATAAACTTCTAGCAGCTTCAAAATACACTTCACTTTACAGAAAATCTGTCTGACAAAGACAGAATTCATGGGGCGGAATTTTCATGTTGATGTAATCAGAGTAACTTGGCCTTATCTTTATCAAGCTTAAAGCCATGAATAGCACTATAATCCTCAATCTTAGTAAATCAAGGGCCATCCTAGTCTAGCCCCCACATTCTGGAACACACTCCCATGAAGCAGGGGCGTAGCCAGACAACAGATTTTGGGTGGTCCTAGGCAAGAAGTGGGTGGGCACCAAGTGTTCTTCGCCCACCATCACCACCACCACCAACAAAATATCTCAGCTGGCAGAAAAATGATTCTTTCCAACTTGGCAGTCTGCAGCAGGCATGCACTGAAAACTGAGCATGCGCAGGTGCCGGTATCGTGGAGAGTAGCGTTTTCGATAGCATCATGGGGAAGTCTTCAACTGGTGGAGCTTGGGATCCCCACCAGCTACCACTAAATGTGTGCTACTGTTGGGTGGGCCTGTGCCCTAAGTGGGTGGGCCCTGGCCCACCCAGGCCCACCTGTGGCTACGCCACTGCCATGAAGGCTTCACACAACAAAAGACTATTTCTACTTCAGGAAGCAGGTGAAAGCCTGGCTCTTCTCTTGCAATTTGAATTAAAGAAGAAACTAACTAGCTAGACACCCAATGATTTTTGTAGACTCAGAGCAGCAAGTTCTGTTTGCCTTCTCTAAAGGTATAATTTGATTTAAGGTTAAAGAGCTGAGGATACCTTCCAGAATATATTTTCCATTGGGGCTTCTGGTTTATCCCTTTTCACCATCTTGCTCTTTTCATTAAGACCCCAAGGTAGGCATTGGCCAAAATATGTTGGGCATATTATCCATGCTGGATTTCTTTGAATGAAGAATATGATGCTGGTTCTGTTTCTAAATGTCTGTACATGTTGCAATTATATGTGATTGTTTTAAAGAATAAAAAAGATTGATATCTGGTCAGTGTGTGTTTTATATTGTTTCTTGAGTTTTTATACTTATTTATATTTTACATCTATGATTTATGCATGTATCATTTATCATAACACCAAATTATCTGCTTTTTATTATTACATTAGTATCCCGCATTTTCCCACCAATTGGTAGGTTCAACGTGGCTTACATGGAACAGTGGGAACAGTTACAATGGGGAGGTTGGGGGTAATTGATGGGTTGGAAGATTCGGTGGATGTAGAGAAGATTTATGTACTCTCATAGAAGTAGTGGGTTTGGCAGCAGCCTTTGGAGATTCAGTTCGGTTAGGCTGATTCATTGATGGAGAGTTTCGAGGAAAGTTGGGTAGGAACGGAATATGTTGCGTTGGGTTGACTTGTTGGTCGGCCTATAGAGGTGAGGGATTAATGAAATAAGGTTGGTTGCTGGGAACTTGTGTATTTTTCTTTCATTCCCCTTATTTTCTAACTCTTGCTACTTTCTTATCTGTCTATATGTTCCATCTTTGCTTACTCTCTGTGCTGTCTATTAAGACGTTTTATTATGAATTGTTTTGACACTGTAAGTAGCACATTATATGCCATAAAGTGTACTGTTGTTTGAATATTTTTACTGCTGTAATTGTCTGTTACTTATGTCTGCCTTATTCTTGGATGAATTTCTTCCAAATGGTGGTAAATAAATCCTAATAAAGAAATAGTCATGTTCGAGCCAAGTTTTCTGTTCCCTAGAGTAATTTTGAGGAGGGCTGTGGAACAGAAGTCAGGTGGATCAAAGAAAGCCTAGGAATGATGGCAGTTTGCCAATGTGTTTGAACCTGGGAAACAGGAGACAGAGAAACCAACCTTTCCCCCGGGCAGTGGGTGTGTTTCAGTTACTGACATCACCTAGTACCTGCTAATCAATGTTCTCTCGTTTATTTAATGGTTACTTTAAAGACGAGCAGAGCAAAAATGAAAGTAGGGGAGGGGCCTGTATAATTCCAACTCAAGGGTAAAAAGCAATTTTAATAGTCAGATCTGCGTTTCAGCATTGGGGGGGGGGGGGTGTCAACAAATGGGTGTGGATATCAGTGTACAGAAACTCATGTAGCCACTTTACAAGGCATGTGAAGGTTATCAATAGAAATCAAACAAAATAAAACATGGAAAAGAAAATAAGATGATACCTTTTTTATTGGACATAACTTAATACATTTCTTGATTAGCTTTCGGAGGTTGCCCTTCTTCCTCAGATCGGAAATAAGCAAATGAGGTAGCAGATAGTATATATGAGAGAAACATCAAAGCATTACTTTGACTGTCTGACAGAGTGGGAGGGTGGGGGTATGCATGGGGACATCAAAGCATTTCATTGATATTCTAACAGAATGGGTGTTGGTAGGTGAGAGGAGGGTAATAAACAGAGAAATACAGCTTTATGTTTTATAATGAGTTAGAAAACCCAGATCTGTGAAAAAAAAACCCTAGTATCCTTGGTATGCAAATACCAACAGAGTAAAATATTATGTACTGCAAGTAAACTGTAGGTTTCAAAAAACGTGGTCACAAAGAGCTGGTAAGTCTGACTTCTGTGCTAAGTAAATTAATGGAAACTCTGTTAAAAAAAAAAACAGAAAATAGTCAAGTTTTTGGAATCCAGTAAATTACAGGACCTGAGGCAACATGGTTTTACTAGAGGCAAGCAGATCTGATTGATTTTCTTTGAGTAGGTGACCAACTTGGATCGAGGGAGAGCAGTAGATGTGGTGTATTTAGATTTTAGCAAAGCCTTTGACACGGTTCCACATAGATGACTAATAAATAAACCAAGTGCCCTCGGTATGGGCCCTAAAGTGACTGACTGGGTTAGAAACTGGTTGAGCTGAAGTGGTAAATGGAGCTCATTCTTAGGAAAAGGATGTTACCAGTGGTTCGGATCTCGGGCCAATTCTTTTAAACATTTTAGTAAACGATATTGCTGAAGGGCTGTCTGGTAAGGTTTGCCTCTTTGTGGATGATACCAAAATCTGCAATATAGTAGGCAATCCTGATGGTGTGGATAACATGAGGAGGGACTTAGTGAAGCTAGAGGAATGGTCTGGATTTTGACAGCTTAGATTTCATGCTAGAAAATGCAGGGTCATGAATTAGGGTTGTAAAAATCTGAGGGAAAGGTACAGTTCAGGGGGGTGAAGAACTTTTGTGCATGAAAGAGGAGTGGGACTTGGGTGTGGATCGTATGCGATGATCTTAAGGTGGCCAAACAGGTAGAAAAGGCAACAGTGAAAGCTAGAAGGATGCTGGGGTGCTTAGGGAAAGGAATGGCCAGTAGGAAAAAGGAGGAGGTGATGGTGCCCCTGTATAAGACTCTGGTGAGACCTCATTTGGAATATTGTGTACAATTCTGGAGACCGAACCTTCAAAAAGACAGAAACAGGATGGAGTCAATCCAGAGGGGGCTACTAAAATGGTCAGTGATCTTTGTCATAAAGCATATGGGAATAGACTTAAAGATCTCAATATATCTACTTTGGAAGGAAGGCAGGAGAGAGGAGATATGACAGAGACATTTAAATACCTATGTGGCATAAATGCACAGGAACCAAGTCTTTCAGTTGAAAGGAAGCTCTGGAACAAAGGGGCATTGGATGAAGGTGAAAGAGGATAAACTCAGAAGTAACCTGAGGAAATTCTTCTTCATGGAAAGGGTGGGGAATTTGTGGAATGGCCTCCCGGTGGAAGTGGTGGAGATGAAAACAGTATCTGAATTCAGGAAAGCCTGGGGCAACTACATAGAATCTCTAAGGGAGTGATAGAGAGAGTAGATGGCATGGATGGGTAGACTGGATAGGCCATATGGTCTTTTATATATAATATAATATATTTGTTACATTTGTACCCCACGCTTTCCCACTCATGGCAGGCTCAATGCGGCTTACATATTGTATGCAGGTACTTATTTGTACCTGGAGCAATGGAGGGTTAAGTGACTTGCCCAGAGTCGCAAGGAGCTGCCTGTGCCTGAAGTGGGAATCAAACTCAGTTCCTCAGTTCCCCAGGACCAAAGTCCATCACCCTAACCACTAGGCCACTCCTCCACTGTTGCTACTATTTGAGATTCTACATGGAATGTTGCTATTCCACTAGAAGTCGGCCCTTACAGATCACCAATGTGGCCGCGCAGGCTTCTACATGGAATGTTGGTAGTGGAATAGCAACATTCCATGTAGAATCTCCAAAAGTAGCAACATTCCATGTAGAATCTCCAATAGTATCTATTTTATTTTTGTTACATTTGTACCCTGCGCTTTCCCGCTCAATGCGGCTTACATGGGGCAATGGAGGGTTAAGTGACTTGCCCAGAGTCACAAGGAGCTGCCTGTGCCTGAAGTGGGAATTGAACTCAGTTCCTCAGTTCCCCAGGACCAAAGTCCACCACCCTAACCACTAGGCCACTCCTCCACTGTTGCTACTATTTGAGATTCTACATGGAATGTTGCTATTCCACTAGCAACATTCCATGTAGAAGTCGGCCCTTGCAGATCACCAATGTGGCCGCGCAGGCTTCTGCTTCTGTGAGTCTGATGTCCTGCACGTACATGCAGGACGTCAGACTCACAGAAGCAGAAGCCTGCGCAGCCTTCTACATGGAATGTTTGCTAGTGGAATAGCAACATTCCATGTAGAATCTCCACTAGTAGCAACATTCCATGTAGAATCTCCAAATAGTATCTATTTTATTTTGTTACATTTGTACCCTGCGCTTTCCCACTCATGGCAGGCTCAATGTGGCTTACATGTGGCAATGGAGGGTTAAGTGACTTGCCCAGAGTCACAAGGAGCTGCCTGTGCCTGAAGTGGGAATCCAACTCAGTTCCTCAGTTCCCCAGGACCAAAAGTCCACCACCCTAACCCTAGGCCACTCTTCCACTCTTCCTACATTTTTCTCTGTTTCCATATTTCTATGTAATAGTTCTACCCAAATCCAGTTCAAATCTGTATTATTCTTTGTGACCTTGCCGGGCAATTATGACCTGGACTGGATACTGTTGAAAAACTGGGCTTGATGGACCTTTAGTCTGTCCCAGTATGGTGGATGCTTATGTACTTACATCATCACAGGTAGGTGCCATCAGTCTGACATGTCTTTACATGTTTCATGATTCATTGTCACTGAGCAGAAAAATGTGGTCACATTCCTTCATAGTCATGTAACAGATTAGGAAGCGACTGAATATTAACATGAGCAGACCAGACCAGAGGTGATGTCTGTGCAAACCCAACGTCCTGTGTCCACACAGTGGGTGCTTAGCGGAGTCAGAGAAGAAACAGAGCAGGTGCAAGTGGTCCATCTGCCATTGGGCCCTGCTCTGTTGGATTAGGCAGTGCATATCCTTGGTTGTTTTATGGAAGTTGGATCAAATACTGTTAATTTTCCCAATCCATTTGGAACCCATCTAAATGCTTTGCCCTTGCAATGTCCTGTGAGAAAGTGCTTTCTTTTGGCTGGTTCATAGCAAAGCTGCTACATTCAGATGTAACGAGTTGAAAAGTACGTAATCTCAGCATTGCACGAAGGCGTGTTTCACAGAATAAGTGGGTGAAAGGTGTAGTTGCATAGATAGTGAATAATGAGGTGGTAGTTATGTGACTGGTAGATGGGTTTGTGTGTGTGTGTGACACAAGAGCGGGACAAGACACAGAAGGAGTGAATCCATATCATTTCAACCCCTCTCCGCCTTCTTCTCTTCTCTTTCCTTTCCCTACCCCTTCCCTAGCCCCTTTTCTTCTTTCCCATCCATCTCATTGGCACCTCTAGTCACCAGCAGTGCGTTGGAGAACCTTATCGGAAAATGGTGATTCTGCCACTTTTGTACGTCTGCTTCTCTTCATGTGCCAGTGGGAGTTGGGGAACGTCATAGGTACCCAGTGATTCCGCCACTGCTGCTGAAATTCTTCCTCTCTTCGTGTGTTGGGCTGTGGTTGAGGTGCTGATCACCACACCGTGACTCCCCTGCTTAATATGTTGTTGTGGTTGGATGGGGAGGAGGTGAACCCATACCATGCACAACCTCTTGGAACAGGAATGGAAAAAATGACTTGCCCTAGCTAGACATGCAATACATAGGGCCGCCGGGGGGGGGGGGGGGGGGGCAAAATTCCCGGGCTCGGGCCTCCAAGGGGGCCTGGCGCTGGGGTCTCGTCTCTCCTGCTCCAGACAGGACCCAAGTGATCGTGTCCCGACAGGAGCAGGAGACCAAAACTCTGGCACCGGGCCCCCTTGGAGGCTGGGGAGGACCGTAAGCTTCCTCCAGCACATGCCCTGAGAGGAAAAGCAGGGGCAGGCAGTCAGCGCTGGAGGAAGATGCCTTCTGCTGGTGGGGCCCTCGGGATCCCCACCCGGCCAAGGTATTTAGGCAGCAGTAGCAATCGGGGAGGTGGTGGCAGCCAGCCCTGCCCTGGCCGGCGGTGGCCCTGCTGAAGGCCTGGTTCAGTCTCTCTCTGCGTCCCTGACATCTTGCCCTGCTCTTCAGTATGTGTATTCAGTTCTTCAGGAGCTGCTTAAGGGTTTTTTTTGTTTGTGTTGTTTCATTAACTCATGCTTTTCCATTAGTATCCAAGGGCGGGTTACGTTCAGTACAGTAGTTTTCAGTTTCAGAAGGGCATGTGCTCAGTTCTTCCATCTCCGAAACTGAAACTCAGTGAGCACATTCAAATAAACAGAAAGACAGACAGACAACTGATGCTCACCACAGGCCAGGGCCACTGAAAGACTGAGCCGGCTTGGGGGCAAGGCCGCTGCCCCCCCTCCCCCAATCGCTACCACTGTCACCTCCCTCTCCTGCTCCCAGGCCGCCGACGCCGCAGTCCCCAGTCTCCACCTGCCCACCCCAGCCCCGTCAACAGCCCCCCTCCGTCCGCCGCCGGCCCCCCTGCATTCAAATCAGCAGCACCAGCGAGCAGCGCCTCACCTCCATGTGAAATCGGCAGATTGCCTCCCTTTGGGCTCTCTCTCACTGTGCTCCGCCCTCGCGGAAACAGGAAGTTACATCAGACGAGGGCGGGACACAGTGAGGGGAGGCCCGAGGCGATCCGCTGCTCTCAAACAGACGCGAGGGCTGTGCTGCCAACTAGAGACTCTCCCTTTTCCAAATGCAGGGGGGCCCGGTGGCAGACAGAAGGGGCCGCCGACTGAGCTGAGGGGCAAGCAGTGGAGACTGGGACTGCAGCGCCAGTGGCCTGAGGAGAAGGAGAGAGACCCCAGCGCCTGAGGAATTTGTACCCCCTGCCCCAGCACTATCGCTGAAGAGAAAAGTACTTAAACAAGCAAGTACCAGTCGTAGCTGTTGTCAAAGTAGGTGCTGCCACACGGACCCTCTCTCCACTTTTCCTCTGTCAGTGCTCTTCTTCCTTCCCTGGACTCCTCCACCTTCCTTTCCGCTGTCCTTCTCCATGGCCTTTTCATTTATTTTGGTGTGACATCGCACCATAGTGACACATTAGCCAACACTGCTTGTAACAGAGGTGCATGGAAGAAGGGCAGTGTCATGGCCTCGAAGGGCCTGAAGTTCAAAAGTAAACGCAGGCACTAGAGACCATTAACGCATTTCTAGCACCTGCATCCACCTGTGCAGAATGTTCAGAGGAGTCTAGCGTGGGAAACAATGAGTGTGGATAATATGCTAATGTAGTCAAGCTCATGCAAATGAGGTCATTTTGTATTCCTCCCCAATGCTCAGAAAAGAGCGCCAGAAACAGAACTGCTTTAACCGCTGCAAAAAATTACGCCAGGTCAAAGCAGGCATTAGGTGCCCGGAGAGAGGATTTCCATGATTCTCAGGCTTCTCTCGTGATTTTTTTTTCTGCAAAATCTGCCAGGTTTGATTGCCTTTGGAACATAAGGAAGCCTGTGCAAGACCTTAAGCGCTGCCATCTGTTTCCTGCATCTAAATTTAAAGTGTCTGTGCTAAAAAATGTTTTTTAAAATGCCCAGTGAAAGTACACATTGGTGTCAATTTTCCGTGTCTTAATATAAGCGTCCAAGCTAAAACAAAATGCTTATATTTAGGCCTTAGGAAACAGACACCAATGCGCGCTTCACCAGGCGCATGCGCATAGGAGCCACGCTTACCACGGAACTGTTCTGCGCATTTGCCAAGCACAACCCTCTTGTCGAACTCCCTAATGCTCAATGCTCTGAGTGCGCCTATATGTGCATCTCATTAGCATTGAGCATTAGGGCATTGTTCTTCTGTGCTGTTCCGACGGTATTTTTATGGCGCTATTTAAAAAAGAAAAACCACTGGGAGTTTTGCTCATCTGGGCCTCATAGAGTAAGGTTTTTTTTTTGTTACATTTGTACCCCACGCTTTCCCACTCATGGCGGCTTACATGGGGCAATGGACGGTTAAGTGACTGCCCAGAGTCACAAGGAGCTGCCTGTGCTGGGAATTGAACGCAGGTCCTCAGTTCCCCAGGACCAAAGTCCACCACCCTAACCACTAGGCCACTCCTCCAGACCTCCAGATGAGGAACACAAAGGTACCTTCATTGTTAAGATGAGATTGTAGCGCTCTTTTTCCTTATTTCTATAATTTTCTTTCAATATTATGCCCTGTTCCTGTATCTTCACAGATGTCTCTCTCCGAAGCAGATCTATTTAGACATCATTTCCTATAACTGAAATGATGAAACCAGTGTGGGGAGGAACAGGCTAGTGATTAGAGAAGTGTGTTGCCTGCCAAGGAAGCCAGCAGCATTCAGATCCCACTGGCACTGCATGTGGTCTTTGGCAAGTCACCTCAATCTCTGTTGCCTCAGGTGCAAAAACAAACTTTAAGCTGCCACTGAAAAAAATGGGTGAGCTAAGTAAACTGATGAATCATGGAAGGGCTTTCTACAGAAATTATTTGCATACTAGTTGACACCTGGTGAAATTCAATGGAAGAGGCTCCATTTACCCTGTCACCTCTCTCAACCCAGCCTCATCACTATGATCCCTAACTACAAACAACCCAAACTTTTATTCCTCTGCCTGCCTCAAACCTCCCCTTTTCTGGATATTTGGCTCACAGATCCATCATGCTCAGTCTTGCCCTCCCCTCCTTGAACAAAACATCCCTTTCCTGGTATCCTCTTTTCCTGCATTTCTGGTTCCCTCCAACCCTGCCTGGGTTGAGAAACCTACAGCCTTGTGTCCACCAGAGTCCCACAGCAATGTGTGCCAGTGTACCAGCCACACATACATAGTCCACTAGTCACTGTCGCACACCACTTGCCCTCCTGAGAGAGAGAGAGAGAGAGAGAGAGAGAATTTCAAGCTACCACACATGATCTCTTTCTTTGCCCCAAAATTTGGTGGCTCACCAATGAGTTTCAATAAACTAAGTACTGACGTGAAGGACTTAGAGAAGCCATCTGGGACAGGGGAGCAAATACTGGAAGCCTGAGTCATCCATTTGGTTTCAGGACCCCTGGCATGGGAATTTAGTCTGTGTAGGTAGGGTGGATTTTCAGGATATAATCAAATGAATGATGTTTGAAGAAGACTGAGAAATTGCTCTCATATGTATATGTAATTTTAATTGAGGTAAAATGTTTACACAATGAAATTTAATTACATATTTCAAGTTTCACTATATAATCCCAACGTCATCACTTCCAATACCATGCCTTCAGTAACAATCATTTGTCTTTATTTACTTAACATACTTACATTTTGCTTATCATAGATCCCAGGCTGATTATAAACATAATTAAAACATTTTAAGAACATATCATAAATGACCACATCTAGTACCATTGGAACAATTGATACATATTACATTATTAGTATCAATGTACACTAAATCCCTGCCTCAAAGAGCTTCTAATTCTAAGCAGGTACCCTACGCAGTGGGATAATATCACATGGGGGAAGTGGAATTGATCCTTGGTTTCCCGACTTTCCCATGCCATTACCACTAGACGTCTCCTTCTCTAAGTTAGCAGTGTTGATGTATCTTTGATACAACACACTCGGAACCAGGAAGCCCAGTTCAAACGCCCCACTTCAGCTCTGTGTAATGTTGGGCACTTCACTTATTCCTCCTTATCCAGTCTTTCCCATCCTCCATACCATCTATCCCTCCTCTCTCTTAGAGATCCTATGTGCTTGTCCCATGTCCACCACCTCCATTGGAAAGCCATCCCTTGAATCTACCACCTTTCCATAAAGAAGTATTTCCTTAGATTACTTCGGAGTCTATCCCCTTTCACTTTCATCTTATGCCCCCTCATTCTAGAGCTTCCTTTCAATTGAGACTCATTTCCTGTGCATTTATGTCATGGAGGTATTTAAGTGTCTCTATCTATCTCCCTACTATCATCTTTCTTTCAGAATATACATATTGAGATATTTAAGAAGTCTGTCCTCATACACTTTATGATGAGACCACCCTCTAGAAGCTCTATCCTTTTATATCTTTTTGAAGGTGTAGTCTCCAGAATTGCACACAATACTCTAAATGGGGTCTCACCAGAGATATATAGAAGCAATATCATCTCCTTTTTCTTGATGGCCATTCCTCTCCCTATGCATCCTTCAGGCTTTTCTACCTGTTTTGCTACCTTAAAAATCATCAGACACAATAACCCCCAAGCCCTGCTCTTCTGTGCACAGAAGTACTTCACCCCCTATACTGTACTACTCCCTCATGCTTTTGCAGCCCAGATGCATGACCCTCCCATATTTTAGCATTAAATCGTAGCTGACAAATTCTGGACATTTCTTCAAGCCTATCTATACCATCAGGGGTGTCTAGCCTATTGCAGATTTTGGTATCATCTACAAGGAGACAAAGGTGATATTCTAAAAAAAACTGAACATAAACTGGAAGGATGTACTAGATCAATTACAAAGCTAAGTAACAACAATTCAACCGGACCTGTTGCTATTTACTCCACAGTTCTAAAGGACCTAAACAAATGGAATTGAAGACCTATCATTAAAAATCTGCCACTTTACTGTACCTAAGGACGGATTGGAGGAGATGGAAAGAATTCTATGAGCCATTCTCTGCCTGCTTTCCCCACTTGCTATCATACACTGTGTCTATTTGTTGGGGTTTATTTATGTTTTTTTATTTTGATATTCTTGAGTATTTGTTGTTAATGTTGAGACAGAGAAGTTGGGAATAGGTGCTACTATTTTGGACAGGGTGAGAGGGAGAGATGAAGATGTTAAAGGATAGGGGATGTTGTAGCAGAGATAGTACCTACCTGAAAAAGGGAGCACGGTGGTCAATACCATTCACACCCTCGACCCTTCATCCTATGGTGTCTAGTGTTCAGGACCTGGAAGAAGGCAACTGGGTAGTCCTTTGGTTCCCAATGGGGTGGGGGAAAGGATGAATCTGTAGGGTTACGGCCATCCTGCACTCTCTTTGGCTACGGTACATATAGATAAGAGAGGAGGAGATGATTGTAATATTGCCCCACTCAGAGCTTGAAAGAAGGAGCAAGTAGTTTGATCTTTTTTGGGGTGAGAAGAGGAGACATCTTGGAACCTAGGATCAGCAGCATTTAGCAGGGTGTGTGCCTATGTGTGTGTGTGAGGCGGGGGGGGGGGTGGGGGGTTAGGGGAGGCCAGCAGCACTGGAAAGTGGTGGTTCCTTTTATCAATTTTGAACTGCACCCAGAGGCCTGATTCTTGGGATTTCCTTTTCAATTTTTTAATTTGTTGGTCCCTTTTTTTCTGTTTGGTGAGGATCGTCTAGCTTATCGCTTTTAGAAGGTGTACTTATAGGAACATAAAAACATAAGAGTAGCCATAGTGGGTCAGACCAATGGTCCATCTAGCCCAATATCCTGTTTCCAACAATGGCCAAACCAGGTCACAAGTATCTGGCAGAAACCCAATTAGCAGCAAGATTCCATGTAGAACCCCCAAAGAATAGCAGATTCTGGAATCCTAAAGAGTGACACGATTCCATGCAGAATCCCAAAGAAAAGCAAGATTTTGGAATCCTGAAGCGTGGCAAGATTCCATGCAGAATCCCAAAGAAAAGCAAGATTTTGGAATCCTAAAGCATGGCAAGATTCCATGCAGAATCTCAGAGTAGCACATTCCATGCTACCAGTCCTAGGACAAGTAATAGTCCTCTGCATTATAAATATATGAACATAAGGTAGCCATACTGGGTCAGACCAATGGTCCATCTAGCCCAGTATCCTGTTTCCAACAGTGGCCAAGCCAGGTCACAAGTATCTGGCAGAAACCCAATTAGCAGCAACATTCCATGCAGAACCCCAAAGAATAGCAAGATTCTGGAATCCTAAGAGTGACAAGATTCCATGCAGAATCTCAGAGAGTAGCAACATTCCATGCAGAATCCCAAAGAATAGCAAGATTCTGGAATCCTAAAGAGTGACACGATTCCATGCAGAATCCCAAAGAAAAGCAAGATTTTGGAATCCTAAAGTGTGGCAAGATTCCATGCTACCAGTCCTAGGACAAGTAATAGTCCTCTGCATTATAAATATATGAACATAAGGGTAGCCATACTGGGTCAGACAATGGTCCATCTAGCCCAGTATCCTGTTTCCCAACAGTGGCCAAACCAAGTCACGTGTCATATTTGCTTTGCTATCTATTCATAGTTAAGGTTGTTTTGTTTGAGTTGTGGGATTAGGGCAGTTTTGGTATGGTATGTTTTCCAATACAGCTTCTGAATCTCTATTTTTCTGGGGTTTCGGTAATTGTACTTGGCACCACTGCAGTGCACATAAATGGTAATATATATCAGTACATGTTAGAGCAAATTATAGTTTTACCTCAGAACACAGTGTTTTGCATGTCTTTAATCTTTGTATTATGTTTTGAAACATCCTATTTTTCTAGAAACAAATCTATTAGATACAACAGTTTAATTTTTCACTTGACTTGGCATCCTGACTTTTGAGAGCACAGTACCTTAAACAGAAGGCTGAAAAGGAAAAAGAACGGTGGAGCTAAAAGATTCCTTGTTGAGGTATTTTGGTCCACCGTGAGGTGAAGGTACACATAAAGAGCAGCCTGAGACTGATGTAGAGGCTGAGGAACATGTGACGAATGCAGAAGATGAGCCAGGTGAAGTTCGAAAGGATCTAGAACTGATAGGATGTGAAAGGGTCACTTTTCTGCATTATGATGACCCTGCCACTTGGGGGCAGTGTACCAGCCAGATGGTAATCAAAGAAAAATCTGAGAACCTTATGTTCTGCTTCTCCTGTATTTTATTTACCGATAACGTGATTGGCTCCCTTGTCCTTCCTATCTCCTCCTATCCCTCTTCGAGCCACTTCAGATCCCCCTATCTTATTGTATTTCTTAGTTCCATGTAACAAAAACCACAGGCGTGGAAAGAACACTGATATCCCACGAAAAGTCACAGAAGAAAAAAGGAGTGGGAATGAAGTCAGGATTTTTCAAAAAGACCAGAGACACTGGATGTAGATAAAAAAAAAAAAAAAACTTTCATGAAGGATG